>NC_140589.1:98883621-99557996 GCF_964204655.1 Triturus cristatus | reverse complement strand
AATGAAACAAAGACAGAGTGAGTGAATGGCAGGGAGGCATAGAAGAGGAGTCTAGTAGTGAAGGAGACCTGCTTTTCCCTGCTCTTGACCTCCCACCCATCCCCAAACAACCACAAACATACCTTCTGTGCAAAGTTGGTATGCAGAATTTCACGCCTCAGCAAGTGAGGGTGAGTCCCAGGCCAGGGGCTAAAGAGCAAAAGAGTGCCTGTGCTCAGACTTTCCCTGCTAGGGATAGTTTATCTGGAACAAGGCCTACTCTCTTGTATCCAGCAAGGATCTAGAAATCCTGCATGAATCTGCAAGGCACATTGGCAGCATAAATTTGCATAAACTGCCCCACCTATTGCCTTCCTACTTCCTGTGCTGTAGTTGTTTGTGTAGAGAGTGAGGTCGCAGGCAAGGAAATGTTGTGAGTCGGATACAGGACCCTAAATAGCTGGTGAGAGGTATGTGGTGTTCTAAAAGCATGAAAACTGTATACCTGTGAAATAAAGTGCTTTCGTATGTGTTCTTCTGTGTTTATTGTCCTGTGCATAAAGTTGCACCTTGTGTTTGAAGGTTTAAATTATTTTAGGCTTGCATTGAGGTAGACGTTTCTGAGTAACTTTTATTCATTTCTTAAAAGCATATACTGTCAGGATGGCCGAGAGGTCTAAGGCGCTGTGTTTAGGCCACAGTCTCCTTTGGAGGCGTGGGTTCGAATCCCACTTCTGACATGCCTTTTGGAGATTTAATCTCCTTTATCAGGTTAACATCTGATGGAAGTTGCATCTGTTGGTCTTCACTTGGCACGTTATTCCGTTCTCCTCTTGTCAAGAGAGATGGGGTTTCTCATATATTTAGGTTCTATAACGTCTTGCTGACAAAGCGCAATCCTTACCAAATGAGCATAGGACCCATGTAAGAGGTCATCTGGAAGAGTCATGCTCTTGTATGCCCTGGCCAGACGGGCCCAGCAAATTTGGAAGAATGCCATTCATCTGGTAGACAACTGGACTCCAGCACACTTACAGCAATTTCCTCAGGGCTTTGATCAGGGGCTGCTTAAATTTGCATACTCCACCCTATGTTGTGACTTTGAGATCCCTTGTTGAAATTGCTTTAGCCAGCCAAGAGGTGGCTATTGTCTCAATTTCAAAGCAGCTTTGAGCCGTTCAAGTGGCTGGTGAATAGCACTTTCTCTTTGTTTGCCTCAAAGTTCTAAAGAGTTCTCCATAGGTCCTGCTCTGTACAGATTGTTCAAAGATCTGTTGGAAGTGCATATAATAGGATAAATAAATTGAGGGCATTCCTTTTCAGTACCTCACCTGCATGGCTGTCTGGCCTCTGGAAGATGCTGGGAAAGCAAGTCAGGATGGCCGAGTGGTCTAAGGCGCTGCGTTCAGGTCGCAGTCTCCTCTGGAGGCGTGGGTTCAAATCCCACTTCTGACAGTCATGTGTTTACTCTAATTTTTTTCTTGAGAAATATGATCATTTCCCTGGCAGTGGCTTATAGGATTGTCTTCTTGGAAGAGTGCAGTGAGTTTTTTTCTTGCTCTAGCCACTATTGGCCTAAGCTCTGTGCATTTTTTGGTTCCTAATATCTTTCTCTCCCTTTAGATGAAAAAGCACCATGGGGTCAGGATGGCCGAGTGGTCTAAGGCGCTGCGTTAAGGCCGCAGTCTCTCCTGGAGGCGTAGGTTCGAATCCCACTTCTGACAAAACTTGAATTCCATTTTCTCTCTCAGTTCCTTTAGAATCTCAGCTAAAAATTGGCAATGTAAATAATATCTGAATAAGTACCAAACTTCAGTTTCAACTGCAAATGCATTTGCCCTATTCTATCTTTAACGTTAATGTAATATTCTTCTAGCACTCGTGGTGTTTTATATTTGTTTTGTGGGGTACTTTAAAAATCTTTTTTATGAAAGAAATGGGTTACATTAAGTCTTGTGATGTTTTAGGTTTCCAATAAGGAGGTTTTAAATTTTATGTCACGTCATTTTCAGATGCTTCATTCAAGAGATGTTTCCACTATAGAATGCAGAGCAAGGGCAAAAATACAAGTGATAGAGCGAGTGAGTGAGAAGGAGTGTTGTGGAAGGAGAGAATGAAACAAAGACAGAGTGAGTGAATGGCAGGGAGGCATAGAAGAGGAGTCTAGTAGTGAAGGAGACCTGCTTTTCCCTGCTCTTGACCTCCCACCCATCCCCAAACAACCACAAACATACCTTCTGTGCAAAGTTGGTATGCAGAATTTCACGCCTCAGCAAGTGAGGGTGAGTCCCAGGCCAGGGGCTAAAGAGCAAAAGAGTGCCTGTGCTCAGACTTTCCCTGCTAGGGATAGTTTATCTGGAACAAGGCCTACTCTCTTGTATCCAGCAAGGATCTAGAAATCCTGCATGAATCTGCAAGGCACATTGGCAGCATAAATTTGCATAAACTGCCCCACCTATTGCCTTCCTACTTCCTGTGCTGTAGTTGTTTGTGTAGAGAGAGAGGTCGCAGGCAAGGAAATGTTGTGAGTCGGATACAGGACCCTAAATAGCTGGTGAGAGGTATGTGGTGTTCTAAAAGCATGAAAACTGTATACCTGTGAAATAAAGTGCTTTCGTATGTGTTCTTCTGTGTTTATTGTCCTGTGCATAAAGTTGCACCTTGTGGCTGGTGAATAGCACTTTCTCTTTGTTCGCCTCAAAGTTCTAAAGAGTTCTCCATAGGTCCTGCTCTGTACAGATTGTTCAAAGATCTGTTGGAAGTGCATATAATAGGATAAATAAATTGAGGGCATTCCTTTTCAGTACCTCACCTGCATTGCTGTCTGGCCTCTGGAAGATGCTGGGAAAACAAGTCAGGATGGCCGAGTGGTCTAAGGCGTTGCGTTCAGGTCGCGGTCTCCTCTGGAGGCGTGGGTTCAAATCCCACTTCTGACAGTCCTCTGTTTACTATAATTTTTTTCTTGAGAAATATGATCATTTCCCTCGCAGTGGCTTATAGGATTGTCTTCTTGGAAGAGTGCAGTGAGTTTTTTTCTTGCTCTAGCCACTATTGGCCTAAGCTCTGTGCATTTTTTGGTTCCTAATATCTTTCTCACCCTTTAGATGAAAATGCAGCATGGGGTCAGGATGGCCGAGTGGTCTAAGGCGCTGCGTTAAGGCCGCAGTCTCTCCTGGAGGCGTGGGTTCGAATCCCACTTCTGACAAAACTTGAATTCCATTTTCTCTCTCAGTTCCTTTAGAATCTCAGCTAAAAATTGGCAATGTAAATAATATCTGAATAAGTACCAAACTTCAGTTTCAACTGCAAATGCATTTGACCTATTCTATCTTTAACGTTAATGTAATATTCTTCTAGCACTCGTGGTGTTTTATATTTGTTTTGTGGGGTACTTTAAAAATCTTTTTTATGAAAGAAATGGGTTACATTAAGTCTTGTGATGTTTTAGGTTTCCAATAAGGAGGTTTTAAATTTTATGTCACGTCATTTTCAGATGCTTCATTCAAGAGATGTTTCCACTATAGAATGCAGAGCAAGGGCAAAAATACAAGTGATAGAGCGAGTGAGTGAGAAGGAGTGTTGTGGAAGGAGAGAATGAAACAAAGACAGAGTGAGTGAACGGCAGGGAGGCATAGAAGAGTAGTCTAGTAGTGAAGGAGACCTGCTTTTCCCTGCTCTTGACCTCCCACCCATCCCCAAACAACCACAAACATACCTTCTGTGCAAAGTTGGTATGCAGAATTTCATGCCTCAGCAAGTGAGGGTGAGTCCCAGGCCAGGGGCTAAAGAGCAAAAGAGTGCCTGTGCTCAGACTTTCCCTGCTAGGGATAGTTTATCTGGAACAAGGCCTACTCTCTTGTATCCAGCAAGGATCTAGAAATCCTGCATGAATCTGCAAGGCACATTGGCAGCATAAATTTGCATAAACTGCCCCACCTATTGCCTTCCTACTTCCTGTGCTGTAGTTGTTTGTGTAGAGAGATAGGTCGCAGGCAAGGAAATGTTGTGAGTCGGATACAGGACCCTAAATAGCTGGTGAGAGGTATGTGGTGTTCTAAAAGCATGAAAACTGTATACCTGTGAAATAAAGTGCTTTCGTATGTGTTCTTCTGTGTTTATTGTCCTGTGCATAAAGTTGCACCTTGTGTTTGAAGGTTTAAATTATTTCAGGCTTTCATGGAGGTAGACGTTTCTGAGTAACTTTTATTCATTTCTTAAAAGCCTATACTGTCAGGATGGCCGAGAGGTCTAAGGCGCTGTGTTTAGGCCACAGTCTGCTTTGGAGGCGTGGGTTCGAATCCCACTTCTGATATGCCTTTTGGAGATTTAATCTCCTTTATCAGGTTAACATCTGATGGAAGTTGCATCTGTTGGTCTTCACTTGGCACGTTATTCCGTTCTCCTCTTGTCAAGAGAGATGGGGTTTCTCATATATTTAGGTTCTATAACGTCTTGCTGACAAAGCGCAATCCTTACCAAATGAGCATAGGACCCATGTAAGAGGTCATCTGGAAGAGTCATGCTCTTGTATGCACTGGCCAGACGGGCCCTGCAAATTTGGAAGAATGCCATGCATCTGGTAGACAACTGGACTCCAGCACACTTACAGCAATTTCCTTAGGGCTTTGATCAGGGGCTGCTTAAATTTGCATACTCCACCCTATGTTGTGACTTTGAGATCCCTTGTTGAAATTGCTTTAGCCAGCCAAGAGGTGGCTATTGTCTCAATTTCAAAGCAGCTTTGAGCCGTTCAAGTGGCTGGTGAATAGCACTTTCTCTTTGTTCGCCTCAAAGTTCTAAAGAGTTCTCCATAGGTCCTGCTCTGTACAGATTGTTCAAAGATCTGTTGGAAGTGCATATAATAGGATAAATAAATTGAGGGCATTCCTTTTCAGTACCTCACCTGCATGGCTGTCTGGCCTCTGGAAGATGCTGGGAAAGAAAGTCAGGATGGCCGAGTGGTCTAAGGCGCTGCGTTCAGGTCGCAGTCTCCTCTGGAGGCGTGGGTTCAAATCCCACTTCTGACAGTCCTGTGTTTACTCTAATTATTTTCTTGAGAAATATGATCATTTCCCTCGCAGTGGCTTATAGGATTGTCTTCTTGGAAGAGTGCAGTGAGTTTTTTTCTTGCTCTAGCCACTATTGGCCTCAGCTCTGTGCATTTTTTGGTTCCTAATATCTTTCTCACCCTTTAGATGAAAAAGCAGCATGGGGTCAGGATGGCCGAGTGGTCTAAGGCGCTGCGTTAAGGCCGCAGTCTCTCGTGGAGGCGTGGGTTCGAATCCCACTTCTGACAAAACTTGAATTCCATTTTCTCTCTCAGTTCCTTTAGAATCTCAGCTAAAAATTGGCAATGTAAATAATATCTGAATAAGTACCAAACTTCAGTTTCAACTGCAAATGCATTTGCCCTATTCTATCTTTAACGTTAATGTAATATTCTTCTAGCACTCGTGGTGTTTTATATTTGTTTTGTGGGGTACTTTAAAAATCTTTTTTATGAAAGAAATGGGTTACATTAAGTCTTGTGATGTTTTAGGTTTCCAATAAGGAGGTTTTAAATTTTATGTCACGTCATTTTCAGATGCTTCATTCAAGAGATGTTTCCACTATAGAATGCAGAGCAAGGGCAAAAATACAAGTGATAGAGCGAGTGAGTGAGAAGGAGTGTTGTGGAAGGAGAGAATGAAACAAAGACAGAGTGAGTGAACGGCAGGGAGGCATAGAAGAGGAGTCTAGTAGTGAAGGAGACCTGCTTTTCCCTGCTCTTGACCTCCCACCCATCCCCAAACAACCACAAACATACCTTCTGTGCAAAGTTGGTATGCAGAATTTCACGCCTCAGCAAGTGAGGGTGAGTCCCAGGCCAGGGGCTAAAGAGCAAAAGAGTGCCTGTGCTCAGACTTTCCCTGCTAGGGATAGTTTATCTGGAACAAGGCCTACTCTCTTGTATCCAGCAAGGATCTAGAAATCCTGCATGAATCTGCAAGGCACATTGGCAGCATAAATTTGCATAAACTGCCCCACCTATTGCCTTCCTACTTCCTGTGCTGTAGTTGTTTGTGTAGAGAGTGAGGTCGCAGGCAAGGAAATGTTGTGAGTCGGATACAGGACCCTAAATAGCTGGTGAGAGGTATGTGGTGTTCTAAAAGCATGAAAACTGTATACCTGTGAAATAAAGTGCTTTCGTATGTGTTCTTCTGTGTTTATTGTCCTGTGCATAAAGTTGCACCTTGTGTTTGAAGGTTTAAATTATTTTAGGCTTGCATTGAGGTAGACGTTTCTGAGTAACTTTTATTCATTTCTTAAAAGCATATACTGTCAGGATGGCCGAGAGGTCTAAGGCGCTGTGTTTAGGCCACAGTCTCCTTTGGAGGCGTGGGTTCGAATCCCACTTCTGACATGCCTTTTGGAGATTTAATCTCCTTTATCAGGTTAACATCTGATGGAAGTTGCATCTGTTGGTCTTCACTTGGCACGTTATTCCGTTCTCCTCTTGTCAAGAGAGATGGGGTTTCTCATATATTTAGGTTCTATAACGTCTTGCTGACAAAGCGCAATCCTTACCAAATGAGCATAGGACCCATGTAAGAGGTCATCTGGAAGAGTCATGCTCTTGTATGCCCTGGCCAGACGGGCCCAGCAAATTTGGAAGAATGCCATTCATCTGGTAGACAACTGGACTCCAGCACACTTACAGCAATTTCCTCAGGGCTTTGATCAGGGGCTGCTTAAATTTGCATACTCCACCCTATGTTGTGACTTTGAGATCCCTTGTTGAAATTGCTTTAGCCAGCCAAGAGGTGGCTATTGTCTCAATTTCAAAGCAGCTTTGAGCCGTTCAAGTGGCTGGTGAATAGCACTTTCTCTTTGTTTGCCTCAAAGTTCTAAAGAGTTCTCCATAGGTCCTGCTCTGTACAGATTGTTCAAAGATCTGTTGGAAGTGCATATAATAGGATAAATAAATTGAGGGCATTCCTTTTCAGTACCTCACCTGCATGGCTGTCTGGCCTCTGGAAGATGCTGGGAAAGCAAGTCAGGATGGCCGAGTGGTCTAAGGCGCTGCGTTCAGGTCGCAGTCTCCTCTGGAGGCGTGGGTTCAAATCCCACTTCTGACAGTCATGTGTTTACTCTAATTTTTTTCTTGAGAAATATGATCATTTCCCTGGCAGTGGCTTATAGGATTGTCTTCTTGGAAGAGTGCAGTGAGTTTTTTTCTTGCTCTAGCCACTATTGGCCTAAGCTCTGTGCATTTTTTGGTTCCTAATATCTTTCTCTCCCTTTAGATGAAAAAGCACCATGGGGTCAGGATGGCCGAGTGGTCTAAGGCGCTGCGTTAAGGCCGCAGTCTCTCCTGGAGGCGTAGGTTCGAATCCCACTTCTGACAAAACTTGAATTCCATTTTCTCTCTCAGTTCCTTTAGAATCTCAGCTAAAAATTGGCAATGTAAATAATATCTGAATAAGTACCAAACTTCAGTTTCAACTGCAAATGCATTTGCCCTATTCTATCTTTAACGTTAATGTAATATTCTTCTAGCACTCGTGGTGTTTTATATTTGTTTTGTGGGGTACTTTAAAAATCTTTTTTATGAAAGAAATGGGTTACATTAAGTCTTGTGATGTTTTAGGTTTCCAATAAGGAGGTTTTAAATTTTATGTCACGTCATTTTCAGATGCTTCATTCAAGAGATGTTTCCACTATAGAATGCAGAGCAAGGGCAAAAATACAAGTGATAGAGCGAGTGAGTGAGAAGGAGTGTTGTGGAAGGAGAGAATGAAACAAAGACAGAGTGAGTGAATGGCAGGGAGGCATAGAAGAGGAGTCTAGTAGTGAAGGAGACCTGCTTTTCCCTGCTCTTGACCTCCCACCCATCCCCAAACAACCACAAACATACCTTCTGTGCAAAGTTGGTATGCAGAATTTCACGCCTCAGCAAGTGAGGGTGAGTCCCAGGCCAGGGGCTAAAGAGCAAAAGAGTGCCTGTGCTCAGACTTTCCCTGCTAGGGATAGTTTATCTGGAACAAGGCCTACTCTCTTGTATCCAGCAAGGATCTAGAAATCCTGCATGAATCTGCAAGGCACATTGGCAGCATAAATTTGCATAAACTGCCCCACCTATTGCCTTCCTACTTCCTGTGCTGTAGTTGTTTGTGTAGAGAGAGAGGTCGCAGGCAAGGAAATGTTGTGAGTCGGATACAGGACCCTAAATAGCTGGTGAGAGGTATGTGGTGTTCTAAAAGCATGAAAACTGTATACCTGTGAAATAAAGTGCTTTCGTATGTGTTCTTCTGTGTTTATTGTCCTGTGCATAAAGTTGCACCTTGTGGCTGGTGAATAGCACTTTCTCTTTGTTCGCCTCAAAGTTCTAAAGAGTTCTCCATAGGTCCTGCTCTGTACAGATTGTTCAAAGATCTGTTGGAAGTGCATATAATAGGATAAATAAATTGAGGGCATTCCTTTTCAGTACCTCACCTGCATTGCTGTCTGGCCTCTGGAAGATGCTGGGAAAACAAGTCAGGATGGCCGAGTGGTCTAAGGCGTTGCGTTCAGGTCGCGGTCTCCTCTGGAGGCGTGGGTTCAAATCCCACTTCTGACAGTCCTCTGTTTACTATAATTTTTTTCTTGAGAAATATGATCATTTCCCTCGCAGTGGCTTATAGGATTGTCTTCTTGGAAGAGTGCAGTGAGTTTTTTTCTTGCTCTAGCCACTATTGGCCTAAGCTCTGTGCATTTTTTGGTTCCTAATATCTTTCTCACCCTTTAGATGAAAATGCAGCATGGGGTCAGGATGGCCGAGTGGTCTAAGGCGCTGCGTTAAGGCCGCAGTCTCTCCTGGAGGCGTGGGTTCGAATCCCACTTCTGACAAAACTTGAATTCCATTTTCTCTCTCAGTTCCTTTAGAATCTCAGCTAAAAATTGGCAATGTAAATAATATCTGAATAAGTACCAAACTTCAGTTTCAACTGCAAATGCATTTGACCTATTCTATCTTTAACGTTAATGTAATATTCTTCTAGCACTCGTGGTGTTTTATATTTGTTTTGTGGGGTACTTTAAAAATCTTTTTTATGAAAGAAATGGGTTACATTAAGTCTTGTGATGTTTTAGGTTTCCAATAAGGAGGTTTTAAATTTTATGTCACGTCATTTTCAGATGCTTCATTCAAGAGATGTTTCCACTATAGAATGCAGAGCAAGGGCAAAAATACAAGTGATAGAGCGAGTGAGTGAGAAGGAGTGTTGTGGAAGGAGAGAATGAAACAAAGACAGAGTGAGTGAACGGCAGGGAGGCATAGAAGAGTAGTCTAGTAGTGAAGGAGACCTGCTTTTCCCTGCTCTTGACCTCCCACCCATCCCCAAACAACCACAAACATACCTTCTGTGCAAAGTTGGTATGCAGAATTTCATGCCTCAGCAAGTGAGGGTGAGTCCCAGGCCAGGGGCTAAAGAGCAAAAGAGTGCCTGTGCTCAGACTTTCCCTGCTAGGGATAGTTTATCTGGAACAAGGCCTACTCTCTTGTATCCAGCAAGGATCTAGAAATCCTGCATGAATCTGCAAGGCACATTGGCAGCATAAATTTGCATAAACTGCCCCACCTATTGCCTTCCTACTTCCTGTGCTGTAGTTGTTTGTGTAGAGAGATAGGTCGCAGGCAAGGAAATGTTGTGAGTCGGATACAGGACCCTAAATAGCTGGTGAGAGGTATGTGGTGTTCTAAAAGCATGAAAACTGTATACCTGTGAAATAAAGTGCTTTCGTATGTGTTCTTCTGTGTTTATTGTCCTGTGCATAAAGTTGCACCTTGTGTTTGAAGGTTTAAATTATTTCAGGCTTTCATGGAGGTAGACGTTTCTGAGTAACTTTTATTCATTTCTTAAAAGCCTATACTGTCAGGATGGCCGAGAGGTCTAAGGCGCTGTGTTTAGGCCACAGTCTGCTTTGGAGGCGTGGGTTCGAATCCCACTTCTGATATGCCTTTTGGAGATTTAATCTCCTTTATCAGGTTAACATCTGATGGAAGTTGCATCTGTTGGTCTTCACTTGGCACGTTATTCCGTTCTCCTCTTGTCAAGAGAGATGGGGTTTCTCATATATTTAGGTTCTATAACGTCTTGCTGACAAAGCGCAATCCTTACCAAATGAGCATAGGACCCATGTAAGAGGTCATCTGGAAGAGTCATGCTCTTGTATGCACTGGCCAGACGGGCCCTGCAAATTTGGAAGAATGCCATGCATCTGGTAGACAACTGGACTCCAGCACACTTACAGCAATTTCCTTAGGGCTTTGATCAGGGGCTGCTTAAATTTGCATACTCCACCCTATGTTGTGACTTTGAGATCCCTTGTTGAAATTGCTTTAGCCAGCCAAGAGGTGGCTATTGTCTCAATTTCAAAGCAGCTTTGAGCCGTTCAAGTGGCTGGTGAATAGCACTTTCTCTTTGTTCGCCTCAAAGTTCTAAAGAGTTCTCCATAGGTCCTGCTCTGTACAGATTGTTCAAAGATCTGTTGGAAGTGCATATAATAGGATAAATAAATTGAGGGCATTCCTTTTCAGTACCTCACCTGCATGGCTGTCTGGCCTCTGGAAGATGCTGGGAAAGAAAGTCAGGATGGCCGAGTGGTCTAAGGCGCTGCGTTCAGGTCGCAGTCTCCTCTGGAGGCGTGGGTTCAAATCCCACTTCTGACAGTCCTGTGTTTACTCTAATTATTTTCTTGAGAAATATGATCATTTCCCTCGCAGTGGCTTATAGGATTGTCTTCTTGGAAGAGTGCAGTGAGTTTTTTTCTTGCTCTAGCCACTATTGGCCTCAGCTCTGTGCATTTTTTGGTTCCTAATATCTTTCTCACCCTTTAGATGAAAAAGCAGCATGGGGTCAGGATGGCCGAGTGGTCTAAGGCGCTGCGTTAAGGCCGCAGTCTCTCGTGGAGGCGTGGGTTCGAATCCCACTTCTGACAAAACTTGAATTCCATTTTCTCTCTCAGTTCCTTTAGAATCTCAGCTAAAAATTGGCAATGTAAATAATATCTGAATAAGTACCAAACTTCAGTTTCAACTGCAAATGCATTTGCCCTATTCTATCTTTAACGTTAATGTAATATTCTTCTAGCACTCGTGGTGTTTTATATTTGTTTTGTGGGGTACTTTAAAAATCTTTTTTATGAAAGAAATGGGTTACATTAAGTCTTGTGATGTTTTAGGTTTCCAATAAGGAGGTTTTAAATTTTATGTCACGTCATTTTCAGATGCTTCATTCAAGAGATGTTTCCACTATAGAATGCAGAGCAAGGGCAAAAATACAAGTGATAGAGCGAGTGAGTGAGAAGGAGTGTTGTGGAAGGAGAGAATGAAACAAAGACAGAGTGAGTGAACGGCAGGGAGGCATAGAAGAGGAGTCTAGTAGTGAAGGAGACCTGCTTTTCCCTGCTCTTGACCTCCCACCCATCCCCAAACAACCACAAACATACCTTCTGTGCAAAGTTGGTATGCAGAATTTCACGCCTCAGCAAGTGAGGGTGAGTCCCAGGCCAGGGGCTAAAGAGCAAAAGAGTGCCTGTGCTCAGACTTTCCCTGCTAGGGATAGTTTATCTGGAACAAGGCCTACTCTCTTGTATCCAGCAAGGATCTAGAAATCCTGCATGAATCTGCAAAGCACATTGGCAGCATAAATTTGCATAAACTGCCCCACCTATTGCCTTCCTACTTCCTGTGCTGTAGTTGTTTGTGTAGAGAGAGAGGTCGCAGGCAAGGAAATGTTGTGAGTCGGATACAGGACCCTAAATAGCTGGTGAGAGGTATGTGGTGTTCTAAAAGCATGAAAACTGTATACCTGTGAAATAAAGTGCTTTCGTATGTGTTCTTCTGTGTTTATTGTCCTGTGCATAAAGTTGCACCTTGTGTTTGAAGGTTTAAATTATTTCAGGCTTGCATGGAGGTAGACGTTTCTGAGTAACTTTTATTCATTTATTAAAAGCCTATACTGTCAGGATGGCCGAGAGGTCTAAGGCGCTGTGTTTAGGCCACAGTCTCCTTTGGAGGCGTGGGTTCGAATCCCACTTCTGACATGCCTTTTGGAGATTTAATCTCCTTTATCAGGTTAACATCTGATGGAAGTTGCATCTGTTGGTCTTCACTTGGCACGTTATTCCGTTCTCCTCTTGTCAAGAGAGATGGGGTTTCTCATATATTTAGGTTCTATAACGTCTTGCTGACAAAGCGCAATCCTTACCAAATGAGCATAGGACCCATGTAAGAGGTCATCTGGAAGAGTCATGCTCTTGTATGCCCTGGCCAGACGGGCCCTGCAAATTTGGAAGAATGCCATTCATCTGGTAGACAACTGGACTCCAGCACACTTACAGCAATCTCCTCAGGGCTTTGATCAGGGGCTGCTTAAATTTGCATACTCCACCCTATGTTGTGACTTTGAGATCCCTTGTTGAAATTGCTTTAGCCAGCCAAGAGGTGGCTATTGTCTCAATTTCAAAGCAGCTTTGAGCCGTTCAAGTGGCTGGTGAATAGCACTTTCTCTTTGTTTGCCTCAAAGTTCTAAAGAGTTCTCCATAGGTCCTGCTCTGTACAGATTGTTCAAAGATCTGTTGGAAGTGCATATAATAGGATAAATAAATTGAGGGCATTCCTTTTCAGTACCTCACCTGCATGGCTGTCTGGCCTCTGGATGATGCTGGGAAAGCAAGTCAGGATGGCCGAGTGGTCTAAGGCGCTGCGTTCAGGTCGCAGTCTCCTCTGGAGGCGTGGGTTCAAATCCCACTTCTGACAGTCCTGTGTTTACTCTAATTTTTTTCTTGAGAAATATGATCATTTCCCTCGCAGTGGCTTATAGGATTGTCTTCTTGGAAGAGTGCAGTGAGTTTTTTTCTTGCTCTAGCCACTATTGGCCTAAGCTCTGTGCATTTTTTGGTTCCTAATATCTTTCTCACCCTTTAGATGAAAATGCAGCATGGGGAAAGGATGGCCGAGTGGTCTAAGGCGCTGCGTTAAGGCCGCAGTCTCTCCTGGAGGCGTGGGTTTGAATCCCACTTCTGACAAAACTTGAATTCCATTTTCTCTCTCAGTTCCTTTAGAATCTCAGCTAAAAATTGGCAATGTAAATAATATCTGAATAAGTACCAAACTTCAGTTTCAACTGCAAATGCATTTGCCCTATTCTATCTTTAACGTTAATGTAATATTCTTCTAGCACTCGTGGTGTTTTATATTTGTTTTGTGGGGTACTTTAAAAATCTTTTTTATGAAAGAAATGGGTTACATTAAGTCTTGTGATGTTTTAGGTTTCCAATAAAGAGGTTTTAAATTTTATGTCACGTCATTTTCAGATGCTTCATTCAAGAGATGTTTCCACTATAGAATGCAGAGCAAGGGCAAAAATACAAGTGATAGAGCGAGTGAGTGAGAAGGAGTGTTGTGGAAGGAGAGAATGAAACAAAGACAGAGTGAGTGAACGGCAGGGAGGCATAGAAGAGGAGTCTAGTAGTGAAGGAGACCTGCTTTTCCCTGCTCTTGACCTCCCACCCATCCCCAAACAACCACAAACATACCTTCTGTGCAAAGTTGGTATGCAGAATTTCACGCCTCAGCAAGTGAGGGTGAGTCCCAGGCCAGGGGCTAAAGAGCAAAAGAGTGCCTGTGCTCAGACTTTCCCTGCTAGGGATAGTTTATCTGGAACAAGGCCTACTCTCTTGTATCCAGCAAGGTTCTAGAAATCCTGCATGAATCTGCAAGGCACATTGGCAGCATAAATTTGCATAAACTGCCCCACCTATTGCCTTCCTACTTCCTGTGCTGTAGTTGTTTGTGTAGAGAGAGAGGTCGCAGGCAAGGAAATGTTGTGAGTCGGATACAGGACCCTAAATAGCTGGTGAGAGGTATGTGGTGTTCTAAAAGCATGAAAACTGTATACCTGTGAAATAAAGTGCTTTCGTATGTGTTCTTCTGTGTTTATTGTCCTGTGCATAAAGTTGCACCTTGTGTTTGAAGGTTTAAATTATTTCAGGCTTGCATGGAGGTAGACGTTTCTGAGTAACTTTTATTCATTTCTTAAAAGCCTATACTGTCAGGATGGCCGAGAGGTCTAAGGCGCTGTGTTTAGGCCACAGTCTCCTTTGGAGGCGTGGGTTCGAATCCCACTTCTGACATGCCTTTTGGAGATTTAATCTCCTTTATCAGGTTAACATCTGATGGAAGTTGCATCTGTTGGTCTTCACTTGGCACGTTATTCCGTTCTCCTCTTGTCAAGAGAGATGGGGTTTCTCATATATTTAGGTTCTATAACGTCTTGCTGACAAAGCGCAATCCTTACCAAATGAGCAGAGGACCCATGTAAGAGGTCATCTGGAAGAGTCATGCTCTTGTATGCCCTGGCCAGACGGGCCCTGCAAATTTGGAAGAATGCCATGCATCTGGTAGACAACTGGACTCCAGCACACTTACAGCAATTTCCTTAGGGCTTTGATCAGGGGCTGCTTAAATTTGCATACTCCACCCTATGTTGTGACTTTGAGATCCCTTGTTGAAATTGCTTTAGCCAGCCAAGAGGTGGCTATTGTCTCAATTTCAAAGCAGCTTTGAGCCGTTCAAGTGGCTGGTGAATAGCACTTTCTCTTTGTTCGCCTCAAAGTTCTAAAGAGTTCTCCATAGGTCCTGCTCTGTACAGATTGTTCAAAGATCTGTTGGAAGTGCATATAATAGGATAAATAAATTGAGGGCATTCCTTTTCAGTACCTCACCTGCATTGCTGTCTGGCCTCTGGAAGATGCTGGGAAAGCAAGTCAGGATGGCCGAGTGGTCTAAGGCGCTGCGTTCAGGTCGCAGTCTCCTCTGGAGGCGTGGGTTCAAATCCCACTTCTGACAGTCCTCTGTTTACTCTAATTTTTTTCTTGAGAAATATGATCATTTCCCTCGCAGTGGCTTATAGGATTGTCTTCTTGGAAGAGTGCAGTGAGTTTTTTTCTTGCTCTAGCCACTATTGGCCTAAGCTCTGTGCATTTTTTGGTTCCTAATATCTTTCTCACCCTTTAGATGAAAATGCAGCATGGGGTCAGGATGGCCGAGTGGTCTAAGGTGCTGCATTAAGGCCGCAGTCTCTCCTGGAGGCGTGGGTTCGAATCCCACTTCTGACAAAACTTGAATTCCATTTTCTCTCTCAGTTCCTTTAGAATCTCAGCTAAAAATTGGCAATGTAAATAATATCTGAATAAGTACCAAACTTCAGTTTCAACTGCAAATGCATTTGCCCTATTCTATCTTTAACGTTAATGTAATATTCTTCTAGCACTCGTGGTGTTTTATATTTGTTTTGTGGGGTACTTTAAAAATCTTTTTTATGAAAGAAATGGGTTACATTAAGTCTTGTGATGTTTTAGGTTTCCAATAAGGAGGTTTTAAATTTTATGTCACGTCATTTTCAGATGCTTCATTCAAGAGATGTTTCCACTATAGAATGCAGAGCAAGGGCAAAAATACAAGTGATAGAGCGAGTGAGTGAGAAGGAGTGTTGTGGAAGGAGAGAATGAAACAAAGACAGAGTGAGTGAACGGCAGGGAGGCATAGAAGAGGAGTCTAGTAGTGAAGGAGACCTGCTTTTCCCTGCTCTTGACCTCCCACCCATCCCCAAACAACCACAAACATACCTTCTGTGCAAAGTTGGTATGCAGAATTTCACGCCTCAGCAAGTGAGGGTGAGTCCCAGGCCAGGGGCTAAAGAGCAAAAGAGTGCCTGTGCTCAGACTTTCCCTGCTAGGGATAGTTTATCTGGAACAAGGCCTACTCTCTTGTATCCAGCAAGGTTCTAGAAATCCTGCATGAATCTGCAAGGCACATTGGCAGCATAAATTTGCATAAACTGCCCCACCTATTGCCTTCCTACTTCCTGTGCTGTAGTTGTTTGTGTAGAGAGAGAGGTCGCAGGCAAGGAAATGTTGTGAGTCGGATACAGGACCCTAAATAGCTGGTGAGAGGTATGTGGTGTTCTAAAAGCATGAAAACTGTATACCTGTGAAATAAAGTGCTTTCGTATGTGTTCTTCTGTGTTTATTGTCCTGTGCATAAAGTTGCACCTTGTGTTTGAAGGTTTAAATTATTTCAGGCTTGCATGGAGGTAGACGTTTCTGAGTAACTTTTATTCATTTCTTAAAAGCCTATACTGTCAGGATGGCCGAGAGGTCTAAGGCGCTGTGTGTAGGCCACAGTCTCCTTTGGAGGCGTGGGTTCGAATCCCACTTCTGACATGCCTTTTGGAGATTTAATCTCCTTTATCAGGTTAACATCTGATGGAAGTTGCATCTGTTGGTCTTCACTTGGCACGTTATTCCGTTCTCCTCTTGTCAAGAGAGATGGGGTTTCTCATATATTTAGGTTCTATAACGTCTTGCTAACAAAGCGCAATCCTTACCAAATGAGCATAGGACCCATGTAAGAGGTCATCTGGAATAGTCATGCTCTTGTATGCACTGGCCAGACGGGCCCTGCAAATTTGGAAGAATGCCATGCATCTGGTAGACAACTGGACTCCAGCACACTTACAGCAATTTCCTTAGGGCTTTGATCAGGGGCTGCTTAAATTTGCATACTCCACCCTATGTTGTGACTTTGAGATCCCTTGTTGAAATTGCTTTAGCCAGCCAAGAGGTGGCTATTGTCTCAATTTCAAAGCAGCTTTGAGCCGTTCAAGTGGCTGGTGAATAGCACTTTCTCTTTGTTCGCCTCAAAGTTCTAAAGAGTTCTCCATAGGTCCTGCTCTGTACAGATTGTTCAAAGATCTGTTGGAAGTGCTTATAATAGGATAAATAAATTGAGGGCATTCCTTTTCAGTACCTCACCTGCATGGCTGTCTGGCCTCTGGAAGATGCTGGGAAAGCAAGTCAGGATGGCCGAGTGGTCTAAGGCGCTGCGTTCAGGTCGCAGTCTCCTCTGGAGGCGTGGGTTCAAATCCCACTTCTGACAGTCCTGTGTTTACTCTAATTTTTTTCTTGAGAAATATGATCATTTCCCTCGCAGTGGCTTATAGGATTGTCTTCTTGGAAGAGTGCAGTGAGTTTTTTTCTTGCTCTAGCCACTATTGGCCTAAGCTCTGTGCATTTTTTGGTTCCTAATATCTTTCTCACCCTTTAGATGAAAAAGCAGCATGGGGTCAGGATGGCCGAGTGGTCTAAGGCGCTGCGTTAAGGCCGCAGTCTCTCCTGGAGGCGTGGGTTCGAATCCCACTTCTGACAATACTTGAATTCCATTTTCTCTCTCAGTTCCTTTAGAATCTCAGCTAAAAATTGGCAATGTAAATAATATCTGAATAAGTACCAAACTTCAGTTTCAACTGCAAATGCATTTGCCCTATTCTATCTTTAACGTTAATGTAATATTCTTCTAGCACTCGTGGTGTTTTATATTTCTTTTGTGGGGTACTTTAAAAATCTTTTTTATGAAAGAAATGGGTTACATTAAGTCTTGTGATGTTTTAGGTTTCCAATAAGGAGGTTTTAAATTTTATGTCACGTCATTTTCAGATGCTTCATTCAAGAGATGTTTCCACTATAAAATGCAGAGCAAGGGCAAAAATACAAGTGATAGAGCGAGTGAGTGAGAAGGAGTGTTGTGGAAGGAGAGAATGAAACAAAGACAGAGTGAGTGAATGGCAGGGAGGCATAGAAGAGGAGTCTAGTAGTGAAGGAGACCTGCTTTTCCCTGCTCTTGACCTCCCACCCATCCCCAAACAACCACAAACATACCTTCTGTGCAAAGTTGGTATGCAGAATTTCACGCCTCAGCAAGTGAGGGTGAGTCCCAGGCCAGGGGCTAAAGAGCAAAAGAGTGCCTGTGCTCAGACTTTCCCTGCTAGGGATAGTTTATCTGGAACAAGGCCTACTCTCTTGTATCCAGCAAGGATCTAGAAATCCTGCATGAATCTGCAAGGCACATTGGCAGCATAAATTTGCATAAACTGCCCCACCTATTGCCTTCCTACTTCCTGTGCTGTAGTTGTTTGTGTAGAGAGAGAGGTTGCAGGCAAGGAAATGTTGTGAGTCGGATACAGGACCCTAAATAGCTGGTGAGAGGTATGTGGTGTTCTAAAAGCATGAAAACTGTATACCTGTGAAATGAAGTGCTTTCGTATGTGTTCTTCTGTGTTTATTGTCCTGTGCATAAAGTTGCACCTTGTGTTTGAATGTTTAAATTATTTCAGGCTTGCATGGAGGTAGACGTTTCTGAGTAACTTTTATTCATTTCTTAAAAGCCTATACTGTCAGGATGGCCGAGAGGTCTAAGGTGCTGTGTTTAGGCCACAGTCTCCTTTGGAGGCGTGGGTTCGAATTCCACTTCTGACATTCCTTTTGGAGATTTAATCTCCTTTATCAGGTTAACATCTGATGGAAGTTGCATCTGTTGGTCTTCACCTGGCACGTTATTCCGTTCTCCTCTTGTCAAGAGAGATGGGGTTTCTCATATATTTAGGTTCTATAACGTCTTGCTGACAAAGCGCAATCCTTACCAAATGAGCATAGGACCCATGTAAGAGGTCATCTGGAAGAGTCATGCTCTTGTATGCCCTGGCCAGACGGGCCCTGCAAATTTGGAAGAATGGCATGCATCTGGTAGACAACTGGACTCCAGCACACTTACAGCAATTTCCTTAGGGCTTTGATCAGGGGCTGCTTAAATTTGCATACTCCACCCTATGTTGTGACTTTGAGATCCCTTGTTGAAATTGCTTTAGCCAGCCAAGAGGTGGCTATTGTCTCAATTTCAAAGCAGCTTTGAGCCGTTCAAGTGGCTGGTGAATAGCACTTTCTCTTTGTTCGCCTCAAAGTTCTAAAGAGTTCTCTTCAGGTCCTGCTCTGTACAGATTGTTCAAAGATCTGTTGGAAGTGCATATAATAGGATAAATAAATTGAGGGCATTCCTTTTCAGTACCTCACCTGCATGGCTGTCTGGCCTCTGGAAGATGCTGGGAAAGCAAGTCAGGATGGCCGAGTGGTCTAAGGCGCTGCGTTCAGGTCGCAGTCTCCTCTGGAGGCGTGGGTTCAAATCCCACTTCTGACAGTCCTGTGTTTACTCTAATTATTTTCTTGAGAAATATGATCATTTCCCTCGCAGTGGCTTATAGGATTGTCTTCTTGGAAGAGTGCAGTGAGTTTTTTTCTTGCTCTAGCCACTATTGGCCTCAGCTCTGTGCATTTTTTGGTTCCTAATATCTTTCTCACCCTTTAGATGAAAAAGCAGCATGGGGTCAGGATGGCCGAGTGGTCTAAGGCGCTGCGTTAAGGCCGCAGTCTCTCCTGGAGGCGTGGGTTCGAATCCCACTTCTGACAAAACTTGAATTCCATTTTCTCTCTCAGTTCCTTTAGAATCTCAGCTAAAAATTGGCAATGTAAATAATATCTGAATAAGTACCAAACTTCAGTTTCAACTGCAAATGCATTTGCCCTATTCTATCTTTAACGTTAATGTAATATTCTTCTAGCACTCGTGGTGTTTTATATTTGTTTTGTGGGGTACTTTAAAAATCTTTTTTATGAAAGAAATGGGTTACATTAAGTCTTGTGATGTTTTAGGTTTCCAATAAGGAGGTTTTAAATTTTATGTCACGTCATTTTCAGATGCATCATTCAAGAGATGTTTCCACTATAGAATGCAGAGCAAGGGCAAAAATACAAGTGATAGAGCGAGTGAGTGAGAAGGAGTGTTGTGGAAGGAGAGAATGAAACAAAGACAGAGTGAGTGAACGGCAGGGAGGCATAGAAGAGGAGTCTAGTAGTGAAGGAGACCTGCTTTTCCCTGCTCTTGACCTCCCACCCATCCCCAAACAACCACAAACATACCTTCTGTGCAAAGTTGGTATGCAGAATTTCACGCCTCAGCAAGTGAGGGTGAGTCCCAGGCCAGGGGCTAAAGAGCAAAAGAGTGCCTGTGCTCAGACTTTCCCTGCTAGGGATAGTTTATCTGGAACAAGGCCTACTCTCTTGTATCCAGCAAGGATCTAGAAATCCTGCATGAATCTGCAAGGCACATTGGCAGCATAAATTTGCATAAACTGCCCCACCTATTGCCGCCCTACTTCCTGTGCTGTAGTTGTTTGTGTAGAGAGAGAGGTCGCAGGCAAGGAAATGTTGTGAGTCGGATACAGGACCCTAAATAGCTGGTGAGAGGTATGTGGTGTTCTAAAAGCATGAAAACTGTATACCTGTGAAATAAAGTGCTTTCGTATGTGTTCTTCTGTGTTTATTGTCCTGTGCATAAAGTTGCACCTTGTGTTTGAAGGTTTAAATTATTTCAGGCTTGCATGGAGGTAGACGTTTCTGAGTAACTTTTATTCATTTCTTAAAAGCCTATACTGTCAGGATGGCCGAGAGGTCTAAGGCGCTGTGTTTAGGCCACAGTCTCCTTTGGAGGCGTTGGTTCGAATCCCACTTCTGACATGCCTTTTGGAGATTTAATCTCCTTTATCAGGTTAACATCTGATGGAAGTTGCATCTGTTGGTCTTCACTTGGCACGTTATTCCGTTCTCCTCTTGTCAAGAGAGATGGGGTTTCTCATATATTTAGGTTCTATAACGTCTTGCTGACAAAGCGCAATCCTTACCAAATGAGCATAGGACCCATGTAAGAGGTCATCTGGAAGAGTCATGCTCTTGTATGCCCTGGCCAGACGGGCCCAGCAAATTTGGAAGAATGCCATTCATCTGGTAGACAACTGGACTCCAGCACACTTACAGCAATTTCCTCAGGGCTTTGATCAGGGGCTGCTTAAATTTGCATACTCCACCCTATGTTGTGACTTTGAGATCCCTTGTTGAAATTGCTTTAGCCAGCCAAGAGGTGGCTATTGTCTCAATTTCAAAGCAGCTTTGAGCCGTTCAAGTGGCTGGTGAATAGCACTTTCTCTTTGTTCGCCTCAAAGTTCTAAAGAGTTCTCCATAGGTCCTGCTCTGTACAGATTGTTCAAAGATCTGTTGGAAGTGCATATAATAGGATAAATAAATTGAGGGCATTCCTTTTCAGTACCTCACCTGCATGGCTGTCTGGCCTCTGGAAGATGGTGGGAAAGCAAGTCAGGATGGCCGAGTGGTCTAAGGCGCTGTGTTCAGGTCGCAGCCTCTCTGGAGGCGTGGGTTCAAATCCCACTTCTGACAGTCCTCTGTTTACTCTAATTTTTTTCTAGAGAAATATGATCATTTCCCTCGCAGTGGCTTATAGGATTGTCTTCTTGGAAGAGTGCAGTGAGTTTTATTCTTGCTCTAGCCACTATTGGCCTAAGCTCTGTGCATTTTTTGGTTCCTAATATCTTTCTCACCCTTTAGATGAAAATGCAGCATGGGGTCAGGATGGCCGAGTGGTCTAAGGCGCTGCGTTAAGGCCGCAGTCTCTCCTGGAGGCGTGGGTTCGAATCCCACTTCTGACAAAACTTGAATTCCATTTTCTCTCTCAGTTCCTTTAGAATCTCAGCTAAAAATTGGCAATGTAAATAATATCTGAATAAGTACCAAACTTCAGTTTCAACTGCAAATGCATTTGCCCTATTCTATCTTTAACGTTAATGTAATATTCTTCTAGCACTCGTGGTGTTTTATATTTGTTTTGCGGGGTACTTTAAAAATCTTTTTTATGAAAGAAATGGGTTACATTAAGTCTTGTGATGTTTTAGGTTTCCAATAAAGAGGTTTTAAATTTTATGTCACGTCATTTTCAGATGCTTCATTCAAGAGATGTTTCCACTATAGAATGCAGAGCAAGGGCAAAAATACAAGTGATAGAGCGAGTGAGTGAGAAGGAGTGTTGTGGAAGGAGAGAATGAAACAAAGACAGAGTGAGTGAACGGCAGGGAGGCATAGAAGAGGAGTCTAGTAGTGAAGGAGACCTGGTTTTCCCTGCTCTTGACCTCCCACCCATCCCCAAACAACCACAAACATACCTTCTGTGCAAAGTTGGTATGCAGAATTTCACGCCTCAGCAAGTGAGGGTGAGTCCCAGGCCAGGGGCTAAAGAGCAAAAGAGTGCCTGTGCTCAGACTTTCCCTGCTAGGGATAGTTTATCTGGAACAAGGCCTACTCTCTTGTATCCAGCAAGGTTCTAGAAATCCTGCATGAATCTGCAAGGCACATTGGCAGCATAAATTTGCATAAACTGCCCCACCTATTGCCTTCCTACTTCCTGTGCTGTAGTTGTTTGTGTAGAGAGAGAGGTCGCAGGCAAGGAAATGTTGTGAGTCGGATACAGGACCCTAAATAGCTGGTGAGAGGTATGTGGTGTTCTAAAAGCATGAAAACTGTATACCTGCGAAATAAAGTGCTTTCGTATGTGTTCTTCTGTGTTTATTGTCCTGTGCATAAAGTTGCACCTTGTGTTTGAAGGTTTAAATTATTTCAGGCTTGCATGGAGGTAGACGTTTCTGAGTAACTTTTATTCATTTCTTAAAAGCCTATACTGTCAGGATGGCCGAGAGGTCTAAGGCGCTGTGTTTAGGCCACAGTCTCCTTTGGAGGCGTGGGTTCGAATCCCACTTCTGACATGCCTTTTGGAGATTTAATCTCCTTTATCAGGTTAACATCTGATGGAAGTTGCATCTGTTGGTCTTCACTTGGCACGTTATTCCGTTCTCCTCTTGTCAAGAGAGATGGGGTTTCTCATATATTTAGGTTCTATAACGTCTTGCTGACAAAGCGCAATCCTTACCAAATGAGCATAGGACCCATGTAAGAGGTCATCTGGAAGAGTCATGCTCTTGTATGCCCTGGCCAGACGGGCCCTGCAAATTTGGAAGAATGCCATGCATCTGGTAGACAACTGGACTCCAGCACACTTACAGCAATTTCCTTAGGGCTTTGATCAGGGGCTGCTTAAATTTGCATACTCCACCCTATGTTGTGACTTTGAGATCCCTTGTTGAAATTGCTTTAGCCAGCCAAGAGGTGGCTATTGTCTCAATTTCAAAGCAGCTTTGAGCCGTTCAAGTGGCTGGTGAATAGCACTTTCTCTTTGTTCGCCTCAAAGTTCTAAAGAGTTCTCCATAGGTCCTGCTCTGTACAGATTGTTCAAAGATCTGTTGGAAGTGCATATGCTAGGATAAATAAATTGAGGGCATTCCTTTTCAGTACCTCACCTGCATGGCTGTCTGGCCTCTGGAAGATGCTGGGAAAGCAAGTCAGGATGGCCGAGTGGTCTAAGGCGCTGCGTTCAGGTCGCAGTCTCCTCTGGAGGCGTGGGTTCAAATCCCACTTCTGACAGTCTTTTGTTTACTCTAATTTTTTTCTTGAGAAATATGATCATTTCCCTCGCAGTGGCTTATAGGATTGTCTTCTTGGAAGAGTGCAGTGAGTTTTTTTCTTGCTCTAGCCACTATTGGCCTAAGCTCTGTGCATTTTTTGGTTCCTAATATCTTTCTCACCCTTTAGATGAAAATGCAGCATGGGGTCAGGATGGCCGAGTGGTCTAAGGTGCTGCATTAAGGCCGCAGTCTCTCCTGGAGGCGTGGGTTCGAATCCCACTTCTGACAAAACTTGAATTCCATTTTCTCTCTCAGTTCCTTTAGAATCTCAGCTAAAAATTGGCAATGTAAATAATATCTGAATAAGTACCAAACTTCAGTTTCAACTGCAAATGCATTTGCCCTATTCTATCTTTAACGTTAATGTAATATTCTTCTAGCACTCGTGGTGTTTTATATTTGTTTTGTGGGGTACTTTAAAAATCTTTTTTATGAAAGAAATGGGTTACATTAAGTCTTGTGATGTTTTAGGTTTCCAATACGGAGGTTTTAAATTTTATGTCACGTCATTTTCAGATGCTTCATTCAAGAGATGTTTCCACTATAGAATGCAGAGCAAGGGCAAAAATACAAGTGATAGAGCGAGTGAGTGAGAAGGAGTGTTGTGGAAGGAGAGAATGAAACAAAGACAGAGTGAGTGAATGGCAGGGAGGCATAGAAGAGGAGTCTAGAAGTGAAGGAGACCTGCTTTTCCCTGCTCTTGACCTCCCACCCATTCCCAAACAACCACAAACATACCTTTTGTGCAAAGTTGGTATGCAGAATTTCACGCCTCAGCAAGTGAGGGTGAGTCCCAGGCCAGGGGCTAAAGAGCAAAAGAGTGCCTGTGCTCAGACTTTCCCTGCTAGGGATAGTTTATCTGGAACAAGGCCTACTCTCTTGTATCCAGCAAGGATCTAGAAATCCTGCATGAATCTGCAAGGCACATTGGCAGCATAAATTTGCATAAACTGCCCCACCTATTGCCTTCCTACTTCCTGTGCTGTAGTTGTTTGTGTAGAGAGAGAGGTCGCAGGCAAGGAAATGTTGTGAGTCGGATACAGGACCCTAAATAGCTGGTGAGAGGTATGTGGTGTTCTAAAAGCATGAAAACTGTATACCTGTGAAATAAAGTGCTTTCGTATGTGTTCTTCTGTGTTTATTGTCCTGTGCATAAAGTTGCACCTTGTGTTTGAAGGTTTAAATTATTTTAGGCTTGCATGGAGGTAGACGTTTCTGAGTAACTTTTATTCATTTCTTAAAAGCCTATACTGTCAGGATGGCCGAGAGGTCTAAGGTGCTGTGTTTAGGCCACAGTCTCCTTTGGAGGCGTGGGTTCGAATTCCACTTCTGACATTCCTTTTGGAGATTTAATCTCCTTTATCAGGTTAACATCTGATGGAAGTTGCATCTGTTGGTCTTCACCTGGCACGTTATTCCGTTCTCCTCTTGTCAAGAGAGATGGGGTTTGTCATATATTTAGGTTCTATAACGTCTTGCTGACAAAGCGCAATCCTTACCAAATGAGCATAGGACCCATGTAAGAGGTCATCTGGAAGAGTCATGCTCTTGTATGCCCTGGCCAGACGGGCCCTGCAAATTTGGAAGAATGGCATGCATCTGGTAGACAACTGGACTCCAGCACACTTACAGCAATTTCCTTAGGGCTTTGATCAGGGGCTGCTTAAATTTGCATACTCCACCCTATGTTGTGACTTTGAGATCCCTTGTTGAAATTGCTTTAGCCAGCCAAGAGGTGGCTATTGTCTCAATTTCAAAGCAGCTTTGAGCCGTTCAAGTGGCTGGTGAATAGCACTTTCTCTTTGTTCGCCTCAAAGTTCTAAAGAGTTCTCCATAGGTCCTGCTCTGTACAGATTGTTCAAAGATCTGTTGGAAGTGCATATAATAGGATAAATAAATTGAGGGCATTCCTTTTCAGTACCTCACCTGCATGGCTGTCTGGCCTCTGGAAGATGCTGGGAAAGCAAGTCAGGATGGCCGAGTGGTCTAAGGCGCTGCGTTCAGGTCGCAGTCTCCTCTGGAGGCGTGGGTTCAAATCCCACTTCTGACAGTCCTGTGTTTACTCTAATTATTTTCTTGAGAAATATGATCATTTCCCTCGCAGTGGCTTATAGGATTGTCTTCTTGGAAGAGTGCAGTGAGTTTTTTTCTTGCTCTAGCCACTATTGGCCTCAGCTCTGTGCATTTTTTGGTTCCTAATATCTTTCTCACCCTTTAGATGAAAAAGCAGCATGGGGTCAGGATGGCCGAGTGGTCTAAGGCGCTGCGTTAAGGCCGCAGTCTCTCCTGGAGGCGTGGGTTCGAATCCCACTTCTGACAAAACTTGAATTCCATTTTCTCTCTCAGTTCCTTTAGAATCTCAGCTAAAAATTGGCAATGTAAATAATATCTGAATAAGTACCAAACTTCAGTTTCAACTGCAAATGCATTTGCCCTATTCTATCTTTAACGTTAATGTAATATTCTTCTAGCACTCGTGGTGTTTTATATTTGTTTTGTGGGGTACTTTAAAAATCTTTTTTATGAAAGAAATGGGTTACATTAAGTCTTGTGATGTTTTAGGTTTCCAATAAGGAGGTTTTAAATTTTATGTCACGTCATTTTCAGATGCTTCATTCAAGAGATGTTTCCACTATAGAATGCAGAGCAAGGGCAAAAATACAAGTGATAGAGCGAGTGAGTGAGAAGGAGTGTTGTGGAAGGAGAGAATGAAACAAAGACAGAGTGAGTGAACGGCAGGGAGGCATAGAAGAGGAGTCTAGTAGTGAAGGAGACCTGCTTTTCCCTGCTCTTGACCTCCCACCCATCCCCAAACAACCACAAACATACCTTCTGTGCAAAGTTGGTATGCAGAATTTCACGCCTCAGCAAGTGAGGGTGAGTCCCAGGCCAGGGGCTAAAGAGCAAAAGAGTGCCTGTGCTCAGACTTTCCCTGCTAGGGATAGTTTATCTGGAACAAGGCCTACTCTCTTGTATCCAGCAAGGATCTAGAAATCCTGCATGAATCTGCAAGGCACATTGGCAGCATAAATTTGCATAAACTGCCCCACCTATTGCCGTCCTACTTCCTGTGCTGTAGTTGTTTGTGTAGAGAGAGAGGTCGCAGGCAAGGAAATGTTGTGAGTCGGATACAGGACCCTAAATAGCTGGTGAGAGGTATGTGGTGTTCTAAAAGCATGAAAACTGTATACCTGTGAAATAAAGTGCTTTCGTATGTGTTCTTCTGTGTTTATTGTCCTGTGCATAAAGTTGCACCTTGTGTTTGAAGGTTTAAATTATTTCAGGCTTGCATTGAGGTAGACGTTTCTGAGTAACTTTTATTAATTTCTTAAAAGCATATACTGTCAGGATGGCTGAGAGGTCTAAGGCGCTGTGTTTAGGCCACAGTCTCCTTTGGAGGCGTGGGTTCGAATCCCACTTCTGACATGCCTTTTGGAGATTTAATCTCCTTTATCAGGTTAACATCTGATGGAAGTTGCATCTGTTGGTCTTCACTTGGCACGTTATTCCGTTCTCCTCTTGTCAAGAGAGATGGGGTTTCTCATATATTTAGGTTCTATAACGTCTTGCTGACAAAGCGCAATCCTTACCAAATGAGCATAGGACCCATGTAAGAGGTCATCTGGAAGAGTCATGCTCTTGTATGCCCTGGCCAGACGGGCCCAGCAAATTTGGAAGAATGCCATTCATCTGGTAGACAACTGGACTCCAGCACACTTACAGCAATTTCCTCAGGGCTTTGATCAGGGGCTGCTTAAATTTGCATACTCCACCCTATGTTGTGACTTTGAGATCCCTTGTTGAAATTGCTTTAGCCAGCCAAGAGGTGGCTATTGTCTCAATTTCAAAGCAGCTTTGAGCCGTTCAAGTGGCTGGTGAATAGCACTTTCTCTTTGTTCGCCTCAAAGTTCTAAAGAGTTCTCCATAGGTCCTGCTCTGTACAGATTGTTCAAAGATCTGTTGGAAGTGCATATAATAGGATAAATAAATTGAGGGCATTCCTTTTCAGTACCTCACCTGCATGGCTGTCTGGCCTCTGGAAGATGCTGGGAAAGCAAGTCAGGATGGCCGAGTGGTCTAAGGCGCTGCGTTCAGGTCGCAGTCTCCTCTGGAGGCGTGGGTTCAAATCCCACTTCTGACAGTCCTCTGTTTACTCTAATTTTTTTCTTGAGAAATATGATCATTTCCCTCGCAGTGGCTTATAGGATTGTCTTCTTGGAAGAGTGCAGTGAGTTTTTTTCTTGCTCTAGCCACTATTGGCCTAAGCTCTGTGCATTTTTTGGTTCCTAATATCTTTCTCACCCTTTAGATGAAAATGCAGCATGGGGTCAGGATGGCCGAGTGGTCTAAGGCGCTGCGTTAAGGCCGCAGTCTCTCCTGGAGGCGTGGGTTCGAATCCCACTTCTGACAAAACTTGAATTCCATTTTCTCTCTCAGTTCCTTTAGAATCTCAGCTAAAAATTGGCAATGTAAATAATATCTGAATAAGTACCAAACTTCAGTTTCAACTGCAAATGCATTTGCCCTATTCTATCTTTAACGTTAATGTAATATTCTTCTAGCACTCGTGGTGTTTTATATTTGTTTTGTGGGGTACTTTAAAAATCTTTTTTATGAAAGAAATGGGTTACATTAAGTCTTGTGATGTTTTAGGTTTCCAATAAGGAGGTTTTAAATTTTATGTCACGTCATTTTCAGATGCTTCATTCAAGAGATGTTTCCACTATAGAATGCAGAGCAAGGGCAAAAATACAAGTGATAGAGCGAATGAGTGAGAAGGAGTGTTGTGGAAGGAGAGAATGAAACAAAGACAGAGTGAGTGAACGGCAGGGAGGCATAGAAGAGGAGTCTAGTAGTGAAGGAGACCTGCTTTTCCCTGCTCTTGACCTCCCACCCATCCCCAAACAACCACAAACATACCTTCTGTGCAAAGTTGGTGTGCAGAATTTCATGCCTCAGCAAGTGAGGGTGAGTCCCAGGCCAGGGGCTAAAGAGCAAAAGAGTGCCTGTGCTCAGACTTTCCCTGCTAGGGATAGTTTATCTGGAACAAGGCCTACTCTCTTGTATCCAGCAAGGATCTAGAAATCCTGCATGAATCTGCAAGGCACATTGGCAGCATAAATTTGCATAAACTGCCCCACCTATTGCCTTCCTACTTCCTGTGCTGTAGTTGTTTGTGTAGAGAGAGAGGTCGCAGGCAAGGAAATGTTGTGAGTCGGATACAGGACCCTAAATAGCTGGTGAGAGGTATGTGGTGTTCTAAAAGCATGAAAACTGTATACCTGTGAAATAAAGTGCTTTCGTATGTGTTCTTCTGTGTTTATTGTCCTGTGCATAAAGTTGCACCTTGTGTTTGAAGGTTTAAATTATTTCAGGCTTGCATGGACGTTTCTGAGTAACTTTTATTCATTTATTAAAAGCCTATACTGTCAGGATGGCCGAGAGGTCTAAGGCGCTGTGTTTAGGCCACAGTCTCCTTTGGAGGCGTGGGTTCGAATCCCACTTCTGACATGCCTTTTGGAGATTTAATCTCCTTTATCAGGTTAACATCTGATGGAAGTTGCATCTGTTGGTCTTCACTTGGCACGTTATTCCGTTCTCCTCTTGTCAAGAGAGATGGGGTTTCTCATATATTTAGGTTCTATAACGTCTTGCTGACAAAGCGCAATCCTTACCAAATGAGCATAGGACCCATGTAAGAGGTCATCTGGAAGAGTCATGCTCTTGTATGCCCTGGCCAGACGGGCCCTGCAAATTTGGAAGAATGCCATTCATCTGGTAGACAACTGGACTCCAGCACACTTACAGCAATCTCCTCAGGGCTTTGATCAGGGGCTGCTTAAATTTGCATACTCCACCCTATGTTGTGACTTTGAGATCCCTTGTTGAAATTGCTTTAGCCAGCCAAGAGGTGGCTATTGTCTCAATTTCAAAGCAGCTTTGAGCCGTTCAAGTGGCTGGTGAATAGCACTTTCTCTTTGTTTGCCTCAAAGTTCTAAAGAGTTCTCCATAGGTCCTGCTCTGTACAGATTGTTCAAAGATCTGTTGGAAGTGCATATAATAGGATAAATAAATTGAGGGCATTCCTTTTCAGTACCTCACCTGCATGGCTGTCTGGCCTCTGGAAGATGCTGGGAAAGCAAGTCAGGATGGCCGAGTGGTCTAAGGCGCTGCGTTCAGGTCGCAGTCTCCTCTGGAGGCGTGGGTTCAAATCCCACTTCTGACAGTCCTATGTTTACTCTAATTTTTTTCTTGAGAAATATGATCATTTCCCTCGCAGTGGCTTATAGGATTGTCTTCTTGGAAGAGTGCAGTGAGTTTTTTTCTTGCTCTAGCCACTATTGGCCTAAGCTCTGTGCATTTTTTGGTTCCTAATATCTTTCTCACCCTTTAGATGAAAAAGCACCATGGGGTCAGGATGGCCGAGTGGTCTAAGGCGCTGCGTTAAGGCCGCAGTCTCTCCTGGAGGCGTGGGTTCGAATCCCACTTCTAACAAAACTTGAATTCCATTTTCTCTCTCAGTTCCTTTAGAATCTCAGCTAAAAATTGGCAATGTAAATAATATCTGAATAAGTACCAAACTTCAGTTTCAACTGCAAATGCATTTGCCCTATTCTATCTTTAACGTTAATGTAATATTCTTCTAGCACTCGTGGTGTTTTATATTTCTTTTGTGGGGTACTTTAAAAATCTTTTTTATGAAAGAAATGGGTTACATTAAGTCTTGTGATGTTTTAGGTTTCCAATAAGGAGGTTTTAAATTTTATGTCACGTCATTTTCAGATGCATCATTCAAGAGATGTTTCCACTATAGAATGCAGAGCAAGGGCAAAAATACAAGTGATAGAGCGAGTGAGTGAGAAGGAGTGTTGTGGAAGGAGAGAATGAAACAAAGACAGAGTGAGTGAACGGCAGGGAGGCATAGAAGAGGAGTCTAGTAGTGAAGGAGACCTGCTTTTCCCTGCTCTTGACCTCCCACCCATCCCCAAACAACCACAAACATACCTTCTGTGCAAAGTTGGTATGCAGAATTTCACGCCTCAGCAAGTGAGGGTGAGTCCCAGGCCAGGGCCTAAAGAGCAAAAGAGTGCCTGTGCTCAGACTTTCCCTGCTAGGGATAGTTTATCTGGAACAAGGCCTACTCTCTTGTATCCAGCAAGGATCTAGAAATCCTGCATGAATCTGCAAGGCACATTGGCAGCATAAATTTGCATAAACTGCCCCACCTATTGCCGTCCTACTTCCTGTGCTGTAGTTGTTTGTGTAGAGAGAGAGGTCGCAGGCAAGGAAATGTTGTGAGTCGGATACAGGACCCTAAATAGCTGGTGAGAGGTATGTGGTGTTCTAAAAGCATGAAAACTGTATACCTGTGAAATAAAGTGCTTTCGTATGTGTTCTTCTGTGTTTATTGTCCTGTGCATAAAGTTGCACCTTGTGTTTGAAGGTTTAAATTATTTCAGGCTTGCATGGAGGTAGACGTTTCTGAGTAACTTTTATTCATTTCTTAAAAGCCTATACTGTCAGGATGGCCGAGAGGTCTAAGGCGCTGTGTTTAGGCCACAGTCTCCTTTGGAGGCGTGGGTTCGAATCCCACTTCTGACATGCCTTTTGGAGATTTAATCTCCTTTATCAGGTTAACATCTGATGGAAGTTAACATCTGATGGAAGTTGCATCTGTTGGTCTTCACTTGGCACGTTATTCCGTTCTCCTCTTGTCAAGAGAGATGGGGTTTCTCATATATTTAGGTTCTATAACGTCTTGCTGACAAAGCGCAATCCTTACCAAATGAGCATAGGACCCATGTAAGAGGTCATCTGGAAGAGTCATGCTCTTGTATGCCCTGGCCAGACGGGCCCAGCAAATTTGGAAGAATGCCATTCATCTGGTAGACAACTGGACTCCAGCACACTTACAGCAATTTCCTCAGGGCTTTGATTAGGGGCTGCTTAAATTTGCATACTCCACCCTATGTTGTGACTTTGAGATCCCTTGTTGAAATTGCTTTAGCCAGCCAAGAGGTGGCTATTGTCTCAATTTCAAAGCAGCTTTGAGCCGTTCAAGTGGCTGGTGAATAGCACTTTCTCTTTGTTCGCCTCAAAGTTCTAAAGAGTTCTCCATAGGTCCTGCTCTGTACAGATTGTTCAAAGATCTGTTGGAAGTGCATATAATAGGATAAATAAATTGAGGGCATTCCTTTTCAGTACCTCACCTGCATGGCTGTCTGGCCTCTGGAAGATGGTGGGAAAGCAAGTCAGGATGGCCGAGTGGTCTAAGGCGCTGTGTTCAGGTTGCAGCCTCTCTGGAGGCGTGGGTTCAAATCCCACTTCTGACAGTCCTCTGTTTACTCTAATTTTTTTCTAGAGAAATATGATCATTTCCCTCGCAGTGGCTTATAGGATTGTCTTCTTGGAAGAGTGCAGTGAGTTTTATTCTTGCTCTAGCCACTATTGGCCTAAGCTCTGTGCATTTTTTGGTTCCTAATATCTTTCTCACCCTTTAGATGAAAATGCAGCATGGGGTCAGGATGGCCGAGTGGTCTAAGGCGCTGCGTTAAGGCCGCAGTCTCTCCTGGAGGCGTGGGTTCGAATCCCACTTCTGACAAAACTTGAATTCCATTTTCTCTCTCAGTTCCTTTAGAATCTCAGCTAAAAATTGCCAATGTAAATAATATCTGAATAAGTACCAAACTTCAGTTTCAACTGCAAATGCATTTGCCCTATTCTATCTTTAACGTTAATGTAATATTCTTCTAGCACTCGTGGTGTTTTATATTTGTTTTGTGGGGTACTTTAAAAATCTTTTTTATGAAAGAAATGGGTTACATTAAGTCTTGTGATGTTTTAGGTTTCCAATAAGGAGGTTTTAAATTTTATGTCACGTCATTTTCAGATGCTTCATTCAAGAGATGTTTCCACTATAGAATGCAGAGCAAGGGCAAAAATACAAGTGATAGAGCGAATGAGTGAGAAGGAGTGTTGTGGAAGGAGAGAATGAAACAAAGACAGAGTGAGTGAACGGCAGGGAGGCATAGAAGAGTAGTCTAGTAGTGAAGGAGACCTGCTTTTCCCTGCTCTTGACCTCCCACCCATCCCCAAACAACCACAAACATACCTTCTGTGCAAAGTTGGTATGCAGAATTTCATGCCTCAGCAAGTGAGGGTGAGTCCCAGGCCAGGGGCTAAAGAGCAAAAGAGTGCCTGTGCTCAGACTTTCCCTGCTAGGGATAGTTTATCTGGAACAAGGCCTACTCTCTTGTATCCAGCAAGGATCTAGAAATCCTGCATGAATCTGCAAGGCACATTGGCAGCATAAATTTGCATAAACTGCCCCACCTATTGCCTTCCTACTTCCTGTGCTGTAGTTGTTTGTGTAGAGAGAGAGGTCGCAGGCAAGGAAATGTTGTGAGTCGGATATAGGACCCTAAATAGCTGGTGAGAGGTATGTGGTGTTCTAAAAGCATGAAAACTGTATACCTGTGAAATAAAGTGCTTTCGTATGTGTTCTTCTGTGTTTATTGTCCTGTGCATAAAGTTGCACCTTGTGTTTGAAGGTTTAAATTATTTCAGGCTTGCATGGAGGTAGACGTTTCTGAGTAACTTTTATTCATTTATTAAAAGCCTATACTGTCAGGATGGCCGAGAGGTCTAAGGCGCTGTGTTTAGGCCACAGTCTCCTTTGGAGGCGTGGGTTCGAATCCCACTTCTGAAATGCCTTTTGGAGATTTAATCTCCTTTATCAGGTTAACATCTGATGGAAGTTGCATCTGTTGGTCTTCACTTGGCACGTTATTCCGTTCTCCTCTTGTCAAGAGAGATGGGGTTTCTCATATATTTAGGTTCTATAACGTCTTGCTGACAAAGCGCAATCCTTACCAAATGAGCATAGGACCCATGTAAGAGGTCATCTGGAAGAGTCATGCTCTTGTATGCCCTGGCCAGACGGGCCCTGTAAATTTGGAAGAATGCCATTCATCTGGTAGACAACTGGACTCCAGCACACTTACAGCAATCTCCTCAGGGCTTTGATCAGGGGCTGCTTAAATTTGCATACTCCACCCTATGTTGTGACTTTGAGATCCCTTGTTGAAATTGCTTTAGCCAGCCAAGAGGTGGCTATTGTCTCAATTTCAAAGGAGCTTTGAGCCGTTCAAGTGGCTGGTGAATAGCACTTTCTCTTTGTTTGCCTCAAAGTTCTAAAGAGTTCTCCATAGGTCCTGCTCTGTACAGATTGTTCAAAGATCTGTTGGAAGTGCATATAATAGGATAAATAAATTGAGGGCATTCCTTTTCAGTACCTCACCTGCATGGCTGTCTGGCCTCTGGAAGATGCTGGGAAAGCAAGTCAGGATGGCCGAGTGGTCTACGGCGCTGCGTTCAGGTCGCAGTCTCCTCTGGAGGCGTGGGTTCAAATCCCACTTCTGACAGTCCTGTGTTTACTCTAATTTTTTTCTTGAGAAATATGATCATTTCCCTCGCAGTGGCTTATAGGATTGTCTTCTTGGAAGAGTGCAGTGAGTTTTTTTCTTGCTCTAGCCACTATTGGCCTAAGCTCTGTGCATTTTTTGGTTCCTAATATCTTTCTCACCCTTTAGATGAAAAAGCACCATGGGGTCAGGATGGCCGAGTGGTCTAAGGCGCTGCGTTAAGGCCGCAGTCTCTCCTGGAGGCGTGGGTTCGAATCCCACTTCTGACAAAACTTGAATTCCATTTTTTCTCTCAGTTCCTTTAGAATCTCAGCTAAAAATTGGCAATGTAAATAATATCTGAATAAGTACCAAACTTCAGTTTCAACTGCAAATGCATTTGCCCTATTCTATCTTTAACGTTAATGTAATATTTTTCTAGCACTCGTGGTGTTTTATATTTGTTTTGTGGGGTACTTTAAAAATCTTTTTTATGAAAGAAATGGGTTACATTAAGTCTTGTGATGTTTTAGGTTTACAATAAGGAGGTTTTAAATTTTATGTCACGTCATTTTCAGATGCTTCATTCAAGAGATGTTTCCACTATAGAATGCAGAGCAAGGGCAAAAATACAAGTGATAGAGCGAGTGAGTGAGAAGGAGTGTTGTGGAAGGAGAGAATGAAACAAAGACAGAGTGAGTGAATGGCAGGGAGGCATAGAAGAGGAGTCTAGTAGTGCAGGAGACCTGCTTTTCCCTGCTCTTGACCTCCCACCCATCCCCAAACAACCACAAACATACCTTCTGTGCAAAGTTGGTATGCAGATTTTCACGCCTCAGCAAGTGAGGGTGAGTCCCAGGCCAGGGGCTAAAGAGCAAAAGAGTGCCTGTGCTCAGACTTTCCCTACTAGGGATAGTTTATCTGGAACAAGGCCTACTCTCTTGTATCCAGCAAGGATCTAGAAATCCTGCATGAATCTGCAAGGCACATTGGCAGCATAAATTTGCATAAACTGCCCCACCTATTGCCTTCCTACTTCCTGTGCTGTAGTTGTTTGTGTAGAGAGAGAGGTCGCAGGCAAGGAAATGTTGTGAGTCGGATACAGGACCCTAAATAGCTGGTGAGAGGTATGTGGTGTTCCAAAAGCATGAAAACTGTATACCTGTGAAATAAAGTGCTTTCGTATGTGTTCTTCTGTGTTCATTGTCCTGTGCATAAAGTTGCACCTTGTGTTTGAAGGTTTAAATTATTTCAGGCTTGCATGGAGGTAGACGTTTCTGAGTAACTTTTATTCATTTCTTAAAAGCCTATACTGTCAGGATGGCCGAGAGGTCTAAGGCGCTGTGTTTAGACCACAGTCTCCTTTGGAGGCGTGGGTTCGAATCCCACTTCTGACATGCCTTTTGGAGATTTAATCTCCTTTATCAGGTTAACATCTGATGGAAGTTGCATCTGTTGGTCTTCACTTCGCACGATATTCCGTTCTCCTCTTGTCAAGAGAGATGGGGTTTCTCATATATTTAGGTTCTATAACGTCTTGCTGACAAAGCGCAATCCTTACCAAATGAGCATAGGACCCATGTAAGAGGTCATCTGGAAGAGTCATGCTCTTGTATGCACTGGCCAGACGGGCCCTGCAAATTTGGAAGAATGCCATGCATCTGGTAGACAACTGGACTCCAGCACACTTACAGCAATTTCCTTAGGGCTTTGATCAGGGGCTGCTTAAATTTGCATACTCCACCCTATGTTGTGACTTTGAGATCCCTTGTTGAAATTGCTTTAGCCAGCCAAGAGGTGGCTATTGTCTCAATTTCAAAGCAGCTTTGAGCCGTTCAAGTGGCTGGTGAATAGCACTTTCTCTTTGTTCGCCTCAAAGTTCTAAAGAGTTCTCCATAGGTCCTGCTCTGTACAGATTGTTCAAAGATCTGTTGGAAGTGCATATAATAGGATAAATAAATTGAGGGCATTCCTTTTCAGTACCTCACCTGCATGGCTGTCTGGCCTCTGGAAGATGCTGGGAAAGAAAGTCAGGATGGCCGAGTGGTCTAAGGCGCTGCGTTCAGGTCGCAGTCTCCTCTGGAGGCGTGGGTTCAAATCCCACTTCTGACAGTCCTGTGTTTACTCTAATTATTTTCTTGAGAAATATGATCATTTCCCTCGCAGTGGCTTATAGGATTGTCTTCTTGGAAGAGTGCAGTGAGTTTTTTTCTTGCTCTAGCCACTATTGGCCTAAGCTCTGTGCATTTTTTGGTTCCTAATATCTTTCTCACCCTTTAGATGAAAAAGCACCATGGGGTCAGGATGGCCGAGTGGTCTAAGGCGCTGCGTTAAGGCCGCAGTCTCTCCTGGAGGCGTGGGTTCGAATCCCACTTCTGACAAAACTTGAATTCCATTTTCTCTCTCAGTTCCTTTAGAATCTCAGCTAAAAATTGGCAATGTAAATAATATCTGAATAAGTACCAAACTTCAGTTTCAACTGCAAATGCATTTGCCCTATTCTATCTTTAACGTTAATGTAATATTCTTCTAGCACTCGTGGTGTTTTATATTTCTTTTGTGGGGTACTTTAAAAATCTTTTTTATGAAAGAAATGGGTTACATTAAGTCTTGTGATGTTTTAGGTTTCCAATAAGGAGGTTTTAAATTTTATGTCACGTCATTTTCAGATGCTTCATTCAAGAGATGTTTCCACTATAGAATGCAGAGCAAGGGCAAAAATACAAGTGATAGAGCGAGTGAGTGAGAAGGAGTGTTGTGGAAGGACAGAATGAAACAAAGACAGAGTGAGTGAACGGCAGGGAGGCATAGAAGAGTAGTCTAGTAGTGAAGGAGACCTGCTTTTCCCTGCTCTTGACCTCCCACCCATCCCCAAACAACCACAAACATACCTTCTGTGCAAAGTTGGTATGCAGAATTTCACGCCTCAGCAAGTGAGGGTGAGTCCCAGGCCAGGGGCTAAAGAGCAAAAGAGTGCCTGTGCTCAGACTTTCCCTGCTAGGGATAGTTTATCTGAAACAAGGCCTACTCTCTTGTATCCAGAAAGGATCTAGAAATCCTGCATGAATCTGCAAGGCACATTGGCAGCATAAATTTGCATAAACTGCCCCACCTATTGCCTTCCTACTTCCTGTGCTGTAGTTGTTTGTGTAGAGAGAGAGGTCGCAGGCAAGGAAATGTTGTGAGTCGGATACAGGACCCTAAATAGCTGGTGAGAGGTATGTGGTGTTCTAAAAGCATGAAAACTGTATACCTGTGAAATAAAGTGCTTTCGTATGTGTTCTTCTGTGTTTATTGTCCTGTGCATAAAGTTGCACCTTGTGTTTGAAGGTTTAAATTATTTCAGGCTTGCATGGAGGTAGACGTTTCTGAGTAACTTTTATTCATTTCTTAAAAGCCTATACTGTCAGGATGGCTGAGAGGTCTAAGGCGCTGTGTTTAGGCCACAGTCTCCTTTGGAGGCGTGGGTTCGAATCCCACTTCTGACATGCCTTTTGGAGATTTAATCGCCTTTATCAGGTTAACATCTGATGGAAGTTGCATCTGTTGGTCTTCACTTGGCACGTTATTCCGTTCTCCTCTTGTCAAGAGAGATGGGGTTTCTCATATATTTAGGTTCTATAACGTCTTGCTGACAAAGCGCAATCCTTACCAAATGAGCATAGGACCCATGTAAGAGGTCATCTGGAAGAGTCATGCTCTTGTATGCCCTGGCCAGACGGGCCCTGCAAATTTGGAAGAATGCCATGCATCTGGTAGACAACTTGACTCCAGCACACTTACAGCAATTTCCTTAGGGCTTTGATCAGGGGCTGCTTAAATTTGCATACTCCACCCTATGTTGTGACTTTGAGATCCCTTGTTGAAATTGCTTTAGCCAGCCAAGAGGTGGCTATTGTCTCAATTTCAAAGCAGCTTTGAGCCGTTCAAATGGCTGGTGAATAGCACTTTCTCTTTGTTCGCCTCAAAGTTCTAAAGAGTTCTCCATAGGTCCTGCTCTGTACAGATTGTTCAAAGATCTGTTGGAAGTGCATATAATAGGATAAATAAATTGAGGGCATTCCTTTTCAGTACCTCACCTGCATGGCTGTCTGGCCTCTGGAAGATGCTGGGAAAGCAAGTCAGGATGGCCGAGTGGTCTAAGGCGCTGCGTTCAGGTCGCAGTCTCCTCTGGAGGTGTGGGTTCAAATCCCACTTCTGACAGTCCTGTGTTTACTCTAATTTTTTTCTTGAGAAATATGATCATTTCCCTCGCAGTGGCTTATAGGATTGTCTTCTTGGAAGAGTGCAGTGAGTTTTTTTCTTGCTCTAGCCACTATTGGCCTAAGCTCTGTGCATTTTTTGGTTCCTAATATCTTTCTCACCCTTTCGATGAAAAAGCAGCATGGGGTCAGGATGGCCGAGTGGTCTAAGGCGCTGCTTTAAGGCCGCAGTCTCTCCTGGAGGCGTGGGTTCAAATCCCACTTCTGACAAAACTTGAATTCCATTTTCTCTCTCAGTTCCTTTAGAATCTCAGCTAAAAATTGGCAATGTAAATAATATCTGAATAAGTACCAAACTTCAGTTTCAACTGCAAATGCATTTGCCCTATTCTATCTTTAACGTTAATGTAATATTCTTCTAGCACTCGTGGTGTTTTATATTTGTTTTGTGGGGTACTTTAAAAATCTTTTTTATGAAAGAAATGGGTTACATTAAGTCTTGTGATGTTTTAGGTTTACAATAAGGAGGTTTTAAATTTTATGTCACGTCATTTTCAGATGCTTCATTCAAGAGATGTTTCCACTATAGAATGCAGAGCAAGGGCAAAAATACAAGTGATAGAGCGAGTGAGTGAGAAGGAGTGTTGTGGAAGGAGAGAATGAAACAAAGACAGAGTGAGTGAATGGCAGGGAGGCATAGAAGAGGAGTCTAGTAGTGCAGGAGACCTGCTTTTCCCTGCTCTTGACCTCCCACCCATCCCCAAACAACCACAAACATACCTTCTGTGCAAAGTTGGTATGCAGATTTTCACGCCTCAGCAAGTGAGGGTGAGTCCCAGGCCAGGGGCTAAAGAGCAAAAGAGTGCCTGTGCTCAGACTTTCCCTGCTAGGGATAGTTTATCTGGAACAAGGCCTACTCTCTTGTATCCAGCAAGGATCTAGAAATCCTGCATGAATCTGCAAGGCACATTGGCAGCATAAATTTGCATAAACTGCCCCACCTATTGCCTTCCTACTTCCTGTGCTGTAGTTGTTTGTGTAGAGAGAGAGGTCGCAGGCAAGGAAATGTTGTGAGTCGGATACAGGACCCTAAATAGCTGGTGAGAGGTATGTGGTGTTCTAAAAGCATGAAAACTGTATACCTGTGAAATAAAGTGCTTTCGTATGTGTTCTTCTGTGTTCATTGTCCTGTGCATAAAGTTGCACCTTGTGTTTGAAGGTTTAAATTATTTCAGGCTTGCATGGAGGTAGACGTTTCTGAGTAACTTTTATTCATTTCTTAAAAGTCTATACTGTCAGGATGGCCGAGAGGTCTAAGGCGCTGTGTTTAGACCACAGTCTCCTTTGGAGGCGTGGGTTCGAATCCCACTTCTGACATGCCTTTTGGAGATTTAATCTCCTTTATCAGGTTAACATCTGATGGAAGTTGCATCTGTTGGTCTTCACTTCGCACGTTATTCCGTTCTCCTCTTGTCAAGAGAGATGGGGTTTCTCATATATTTAGGTTCTATAACGTCTTGCTGACAAAGCGCAATCCTTACCAAATGAGCATAGGACCCATGTAAGAGGTCATCTGGAAGAGTCATGCTCTTGTATGCACTGGCCAGACGGGCCCTGCAAATTTGGAAGAATGCCATGCATCTGGTAGACAACTGGACTCCAGCACACTTACAGCAATTTCCTTAGGGCTTTGATCAGGGGCTGCTTAAATTTGCATACTCCACCCTATGTTGTGACTTTGAGATCCCTTGTTGAAATTGCTTTAGCCAGCCAAGAGGTGGCTATTGTCTCAATTTCAAAGCAGCTTTGAGCCGTTCAAGTGGCTGGTGAATAGCACTTTCTCTTTGTTCGCCTCAAAGTTCTAAAGAGTTCTCCATAGGTCCTGCTCTGTACAGATTGTTCAAAGATCTGTTGGAAGTGCATATAATAGGATAAATAAATTGAGGGCATTCCTTTTCAGTACCTCACCTGCATGGCTGTCTGGCCTCTGGAAGATGCTGGGAAAGAAAGTCAGGATGGCCGAGTGGTCTAAGGCGCTGCGTTCAGGTCGCAGTCTCCTCTGGAGGCGTGGGTTCAAATCCCACTTCTGACAGTCCTGTGTTTACTCTAATTATTTTCTTGAGAAATATGATCATTTCCCTCGCAGTGGCTTATAGGATTGTCTTCTTGGAAGAGTGCAGTGAGTTTTTTTCTTGCTCTAGCCACTATTGGCCTCAGCTCTGTGCATTTTTTGGTTCCTAATATCTTTCTCACCCTTTAGATGAAAAAGCAGCATGGGGTCAGGATGGCCGAGTGGTCTAAGGCGCTGCGTTAAGGCCGCAGTCTCTCCTGGAGGCGTGGGTTCGAATCCCACTTCTGACAAAACTTGAATTCCATTTTCTCTCTCAGTTCCTTTAGAATCTCAGCTAAAAATTGGCAATGTAAATAATATCTGAATAAGTACCAAACTTCAGTTTCAACTGCAAATGCATTTGCCCTATTCTATCTTTAACGTTAATGTAATATTCTTCTAGCACTCGTGGTGTTTTATATTTGTTTTGTGGGGTACTTTAAAAATCTTTTTTATGAAAGAAATGGGTTACATTAAGTCTTGTGATGTTTTAGGTTTCCAATAAGGAGGTTTTAAATTTTATGTCACGTCATTTTCAGATGCTTCATTCAAGAGATGTTTCCACTATAGAATGCAGAGCAAGGGCAAAAATACAAGTGATAAAGCGAGTGAGTGAGAAGGAGTGTTGTGGAAGGAGAGAATGAAACAAAGACAGAGTGAGTGAATGGCAGGGAGGCATAGAAGAGGAGTCTAGTAGTGAAGGAGACCTGCTTTTCCCTGCTCTTGACCTCCCACCCATCCCCAAACAACCACAAACATACCTTCTGTGCAAAGTTGGTATGCAGAATTTCACGCCTCAGCAAGTGAGGGTGAATCCCAGGCCAGGGGCTAAAGAGCAAAAGAGTGCCTGTGCTCAGACTTTCCCTGCTAGGGATAGTTTATCTGGAACAAGGCCTACTCTCTTGTATCCAGCAAGGATCTAGAAATCCTGCATGAATCTGCAAGGCACATTGGCAGCATAAATTTGCATAAACTGCCCCACCTATTGCCTTCCTACTTCCTGTGCTGTAGTTGTTTGTGTAGAGAGAGAGGTCGCAGGCAAGGAAATGTTGTGAGTCGGATACAGGACCCTAAATAGCTGGTGAGAGGTATGTGGTGTTCTAAAAGCATGAAAACTGTATACCTGTGAAATAAAGTGCTTTCGTATGTGTTCTTCTGTGTTTATTGTCCTGTGCATAAAGTTGCACCTTGTGTTTGAAGGTTTAAATTATTTCAGGCTTGCATGGAGGTAGACGTTTCTGAGTAACTTTTATTCATTTCTTAAAAGCCTATACTGTCAGGATGGCCGAGAGGTCTAAGGCGCTGTGTTTAGGCCACAGTCTCCTTTGGAGGCGTGGGTTCGAATCCCACTTCTGACATGTCTTTTGGAGATTTAATCTCCTTTATCAGGTTAACATCTGATGGAAGTTGCATCTGTTGGTCTTCACTTGGCACGTTATTCCGTTCTCCTCTTGTCAAGAGAGATGGGGTTTCTCATATATTTAGGTTCTATAACGTCTTGCTGACAAAGCGCAATCCTTACCAAATGAGCATAGGACCCATGTAAGAGGTCATCTGGAATAGTCATGCTCTTGTATGCACTGGCCAGACGGGCCCTGCAAATTTGGAAGAATGCCATGCATCTGCTAGACAACTGGACTCCAGCACACTTACAGCAATTTCCTTAGGGCTTTGATCAGGGGCTGCTTAAATTTGCATACTCCACCCTATGTTGTGACTTTGAGATCCCTTGTTGAAATTGCTTTAGCCAGCCAAGAGGTGGCTATTGTCTCAATTTCAAAGCAGCTTTGAGCCGTTCAAGTGGCTGGTGAATAGCACTTTCTCTTTGTTTGCCTCAAAGTTCTAAAGAGTTCTCCATAGGTCCTGCTCTGTACAGATTGTTCAAAGATCTGTTGGAAGTGCATATAATAGGATAAATAAATTGAGGGCATTCCTTTTCAGTACCTCACCTGCATGGCTGTCTGGCCTCTGGAAGACGCTGGGAAAGCAAGTCAGGATGGCCGAGTGGTCTAAGGCGCTGCGTTCAGGTCGCAGTCTCCTCTGGAGGCGTGGGTTCAAATCCCACTTCTGACAGTCCTGTGTTTACTCTAATTATTTTCTTGAGAAATATGATCATTTCCCTCGCAGTGGCTTATAGGATTGTCTTCTTGGAAGAGTGCAGTGAGTTTTTTTCTTGCTCTAGCCACTATTGGCCTCAGCTCTGTGCATTTTTTGGTTCCTAATATCTTTCTCACCCTTTAGATGAAAAAGCAGCATGGGGTCAGGATGGCCGAGTGGTCTAAGGCGCTGCGTTAAGGCCGCAGTCTCTCCTGGAGGCGTGGGTTCGAATCCCACTTCTGACAAAACTTGAATTCCATTTTCTCTCTCAGTTCCTTTAGAATCTCAGCTAAAAATTGGCAATGTAAATAATATCTGAATAAGTACCAAACTTCAGTTTCAACTGCAAATGCATTTGCCCTATTCTATCTTTAACGTTAATGTAATATTCTTCTGGCACTCGTGGTGTTTTATATTTGTTTTGTGGGGTACTTTAAAAATCTTTTTTATGAAAGAAATGGGTTACATTAAGTCTTGTGATGTTTTAGGTTTCCAATAAGGAGGTTTTAAATTTTATGTCACGTCATTTTCAGATGCTTCATTCAAGAGATGTTTCCACTATAGAATGCAGAGCAAGGGCAAAAATACAAGTGATAGAGCGAGTGAGTGAGAAGGAGTGTTGTGGAAGGAGAGAATGAAACAAAGACAGAGTGAGTGAATGGCAGGGAGGCATAGAAGAGGAATCTAGTAGTGAAGGAGACCTGCTTTTCCCTGCTCTTGACCTCCCACCCATCCCCAAACAACCACAAACATACCTTCTGTGCAAAGTTGGTATGCAGAATTTCACGCCTCAGCAAGTGAGGGTGAGTCCCAGGCCAGGGGCTAAAGAGCAAAAGAGTGCCTGTGCTCAGACTTTCCCTGCTAGGGATAGTTTATCTGGAACAAGGCCTACTCTCTTGTATCCAGCAAGGATCTAGAAATCCTGCATGAATCTGCAAGGCACATTGGCAGCATAAATTTGCATAAACTGCCCCACCTATTGCCTTCCTACTTCCTGTGCTGTAGTTGTTTGTGTAGAGAGAGAGGTCGCAGGCAAGGAAATGTTGTGAGTCAGATACAGGACCCTAATTAGCTGGTGAGAGGTATGTGGTGTTCTAAAAGCATGAAAACTGTATACCTGTGAAATAAAGTGCTTTCGTATGTGTTCTTCTGTGTTTATTGTCCTGTGCATAAAGTTGCACCTTGTGTTTGAAGGTTTAAATTATTTCAGGGTTGCATGGAGGTAGACGTTTCTGAGTAACTTTTATTCATTTCTTAAAAGCATATACTGTCAGGATGGCCGAGAGGTCTAAGGCGCTGTGTTTAGGCCACAGTCTCCTTTGGAGGCGTGGGTTCGATTCCCACTTCTGACATGCCTTTTGGAGATTTAATCTCCTTTATCAGGTTAACATCTGATGGAAGTTGCATCTGTTGGTCTTCACTTGGCACGTTATTCCGTTCTCCTCTTGTCAAGAGAGATGGGGTTTCTCATATATTTAGGTTCTATAACGTCTTGCTGACAAAGCGCAATCCTTACCAAATGAGCATAGGACCCATGTAAGAGGTCATCTGGAAGAGTCATGCTCTTGTATGCCCTGGCCAGACGGGCCCAGCAAATTTGGAAGAATGCCATGCATCTGGTAGACAACTGGACTCCAGCACACTTACAGCAATTTCCTTAGGGCTTTGATCAGGGGCTGCTTAAATTTGCATACTCCACCCTATGTTGTGACTTTGAGATCCCTTGTTGAAATTGCTTTAGCCAGCCAAGAGGTGGCTATTGTCTCAATTTCAAAGCAGCTTTGAGCCGTTCAAGTGGCTGGTGAATAGCACTTTCTCTTTGTTCGCCTCAAAGTTCTAAAGAGTTCTCCATAGGTCCTGCTCTGTACAGATTGTTCAAAGATCTGTTGGAAGTGCATATAATAGGATAAATAAATTGAGGGCATTCCTTTTCAGTACCTCACCTGCATGGCTGTCTGGCCTCTGGAAGATGCTGGGAAAGCAAGTCAGGATGGCCGAGTGGTCTAAGGCGCTGCGTTCAGGTCGCAGTCTCCTCTGGAGGCGTGGGTTCAAATCCCACTTCTGACAGTCCTGTGTTTACTCTAATTTTTTTCTTGAGAAATATGATCATTTCCCTCGCAGTGGCTTATAGGATTGTCTTCTTGGAAGAGTGCAGTGAGTTTTTTTCTTGCTCTAGCCACTATTGGCCTAAGCTCTGTGCATTTTTTGGTTCCTAATATCTTTCTCACCCTTTAGATGAAAAAGCACCATGGGGTCAGGATGGCCGAGTGGTCTAAGGCGCTGCGTTAAGGCCGCAGTCTCTCCTGGAGGCGTGGGTTCGAATCCCACTTCTGACAAAACTTGAATTCCATTTTCTCTCTCAGTTCCTTTAGAATCTCAGCTAAAAATTGGCAATGTAAATAATATCTGAATAAGTACCAAACTTCAGTTTCAACTGCAAATGCATTTGCCCTATTCTATCTTTAACGTTAATGTAATATTCTTCTAGCACTCGTGGTGTTTTATATTTCTTTTGTGGGGTACTTTAAAAATCTTTTTTATGAAAGAAATGGGTTACATTAAGTCTTGTGATGTTTTAGGTTTCCAATAAGGAGGTTTTAAATTTTATGTCACGTCATTTTCAGATGCTTCATTCAAGAGATGTTTCCACTATAGAATGCAGAGCAAGGGCAAAAATACAAGTGATAGAGCGAGTGAGTGAGAAGGAGTGTTGTGGAAGGACAGAATGAAACAAAGACAGAGTGAGTGAACGGCAGGGAGGCATAGAAGAGTAGTCTAGTAGTGAAGGAGACCTGCTTTTCCCTGCTCTTGACCTCCCACCCATCCCCAAACAACCACAAACATACCTTCTGTGCAAAGTTGGTATGCAGAATTTCACGCCTCAGCAAGTGAGGGTGAGTCCCAGGCCAGGGGCTAAAGAGCAAAAGAGTGCCTGTGCTCAGACTTTCCCTGCTAGGGATAGTTTATCTGAAACAAGGCCTACTCTCTTGTATCCAGAAAGGATCTAGAAATCCTGCATGAATCTGCAAGGCACATTGGCAGCATAAATTTGCATAAACTGCCCCACCTATTGCCTTCCTACTTCCTGTGCTGTAGTTGTTTGTGTAGAGAGAGAGGTCGCAGGCAAGGAAATGTTGTGAGTCGGATACAGGACCCTAAATAGCTGGTGAGAGGTATGTGGTGTTCTAAAAGCATGAAAACTGTATACCTGTGAAATAAAGTGCTTTCGTATGTGTTCTTCTGTGTTTATTGTCCTGTGCATAAAGTTGCACCTTGTGTTTGAAGGTTTAAATTATTTCAGGCTTGCATGGAGGTAGACGTTTCTGAGTAACTTTTATTCATTTCTTAAAAGCCTATACTGTCAGGATGGCCGAGAGGTCTAAGGCGCTGTGTTTAGGCCACAGTCTCCTTTGGAGGCGTGGGTTCGAATCCCACTTCTGACATGCCTTTTGGAGATTTAATCGCCTTTATCAGGTTAACATCTGATGGAAGTTGCATCTGTTGGTCTTCACTTGGCACGTTATTCCGTTCTCCTCTTGTCAAGAGAGATGGGGTTTCTCATATATTTAGGTTCTATAACGTCTTGCTGACAAAGCGCAATCCTTACCAAATGAGCATAGGACCCATGTAAGAGGTCATCTGGAAGAGTCATGCTCTTGTATGCCCTGGCCAGACGGGCCCTGCAAATTTGGAAGAATGCCATGCATCTGGTAGACAACTTGACTCCAGCACACTTACAGCAATTTCCTTAGGGCTTTGATCAGGGGCTGCTTAAATTTGCATACTCCACCCTATGTTGTGACTTTGAGATCCCTTGTTGAAATTGCTTTAGCCAGCCAAGAGGTGGCTATTGTCTCAATTTCAAAGCAGCTTTGAGCCGTTCAAATGGCTGGTGAATAGCACTTTCTCTTTGTTCGCCTCAAAGTTCTAAAGAGTTCTCCATAGGTCCTGCTCTGTACAGATTGTTCAAAGATCTGTTGGAAGTGCATATAATAGGATAAATAAATTGAGGGCATTCCTTTTCAGTACCTCACCTGCATGGCTGTCTGGCCTCTGGAAGATGCTGGGAAAGCAAGTCAGGATGGCCGAGTGGTCTAAGGCGCTGTGATCAGGTCGCAGTCTCCTCTGGAGGTGTGGGTTCAAATCCCACTTCTGACAGTCCTGTGTTTACTCTAATTTTTTTCTTGAGAAATATGATCATTTCCCTCGCAGTGGCTTATAGGATTGTCTTCTTGGAAGAGTGCAGTGAGTTTTTTTCTTGCTCTAGCCACTATTGGCCTAAGCTCTGTGCATTTTTTGGTTCCTAATATCTTTCTCACCCTTTAGATGAAAAAACAGCATGGGGTCAGGATGGCCGAGTGGTCTAAGGCGCTGCGTTAAGGCCGCAGTCTCTCCTGGAGGCGTGGGTTCAAATCCCACTTCTGACAAAACTTGAATTCCATTTTCTCTCTCAGTTCCTTTAGAATCTCAGCTAAAAATTGGCAATGTAAATAATATCTGAATAAGTACCAAACTTCAGTTTCAACTGCAAATGCATTTGCCCTATTCTATCTTTAACGTTAATGTAATATTCTTCTAGCACTCGTGGTGTTTTATATTTGTTTTGTGGGGTACTTTAAAAATCTTTTTTATGAAAGAAATGGGTTACATTAAGTCTTGTGATGTTTTAGGTTTCCAATAAGGAGGTTTTAAATTTTATGTCACGTCATTTTCAGATGCTTCATTCAAGAGATGTTTCCACTATAGAATGCAGAGCAAGGGCAAAAATACAAGTGATAGAGCGAGTGAGTGAGAAGGAGTGTTGTGGAAGGAGAGAATGAAACAAAGACAGAGTGAGTGAATGGCAGGGAGGCATAGAAGAGGAGTCTAGTAGTGAAGGAGACCTGCTTTTCCCTGCTCTTGACCTCCCACCCATCCCCAAACAACCACAAACATACCTTCTGTGCAAAGTTGGTATGCAGAATTTCACGCCTCAGCAAGTGAGGGTGAGTCCCAGGCCAGGGGCTAAAGAGCAAAAGAGTGCCTGTGCTCAGACTTTCCCTGCTAGGGATAGTTTATCTGGAACAAGGCCTACTCTCTTGTATCCAGCAAGGTTCTAGAAATCCTGCATGAATCTGCAAGGCACATTGGCAGCATAAATTTGCATAAACTGCCCCACCTATTGCCTTCCTACTTCCTGTGCTGTAGTTGTTTGTGTAGAGAGAGAGGTCGCAGGCAAGGAAATGTTGTGAGTCGGATACAGGACCCTAAATAGCTGGTGAGAGGTATGTGGTGTTCTAAAAGCATGAAAACTGTATACCTGCGAAATAAAGTGCTTTCGTATGTGTTCTTCTGTGTTTATTGTCCTGTGCATAAAGTTGCACCTTGTGTTTGAAGGTTTAAATTATTTCAGGCTTGCATGGAGGTAGACGTTTCTGAGTAACTTTTATTCATTTCTTAAAAGCCTATACTGTCAGGATGGCCGAGAGGTCTAAGGCGCTGTGTTTAGGCCAGAGTCTCCTTTGGAGGCGTGGGTTCGAATCCCACTTCTGACATGCCTTTTGGAGATTTAATCTCCTTTATCAGGTTAACATCTGATGGAAGTTGCATCTGTTGGTCTTCACTTGGCACGTTATTCCGTTCTCCTCTTGTCAAGAGAGATGGGGTTTCTCATATATTTAGGTTCTATAACGTCTTGCTGACAAAGCGCAATCCTTACCAAATGAGCATAGGACCCATGTAAGAGGTCATCTGGAAGAGTCATGCTCTTGTATGCCCTGGCCAGACGGGCCCTGCAAATTTGGAAGAATGCCATGCATCTGGTAGACAACTGGACTCCAGCACACTTACAGCAATTTCCTTAGGGCTTTGATCAGGGGCTGCTTAAATTTGCATACTCCACCCTATGTTGTGACTTTGAGATCCCTTGTTGAAATTGCTTTAGCCAGCCAAGAGGTGGCTATTGTCTCAATTTCAAAGCAGCTTTGAGCCGTTCAAGTGGCTGGTGAATAGCACTTTCCCTTTGTTCGCCTCAAAGTTCTAAAGAGTTCTCCATAGGTCCTGCTCTGTACAGATTGTTCAAAGATCTGTTGGAAGTGCATATGCTAGGATAAATAAATTGAGGGCATTCCTTTTCAGTACCTCACCTGCATGGCTGTCTGGCCTCTGGAAGATGCTGGGAAAGCAAGTCAGGATGGCCGAGTGGTCTAAGGCGCTGCGTTCAGGTCGCAGTCTCCTCTGGAGGCGTGGGTTCAAATCCCACTTCTGACAGTCTTTTGTTTACTCTAATTTTTTTCTTGAGAAATATGATCATTTCCCTCGCAGTGGCTTATAGGATTGTCTTCTTGGAAGAGTGCAGTGAGTTTTTTTCTTGCTCTAGCCACTATTGGCCTAAGCTCTGTGCATTTTTTGGTTCCTAATATCTTTCTCACCCTTTAGATGAAAATGCAGCATGGGGTCAGGATGGCCGAGTGGTCTAAGGTGCTGCATTAAGGCCGCAGTCTCTCCTGGAGGCGTGGGTTCGAATCCCACTTCTGACAAAACTTGAATTCCATTTTCTCTCTCAGTTCCTTTAGAATCTCAGCTAAAAATTGGCAATGTAAATAATATCTGAATAAGTACCAAACTTCAGTTTCAACTGCAAATGCATTTGCCCTATTCTATCTTTAACGTTAATGTAATATTCTTCTAGCACTCGTGGTGTTTTATATTTGTTTTGTGGGGTACTTTAAAAATCTTTTTTATGAAAGAAATGGGTTACATTAAGTCTTGTGATGTTTTAGGTTTCCAATACGGAGGTTTTAAATTTTATGTCACGTCATTTTCAGATGCTTCATTCAAGAGATGTTTCCACTATAGAATGCAGAGCAAGGGCAAAAATACAAGTGATAGAGCGAGTGAGTGAGAAGGAGTGTTGTGGAAGGAGAGAATGAAACAAAGACAGAGTGAGTGAACGGCAGGGAGGCATAGAAGAGGAGTCTAGTAGTGAAGGAGACCTGCTTTTCCCTGCTCTTGACCTCCCACCCATCCCCAAACAACCACAAACATACCTTCTGTGCAAAGTTGGTATGCAGAATTTCATGCCTCAGCAAGTGAGGGTGAGTCCCAGGCCAGGGGCTAAAGAGCAAAAGAGTGCCTGTGCTCAGACTTTCCCTGCTAGGGATAGTTTATCTGGAACAAGGCCTACTCTCTTGTATCCAGCAAGGATCTAGAAATCCTGCATGAATCTGCAAGGCACATTGGCAGCATAAATTTGCATAAACTGCCCCGCCTATTGCCTTCCTACTTCCTGTGCTGTAGTTGTTTGTGTAGAGAGAGAGGTCGCAGGCAAGGAAATGTTGTGAGTCGGATACAGGACCCTAAATAGCTGGTGAGAGGTATGTGGTGTTCTAAAAGCATGAAAACTGTATACCTGTGAAATAAAGTGCTTTCGTATGTGTTCTTCTGTGTTTATTGTCCTGTGCATAAAGTTGCACCTTGTGTTTGAAGGTTTAAATTATTTCAGGCTTGCATGGAGGTAGACGTTTCTGAGTAACTTTTATTCATTTCTTAAAAGCCTATACTGTCAGGATGGCCGAGAGGTCTAAGGCGCTGTGTGTCGGCCACAGTCTCCTTTGGAGGCGTGGGTTCGAATCCCACTTCTGACATGCCTTTTGGAGATTTAATCTCCTTTATCAGGTTAACATCTGATGGAAGTTGCATCTGTTGGTCTTCACTTGGCACGTTATTCCGTTCTCCTCTTGTCAAGAGAGATGGGGTTTCTCATATATTTAGGTTCTATAACGTCTTGCTGACAAAGCGCAATCCTTACCAAATGAGCATAGGACCCATGTAAGAGGTCATCTGGAATAGTCATGCTCTTGTATGCACTGGCCAGACGGGCCCTGCAAATTTGGAAGAATGCCATGCATCTGGTAGACAACTGGACTCCAGCACACTTACAGCAATTTCCTTAGGGCTTTGATCAGGGGCTGCTTAAATTTGCATACTCCACCCTATGTTGTGACTTTGAGATCCCTTGTTGAAATTGCTTTAGCCAGCCAAGAGGTGGCTATTGTCTCAATTTCAAAGCAGCTTTGAGCCGTTCAAGTGGCTGGTGAATAGCACTTTCTCTTTGTTCGCCTCAAAGTTCTAAAGAGTTCTCCATAGGTCCTGCTCTGTACAGATTGTTCAAAGATCTGTTGGAAGTGCATATAATAGGATAAATAAATTGAGGGCATTCCTTTTCAGTACCTCACCTGCATGGCTGTCTGGCCTCTGGAAGATGCTGGGAAAGCAAGTCAGCATGGCCGAGTGGTCTAAGGCGCTGCGTTCAGGTCGCAGTCTCCTCTGGAGGCGTGGGTTCAAATCCCACTTCTGACAGTCCTGTGTTTACTCTAATTTTTTTCTTGAGAAATATGATCATTTCCCTCGCAGTGGCTTATAGGATTGTCTTCTTGGAAGAGTGCAGTGAGTTTTTTTCTTGCTCTAGCCACTATTGGCCTAAGCTCTGTGCATTTTTTGGTTCCTAATATCTTTCTCACCCTTTAGATGAAAAAGCAGCATGGGGTCAGGATGGCCGAGTGGTCTAAGGCGCTGCGTTAAGGCCGCAGTCTCTCCTGGAGGCGTGGGTTCGAATCCCACTTCTGACAAAACTTGTATTCCATTTTCTCTCTCAGTTCCTTGAGAATCTCAGCTAAAAATTGGCAATGTAAATAATATCTGAATAAGTACCAAACTTCAGTTTCAACTGCAAATGCATTTGCCCTATTCTATCTTTAACGTTAATGTAATATTCTTCTAGCACTCGTGGTGTTTTATATTTGTTTTGTGGGGTACTTTAAAAATCTTTTTTATGAAAGAAATGGGTTACATTAAGTCTTGTGATGTTTTAGGTTTCCAATAAGGAGGTTTTAAATTTTATGTCACGTCATTTTCAGATGCTTCATTCAAGAGATGTTTCCACTATAAAATGCAGAGCAAGGGCAAAAATACAAGTGATAGAGCGAGTGAGTGAGAAGGAGTGTTGTGGAAGGAGAGAATGAAACAAAGACAGAGTGAGTGAATGGCAGGGAGGCATAGAAGAGGAGTCTAGTAGTGAAGGAGACCTGCTTTTCCCTGCTCTTGACCTCCCACCCATCCCCAAACAACCACAAACATACCTTCTGTGCAAAGTTGGTATGCAGAATTTCACGCCTCAGCAAGTGAGGGTGAGTCCCAGGCCAGGGGCTAAAGAGCAAAAGAGTGCCTGTGCTCAGACTTTCCCTGCTAGGGATAGTTTATCTGGAACAAGGCCTACTCTCTTGTATCCAGCAAGGATCTAGAAATCCTGCATGAATCTGCAAGGCACATTGGCAGCATAAATTTGCATAAACTGCCCCACCTATTGCCTTCCTACTTCCTGTGCTGTAGTTGTTTGTGTAGAGAGAGAGGTTGCAGGCAAGGAAATGTTGTGAGTCGGATACAGGACCCTAAATAGCTGGTGAGAGGTATGTGGTGTTCTAAAAGCATGAAAACTGTATACCTGTGAAATAAAGTGCTTTCGTATGTGTTCTTCTGTGTTTATTGTCCTGTGCATAAAGTTGCACCTTGTGTTTGAATGTTTAAATTATTTCAGGCTTGCATGGAGGTAGACGTTTCTGAGTAACTTTTATTCATTTCTTAAAAGCCTATACTGTCAGGATGGCCGAGAGGTCTAAGGTGCTGTGTTTAGGCCACAGTCTCCTTTGGAGGCGTGGGTTCGAATTCCACTTCTGACATTCCTTTTGGAGATTTAATCTCCTTTATCAGGTTAACATCTGATGGAAGTTGCATCTGTTGGTCTTCACCTGGCACGTTATTCCGTTCTCCTCTTGTCAAGAGAGATGGGGTTTCTCATATATTTAGGTTCTATAACGTCTTGCTGACAAAGCGCAATCCTTACCAAATGAGCATAGGACCCATGTAAGAGGTCATCTGGAAGAGTCATGCTCTTGTATGCCCTGGCCAGACGGGCCCTGCAAATTTGGAAGAATGGCATGCATCTGGTAGACAACTGGACTCCAGCACACTTACAGCAATTTCCTTAGGGCTTTGATCAGGGGCTGCTTAAATTTGCATACTCCACCCTATGTTGTGACTTTGAGATCCCTTGTTGAAATTGCTTTAGCCAGCCAAGAGGTGGCTATTGTCTCAATTTCAAAGCAGCTTTGAGCCGTTCAAGTGGCTGGTGAATAGCACTTTCTCTTTGTTCGCCTCAAAGTTCTAAAGAGTTCTCCATAGGTCCTGCTCTGTACAGATTGTTCAAAGATCTGTTGGAAGTGCATATAATAGGATAAATAAATTGAGGGCATTCCTTTTCAGTACCTCACCTGCATGGCTGTCTGGCCTCTGGAAGATGCTGGGAAAGCAAGTCAGGATGGCCGAGTGGTCTAAGGCGCTGCGTTCAGGTCGCAGTCTCCTCTGGAGGCGTGGGTTCAAATCCCACTTCTGACAGTCCTGTGTTTACTCTAATTATTTTCTTGAGAAATATGATCATTTCCCTCGCAGTGGCTTATAGGATTGTCTTATTGGAAGAGTGCAGTGAGTTTTTTTCTTGCTCTAGCCACTATTGGCCTCAGCTCTGTGCATTTTTTGGTTCCTAATATCTTTCTCACCCTTTAGATGAAAAAGCAGCATGGGGTCAGGATGGCCGAGTGGTCTAAGGCGCTGCGTTAAGGCCGCAGTCTCTCCTGGAGGCGTGTGTTCGAATCCCACTTCTGACAAAACTTGAATTCCATTTTCTCTCTCAGTTCCTTGAGAATCTCAGCTAAAAATTGGCAATGTAAATAATATCTGAATAAGTACCAAACTTCAGTTTCAACTGCAAATGCATTTGCCCTATTCTATCTTTAACGTTAATGTAATATTCTTCTAGCACTCGTGGTGTTTTATATTTGTTTTGTGGGGTACTTTAAAAATCTTTTTTATGAAAGAAATGGGTTACATTAAGTCTTGTGATGTTTTAGGTTTCCAATAAGGAGGTTTTAAATTTTATGTCACGTCATTTTCAGATGCTTCATTCAAGAGATGTTTCCACTATAGAATGCAGAGCAAGGGCAAAAATACAAGTGATAGAGCGAGTGAGTGAGAAGGAGTGTTGTGGAAGGAGAGAATGAAACAAAGACAGAGTGAGTGAACGGCAGGGAGGCATAGAAGAGGAGTCTAGTAGTGAAGGAGACCTGCTTTTCCCTGCTCTTGACCTCCCACCCATCCCCAAACAACCACAAACATACCTTCTGTGCAAAGTTGGTATGCAGAATTTCACGCCTCAGCAAGTGAGGGTGAGTCCCAGGCCAGGGGCTAAAGAGCAAAAGAGTGCCTGTGCTCAGACTTTCCCTGCTAGGGATAGTTTATCTGGAACAAGGCCTACTCTCTTGTATCCAGCAAGGATCTAGAAATCCTGCATGAATCTGCAAGGCACATTGGCAGCATAAATTTGCATAAACTGCTCCACCTATTGCCGTCCTACTTCCTGTGCTGTAGTTGTTTGTGTAGAGAGAGAGGTCGCAGGCAAGGAAATGTTGTGAGTCGGATACAGGACCCTAAATAGCTGGTGAGAGGTATGTGGTGTTCTAAAAGCATGAAAACTGTATACCTGTGAAATAAAGTGCTTTCGTATGTGTTCTTCTGTGTTTATTGTCCTGTGCATAAAGTTGCACCTTGTGTTTGAAGGTTTAAATTATTTCAGGCTTGCATTGAGGTAGACGTTTCTGAGTAACTTTTATTAATTTCTTAAAAGCATATACTGTCAGGATGGCTGAGAGGTCTAAGGCGCTGTGTTTAGGCCACAGTCTCCTTTGGAGGCGTGGGTTCGAATCCCACTTCTGACATGCCTTTTGGAGATTTAATCTCCTTTATCAGGTTAACATCTGATGGAAGTTGCATCTGTTGGTCTTCACTTGGCACGTTATTCCGTTCTCCTCTTGTCAAGAGAGATGGGGTTTCTCATATATTTAGGTTCTATAACGTCTTGCTGACAAAGCGCAATCCTTACCAAATGAGCATAGGACCCATGTAAGAGGTCATCTGGAAGAGTCATGCTCTTGTATGCCCTGGCCAGACGGGCCCAGCAAATTTGGAAGAATGCCATTCATCTGGTAGACAACTGGACTCCAGCACACTTACAGCAATTTCCTCAGGGCTTTGATCAGGGGCTGCTTAAATTTGCATACTCCACCCTATGTTGTGACTTTGAGATCCCTTGTTGAAATTGCTTTAGCCAGCCAAGAGGTGGCTATTGTCTCAATTTCAAAGCAGCTTTGAGCCGTTCAAGTGGCTGGTGAATAGCACTTTCTCTTTGTTCGCCTCAAAGTTCTAAAGAGTTCTCCATAGGTCCTGCTCTGTACAGATTGTTCAAAGATCTGTTGGAAGTGCATATAATAGGATAAATAAATTGAGGGCATTCCTTTTCAGTACCTCACCTGCATGGCTGTCTGGCCTCTGGAAGATGCTGGGAAAGCAAGTCAGGATGGCCGAGTGGTCTAAGGCGCTGCGTTCAGGTCGCAGTCTCCTCTGGAGGCGTGGGTTCAAATCCCACTTCTGACAGTCCTCTGTTTACTCTAATTTTTTTCTTGAGAAATATGATCATTTCCCTCGCAGTGGCTTATAGGATTGTCTTCTTGGAAGAGTGCAGTGAGTTTTTTTCTTGCTCTAGCCACTATTGGCCTAAGCTCTGTGCATTTTTTGGTTCCTAATATCTTTCTCACCCTTTAGATGAAAATGCAGCATGGGGTCAGGATGGCCGAGTGGTCTAAGGCGCTGCGTTAAGGCCGCAGTCTCTCCTGGAGGCGTGGGTTCGAATCCCACTTCTGACAAAACTTGAATTCCATTTTCTCTCTCAGTTCCTTTAGAATCTCAGCTAAAAATTGGCAATGTAAATAATATCTGAATAAGTACCAAACTTCAGTTTCAACTGCAAATGCATTTGCCCTATTCTATCTTTAACGTTAATGTAATATTCTTCTAGCACTCGTGGTGTTTTATATTTGTTTTGTGGGGTACTTTAAAAATCTTTTTTATGAAAGAAATGGGTTACATTAAGTCTTGTGATGTTTTAGGTTTCCAATAAGGAGGTTTTAAATTTTATGTCACGTCATTTTCAGATGCTTCATTCAAGAGATGTTTCCACTATAGAATGCAGAGCAAGGGCAAAAATACAAGTGATAGAGCGAATGAGTGAGAAGGAGTGTTGTGGAAGGAGAGAATGAAACAAAGACAGAGTGAGTGAACGGCAGGGAGGCATAGAAGAGTAGTCTAGTAGTGAAGGAGACCTGCTTTTCCCTGCTCTTGACCTCCCACCCATCCCCAAACAACCACAAACATACCTTCTGTGCAAAGTTGGTGTGCAGAATTTCATGCCTCAGCAAGTGAGGGTGAGTCCCAGGCCAGGGGCTAAAGAGCAAAAGAGTGCCTGTGCTCAGACTTTCCCTGCTAGGGATAGTTTATCTGGAACAAGGCCTACTCTCTTGTATCCAGCAAGGATCTAGAAATCCTGCATGAATCTGCAAGGCAAATTGGCAGCATAAATTTGCATAAACTGCCCCACCTATTGCCTTCCTACTTCCTGTGCTGTAGTTGTTTGTGTAGAGAGAGAGGTCGCAGGCAAGGAAATGTTGTGAGTCGGATACAGGACCCTAAATAGCTGGTGAGAGGTATGTGGTGTTCTAAAAGCATGAAAACTGTATACCTGTGAAATAAAGTGCTTTCGTATGTGTTCTTCTGTGTTTATTGTCCTGTGCATAAAGTTGCACCTTGTGTTTGAAGGTTTAAATTATTTCAGGCTTGCATGGACGTTTCTGAGTAACTTTTATTCATTTATTAAAAGCCTATACTGTCAGGATGGCCGAGAGGTCTAAGGCGCTGTGTTTAGGCCACAGTCTCCTTTGGAGGCGTGGGTTCGAATCCCACTTCTGACATGCCTTTTGGAGATTTAATCTCCTTTATCAGGTTAACATCTGATGGAAGTTGCATCTGTTGGTCTTCACTTGGCACGTTATTCCGTTCTCCTCTTGTCAAGAGAGATGGGGTTTCTCATATATTTAGGTTCTATAACGTCTTGCTGACAAAGCGCAATCCTTACCAAATGAGCATAGGACCCATGTAAGAGGTCATCTGGAAGAGTCATGCTCTTGTATGCCCTGGCCAGACGGGCCCTGCAAATTTGGAAGAATGCCATTCATCTGGTAGACAACTGGACTCCAGCACACTTACAGCAATCTCCTCAGGGCTTTGATCAGGGGCTGCTTAAATTTGCATACTCCACCCTATGTTGTGACTTTGAGATCCCTTGTTGAAATTGCTTTAGCCAGCCAAGAGGTGGCTATTGTCTCAATTTCAAAGCAGCTTTGAGCCGTTCAAGTGGCTGGTGAATAGCACTTTCTCTTTGTTTGCCTCAAAGTTCTAAAGAGTTCTCCATAGGTCCTGCTCTGTACAGATTGTTCAAAGATCTGTTGGAAGTGCATATAATAGGATAAATAAATTGAGGGCATTCCTTTTCAGTACCTCACCTGCATGGCTGTCTGGCCTCTGGAAGATGCTGGGAAAGCAAGTCAGGATGGCCGAGTGGTCTAAGGCGCTGCGTTCAGGTCGCAGTCTCCTCTGGAGGCGTGGGTTCAAATCCCACTTCTGACAGTCCTATGTTTACTCTAATTTTTTTCTTGAGAAATATGATCATTTCCCTCGCAGTGGCTTATAGGATTGTCTTCTTGGAAGAGTGCAGTGAGTTTTTTTCTTGCTCTAGCCACTATTGGCCTAAGCTCTGTGCATTTTTTGGTTCCTAATATCTTTCTCACCCTTTAGATGAAAAAGCACCATGGGGTCAGGATGGCCGAGTGGTCTAAGGCGCTGCGTTAAGGCCACAGTCTCTCCTGGAGGCGTGGGTTCGAATCCCACTTCTAACAAAACTTGAATTCCATTTTCTCTCTCAGTTCCTTTAGAATCTCAGCTAAAAATTGGCAATGTAAATAATATCTGAATAAGTACCAAACTTCAGTTTCAACTGCAAATGCATTTGCCCTATTCTATCTTTAACGTTAATGTAATATTCTTCTAGCACTCGTGGTGTTTTATATTTCTTTTGTGGGGTACTTTAAAAATCTTTTTTATGAAAGAAATGGGTTACATTAAGTCTTGTGATGTTTTAGGTTTCCAATAAGGAGGTTTTAAATTTTATGTCACATCATTTTCAGATGCTTCATTCAAGAGATGTTTCCACTATAGAATGCAGAGCAAGGGCAAAAATACAAGTGATAGAGCGAGTGAGTGAGAATGAGTGTTGTGGAAGGAGAGAATGAAACAATGACAGAGTGAGTGAACGGCAGGGAGGCATAAAAGAGGAGTCTAGTAGTGAAGGAGACCTGCTTTTCCCTGCTCTTGACCTCCCACCCATCCCCAAACAACCACAAACATACCTTCTGTGCAAAGTTGGTATGCAGAATTTCATGCCTCAGCAAGTGAGGGTGAGTCCCAGGCCAGGGGCTAAAGAGCAAAAGAGTGCCTGTGCTCAGACTTTCCCTGCTAGGGATAGTTTATCTGGAACAAGGCCTACTCTCTTGTATCCAGCAAGGATCTAGAAATCCTGCATGTATCTGCAAGGCACATTGGCAGCATAAATTTGCATAAACTGCCCCACCTATTGCCTTCCTACTTCCTGTGCTGTAGTTGTTTGTGTAGAGAGAGAGGTCGCAGGCAAGGAAATGTTGTGAGTCGGATACAGGACCCTAAATAGCTGGTGAGAGGTATGTGGTGTTCTAAAAGCATGAAAACTGTATACCTGTGAAATAAAGTGCTTTCGTATGTGTTCTTCTGTGTTTATTGTCCTGTGCATAAAGTTGCACCTTGTGTTTGAAGGTTTAAATTATTTCAGGCTTGCATGGAGGTAGACGTTTCTGAGTAACTTTTATTCATTTATTAAAAGCCTATACTGTCAGGATGGCCGAGAGGTCTAAGGCGCTGTGTTTAGGCCACAGTCTCCTTTGGAGGCGTGGGTTCGAATCCCACTTCTGAAATGCCTTTTGGAGATTTAATCTCCTTTATCAGGTTAACATCTGATGGAAGTTGCATCTGTTGGTCTTCACTTGGCACGTTATTCCGTTCTCCTCTTGTCAAGAGAGATGGGGTTTCTCATATATTTAGGTTCTATAACGTCTTGCTGACAAAGCGCATTCCTTACCAAATGAGCATAGGACCCATGTAAGAGGTCATCTGGAAGAGTCATGCTCTTGTATGCCCTGGCCAGACGGGCCCTGTAAATTTGGAAGAATGCCATTCATCTGGTAGACAACTGGACTCCAGCACACTTACAGCAATCTCCTCAGGGCTTTGATCAGGGGCTGCTTAAATTTGCATACTCCACCCTATGTTGTGACTTTGAGATCCCTTGTTGAAATTGCTTTAGCCAGCCAAGAGGTGGCTATTGTCTCAATTTCAAAGCAGCTTTGAGCCGTTCAAGTGGCTGGTGAATAGCACTTTCTCTTTGTTTGCCTCAAAGTTCTAAAGAGTTCTCCATAGGTCCTGCTCTGTACAGATTGTTCAAAGATCTGTTGGAAGTGCATATAATAGGATAAATAAATTGAGGGCATTCCTTTTCAGTACCTCACCTGCATGGCTGTCTGGCCTCTGGAAGATGCTGGGAAAGCAAGTCAGGATGGCCGAGTGGTCTACGGCGCTGCGTTCAGGTCGCAGTCTCCTCTGGAGGCGTGGGTTCAAATCCCACTTCTGACAGTCCTGTGTTTACTCTAATTTTTTTCTTGAGAAATATGATCATTTCCCTCGCAGTGGCTTATAGGATTGTCTTCTTGGAAGAGTGCAGTGAGTTTTTTTCTTGCTCTAGCCACTATTGGCCTAAGCTCTGTGCATTTTTTGGTTCCTAATATCTTTCTCACCCTTTAGATGAAAAAGCACCATGGGGTCAGGATGGCCGAGTGGTCTAAGGCGCTGCGTTAAGGCCGCAGTCTCTCCTGGAGGCGTGGGTTCGAATCCCACTTCTGACAAAACTTGAATTCCATTTTTTCTCTCAGTTCCTTTAGAATCTCAGCTAAAAATTGGCAATGTAAATAATATCTGAATAAGTACCAAACTTCAGTTTCAACTGCAAATGCATTTGCCCTATTCTATCTTTAACGTTAATGTAATATTCTTCTAGCACTCGTGGTGTTTTATATTTGTTTTGTGGGGTACTTTAAAAATCTTTTTTATGAAAGAAATGGGTTACATTAAGTCTTGTGATGTTTTAGGTTTACAATAAGGAGGTTTTAAATTTTATGTCACGTCATTTTCAGATGCTTCATTCAAGAGATGTTTCCACTATAGAATGCAGAGCAAGGGCAAAAATACAAGTGATAGAGCGAGTGAGTGAGAAGGAGTGTTGTGGAAGGAGAGAATGAAACAAAGACAGAGTGAGTGAATGGCAGGGAGGCATAGAAGAGGAGTCTAGTAGTGCAGGAGACCTGCTTTTCCCTGCTCTTGACCTCCCACCCATCCCCAAACAACCACAAACATACCTTCTGTGCAAAGTTGGTATGCAGATTTTCACGCCTCAGCAAGTGAGGGTGAGTCCCAGGCCAGGGGCTAAAGAGCAAAAGAGTGCCTGTGCTCAGACTTTCCCTACTAGGGATAGTTTATCTGGAACAAGGCCTACTCTCTTGTATCCAGCAAGGATCTAGAAATCCTGCATGAATCTGCAAGGCACATTGGCAGCATAAATTTGCATAAACTGCCCCACCTATTGCCTTCCTACTTCCTGTGCTGTAGTTGTTTGTGTAGAGAGAGAGGTCGCAGGCAAGGAAATGTTGTGAGTCGGATACAGGACCCTAAATAGCTGGTGAGAGGTATGTGGTGTTCTAAAAGCATGAAAACTGTATACCTGTGAAATAAAGTGCTTTCGTATGTGTTCTTCTGTGTTCATTGTCCTGTGCATAAAGTTGCACCTTGTGTTTGAAGGTTTAAATTATTTCAGGCTTGCATGGAGGTAGACGTTTCTGAGTAACTTTTATTCATTTCTTAAAAGCCTATACTGTCAGGATGGCTGAGAGGTCTAAGGCGCTGTGTTTAGACCACAGTCTCCTTTGGAGGCGTGGGTTCGAATCCCACTTCTGACATGCCTTTTGGAGATTTAATCTCCTTTATCAGGTTAACATCTGATGGAAGTTGCATCTGTTGGTCTTCACTTCGCACGTTATTCCGTTCTCCTCTTGTCAAGAGAGATGGGGTTTCTCATATATTTAGGTTCTATAACGTCTTGCTGACAAAGCGCAATCCTTACCAAATGAGCATAGGACCCATGTAAGAGGTCATCTGGAAGAGTCATGCTCTTGTATGCACTGGCCAGACGGGCCCTGCAAATTTGGAAGAATGCCATGCATCTGGTAGACAACTGGACTCCAGCACACTTACAGCAATTTCCTTAGGGCTTTGATCAGGGGCTGCTTAAATTTGCATACTCCACCCTATGTTGTGACTTTGAGATCCCTTGTTGAAATTGCTTTAGCCAGCCAAGAGGTGGCTATTGTCTCAATTTCAAAGCAGCTTTGAGCCGTTCAAGTGGCTGGTGAATAGCACTTTCTCTTTGTTCGCCTCAAAGTTCTAAAGAGTTCTCCATAGGTCCTGCTCTGTACAGATTGTTCAAAGATCTGTTGGAAGTGCATATAATAGGATAAATAAATTGAGGGCATTCCTTTTCAGTACCTCACCTGCATGGCTGTCTGGCCTCTGGAAGATGCTGGGAAAGAAAGTCAGGATGGCCGAGTGGTCTAAGGCGCTGCGTTCAGGTCGCAGTCTCCTCTGGAGGCGTGGGTTCAAATCCCACTTCTGACAGTCCTGTGTTTACTCTAATTATTTTCTTGAGAAATATGATCATTTCCCTCGCAGTGGCTTATAGGATTGTCTTCTTGGAAGAGTGCAGTGAGTTTTTTTCTTGCTCTAGCCACTATTGGCCTCAGCTCTGTGCATTTTTTGGTTCCTAATATCTTTCTCACCCTTTAGATGAAAAAGCAGCATGGGGTCAGGATGGCCGAGTGGTCTAAGGCGCTGCGTTAAGGCCGCAGTCTCTCCTGGAGGCGTGGGTTCGAATCCCACTTCTGACAAAACTTGAATTCCATTTTCTCTCTCAGTTCCTTTAGAATCTCAGCTAAAAATTGGCAATGTAAATAATATCTGAATAAGTACCAAACTTCAGTTTCAACTGCAAATGCATTTGCCCTATTCTATCTTTAACGTTAATGTAATATTCTTCTAGCACTCGTGGTGTTTTATATTTGTTTTGTGGGGTACTTTAAAAATCTTTTTTATGAAAGAAATGGGTTACATTAAGTCTTGTGATGTTTTAGGTTTCCAATAAGGAGGTTTTAAATTTTATGTCACGTCATTTTCAGATGCTTCATTCAAGAGATGTTTCCACTATAGAATGCAGAGCAAGGGCAAAAATACAAGTGATAGAGCGAGTGAGTGAGAAGGAGTGTTGTGGAAGGAGAGAATGAAACAAAGACAGAGTGAGTGAATGGCAGGGAGGCATAGAAGAGGAGTCTAGTAGTGAAGGAGACCTGCTTTTCCCTGCTCTTGACCTCCCACCCATCCCCAAACAACCACAAACATACCTTCTGTGCAAAGTTGGTATGCAGAATTTAACGCCTCAGCAAGTGAGGGTGAGTCCCAGGCCAGGGGCTAAAGAGCAAAAGAGTGCCTGTGCTCAGACTTTCCCTGCTAGGGATAGTTTATCTGGAACAAGGCCTACTCTCTTGTATCCAGCAAGGATCTAGAAATCCTGCATGAATCTGCAAGGCACATTGGCAGCATAAATTTGCATAAACTGCCCCACCTATTGCCTTCCTACTTCCTGTGCTGTAGTTGTTTGTGTAGAGAGAGAGGTCGCAGGCAAGGAAATGTTGTGAGTCGGATACAGGACCCTAAATAGCTGGTGAGAGGTATGTGGTGTTCTAAAAGCATGAAAACTGTATACCTGTGAAATAAAGTGCTTTCGTATGTGTTCTTCTGTGTTTATTGTCCTGTGCATAAAGTTGCACCTTGTGTTTGAAGGTTTAAATTATTTCAGGCTTGCATGGAGGTAGACGTTTCTGAGTAACTTTTATTCATTTATTAAAAGCCTATACTGTCAGGATGGCCGAGAGGTCTAAGGCGCAGTGTTTAGGCCACAGTCTCCTTTGGAGGCGTGGGTTCGAATCCCACTTCTGAAATGCCTTTTGGAGATTTAATCTCCTTTATCAGGTTAACATCTGATGGAAGTTGCATCCGTTGGTCTTCACTTGGCACGTTATTCCGTTCTCCTCTTGTCAAGAGAGATGGGGTTTCTCATATATTTAGGTTCTATAACGTCTTGCTGACAAAGCGCAATCCTTACCAAATGAGCATAGGACCCATGTAAGAGGTCATCTGGAAGAGTCATGCTCTTGTATGCCCTGGCCAGACGGGCCCTGTAAATTTGGAAGAATGCCATTCATCTGGTAGACAACTGGACTCCAGCACACTTACAGCAATCTCCTCAGGGCTTTGATCAGGGGCTGCTTAAATTTGCATACTCCACCCTATGTTGTGACTTTGAGATCCCTTGTTGAAATTGCTTTAGCCAGCCAAGAGGTGGCTATTGTCTCAATTTCAAAGCAGCTTTGAGCCGTTCAAGTGGCTGGTGAATAGCACTTTCTCTTTCTTTGCCTCAAAGTTCTAAAGAGTTCTCCATAGGTCCTGCTCTGTACAGATTGTTCAAAGATCTGTTGGAAGTGCATATAATAGGATAAATAAATTGAGGGCATTCCTTTTCAGTACCTCACCTGCATGGCTGTCTGGCCTCTGGAAGATGCTGGGAAAGCAAGTCAGGATGGCCGAGTGGTCTAAGGCGCTGCGTTCAGGTCGCAGTCTCCTCTGGAGGCGTGGGTTCAAATCCCACTTCTGACAGTCCTGTGTTTACTCTAATTTTTTTCTTGAGAAATATGATCATTTCCCTCGCAGTGGCTTATAGGATTGTCTTCTTGGAAGAGTGCAGTGAGTTTTTTTCTTGCTCTAGCCACTATTGGCCTAAGCTCTGTGCATTTTTTGGTTCCTAATATCTTTCTCACCCTTTAGATGAAAAAGCACCATGGGGTCAGGATGGCCAAGTGGTCTAAGGCGCTGTGTTAAGGCCGCAGTCTCTCCTGGAGGCGTGGGTTCGAATCCCACTTCTGACAAAACTTGAATTACATTTTCTCTCTCAGTTCCTTTAGAATCTCAGCTAAAAATTGGCAATGTAAATAATATCTGAATAAGTACCAAACTTCAGTTTCAACTGCAAATGCATTTGCCCTATTCTATCTTTAACGTTAATGTAATATTCTTCTAGCACTCGTGGTGTTTTATATTTCTTTTGTGGGGTACTTTAAAAATCTTTTTTATGAAAGAAATGGGTTACATTAAGTCTTGTGATGTTTTAGGTTTCCAATAAGGAGGTTTTAAATTTTATGTCACGTCATTTTCAGATGCTTCATTCAAGAGATGTTTCCACTATAGAATGCAGAGCAAGGGCAAAAATACAAGTGATAGAGCGAGTGAGTGAGAAGGAGTGTTGTGGAAGGACAGAATGAAACAAAGACAGAGTGAGTGAACGGCAGGGAGGCATAGAAGAGTAGTCTAGTAGTGAAGGAGACCTGCTTTTCCCTGCTCTTGACCTCCCACCCATCCCCAAACAACCACAAACATACCTTCTGTGCAAAGTTGGTATGCAGAATTTCACGCCTCAGCAAGTGAGGGTGAGTCCCAGGCCAGGGGCTAAAGAGCAAAAGAGTGCCTGTGCTCAGACTTTCCCTGCTAGGGATAGTTTATCTGGAACAAGGCCTACTCTCTTGTATCCAGCAAGGATCTAGAAATCCTGCATGAATCTGCAAGGCACATTGGCAGCATAAATTTGCATAAACTGCCCCACCTATTGCCTTCCTACTTCCTGTGCTGTAGTTGTTTGTGTAGAGAGAGAGGTCGCAGGCAAGGAAATGTTGTGAGTCGGATACAGGACCCTAAATAGCTGGTGAGAGGTATGTGGTGTTCTAAAAGCATGAAAACTGTATACCTGTGAAATAAAGTGCTTTCGTATGTGTTCTTCTGTGTTTATTGTCCTGTGCATAAAGTTGCACCTTGTGTTTGAAGGTTTAAATTATTTCAGGCTTGCATGGAGGTAGACGTTTCTGAGTAACTTTTATTCATTTCTTAAAAGCCTATACTGTCAGGATGGCCGAGAGGTCTAAGGCGCTGTGTTTAGGCCACAGTCTCCTTAGGAGGCGTGGGTTCGGATCCCACTTCTGACATGCCTTTTGGAGATTTAATCTCCTTTATCTGGTTAACATCTGATGGAAGTTGCATCTGTTGGTCTTCACTTGGCACGTTATTCCGTTCTCCTCTTGTCAAGAGAGATGGGGTTTCTCATATATTTAGGTTCTATAACGTCTTGCTGACAAAGCGCAATCCTTACCAAATGAGCATAGGACCCATGTAAGAGGTCATCTGGAAGAGTCATGCTCTTGTATGCCCTGGCCAGATGGGCCCTGCAAATTTGGAAGAATGCCATGCATCTGGTAGACAACTGGACTCCAGCACACTTACAGCAATTTCCTTAGGGCTTTGATCAGGGGCTGCTTAAATTTGCATACTCCACCCTATGTTGTGACTTTGAGATCCCTTGTTGAAATTGCTTTAGCCAGCCAAGAGGTGGCTATTGTCTCAATTTCAAAGCAGCTTTGAGCCGTTCAAGTGGCTGGTGAATAGCACTTTCTCTTTGTTCGCCTCAAAGTTCTAAAGAGTTCTCCATAGGTCCTGCTCTGTACAGATTGTTCAAAGATCTGTTGGAAGTGCATATAATAGGATAAATAAATTGAGGGCATTCCTTTTCAGTACCTCACCTGCATGGCTGTCTGGCCTCTGGAAGATGCTGGGAAAGCAAGTCAGGATGGCCGAGTGGTCTAAGGCGCTGCGTTCAGGTCGCAGTCTCCTCTGGAGGTGTGGGTTCAAATCCCACTTCTGACAGTCCTGTGTTTACTCTAATTTTTTTCTTGAGAAATATGATCATTTCCCTCGCAGTGGCTTATAGGATTGTCTTCTTGGAAGAGTGCAGTCAGTTTTTTTCTTGCTCTAGCCACTATTGGCCTAAGCTCTGTGCATTTTTTGGTTCCTAATATCTTTCTCACCCTTTCGATGAAAAAGCAGCATGGGGTCAGGATGGCCGAGTGGTCTAAGGCGCTGCGTTAAGGCCGCAGTCTCTCCTGGAGGCGTGGGTTCAAATCCCACTTCTGACAAAACTTGAATTCCATTTTCTCTCTCAGTTCCTTTAGAATCTCAGCTAAAAATTGGCAATGTAAATAATATCTGAATAAGTACCAAACTTCAGTTTCAACTGCAAATGCATTTGCCCTATTCTATCTTTAACGTTAATGTAATATTCTTCTAGCACTCGTGGTGTTTTATATTTGTTTTGTGGGGTACTTTAAAAATCTTTTTTATGAAAGAAATGGGTTACATTAAGTCTTGTGATGTTTTAGGTTTACAATAAGGAGGTTTTAAATTTTATGTCACGTCATTTTCAGATGCTTCATTCAAGAGATGTTTCCACTATAGAATGCAGAGCAAGGGCAAAAATACAAGTGATAGAGCGAGTGAGTGAGAAGGAGTGTTGTGGAAGGAGAGAATGAAACAAAGACAGAGTGAGTGAATGGCAGGGAGGCATAGAAGAGGAGTCTAGTAGTGCAGGAGACCTGCTTTTCCCTGCTCTTGACCTCCCACCCATCCCCAAACAACCACAAACATACCTTCTGTGCAAAGTTGGTATGCAGATTTTCACGCCTCAGCAAGTGAGGGTGAGTCCCAGGCCAGGGGCTAAAGAGCAAAAGAGTGCCTGTGCTCAGACTTTCCCTGCTAGGGATAGTTTATCTGGAACAAGGCCTACTCTCTTGTATCCAGCAAGGATCTAGAAATCCTGCATGAATCTGCAAGGCACATTGGCAGCATAAATTTGCATAAACTGCCCCACCTATTGCCTTCCTACTTCCTGTGCTGTAGTTGTTTGTGTAGAGAGAGAGGTCGCAGGCAAGGAAATGTTGTGAGTCGGATACAGGACCCTAAATAGCTGGTGAGAGGTATGTGGTGTTCTAAAAGCATGAAAACTGTATACCTGTGAAATAAAGTGCTTTCGTATGTGTTCTTCTGTGTTCATTGTCCTGTGCATAAAGTTGCACCTTGTGTTTGAAGGTTTAAATTATTTCAGGCTTGCATGGAGGTAGACGTTTCTGAGTAACTTTTATTCATTTCTTAAAAGCCTATACTGTCAGGATGGCCGAGAGGTCTAAGGCGCTGTGTTTAGACCACAGTCTCCTTTAGAGGCGTGGGTTCGAATCCCACTTCTGACATGCCTTTTGGAGATTTAATCTCCTTTATCAGGTTAACATCTGATGGAAGTTGCATCTGTTGGTCTTCACTTCGCACGTTATTCCGTTCTCCTCTTGTCAAGAGAGATGGGGTTTCTCATATATTTAGGTTCTATAACGTCTTGCTGACAAAGCGCAATCCTTACCAAATGAGCATAGGACCCATGTAAGAGGTCATCTGGAAGAGTCATGCTCTTGTATGCACTGGCCAGACGGGCCCTGCAAATTTGGAAGAATGCCATGCATCTGGTAGACAACTGGACTCCAGCACACTTACAGCAATTTCCTTAGGGCTTTGATCAGGGGCTGCTTAAATTTGCATACTCCACCCTATGTTGTGACTTTGAGATCCCTTGTTGAAATTGCTTTAGCCAGCCAAGAGGTGGCTATTGTCTCAATTTCAAAGCAGCTTTGAGCCGTTCAAGTGGCTGGTGAATAGCACTTTCTCTTTGTTCGCCTCAAAGTTCTAAAGAGTTCTCCATAGGTCCTGCTCTGTACAGATTGTTCAAAGATCTGTTGGAAGTGCATATAATAGGATAAATAAATTGAGGGCATTCCTTTTCAGTACCTCACCTGCATGGCTGTCTGGCCTCTGGAAGATGCTGGGAAAGAAAGTCAGGATGGCCGAGTGGTCTAAGGCGCTGCGTTCAGGTCGCAGTCTCCTCTGGAGGCGTGGGTTCAAATCCCACTTCTGACAGTCCTGTGTTTACTCTAATTATTTTCTTGAGAAATATGATCATTTCCCTCGCAGTGGCTTATAGGATTGTCTTCTTGGAAGAGTGCAGTGAGTTTTTTTCTTGCTCTAGCCACTATTGGCCTCAGCTCTGTGCATTTTTTGGTTCCTAATATCTTTCTCACCCTTTAGATGAAAAAGCAGCATGGGGTCAGGATGGCCGAGTGGTCTAAGGCGCTGCGTTAAGGCCGCAGTCTCTCCTGGAGGCGTGGGTTCGAATCCCACTTCTGACAAAACTTGAATTCCATTTTCTCTCTCAGTTCCTTTAGAATCTCAGCTAAAAATTGGCAATGTAAATAATATCTGAATAAGTACCAAACTTCAGTTTCAACTGCAAATGCATTTGCCCTATTCTATCTTTAACGTTAATGTAATATTCTTCTAGCACTCGTGGTGTTTTATATTTGTTTTGTGGGGTACTTTAAAAATCTTTTTTATGAAAGAAATGGGTTACATTAAGTCTTGTGATGTTTTAGGTTTCCAATAAGGAGGTTTTAAATTTTATGTCACGTCATTTTCAGATGCTTCATTCAAGAGATGTTTCCACTATAGAATGCAGAGCAAGGGCAAAAATGCAAGTGATAGAGCGAGTGAGTGAGAAGGAGTGTTGTGGAAGGAGAGAATGAAACAAAGACAGAGTGAGTGAACGGCAGGGAGGCATAGAAGAGGAGTCTAGTAGTGAAGGAGACCTGCTTTTCCCTGCTCTTGACCTCCCACCCATCCCCAAACAACCACAAACATACCTTCTGTGCAAAGTTGGTATGCAGAATTTCACGCCTCAGCAAGTGAGGGTGAGTCCCAGGCCAGGGGCTAAAGAGCAAAAGAGTGCCTGTGCTCAGACTTTCCCTTCTAGGGATAGTTTATCTGGAACAAGGCCTACTCTCTTGTATCCAGCAAGGATCTAGAAATCCTGCATGAATCTGCAAGGCACATTGGCAGCATAAATTTGCATAAACTGCCCCACCTATTGCCTTCCTACTTCCTGTGCTGTAGTTGTTTGTGTAGAGAGAGAGGTCGCAGGCAAGGAAATGTTGTGAGTCGGATACAGGACCCTAATTAGCTGGTGAGAGGTATGTGGTGTTCTAAAAGCATGAAAACTGTATACCTGTGAAATAAAGTGCTTTCGTATGTGTTCTTCTGTGTTTATTGTCCTGTGCATAAAGTTGCACCTTGTGTTTGAAGGTTTAAATTATTTCAGGCTTGCATTGAGGTAGACATTTCTGAGTAACTTTTATTCATTTCCTAAAAGCATATACTGTCAGGATGGCCGAGAGGTCTATGGCGCTGTGTTCAGGCCACAGTCTCCTTTGGAGGCGTGGGTTCGAATCCCACTTCTGACATGCCTTTTGGAGATTTAATCTCCTTTATCAGGTTAACATCTGATGGAAGTTGCATCTGTTGGTCTTCACTTGGCACGTTATTCCGTTCTCCTCTTGTCAAGAGAGATGGGGTTTCTCATATATTTAGGTTCTATAACGTCTTGCTGACAAAGCGCAATCCTTACCAAATGAGCATAGGACCCATGTAAGAGGTCATCTGGAAGAGTCATGCTCTTGTATGCCCTGGCCAGACGGGCCCAGCAAATTTGGAAGAATGCCATTCATCTGGTAGACAACTGGACTCCAGCACACTTACAGCAATTTCCTCAGGGCTTTGATCAGGGGCTGCTTAAATTTGCATACTCCACCCTATGTTGTGACTTTGAGATCCCTTGTTGAAATTGCTTTAGCCAGCCAAGAGGTGGCTATTGTCTCAATTTCAAAGCAGCTTTGAGCCGTTCAAGTGGCTGGTGAATAGCACTTTCTCTTTGTTCGCCTCAAAGTTCTAAAGAGTTCTCCATAGGTCCTGCTCTGTACAGATTGTTCAAAGATCTGTTGGAAGTGCATATAATAGGATAAATAAATTGAGGGCATTCCTTTTCAGTACCTCACCTGCATTGCTGTCTGGCCTCTGGAAGATGCTGGGAAAGCAAGTCAGGATGGCCGAGTGGTCTAAGGCGCTGCGTTCAGGTCGCAGTCTCCTCTGGAGGCGTGGGTTCAAATCCCACTTCTGACAGTCCTGTGTTTACTCTACTTTTTTTCTTGAGAAATATGATCATTTCCCTCGCAGTGGCTTATAGGATTGTCTTCTTGGAAGAGTGCAGTGAGTTTTTTTCTTGCTCTAGCCACTATTGGCCTAAGCTCTGTGCATTTTTTGGTTCCTAATATCTTTCTCACCCTTTAGATGAAAAAGCAGCATGGGGTCAGGATGGCCGAGTGGTCTAAGGCGCTGCGTTAAGGCCGCAGTCTCTCCTGGAGGCGTGGGTTCGAATCCCACTTCTGACAAAACTTGAATTCCGTTTTCTCTCTCAGTTCCTTTAGAATCTCAGCTAAAAATTGGCAATGTAAATAATATCTGAATAAGTACCAAACTTCAGTTTCAACTGCAAATGCATTTGCCCTATTCTATCTTTAACGTTAATGTAATATTCTTCTAGCACTCGTGGTGTTTTATATTTGTTTTGTGGGGTACTTTAAAAATCTTTTTTATGAAAGAAATGGGTTACATTAAGTCTTGTGATGTTTTAGGTTTCCAATAAGGAGGTTTTAAATTTTATGTCACGTCATTTTCAGATGCTTCATTCAAGAGATGTTTCCACTATAAAATGCAGAGCAAGGGCAAAAATACAAGTGATAGAGCGAGTGAGTGAGAAGGAGTGTTGTGGAAGGAGAGAATGAAACAAAGACAGAGTGAGTGAATGGCAGGGAGGCATAGAAGAGGAGTCTAGTAGTGAAGGAGACCTGCTTTTCCCTGCTCTTGACCTCCCACCCATCCCCAAACAACCACAAACATACCTTCTGTGCAAAGTTGGTATGCAGAATTTCACGCCTCAGCAAGTGAGGGTGAGTCCCAGGCCAGGGGCTAAAGAGCAAAAGAGTGCCTGTGCTCAGACTTTCCCTGCTAGGGATAGTTTATCTGGAACAAGGCCTACTCTCTTGTATCCAGCAAGGATCTAGAAATCCTGCATGAATCTGCAAGGCACATTGGCAGCATAAATTTGCATAAACTGCCCCACCTATTGCCTTCCTACTTCCTGTGCTGTAGTTGTTTGTGTAGAGAGAGAGGTTGCAGGCAAGGAAATGTTGTGAGTCGGATACAGGACCCTAAATAGCTGGTGAGAGGTATGTGGTGTTCTAAAAGCATGAAAACTGTATACCTGTGAAATAAAGTGCTTTCGTATGTGTTCTTCTGTGTTTATTGTCCTGTGCATAAAGTTGCACCTTGTGTTTGAATGTTTAAATTATTTCAGGCTTGCATGGAGGTAGACGTTTCTGAGTAACTTTTATTCATTTCTTAAAAGCCTATACTGTCAGGATGGCCGAGAGGTCTAAGGTGCTGTGTTTAGGCCACAGTCTCCTTTGGAGGCGTGGGTTCGAATTCCACTTCTGACATTCCTTTTGGAGATTTAATCTCCTTTATCAGGTTAACATCTGATGGAAGTTGCATCTGTTGGTCTTCACCTGGCACGTTATTCCGTTCTCCTCTTGTCAAGAGAGATGGGGTTTCTCATATATTTAGGTTCTATAACGTCTTGCTGACAAAGCGCAATCCTTACCAAATGAGCATAGGACCCATGTAAGAGGTCATCTGGAAGAGTCATGCTCTTGTATGCCCTGGCCAGACGGGCCCTGCAAATTTGGAAGAATGCCATGCATCTGGTAGACAACTGGACTCCAGCACACTTACAGCAATTTCCTTAGGGCTTTGATCAGGGGCTGCTTAAATTTGCATACTCCACCCTATGTTGTGACTTTGAGATCCCTTGTTGAAATTGCTTTAGCCAGCCAAGAGGTGGCTATTGTCTCAATTTCAAAGCAGCTTTGAGCCGTTCAAGTGGCTGGTGAATAGCACTTTCTCTTTGTTCGCCTCAAAGTTCTAAAGAGTTCTCCATAGGTCCTGCTCTGTACAGATTGTTCAAAGATCTGTTGGAAGTGCATATAATAGGATAAATAAATTGAGGGCATTCCTTTTCAGTACCTCACCTGCATGGCTGTCTGGCCTCTGGAAGATGCTGGGAAAGCAAGTCAGGATGGCCGAGTGGTCTAAGGCGCTGCGTTCAGGTCGCAGTCTCCTCTGGAGGCGTGGGTTCAAATCCCACTTCTGACAGTCCTGTGTTTACTCTAATTATTTTCTTGAGAAATATGATCATTTCCCTCGCAGTGGCTTATAGGATTGTCTTATTGGAAGAGTGCAGTGAGTTTTTTTCTTGCTCTAGCCACTATTGGCCTCAGCTCTGTGCATTTTTTGGTTCCTAATATCTTTCTCACCCTTTAGATGAAAAAGCAGCATGGGGTCAGGATGGCCGAGTGGTCTAAGGCGCTGCGTTAAGGCCGCAGTCTCTCCTGGAGGCGTGTGTTCGAATCCCACTTCTGACAAAACTTGAATTCCATTTTCTCTCTCAGTTCCTTGAGAATCTCAGCTAAAAATTGGCAATGTAAATAATATCTGAATAAGTACCAAACTTCAGTTTCAACTGCAAATGCATTTGCCCTATTCTATCTTTAACGTTAATGTAATATTCTTCTAGCACTCGTGGTGTTTTATATTTGTTTTGTGGGGTACTTTAAAAATCTTTTTTATGAAAGAAATGGGTTACATTAAGTCTTGTGATGTTTTAGGTTTCCAATAAGGAGGTTTTAAATTTTATGTCACGTCATTTTCAGATGCTTCATTCAAGAGATGTTTCCACTATAGAATGCAGAGCAAGGGCAAAAATACAAGTGATAGAGCGAGTGAGTGAGAAGGAGTGTTGTGGAAGGAGAGAATGAAACAAAGACAGAGTGAGTGAACGGCAGGGAGGCATAGAAGAGGAGTCTAGTAGTGAAGGAGACCTGCTTTTCCCTGCTCTTGACCTCCCACCCATCCCCAAACAACCACAAACATACCTTCTGTGCAAAGTTGGTATGCAGAATTTCACGCCTCAGCAAGTGAGGGTGAGTCCCAGGCCAGGGGCTAAAGAGCAAAAGAGTGCCTGTGCTCAGACTTTCCCTGCTAGGGATAGTTTATCTGGAACAAGGCCTACTCTCTTGTATCCAGCAAGGATCTAGAAATCCTGCATGAATCTGCAAGGCACATTGGCAGCATAAATTTGCATAAACTGCCCCACCTATTGCCGTCCTACTTCCTGTGCTGTAGTTGTTTGTGTAGAGAGAGAGGTCGCAGGCAAGGAAATGTTGTGAGTCGGATACAGGACCCTAAATAGCTGGTGAGAGGTATGTGGTGTTCTAAAAGCATGAAAACTGTATACCTGTGAAATAAAGTGCTTTCGTATGTGTTCTTCTGTGTTTATTGTCCTGTGCATAAAGTTGCACCTTGTGTTTGAAGGTTTAAATTATTTCAGGCTTGCATGGAGGTAGACGTTTCTGAGTAACTTTTATTCATTTCTTAAAAGCCTATACTGTCAGGATGGCCGAGAGGTCTAAGGCGCTGTGTTTAGGCCACAGTCTCCTTTGGAGGCGTGGGTTCGAATCCCACTTCTGACATGCCTTTTGGAGATTTAATCGCCTTTATCAGGTTAACATCTGATGGAAGTTGCATCTGTTGGTCTTCACTTGGCACGTTATTCCGTTCTCCTCTTGTCAAGAGAGATGGGGTTTCTCATATATTTAGGTTCTATAACGTCTTGCTGACAAAGCGCAATCCTTACCAAATGAGCATAGGACCCATGTAAGAGGTCATCTGGAAGAGTCATGCTCTTGTATGCCCTGGCCAGACGGGCCCAGCAAATTTGGAAGAATGCCATTCATCTGGTAGACAACTGGACTCCAGCACACTTACAGCAATTTCCTCAGGGTTTTGATCAGGGGCTGCTTAAATTTGCATACTCCACCCTATGTTGTGACTTTGAGATCCCTTGTTGAAATTGCTTTAGCCAGCCAAGAGGTGGCTATTGTCTCAATTTCAAAGCAGCTTTGAGCCGTTCAAGTGGCTGGTGAATAGCACTTACTCTTTGTTCGCCTCAAAGTTCTAAAGAGTTCTCCATAGGTCCTGCTCTGTACAGATTGTTCAAAGATCTGTTGGAAGTGCATATAATAGGATAAATAAATTGAGGGCATTCCTTTTCAGTACCTCACCTGCATGGCTGTCTGGCCTCTGGAAGATGCTGTGAAAGCAAGTCAGGATGGCCGAGTGGTCTAAGGCGCTGCGTTCAGGTCGCAGTCTCCTCTGGAGGCGTGGGTTCAAATCCCACTTCTGACAGTCCTGTGTTTACTCTAATTTTTTTCTTGAGAAATATGATCATTTCCCTCGCAGTGGCTTATAGGATTGTCTTCTTGGAAGAGTGCAGTGAGTTTTTTTCTTGCTCTAGCCACTATTGGCCTAAGCTCTGTGCATTTTTTGGTTCCTAATATCTTTCTCACCCTTTAGATGAAAATGCAGCATGGGGTCAGGATGGCCGAGTGGTCTAAGGCGCTGCGTTAAGGCCGCAGTCTCTCCTGGAGGCGTGGGTTCGAATCCCACTTCTGACAAAACTTGAATTCCATTTTCTCTCTCAGTTCCTTTAGAATCTCAGCTAAAAATTGGCAATGTAAATAATATCTGAATAAGTACCAAACTTCAGTTTCAACTGCAAATGCATTTGCCCTATTCTATCTTTAACGTTAATGTAATATTCTTCTAGCACTCGTGGTGTTTTATATTTCTTTTGTGGGGTACTTTAAAAATCTTTTTTATGAAAGAAATGGGTTACATTAAGTCTTGTGATGTTTTAGGTTTCCAATAAGGAGGTTTTAAATTTTATGTCACGTCATTTTCAGATGCTTCATTCAAGAGATGTTTCCACTATAGAATGCAGAGCAAGGGCAAAAATACAAGTGATAGAGCGAGTGAGTGAGAAGGAGTGTTGTGGAAGGAGAGAATGAAACAAAGACAGAGTGAGTGAACGGCAGGGAGGCATAGAAGAGTAGTCTAGTAGTGAAGGAGACCTGCTTTTCCCTGCTCTTGACCTCCCACCCATCCCCAAACAACCACAAACATACCTTCTGTGCAAAGTTGGTATGCAGAATTTCATGCCTCAGCAAGTGAGGGTGAGTCCCAGGCCAGGGGCTAAAGAGCAAAAGAGTGCCTGTGCTCAGACTTTCCCTGCTAGGGATAGTTTATCTGGAACAAGGCCTACTCTCTTGTATCCAGCAAGGATCTAGAAATCCTGCATGAATCTGCAAGGCACATTGGCAGCATAAATTTGCATAAACTGCCCCACCTATTGCCTTCCTACTTCCTGTGCTGTAGTTGTTTGTGTAGAGAGAGAGGTCGCAGGCAAGGAAATGTTGTGAGTCGGATACAGGACCCTAAATAGCTGGTGAGAGGTATGTGGTGTTCTAAAAGCATGAAAACTGTATACCTGTGAAATAAAGTGCTTTCGTATGTGTTCTTCTGTGTTTATTGTCCTGTGCATAAAGTTGCACCTTGTGTTTGATGGTTTAAATTATTTCAGGCTTGCATGGAGGTAGACGTTTCTGAGTAACTTTTATTCATTTATTAAAAGCCTATACTGTCAGGATGGCCGAGAGGTCTAAGGCGCTGTGTTTAGGCCACAGTCTCCTTTGGAGGCGTGGTTTCGAATCACACTTCTGACATGCCTTTTGGAGATTTAATCTCCTTTATCAGGTTAACATCTGATGGAAGTTGCATCTGTTGGTCTTCACTTGGCACTTTATTCCGTTCTCCTCTTGTCAAGAGAGATGGGGTTTCTCATATATTTAGGTTCTATAACGTCTTGCTGACAAAACGCAATCCTTACCAAATGAGCATAGGACCCATGTAAGAGGTCATCTGGAAGAGTCATGCTCTTGTATGCCCTGGCCAGACGGGCCCTGCAAATTTGGAAGAATGCCATTCATCTGGTAGACAACTGGACTCCAGCACACTTACAGCAATCTCCTCAGGGCTTTGATCAGGGGCTGCTTAAATTTGCATACTCCACCCTATGTTGTGACTTTGAGATCCCTTGTTGAAATTGCTTTAGCCAGCCAAGAGGTGGCTATTGTCTCAATTTCAAAGCAGCTTTGAGCCGTTCAAGTGGCTGGTGAATAGCACTTTCTCTTTGTTTGCCTCAAAGTTCTAAAGAGTTCTCCATAGGTCCTGCTCTGTACAGATTGTTCAAAGATCTGTTGGAAGTGCATATAATAGGATAAATAAATTGAGGGCATTCCTTTTCAGTACCTCACCTGCATGGCTGTCTGGCCTCTGGAAGATGCTGGGAAAGCAAGTCAGGATGGCCGAGTGGTCTAAGGCGCTGCGTTCAGGTCGCAGTCTCCTCTGGAGGCGTGGGTTCAAATCCCACTTCTGACAGTCCTGTGTTTACTCTAATTTTTTTCTTGAGAAATATGATCATTTCCCTCGCAGTGGCTTATAGGATTGTCTTCTTGGAAGAGTGCAGTGAGTTTTTTTCTTGCTCTAGCCACTATTGGCCTAAGCTCTGTGCATTTTTTGGTTCCTAATATCTTTCTCACCCTTTAGATGAAAAAGCACCATGGGGTCATGATGGCCGAGTGGTCTAAGGCGCTGCGTTAAGGCCGCAGTCTCTCCTGGAGGCGTGGGTTCGAATCCCACTTCTGACAAAACTTCAATTCCATTTTCTCTCTCAGTTCCTTTAGAATCTCAGCTAAAAATTGGCAATGTAAATAATATCTGAATAAGTACCAAACTTCAGTTTCAACTGCAAATGCATTTGCCCTATTCTATCTTTAACGTTAATGTAATATTCTTCTAGCACTCGTGGTGTTTTATATTTCTTTTGTGGGGTACTTTAAAAATCTTTTTTATGAAAGAAATGGGTTACATTAAGTCTTATTATGTTTTAGGTTTACAATAAGGAGGTTTTAACCTTTATGTCACGTCATTTTCAGATGCTTCATTCAAGAGATGTTTCCACTATAGAATGCAGAGCACGGGCAAAAATACAAGTGATAGAGCGAGTGAGTGAGAAGGAGTGTTGTGGAAGGAGAGAATGAAACAAAGACAGAGTGAGTGAATGGCAGGGAGGCATAGAAGAGGAGTCTAGTAGTGAAGGAGACCTGCTTTTCCCTGCTCTTGACCTCCCACCCATCCCCAAACAACCACAAACATACCTTCTGTGCAAAGTTGGTATGCAGAATTTCACGCCTCAGCAAGTGAGGGTGAGTCCCAGGCCAGGGGCTAAAGAGCAAAAGAGTGCCTGTGCTCAGACTTTCCCTGCTAGGGATAGTTTATCTGGAACAAGGCCTACTCTCTTGTATCCAGCAAGGATCTAGAAATCCTGCATGAATCTGCAAGGCACATTGGCAGCATAAATTTGCATAAACTGCCCCACCTATTGCCTTCCTACTTCCTGTGCTGTAGTTGTTTGTGTAGAGAGAGAGGTCGCAGGCAAGGAAATGTTGTGAGTCGGATACAGGACCCTAATTAGCTGGTGAGAGGTATGTGGTGTTCTAAAAGCATGAAAACTGTATACCTGTGAAATAAAGTGCTTTCGTATGTGTTCTTCTGTGTTTATTGTCCTGTGCATAAAGTTGCACCTTGTGTTTGAAGGTTTAAATTATTTCAGGCTTGCATTGAGGTAGACGTTTCTGAGTAACTTTTATTCATTTCTTAAAAGCATATACTGTCAGGATGGCCGAGAGGTCTAAGGCGCTGTGTTTAGGCCACAGTCTCCTTTGGAGGCGTGGGTTCGAATCCCACTTCTGACATGCCTTTTGGAGATTTAATCTCCTTTATCAGGTTAACATCTGATGGAAGTTGCATCTGTTGGTCTTCACTTGGCACGTTATTCCGTTCTCCTCTTGTCAAGAGAGATGGGGTTTCTCATATATTTAGGTTCTATAACGTCTTGCTGACAAAGCGCAATCCTTACCAAATGAGCATAGGACCCATGTAAGAGGTCATCTGGAAGAGTCATGCTCTTGTATGCCCTGGCCAGACGGGCCCAGCAAATTTGGAAGAATGCCATTCATCTGGTAGACAACTGGACTCCAGCACACTTACAGCAATTTCCTCAGGGCTTTGATCAGGGGCTGCTTAAATTTGCATACTCCACCCTATGTTGTGACTTTGAGATCCCTTGTTGAAATTGCTTTAGCCAGCCAAGAGGTGGCTATTGTCTCAATTTCAAAGCAGCTTTGAGCCGTTCAAGTGGCTGGTGAATAGCACTTTCTCTTTGTTCGCCTCAAAGTTCTAAAGAGTTCTCCATAGGTCCTGCTCTGTACAGATTGTTCAAAGATCTGTTGGAAGTGCATATAATAGGATAAATAAATTGAGGGCATTCCTTTTCAGTACCTCACCTGCATTGCTGTCTGGCCTCTGAAAGATGCTGGGAAAACAAGTCAGGATGGCCGAGTGGTCTAAGGCGCTGCGTTCAGGTCGCGGTCTCCTCTGGAGGCGTGGGTTCAAATCCCACTTCTGACAGTCCTCTTTTTACTCTAATTTTTTTCTTGAGAAATATGATCATTTCCCTCGCAGTGGCTTATAGGATTGTCTTCTTGGAAGAGTGCAGTGAGTTTTTTTCTTGCTCTAGCCACTATTGGCCTAAGCTCTGTGCATTTTTTGGTTCCTAATATCTTTCTCACCCTTTAGATGAAAATGCAGCATGGGGTCAGGATGGCAGAGTGGTCTAAGGCGCTGCGTTAAGGCCGCAGTCTCTCCTGGAGGCGTGGGTTCGAATCCCACTTCTGACAAAACTTGAATTCCATTTTCTCTCTCAGTTCCTTTAGAATCTCAGCTAAAAATTGGCAATGTAAATAATATCTGAATAAGTACCAAACTTCAGTTTCAACTGCAAATGCATTTGCCCTATTCTATCTTTAACGTTAATGTAATATTCTTCTAGCACTCGTGGTGTTTTATATTTGTTTTGTGGGGTACTTTAAAAATCTTTTTTATGAAAGAAATGGGTTACATTAAGTCTTGTGATGTTTTAGGTTTCCAATAAGGAGGTTTTAAATTTTATGTCACGTCATTTTCAGATGCTTCATTCAAGAGATGTTTCCACTATAGAATGTAGAGCAAGGGCAAAAATACAAGTGATAGAGCGAGTGAGTGAGAAGGAGTGTTGTGGAAGGAGAGAATGAAACAAAGACAGAGTGAGTGAACGGCAGGGAGGCATAGAAGAGTAGTCTAGTAGTGAAGGAGACCTGCTTTTCCCTGCTCTTGACCTCCCACCCATCCCCAAACAACCACAAACATACCTTCTGTGCAAAGTTGGTATGCAGAATTTCATGCCTCAGCAAGTGAGGGTGAGTCCCAGGCCAGGGGCTAAAGAGCAAAAGAGTGCCTGTGCTCAGACTTTCCCTGCTAGGGATAGTTTATCTGGAACAAGGCCTACTCTCTTGTATCCAGCAAGGATCTAGAAATCCTGCATGAATCTGCAAGGCACATTGGCAGCATAAATTTGCATAAACTGCCCCACCTATTGCCTTCCTACTTCCTGTGCTGTAGTTGTTTGTGTAGAGAGATAGGTCGCAGGCAAGGAAATGTTGTGAGTCGGATACAGGACCCTAAATAGCTGGTGAGAGGTATGTGGTGTTCTAAAAGCATGAAAACTGTATACCTGTGAAATAAAGTGCTTTCGTATGTGTTCTTCTGTGTTTATTGTCCTGTGCATAAAGTTGCACCTTGTGTTTGAAGGTTTAAATTATTTCAGGCTTGCATGGAGGTAGACGTTTCTGAGTAACTTTTATTCATTTCTTAAAAGCCTATACTGTCAGGGTGGCCGAGAGGTCTAAGGCGCTGTGTTTAGGCCACGGTCTCCTTTGGAGGCGTGGGTTCGAATCCCACTTCTGACATGCCTTTTGGAGATTTAATCTCCTTTATCAGGTTAACATCTGATGGAAGTTGCATCTGTTGGTCTTCACTTCGCACGTTATTCCGTTCTCCTCTTGTCAAGAGAGATGGGGTTTCTCATATATTTAGGTTCTATAACGTCTTGCTGACAAAGCGCAATCCTTACCAAATGAGCATAGGACCCATGTAAGAGGTCATCTGGAAGAGTCATGCTCTTGTATGCACTGGCCAGACGGGCCCTGCAAATTTGGAAGAATGCCATGCATCTGGTAGACAACTGGACTCCAGCACACTTACAGCAATTTCCTTAGGGCTTTGATCAGGGGCTGCTTAAATTTGCATACTCCACCCTATGTTGTGACTTTGAGATCCCTTGTTGAAATTGCTTTAGCCAGCCAAGAGGTGGCTATTGTCTCAATTTCAAAGCAGCTTTGAGCCGTTCAAGTGGCTGGTGAATAGCACTTTCTCTTTGTTCGCCTCAAAGTTCTAAAGAGTTCTCCATAGGTCCTGCTCTGTACAGATTGTTCAAAGATCTGTTGGAAGTGCATATAATAGGATAAATAAATTGAGGGCATTCCTTTTCAGTACCTCACCTGCATGGCTGTCTGGCCTCTGGAAGATGCTGGGAAAGAAAGTCAGGATGGCCGAGTGGTCTAAGGCGCTGCGTTCAGGTCGCAGTCTCCTCTGGAGGCGTGGGTTCAAATCCCACTTCTGACAGTCCTGTGTTTACTCTAATTATTTTCTTGAGAAATATGATCATTTCCCTCGCAGTGGCTTATAGGATTGTCTTCTTGGAAGAGTGCAGTGAGTTTTTTTCTTGCTCTAGCCACTATTGGCCTCAGCTCTGTGCATTTTTTGGTTCCTAATATCTTTCTCACCCTTTAGATGAAAAAGCAGCATGGGGTCAGGATGGCCGAGTGGTCTAAGGCGCTGCGTTAAGGCCGCAGTCTCTCGTGGAGGCGTGGGTTCGAATCCCACTTCTGACAAAACTTGAATTCGATTTTCTCTCTCAGTTCCTTTAGAATCTCAGCTAAAAATTGGCAATGTAAATAATATCTGAATAAGTACCAAACTTCAGTTTCAACTGCAAATGCATTTGCCCTATTCTATCTTTAACGTTAATGTAATATTCTTCTAGCACTCGTGGTGTTTTATATTTGTTTTGTGGGGTACTTTAAAAATCTTTTTTATGAAAGAAATGGGTTACATTAAGTCTTGTGATGTTTTAGGTTTCCAATAAGGAGGTTTTAAATTTTATGTCACGTCATTTTCAGATGCTTCATTCAAGAGATGTTTCCACTATAGAATGCAGAGCAAGGGCAAAAATACAAGTGATAGAGCGTGTTGTGGAAGGAGAGAATGAAACAAAGACAGAGTGAGTGAATGGCAGGGAGGCATAGAAGAGGAGTCTAGTAGTGAAGGAGACCTGCTTTTCCATGCTCTTGACCTCCCACCCATCCCCAAACAACCACAAACATACCTTCTGTGCAAAGTTGGTATGCAGAATTTCACGCCTCAGCAAGTGAGGGTGAGTCCCAGGCCAGGGGCTAAAGAGCAAAAGAGTGCCTGTGCTCAGACTTTCCCTGCTAGGGATAGTTTATCTGGAACAAGGCCTACTCTCTTGTATCCAGCAAGGATCTAGAAATCCTGCATGAATCTGCAAGGCACATTGGCAGCATAAATTTGCATAAACTGCCCCACCTATTGCCTTCCTACTTCCTGTGCTGTAGTTGTTTGTGTAGAGAGAGAGGTCGCAGGCAAGGAAATGTTGTGAGTCGGATACAGGACCCTAAATAGCTGGTGAGAGGTATGTGGTGTTCTAAAAGCATGAAAACTGTATACCTGTGAAATAAAGTGCTTTCGTATGTGTTCTTCTGTGTTTATTGTCCTGTGCATAAAGTTGCACCTTGTGTTTGAAGGTTTAAATTATTTTAGGCTTGCATTGAGGTAGACGTTTCTGAGTAACTTTTATTCATTTCTTAAAAGCATATACTGTCAGGATGGCCGAGAGGTCTAAGGCGCTGTGTTTAGGCCACAGTCTCCTTTGGAGGCGTGGGTTCGAATCCCACTTCTGACATGCCTTTTGGAGATTTAATCTCCTTTATCAGGTTAACATCTGATGGAAGTTGCATCTGTTGGTCTTCACTTGGCACGTTATTCCGTTCTCCTCTTGTCAAGAGAGATGGGGTTTCTCATATATTTAGGTTCTATAACGTCTTGCTGACAAAGCGCAATCCTTACCAAATGAGCATAGGACCCATGTAAGAGGTCATCTGGAAGAGTCATGCTCTTGTATGCCCTGGCCAGACGGGCCCAGCAAATTTGGAAGAATGCCATTCATCTGGTAGACAACTGGACTCCAGCACACTTACAGCAATTTCCTCAGGGCTTTGATCAGGGGCTGCTTAAATTTGCATACTCCACCCTATGTTGTGACTTTGAGATCCCTTGTTGAAATTGCTTTAGCCAGCCAAGAGGTGGCTATTGTCTCAATTTCAAAGCAGCTTTGAGCCGTTCAAGTGACTGGTGAATAGCACTTTCTCTTTGTTTGCCTCAAAGTTCTAAAGAGTTCTCCATAGGTCCTGCTCTGTACAGATTGTTCAAAGATCTGTTGGAAGTGCATATAATAGGATAAATAAATTGAGGGCATTCCTTTTCAGTACCTCACCTGCATGGCTGTCTGGCCTCTGGAAGATGCTGGGAAAGCAAGTCAGGATGGCCGAGTGGTCTAAGGCGCTGCGTTCAGGTCGCAGTCTCCTCTGGAGGCGTGGGTTCAAATCCCACTTCTGACAGTCATGTGTTTACTCTAATTTTTTTCTTGAGAAATATGATCATTTCCCTGGCAGTGGCTTATAGGATTGTCTTCTTGGAAGAGTGCAGTGAGTTTTTTTCTTGCTCTAGCCACTATTGGCCTAAGCTCTGTGCATTTTTTGGTTCCTAATATCTTTCTCACCCTTTAGATGAAAAAGCACCATGGGGTCAGGATGGCCGAGTGGTCTAAGGCGCTGCGTTAAGGCCGCAGTCTCTCCTGGAGGCGTAGGTTCGAATCCCACTTCTGACAAAACTTGAATTCCATTTTCTCTCTCAGTTCCTTTAGAATCTCAGCTAAAAATTGGCAATGTAAATAATATCTGAATAAGTACCAAACTTCAGTTTCAACTGCAAATGCATTTGCCCTATTCTATCTTTAACGTTAATGTAATATTCTTCTAGCACTCGTGGTGTTTTATATTTGTTTTGTGGGGTACTTTAAAAATCTTTTTTATGAAAGAAATGGGTTACATTAAGTCTTGTGATGTTTTAGGTTTCCAATAAGGAGGTTTTAAATTTTATGTCACATCATTTTCAGATGCTTCATTCAAGAGATGTTTCCACTATAGAATACAGAGCAAGGGCAAAAATACAAGTGATAGAGCGAGTGAGTGAGAAGGAGTGTTGTGGAAGGAGAGAATGAAACAAAGACAGAGTGAGTGAATGGCAGGGAGGCATAGAAGAGGAGTCTAGTAGTGAAGGAGACCTGCTTTTCCCTGCTCTTGACCTCCCACCCATCCCCAAACAACCACAAACATACCTTCTGTGCAAAGTTGGTATGCAGAATTTCACGCCTCAGCAAGTGAGGGTGAGTCCCAGGCCAGGGGCTAAAGAGCAAAAGAGTGCCTGTGCTCAGACTTTCCCTGCTAGGGATAGTTTATCTGGAACAAGGCCTACTCTCTTGTATCCAGCAAGGATCTAGAAATCCTGCATGAATCTGCAAGGCACATTGGCAGCATAAATTTGCATAAACTGCCCCACCTATTGCCTTCCTACTTCCTGTGCTGTAGTTGTTTGTGTAGAGAGAGAGGTCGCAGGCAAGGAAATGTTGTGAGTCGGATACAGGACCCTAAATAGCTGGTGAGAGGTATGTGGTGTTCTAAAAGCATGAAAACTGTATACCTGTGAAATAAAGTGCTTTCGTATGTGTTCTTCTGTGTTTATTGTCCTGTGCATAAAGTTGCACCTTGTGTTTGATGGTTTAAATTATTTCAGGCTTGCATGGAGGTAGACGTTTCTGAGTAACTTTTATTCATTTATTAAAAGCCTATACTGTCAGGATGGCCGAGAGGTCTAAGGCGCTGTGTTTAGGCCACAGTCTCCTTTGGAGGCGTGGTTTCGAATCACACTTCTGACATGCCTTTTGGAGATTTAATCTCCTTTATCAGGTTAACATCTGATGGAAGTTGCATCTGTTGGTCTTCACTTGGCACTTTATTCCGTTCTCCTCTTGTCAAGAGAGATGGGGTTTCTCATATATTTAGGTTCTATAACGTCTTGCTGACAAAACGCAATCCTTACCAAATGAGCATAGGACCCATGTAAGAGGTCATCTGGAAGAGTCATGCTCTTGTATGCCCTGGCCAGACGGGCCCTGCAAATTTGGAAGAATGCCATTCATCTGGTAGACAACTGGACTCCAGCACACTTACAGCAATCTCCTCAGGGCTTTGATCAGGGGCTGCTTAAATTTGCATACTCCACCCTATGTTGTGACTTTGAGATCCCTTGTTGAAATTGCTTTAGCCAGCCAAGAGGTGGCTATTGTCTCAATTTCAAAGCAGCTTTGAGCCGTTCAAGTGGCTGGTGAATAGCACTTTCTCTTTGTTTGCCTCAAAGTTCCAAAGAGTTCTCCATAGGTCCTGCTCTGTACAGATTGTTCAAAGATCTGTTGGAAGTGCATATAATAGGATAAATAAATTGAGGGCATTCCTTTTCAGTACCTCACCTGCATGGCTGTCTGGCCTCTGGAAGATGCTGGGAAAGCAAGTCAGGATGGCCGAGTGGTCTAAGGCGCTGCGTTCAGGTCGCAGTCTCCTCTGGAGGCGTGGGTTCAAATCCCACTTCTGACAGTCCTGTGTTTACTCTAATTTTTTTCTTGAGAAATATGATCATTTCCCTCGCAGTGGCTTATAGGATTGTCTTCTTGGAAGAGTGCAGTGAGTTTTTTTCTTGCTCTAGCCACTATTGGCCTAAGCTCTGTGCATTTTTTGGTTCCTAATATCTTTCTCACCCTTTAGATGAAAAAGCACCATGGGGTCATGATGGCCGAGTGGTCTAAGGCGCTGCGTTAAGGCCGCAGTCTCTCCTGGAGGCGTGGGTTCGAATCCCACTTCTGACAAAACTTCAATTCCATTTTCTCTCTCAGTTCCTTTAGAATCTCAGCTAAAAATTGGCAATGTAAATAATATCTGAATAAGTACCAAACTTCAGTTTCAACTGCAAATGCATTTGCCCTATTCTATCTTTAACGTTAATGTAATATTCTTCTAGCACTCGTGGTGTTTTATATTTCTTTTGTGGGGTACTTTAAAAATCTTTTTTATGAAAGAAATGGGTTACATTAAGTCTTATTATGTTTTAGGTTTACAATAAGGAGGTTTTAAACTTTATGTCACGTCATTTTCAGATGCTTCATTCAAGAGATGTTTCCACTATAGAATGCAGAGCACGGGCAAAAATACAAGTGATAGAGCGAGTGAGTGAGAAGGAGTGTTGTGGAAGGAGAGAATGAAACAAAGACAGAGTGAGTGAATGGCAGGGAGGCATAGAAGAGGAGTCTAGTAGTGAAGGAGACCTGCTTTTCCCTGCTCTTGACCTCCCACCCATCCCCAAACAACCACAAACATACCTTCTGTGCAAAGTTGGTATGCAGAATTTCACGCCTCAGCAAGTGAGTGTGAGTCCCAGGCCAGGGGCTAAAGAGCAAAAGAGTGCCTGTGCTCAGACTTTCCCTGCTAGGGATAGTTTATCTGGAACAAGGCCTACTCTCTTGTATCCAGCAAGGATCTAGAAATCCTGCATGAATCTGCAAGGCACATTGGCAGCATAAATTTGCATAAACTGCCCCACCTATTGCCTTCCTACTTCCTGTGCTGTAGTTGTTTGTGTAGAGAGAGAGGTCGCAGGCAAGGAAATGTTGTGAGTCGGATACAGGACCCTAATTAGCTGGTGAGAGGTATGTGGTGTTCTAAAAGCATGAAAACTGTATACCTGTGCAATAAAGTGCTTTCGTATGTGTTCTTCTGTGTTTATTGTCCTGTGCATAAAGTTGCACCTTGTGTTTGAAGGTTTAAATTATTTCAGGCTTGCATTGAGGTAGACGTTTCTGAGTAACTTTTATTCATTTCTTAAAAGCATATACTGTCAGGATGGCCGAGAGGTCTAAGGCGCTGTGTTTAGGCCACAGTCTCCTTTGGAGGCGTGGGTTCGAATCCCACTTCTGACATGCCTTTTGGAGATTTAATCTCCTTTATCAGGTTAACATCTGATGGAAGTTGCATCTGTTGGTCTTCACTTGGCACGTTATTCCGTTCTCCTCTTGTCAAGAGAGATGGGGTTTCTCATATATTTAGGTTCTATAACGTCTTGCTGACAAAGCGCAATCCTTACCAAATGAGCATAGGACCCATGTAAGAGGTCATCTGGAAGAGTCATGCACTTGTATGCCCTGGCCAGACGGGCCCAGCAAATTTGGAAGAATGCCATTCATCTGGTAGACAACTGGACTCCAGCACACTTACAGCAATTTCCTCAGGGCTTTGATCAGGGGCTGCTTAAATTTGCATACTCCACCCTATGTTGTGACTTTGAGATCCCTTGTTGAAATTGCTTTAGCCAGCCAAGAGGTGGCTATTGTGTCAATTTCAAAGCAGCTTTGAGCCGTTCAAGTGGCTGGTGAATAGCACTTTCTCTTTGTTCGCCTCAAAGTTCTAAAGAGTTCTCCATAGGTCCTGCTCTGTACAGATTGTTCAAAGATCTGTTGGAAGTGCATATAATAGGATAAATAAATTGAGGGCATTCCTTTTCAGTACCTCACCTGCATTGCTGTCTGGCCTCTGGAAGATGCTGGGAAAACAAGTCAGGATGGCCGAGTGGTCTAAGGCGTTGCGTTCAGGTCGCGGTCTCCTCTGGAGGCGTGGGTTCAAATCCCACTTCTGACAGTCCTCTGTTTACTATAATTTTTTTCTTGAGAAATATGATCATTTCCCTCGCAGTGGCTTATAGGATTGTCTTCTTGGAAGAGTGCAGTGAGTTTTTTTCTTGCTCTAGCCACTATTGGCCTAAGCTCTGTGCATTTTTTGGTTCCTAATATCTTTCTCACCCTTTAGATGAAAATGCAGCATGGGGTCAGGATGGCCGAGTGGTCTAAGGCGCTGCGTTAAGGCCGCAGTCTCTCCTGGAGGCGTGGGTTCGAATCCCACTTCTGACAAAACTTGAATTCCATTTTCTCTCTCAGTTCCTTTAGAATCTCAGCTAAAAATTGGCAATGTAAATAATATCTGAATAAGTACCAAACTTCAGTTTCAACTGCAAATGCATTTGCCCTATTCTATCTTTAACGTTAATGTAATATTCTTCTAGCACTCGTGGTGTTTTATATTTGTTTTGTGGGGTACTTTAAAAATCTTTTTTATGAAAGAAATGGGTTACATTAAGTCTTGTGATGTTTTAGGTTTCCAATAAGGAGGTTTTAAATTTTATGTCACGTCATTTTCAGATGCTTCATTCAAGAGATGTTTCCACTATAGAATGCAGAGCAAGGGCAAAAATACAAGTGATAGAGCGAGTGAGTGAGAAGGAGTGTTGTGGAAGGAGAGAATGAAACAAAGACAGAGTGAGTGAACGGCAGGGAGGCATAGAAGAGTAGTCTAGTAGTGAAGGAGACCTGCTTTTCCCTGCTCTTGACCTCCCACCCATCCCCAAACAACCACAAACATACCTTCTGTGCAAAGTTGGTATGCAGAATTTCATGCCTCAGCAAGTGAGGGTGAGTCCCAGGCCAGGGGCTAAAGAGCAAAAGAGTGCCTGTGCTCAGACTTTCCCTGCTAGGGATAGTTTATCTGGAACAAGGCCTACTCTCTTGTATCCAGCAAGGATCTAGAAATCCTGCATGAATCTGCAAGGCACATTGGCAGCATAAATTTGCATAAACTGCCCCACCTATTGCCTTCCTACTTCCTGTGCTGTAGTTGTTTGTGTAGAGAGATAGGTCGCAGGCAAGGAAATGTTGTGAGTCGGATACAGGACCCTAAATAGCTGGTGAGAGGTATGTGGTGTTCTAAAAGCATGAAAACTGTATACCTGTGAAATAAAGTGCTTTCGTATGTGTTCTTCTGTGTTTATTGTCCTGTGCATAAAGTTGCACCTTGTGTTTGAAGGTTTAAATTATTTCAGGCTTGCATGGAGGTAGACGTTTCTGAGTAACTTTTATTCATTTCTTAAAAGCCTATACTGTCAGGATGGCCGAGAGGTCTAAGGCGCTGTGTTTAGGCCACAGTCTCCTTTGGAGGCGTGGGTTCGAATCCCACTTCTGACATGCCTTTTGGAGATTTAATCTCCTTTATCAGGTTAACATCTGATGGAAGTTGCATCTGTTGGTCTTCACTTCGCACGTTATTCCGTTCTCCTCTTGTCAAGAGAGATGGGGTTTCTCATATATTTAGGTTCTATAACGTCTTGCTGACAAAGCGCAATCCTTACCAAATGAGCATAGGACCCATGTAAGAGGTCATCTGGAAGAGTCATGCTCTTGTATGCACTGGCCAGACGGGCCCTGCAAATTTGGAAGAATGCCATGCATCTGGTAGACAACTGGACTCCAGCACACTTACAGCAATTTCCTTAGGGCTTTGATCAGGGGCTGCTTAAATTTGCATACTCCACCCTATGTTGTGACTTTGAGATCCCTTGTTGAAATTGCTTTAGCCAGCCAAGAGGTGGCTATTGTCTCAATTTCAAAGCAGCTTTGAGCCGTTCAAGTGGCTGGTGAATAGCACTTTCTCTTTGTTCGCCTCAAAGTTCTAAAGAGTTCTCCATAGGTCCTGCTCTGTACAGATTGTTCAAAGATCTGTTGGAAGTGCATATAATAGGATAAATAAATTGAGGGCATTCCTTTTCAGTACCTCACCTGCATGGCTGTCTGGCCTCTGGAAGATGCTGGGAAAGAAAGTCAGGATGGCCGAGTGGTCTAAGGCGCTGCGTTCAGGTCGCAGTCTCCTCTGGAGGCGTGGGTTCAAATCCCACTTCTGACAGTCCTGTGTTTACTCTAATTATTTTCTTGAGAAATATGATCATTTCCCTCGCAGTGGCTTATAGGATTGTCTTCTTGGAAGAGTGCAGTGAGTTTTTTTCTTGCTCTAGCCACTATTGGCCTCAGCTCTGTGCATTTTTTGGTTCCTAATATCTTTCTCACCCTTTAGATGAAAAAGCAGCATGGGGTCAGGATGGCCGAGTGGTCTAAGGCGCTGCGTTAAGGCCGCAGTCTCTCGTGGAGGCGTGGGTTCGAATCCCACTTCTGACAAAACTTGAATTCCATTTTCTCTCTCAGTTCCTTTAGAATCTCAGCTAAAAATTGGCAATGTAAATAATATCTGAATAAGTACCAAACTTCAGTTTCAACTGCAAATGCATTTGCCCTATTCTATCTTTAACGTTAATGTAATATTCTTCTAGCACTCGTGGTGTTTTATATTTGTTTTGTGGGGTACTTTAAAAATCTTTTTTATGAAAGAAATGGGTTACATTAAGTCTTGTGATGTTTTAGGTTTCCAATAAGGAGGTTTTAAATTTTATGTCACGTCATTTTCAGATGCTTCATTCAAGAGATGTTTCCACTATAGAATGCAGAGCAAGGGCAAAAATACAAGTGATAGAGCGTGTTGTGGAAGGAGAGAATGAAACAAAGACAGAGTGAGTGAATGGCAGGGAGGCATAGAAGAGGAGTCTAGTAGTGAAGGAGACCTGCTTTTCCATGCTCTTGACCTCCCACCCATCCCCAAACAACCACAAACATACCTTCTGTGCAAAGTTGGTATGCAGAATTTCACGCCTCAGCAAGTGAGGGTGAGTCCCAGGCCAGGGGCTAAAGAGCAAAAGAGTGCCTGTGCTCAGACTTTCCCTGCTAGGGATAGTTTATCTGGAACAAGGCCTACTCTCTTGTATCCAGCAAGGATCTAGAAATCCTGCATGAATCTGCAAGGCACATTGGCAGCATAAATTTGCATAAACTGCCCCACCTATTGCCTTCCTACTTCCTGTGCTGTAGTTGTTTGTGTAGAGAGAGAGGCCGCAGGCAAGGAAATGTTGTGAGTCGGATACAGGACCCTAAATAGCTGGTGAGAGGTATGTGGTGTTCTAAAAGCATGAAAACTGTATACCTGTGAAATAAAGTGCTTTCGTATGTGTTCTTCTGTGTTTATTGTCCTGTGCATAAAGTTGCACCTTGTGTTTGAAGGTTTAAATTATTTTAGGCTTGCATTGAGGTAGACGTTTCTGAGTAACTTTTATTCATTTCTTAAAAGCATATACTGTCAGGATGGCCGAGAGGTCTAAGGCGCTGTGTTTAGGCCACAGTCTCCTTTGGAGGCGTGGGTTCGAATCCCACTTCTGACATGCCTTTTGGAGATTTAATCTCCTTTATCAGGTTAACATCTGATGGAAGTTGCATCTGTTGGTCTTCACTTGGCACGTTATTCCGTTCTCCTCTTGTCAAGAGAGATGGGGTTTCTCATATATTTAGGTTCTATAACGTCTTGCTGACAAAGCGCAATCCTTACCAAATGAGCATAGGACCCATGTAAGAGGTCATCTGGAAGAGTCATGCTCTTGTATGCCCTGGCCAGACGGGCCCAGCAAATTTGGAAGAATGCCATTCATCTGGTAGACAACTGGACTCCAGCACACTTACAGCAATTTCCTCAGGGCTTTGATCAGGGGCTGCTTAAATTTGCATACTCCACCCTATGTTGTGACTTTGAGATCCCTTGTTGAAATTGCTTTAGCCAGCCAAGAGGTGGCTATTGTCTCAATTTCAAAGCAGCTTTGAGCCGTTCAAGTGGCTGGTGAATAGCACTTTCTCTTTGTTTGCCTCAAAGTTCTAAAGAGTTCTCCATAGGTCCTGCTCTGTACAGATTGTTCAAAGATCTGTTGGAAGTGCATATAATAGGATAAATAAATTGAGGGCATTCCTTTTCAGTACCTCACCTGCATGGCTGTCTGGCCTCTGGAAGATGCTGGGAAAGCAAGTCAGGATGGCCGAGTGGTCTAAGGCGCTGCGTTCAGGTCGCAGTCTCCTCTGGAGGCGTGGGTTCAAATCCCACTTCTGACAGTCCTGTGTTTACTCTAATTTTTTTCTTGAGAAATATGATCATTTCCCTCGCAGTGGCTTATAGGATTGTCTTCTTGGAAGAGTGCAGTGAGTTTTTTTCTTGCTCTAGCCACTATTGGCCTAAGCTCTGTGCATTTTTTGGTTCCTAATATCTTTCTCACCCTTTAGATGAAAAAGCACCATGGGGTCAGGATGGCCGAGTGGTCTAAGGCGCTGCGTTAAGGCCGCAGTCTCTCCTGGAGGCGTAGGTTCGAATCCCACTTCTGACAAAACTTGAATTCCATTTCTCTCTCAGTTCCTTTAGAATCTCAGCTAAAAATTGGCAATGTAAATAATATCTGAATAAGTACCAAACTTCAGTTTCAACTGCAAATGCATTTGCCCTATTCTATCTTTAACGTTAATGTAATATTCTTCTAGCACTCGTGGTGTTTTATATTTCTTTTGTGGGGTACTTTAAAAATCTTTTTTATGAAAGAAATGGGTTACATTAAGTCTTGTGATGTTTTAGGTTTACAATAAGGAGGTTTTAAACTTTATGTCACGTCATTTTCAGATGCTTCATTCAAGAGATGTTTCCACTATAGAATGCAGAGCAAGGGCAAAAATACAAGTGATAGAGCGAGTGAGTGAGAAGGAGTGTTGTGGAAGGAGAGAATGAAACAAAGACAGAGTGAGTGAACGGCAGGGAGGCATAGAAGAGGAGTCTAGTAGTGCAGGAGACCTGCTTTTCCCTGCTCTTGACCTCCCACCCATCCCCAAACAACCACAAACATACCTTCTGTGCAAAGTTGGTATGCAGATTTTCACGCCTCAGCAAGTGAGGGTGAGTCCCAGGCCAGGGGCTAAAGAGCAAAAGAGTGCCTGTGCTCAGACTTTCCCTGCTAGGGATAGTTTATCTGGAACAAGGCCTACTCTCTTGTATCCAGCAAGGATCTAGAAATCCTGCATGAATCTGCAAGGCACATTGGCAGCATAAATTTGCATAAACTGCCCCACCTATTGCCTTCCTACTTCCTGTGCTGTAGTTGTTTGTGTAGAGAGAGAGGTCGCAGGCAAGGAAATGTTGTGAGTCGGATACAGGACCCTAAATAGCTGGTGAGAGGTATGTGGTGTTCTAAAAGCATGAAAACTGTATACCTGTGAAATAAAGTGTTTTCGTATGTGTTCTTCTGTGTTTATTGTCCTGTGCATAAAGTTGCACCTTGTGTTTGAAGGTTTAAATTATTTCAGGCTTGCATGGAGGTAGACGTTTCTGAGTAACTTTTATTCATTTCTTAAAAGCCTATACTGTCAGGATGGCCGAGAGGTCTAAGGTGCTGTGTTTAGGCCACAGTCTCCTTTGGAGGCGTGGGTTCGAATTCCACTTCTGACATTCCTTTTGGAGATTTAATCTCCTTTATCAGGTTAACATCTGATGGAAGTTGCATCTGTTGGTCTTCACCTGGCACGTTATTCCGTTCTCCTCTTGTCAAGAGAGATGGGGTTTCTCATATATTTAGGTTCTATAACGTCTTGCTGACAAAGCGCAATCCTTACCAAATGAGCATAGGACCCATGTAAGAGGTCATCTGGAAGAGTCATGCTCTTGTATGCCCTGGCCAGACGGGCCCTGCAAATTTGGAAGAATGCCATGCATCTGGTAGACAACTGGACTCCAGCACACTTACAGCAATTTCCTTAGGGCTTTGATCAGGGGCTGCTTAAATTTGCATACTCCACCCTATGTTGTGACTTTGAGATCCCTTGTTGAAATTGCTTTAGCCAGCCAAGAGGTGGCTATTGTCTCAATTTCAAAGCAGCTTTGAGCCGTTCAAGTGGCTGGTGAATAGCACTTTCTCTTTGTTCGCCTCAAAGTTCTAAAGAGTTCTCCATAGGTCCTGCTCTGTACAGATTGTTCAAAGATCTGTTGGAAGTGCATATAATAGGATAAATAAATTGAGGGCATTCCTTTTCAGTACCTCACCTGCATGGCTGTCTGGCCTCTGGAAGATGCTGGGAAAGCAAGTCAGGATGGCCGAGTGGTCTAAGGCGCTGCGTTCAGGTCGCAGTCTCCTCTGGAGGCGTGGATTCAAATCCCTCTTCTGACAGTCCTGTGTTTACTCTAATTATTTTCTTGAGAAATATGATCATTTCCCTCGCAGTGGCTTATAGGATTGTCTTCTTGGAAGAGTGCAGTGAGTTTTTTTCTTGCTCTAGCCACTATTGGCCTCAGCTCTGTGCATTTTTTGTTTCCTAATATCTTTCTCACCCTTTAGATGAAAAAGCAGCATGGGGTCAGGATGGCCGAGTGGTCTAAGGCGCTGCGTTAAGGCCGCAGTCTCTCCTGGAGGCGTTGGTTCGAATCCCACTTCTGACAAAACTTGAATTCCATTTTCTCTCTCAGTTCCTTTAGAATCTCAGCTAAAAATTGGCAATGTAAATAATATCTGAATAAGTACCAAACTTCAGTTTCAACTGCAAATGCATTTGCCCTATTCTATCTTTAACGTTAATGTAATATTCTTCTAGCACTCGTGGGGTTTTATATTTGTTTTGTGGGGTACTTTAAAAATCTTTTTTATGAAAGAAATGGGTTACATTAAGTCTTGTGATGTTTTAGGTTTCCAATAAGGAGGTTTTAAATTTTATGTCACGTCATTTTCAGATGCTTCATTCAAGAGATGTTTCCACTATAGAATGCAGAGCAAGGGCAAAAATACAAGTGATAGAGCGAGTGAGTGAGAAGGAGTGTTGTGGAAGGAGAGAATGAAACAAAGACAGAGTGAGTGAACGGCAGGGAGGCATAGAAGAGGAGTCTAGTAGTGAAGGAGACCTGCTTTTCCCTGCTCTTGACCTCCCACCCATCCCCAAACAACCACAAACATACCTTCTGTGCATAGTTGGTATGCAGAATTTCACGCCTCAGCAAGTGAGGGTGAGTCCCAGGCCAGGGGCTAAAGAGCAAAAGAGTGCCTGTGCTCAGACTTTCCCTGCTAGGGATAGTTTATCTGGAACAAACCCTACTCTCTTGTATCCAGCAAGGATCTAGAAATCCTGCATGAATCTGCAAGGCACATTGGCAGCATAAATTTGCATAAACTGCCCCACCTATTGCCTTCCTACTTCCTGTGCTGTAGTTGTTTGTGTAGAGAGAGAGGTCGCAGGCAAGGAAATGTTGTGAGTCGGATACAGGACCCTAAATAGCTGGTGAGAGGTATGTGGTGTTCTAAAAGCATGAAAACTGTATACCTGTGAAATAAAGTGCTTTCGTATGTGTTCTTCTGTGTTTATTGTCCTGTGCATAAAGTTGCACCTTGTGTTTGAAGGTTTAAATTATTTCAGGCTTGCATGGAGGTAGACGTTTCTGAGTAACTTTTATTCATTTCTTAAAAGCCTATACTGTCAGGATGGCCGAGAGGTCTAAGGCGCTGTGTTTAGGCCACAGTCTCCTTTGGAGGCGTGGGTTCGAATCCCACTTCTGACATGCCTTTTGGACATTTAATCTCCTTTATCAGGTTAACATCTGATGGAAGTTGCATCTGTTGGTCTTCACTTGGCACGTTATTCCGTTCTCCTCTTGTCAAGAGAGATGGGGTTTCTCATATATTTAGGTTCTATAACGTCTTGCTGACAAAGCGCAATCCTTACCAAATGAGCATAGGACCCATGTAAGAGGTCATCTGGAAGAGTCATGCTCTTGTATGCCCTGGCCAGACGGGCCCTGCAAATTTGGAAGAATGCCATGCATCTGGTAGACAACTGGACTCCAGCACACTTACAGCAATTTCCTTAGGGCTTTGATCAGGGGCTGCTTAAATTTGCATACTCCACCCTATGTTGTGACTTTGAGATCCCTTGTTGAAATTGCTTTAGCCAGCCAAGAGGTGGCTATTGTCTCAATTTCAAAGCAGCTTTGAGCCGTTCAAGTGGCTGGTGAATAGCACTTTCTCTTTGTTCGCCTCAAAGTTCTAAAGAGTTCTCCATAGGTCCTGCTCTGTACAGATTGTTCAAAGATCTGTTGGAAGTGCATATAATAGGATAAATAAATTGAGGGCATTCCTTTTCAGTACCTCACCTGCATGGCTGTCTGGCCTCTGGAAGATGCTGGGAAAGCAAGTCAGGATGGCCGAGTGGTCTAAGGCGCTGCGTTCAGGTCGCAGTCTCCTCTGGAGGTGTGGGTTCAAATCCCACTTTGACAGTCCTGTGTTTACTCTAATTTTTTTCTTGAGAAATATGATCATTTCCCTCGCAGTGGCTTATAGGATTGTCTTCTTGGAAGAGTGCAGTGAGTTTTTTTCTTGCTCTAGCCACTATTGGCCTAAGCTCTGTGCATTTTTTGGTTCCTAATATCTTTCTCACCCTTTAGATGAAAAAGCAGCATGGGGTCAGGATGGCCGAGTGGTCTAAGGCGCTGCGTTAAGGCCGCAGTCTCTCCTGGAGGCGTGGGTTCGAATCCCACTTCTGACAAAACTTGAATTCCATTTTCTCTCTCAGTTCCTTTAGAATCTCAGCTAAAAATTGGCAATGTAAATAATATCTGAATAAGTACCAAACTTCAGTTTCAACTGCAAATGCATTTGCCCTATTCTATCTTTAACGTTAATGTAATATTCTTCTAGCACTCGTGGTGTTTTATATTTGTTTTGTGGGGTACTTTAAAAATCTTTTTTATGAAAGAAATGGGTTACATTAAGTCTTGTGATGTTTTAGGTTTCCAATAAGGAGGTTTTAAATTTTATGTCACGTCATTTTCAGATGCTTCATTCAAGAGATGTTTCCACTATAGAATGCAGAGCAAGGGCAAAAATACAAGTGATAGAGCGTGTTGTGGAAGGAGAGAATGAAACAAAGACAGAGTGAGTGAATGGCAGGGAGGCATAGAAGAGGAGTCTAGTAGTGAAGGAGACCTGCTTTTCCCTGCTCTTGACCTCCCACCCATCCCCAAACAACCACAAACATACCTTCTGTGCAAAGTTGGTATGCAGAATTTCACGCCTCAGCAAGTGAGGGTGAGTCCCAGGCCAGGGGCTAAAGAGCAAAAGAGTGCCTGTGCTCAGACTTTCCCTGCTAGGGATAGTTTATCTGGAACAAGGCCTACTCTCTTGTATCCAGCAAGGATCTAGAAATCCTGCATGAATCTGCAAGGCACATTGGCAGCATAAATTTGCATAAACTGCCCCACCTATTGCCTTCCTACTTCCTGTGCTGTAGTTGTTTGTGTAGAGAGAGAGGTCGCAGGCAAGGAAATGTTGTGAGTCGGATACAGGACCCTAAATAGCTGGTGAGAGGTATGTGGTGTTCTAAAAGCATGAAAACTGTATACCTGTGAAATAAAGTGCTTTCGTATGTGTTCTTCTGTGTTTATTGTCCTGTGCATAAAGTTGCACCTTGTGTTTGAAGGTTTAAATTATTTCAGGCTTGCATTGAGGTAGACGTTTCTGAGTAACTTTTATTCATTTCTTAAAAGCATATACTGTCAGGATGGCCGAGAGGTCTAAGGCGCTGTGTTTAGGCCACAGTCTCCTTTGGAGGCGTGGGTTCGAATCCCACTTCTGACATGCCTTTTGGAGATTTAATCTCCTTTATCAGGTTAACATCTGATGGAAGTTGCATCTGTTGGTCTTCACTTGGCACGTTATTCCGTTCTCCTCTTGTCAAGAGAGATGGGGTTTCTCATATATTTAGGTTCTATAACGTCTTGCTGACAAAGCGCAATCCTTACCAAATGAGCATAGGACCCATGTAAGAGGTCATCTGGAAGAGTCATGCTCTTGTATGCCCTGGCCAGATGGGCCCAGCAAATTTGGAAGAATGCCATTCATCTGGTAGACAACTGGACTCCAGCACACTTACAGCAATTTCCTCAGGGCTTTGATCAGGGGCTGCTTAAATTTGCATACTCCACCCTATGTTGTGACTTTGAGATCCCTTGTTGAAATTGCTTTAGCCAGCCAAGAGGTGGCTATTGTCTCAATTTCAAAGCAGCTTTGAGCCGTTCAAGTGGCTGGTGAATAGCACTTTCTCTTTGTTTGCCTCAAAGTTCTAAAGAGTTCTCCATAGGTCCTGCTCTGTACAGATTGTTCAAAGATCTGTTGGAAGTGCATATAATAGGATAAATAAATTGAGGGCATTCCTTTTCAGTACCTCACCTGCATGGCTGTCTGGCCTCTGGAAGATGCTGGGAAAGCAAGTCAGGATGGCCGAGTGGTCTAAGGCGCTGCGTTCAGGTCGCAGTCTCCTCTGGAGGCGTGGGTTCAAATCCCACTTCTGACAGTCCTGTGTTTACTCTAATTTTTTTCTTGAGAAATATGATCATTTCCCTCGCAGTGGCTTATAGGATTGTCTTCTTGGAAGAGTGCAGTGAGTTTTTTTCTTGCTCTAGCCACTATTGGCCTAAGCTCTGTGCATTTTTTGGTTCCTAATATCTTTCTCACCCTTTAGATGAAAAAGCACCATGGGGTCAGGATGGCCGAGTGGTCTAAGGCGCTGCGTTAAGGCCGCAGTCTCTCCTGGAGGCGTGGGTTCGAATCCCACTTCTGACAAAACTTGAATTCCATTTTCTCTCTCAGTTCCTTTAGAATCTCAGCTAAAAATTGGCAATGTAAATAATATCTGAATAAGTACCAAACTTCAGTTTCAACTGCAAATGCATTTGCCCTATTCTATCTTTAACGTTAATGTAATATTCTTCTAGCACTCGTGGTGTTTTATATTTCTTTTGTGGGGTACTTTAAAAATCTTTTTTATGAAAGAAATGGGTTACATTAAGTCTTGTGATGTTTTAGGTTTACAATAAGGAGGTTTTAAACTTTATGTCACGTCATTTTCAGATGCTTCATTCAAGAGATGTTTCCACTATAGAATGCAGAGCAAGGGCAAAAATACAAGTGATAGAGCGAGTGAGTGAGAAGGAGTGTTGTGGAAGGAGAGAATGAAACAAAGACAGAGTGAGTGAATGGCAGGGAGGCATAGAAGAGAAGTCTAGTAGTGCAGGAGACCTGCTTTTCCCTGCTCTTGATCTCCCACCCATCCCCAAACAACCACAAACATACCTTCTGTGCAAAGTTGGTATGCAGATTTTCACGCCTCAGCAAGTGAGGGTGAGTCCCAGGCCAGGGGCTAAAGAGCAAAAGAGTGACTGTGCTCAGACTTTCCCTGCTAGGGATAGTTTATCTGGAACAAGGCCTACTCTCTTGTATCCAGCAAGGATCTAGAAATCCTGCATGAATCTGCAAGGCACATTGGCAGCATAAATTTGCATAAACTGCCCCACCTATTGCCTTCCTACTTCCTGTGCTGTAGTTGTTTGTGTAGAGAGAGAGGTCGCAGGCAAGGAAATGTTGTGAGTCGGAGACAGGACCCTAAATAGCTGGTGAGAGGTATGTGGTGTTCTAAAAGCATGAAAACTGTATACCTGTGAAATAAAGTGCTTTCGTATGTGTTCTTCTGTGTTTATTGTCCTGTGCATAAAGTTGCACCTTGTGTTTGAAGGTTTAAATTATTTCAGGCTTGCATGGAGGTAGACGTTTCTGAGTAACTTTTATTCATTTATTAAAAGCCTATACTGTCAGGATGGCCGAGAGGTCTAAGGCGCTGTGTTTAGGTCACAGTCTCCTTTGGAGGCGTGGGTTCGATTCCCACTTCTGACATGCCTTTTGGAGATTTAATCTCCTTTATCAGGTTAACATCTGATGGAAGTTGCATCTGTTGGTCTTCACTTGGCACGTTATTCCGTTCTCCTCTTGTCAAGAGAGATGGGGTTTCTCATATATTTAGGTTCTATAACGTCTTGCTGACAAAGCGCAATCCTTACCAAATGAGCATAGGACCCATGTAAGAGGTCATCTGGAAGAGTCATGCTCTTGTATGCCCTGGCCAGACGGGCCCTGCAAATTTGGAAGAATGCCATTCATCTGGTAGACAACTGGACTCCAGCACACTTACAGCAATCTCCTCAGGGCTTTGATCAGGGGCTGCTTAAATTTGCATACTCCACCCTATGTTGTGACTTTGAGATCCCTTGTTGAAATTGCTTTAGCCAGCCAAGAGGTGGCTATTGTCTCAATTTCAAAGCAGCTTTGAGCCGTTCAAGTGGCTGGTGAATAGCACTTTCTCTTTGTTTGCCTCAAAGTTCTAAAGAGTTCTCCATAGGTCCTGCTCTGTACAGATTGTTCAAAGATCTGTTGGAAGTGCATATAATAGGATAAATAAATTGAGGGCATTCCTTTTCAGTACCTCACCTGCATGGCTGTCTGGCCTCTGGAAGATGCTGGGAAAGCAAGTCAGGATGGCCGAGTGGTCTAAGGCGCTGCGTTCAGGTCGCAGTCTCCTCTGGAGGCGTGGTTTCAAATCCCACTTCTGACAGTCCTCTGTTTACTCTAATTTTTTTCTTGAGAAATATGATCATTTCCCTCGCAGTGGCTTATAGGATTGTCTTCTTGGAAGAGTGCAGTGAGTTTTTTTCTTGCTCTAGCCACTATTGGCCTAAGCTCTGTGCATTTTTTGGTTCCTAATATCTTTCTCACCCTTTAGATGAAAAAGCAGCATGGGGTCAGGATGGCCGAGTGGTCTAAGGCGCTGCGTTAAGGCCGCAGTCTCTCCTGGAGGCGTGGGTTCGAATCCCACTTCTGACAAAACTTGAATTCCATTTTCTCTCTCAGTTCCTTTAGAATCTCAGCTAAAAATTGGCAATGTAAATAATATCTGAATAAGTACCAAACTTCAGTTTCAACTGCAAATGCATTTGCCCTATTCTATCTTTAACGTTAATGTAATATTCTTCTAGCACTCGTGGTGTTTTATATTTCTTTTGTGGGGTACTTTAAAAATCTTTTTTATGAAAGAAATGGGTTACATTAAGTCTTGTGATGTTTTAGGTTTCCAATAAGGAGGTTTTAAATTTTATATCACGTCATTTTCAGATGCTTCATTCAAGAGATGTTTCCACTATAGAATGCAGAGCAAGGGCAAAAATACAAGTGATAGAGCGAGTGAGTGAGAAGGAGTGTTGTGGAAGGACAGAATGAAACAAAGACAGAGTGAGTGAACGGCAGGGAGGCATAGAAGAGTAGTCTAGTAGTGAAGGAGACCTGCTTTTCCCTGCTCTTGACCTCCCACCCATCCCCAAACAACCACAAACATACCTTCTGTGCAAAGTTGGTATGCAGAATTTCACGCCTCAGCAAGTGAGGGTGAGTCCCAGGCCAGGGGCTAAAGAGCAAAAGAGTGCCTGTGCTCAGACTTTCCCTGCTAGGGATAGTTTATCTGGAACAAGGCCTACTCTCTTGTATCCAGCAAGGATCTAGAAATCCTGCATGAATCTGCAAGGCACATTGGCAGCATAAATTTGCATAAACTGCCCCACCTATTGCCTTCCTACTTCCTGTGCTGTAGTTGTTTGTGTAGAGAGAGAGGTCGCAGGCAAGGAAATGTTGTGAGTCGGATACAGGACCCTAAATAGCTGGTGAGAGGTATGTGGTGTTCTAAAAGCATGAAAACTGTATACCTGTGAAATAAAGTGCTTTCGTATGTGTTCTTCTGTGTTTATTGTCCTGTGCATAAAGTTGCACCTTGTGTTTGAAGGTTTAAATTATTTCAGGCTTGCATGGAGGTAGACGTTTCTGAGTAACTTTTATTCATTTCTTAAAAGCCTATACTGTCAGGATGGCCGAGAGGTCTAAGGCGCTGTGTTTAGGCCACAGTCTCCTTTGGAGGCGTGGGTTCGAATCCCACTTCTGACATGCCTTTTGGAGATTTAATCTCCTTTATCAGGTTAACATCTGATGGAAGTTGCATCTGTTGGTCTTCACTTGGCACGTTATTCCGTTCTCCTCTTGTCAAGAGAGATAGGGTTTCTCATATATTTAGGTTCTATAACGTCTTGCTGACAAAGCGCAATCCTTACCAAATGAGCATAGGACCCATGTAAGAGGTCATCTGGAAGAGTCATGCTCTTGTATGCCCTGGCCAGACGGGCCCTGCAAATTTGGAAGAATGCCATGCATCTGGTAGACAACTGGACTCCAGCACACTTACAGCAATTTCCTTAGGGCTTTGATCAGGGGCTGCTTAAATTTGCATACTCCACCCTATGTTGTGACTTTGAGATCCCTTGTTGAAATTGCTTTAGCCAGCCAAGAGGTGGCTATTGTCTCAATTTCAAAGCAGCTTTGAGCCGTTCAAGTGGCTGGTGAATAGCACTTTCTCTTTGTTCGCCTCAAAGTTCTAAAGAGTTCTCCATAGGTCCTGCTCTGTACAGATTGTTCAAAGATCTGTTGGAAGTGCATATAATAGGATAAATAAATTGAGGGCATTCCTTTTCAGTACCTCACCTGCATGGCTGTCTGGCCTCTGGAAGATGCTGGGAAAGCAAGTCAGGATGGCCGAGTGGTCTAAGGCGCTGCGTTCAGGTCGCAGTCTCCTCTGGAGGTGTGGGTTCAAATCCCACTTCTGACAGTCCTGTGTTTACTCTAATTTTTTTCTTGAGAAATATGATCATTTCCCTCGCAGTGGCTTATAGGATTGTCTTCTTGGAAGAGTGCAGTGAGTTTTTTTCTTGCTCTAGCCACTATTGGCCTAAGCTCTGTGCATTTTTTGGTTCCTAATATCTTTTTCACCCTTTAGATGAAAAAGCAGCATGGGGTCAGGATGGCCGAGTGGTCTAAGGCGCTGCGTTAAGGCCGCAGTCTCTCCTGGAGGCGTGGGTTCAAATCCCACTTCTGACAAAACTTGAATTCCATTTTCTCTCTCAGTTCCTTTAGAATCTCAGCTAAAAATTGGCAATGTAAATAATATCTGAATAAGTACCAAACTTCAGTTTCAACTGCAAATGCATTTGCCCTATTCTATCTTTAACGTTAATGTAATATTCTTCTAGCACTCGTGGTGTTTTATATTTGTTTTGTGGGGTACTTTAAAAATCTTTTTTATGAAAGAAATGGGTTACATTAAGTCTTGTGATGTTTTAGGTTTACAATAAGGAGGTTTTAAGTTTTATGTCACGTCATTTTCAGATGCTTCATTCAAGAGATGTTTCCACTATAGAATGCAGAGCAAGGGCAAAAATACAAGTGATAGAGCGAGTGAGTGAGAAGGAGTGTTGTGGAAGGAGAGAATGAAACAAAGACAGAGTGAGTGAATGGCAGGGAGGCATAGAAGAGAAGTCTAGTAGTGCAGGAGACCTGCTTTTCCCTGCTCTTGATCTCCCACCCATCCCCAAACAACCACAAACATACCTTCTGTGCAAAGTTGGTATGCAGATTTTCACGCCTCAGCAAGTGAGGGTGAGTCCCAGGCCAGGGGCTAAAGAGCAAAAGAGTGCCTGTGCTCAGACTTTCCCTGCTAGGGATAGTTTATCTGGAACAAGGCCTACTCTCTTGTATCCAGCAAGGATCTAGAAATCCTGCATGAATCTGCAAGGCACATTGGCAGCATAAATTTGCATAAACTGCCCCACCTATTGCCGTCCTACTTCCTGTGCTGTAGTTGTTTGTGTAGAGAGAGAGGTCGCAGGCAAGGAAATGTTGTGAGTCGGATACAGGACCCTAAATAGCTGGTGAGAGGTATGTGGTGTTCTAAAAGCATGAAAACTGTATACCTGTGAAATAAAGTGCTTTCGTATGTGTTCTTCTGTGTTTATTGTCCTGTGCATAAAGTTGCACCTTGTGTTTGAAGGTTTAAATTATTTCAGGCTTGCATGGAGGTAGACGTTTCTGAGTAACTTTTATTCATTTATTAAAAGCCTATACTGTCAGGATGGCCGAGAGGTCTAAGGCGCTGTGTTTAGGCCACAGTCTCCTTTGGAGGCGTGGGTTCGAATCCCACTTCTGACATGCCTTTTGGAGATTTAATCTCCTTTATCAGGTTAACATCTGATGGAAGTTGCATCTGTTGGTCTTCACTTGGCACTTTATTCCGTTCTCCTCTTGTCAAGAGAGATGGGGTTTCTCATATATTTAGGTTCTATAACGTCTTGCTGACAAAACGCAATCCTTACCAAATGAGCATAGGACCCATGTAAGAGGTCATCTGGAAGAGTCATGCTCTTGTATGCCCTGGCCAGACGGGCCCTGCAAATTTGGAAGAATGCCATTCATCTGGTAGACAACTGGACTCCAGCACACTTACAGCAATCTCCTCAGGGCTTTGATCAGGGGCTGCTTAAATTTGCATACTCCACCCTATGTTGTGACTTTGAGATCCCTTGTTGAAATTGCTTTAGCCAGCCAAGAGGTGGCTATTGTCTCAATTTCAAAGCAGCTTTGAGCCGTTCAAGTGGCTGGTGAATAGCACTTTCTCTTTGTTTGCCTCAAAGTTCTAAAGAGTTCTCCATAGGTCCTGCTCTGTACAGATTGTTCAAAGATCTGTTGGAAGTGCATATAATAGGATAAATAAATTGAGGGCATTCCTTTTCAGTACCTCACCTGCATGGCTGTCTGGCCTCTGGAAGATGCTGGGAAAGCAAGTCAGGATGGCCGAGTGGTCTAAGGCGCTGCGTTCAGGTCGCAGTCTCCTCTGGAGGCGTGGGTTCAAATCCCACTTCTGACAGTCCTGTGTTTACTCTAATTTTTTTCTTGAGAAATATGATCATTTCCCTCGCAGTGGCTTATAGGATTGTCTTCTTGGAAGAGTGCAGTGAGTTTTTTTCTTGCTCTAGCCACTATTGGCCTAAGCTCTGTGCATTTTTTGGTTCCTAATATCTTTCTCACCCTTTAGATGAAAAAGCAGCATGGGGTCAGGATGGCCGAGTGGTCTAAGGCGCTGCGTTAAGGCCGCAGTCTCTCCTGGAGGCGTGGGTTCGAATCCCACTTCTGACAAAACTTGAATTCCATTTTCTCTCTCAGTTCCTTTAGAATCTCAGCTAAAAATTGGCAATGTAAATAATATCTGAATAAGTACCAAACTTCAGTTTCAACTGCAAATGCATTTGCCCTATTCTATCTTTAACGTTAATGTAATATTCTTCTAGCACTCGTGGTGTTTTATATTTCTTTTGTGGGGTACTTTAAAAATCTTTTTTATGAAAGAAATGGGTTACATTAAGTCTTGTGATGTTTTAGGTTTCCAATAAGGAGGTTTTAAATTTTATGTCACGTCATTTTCAGATGCTTCATTCAAGAGATGTTTCCACTATAGAATGCAGAGCAAGGGCAAAAATACAAGTGATAGAGCGAGTGAGTGAGAAGGAGTGTTGTGGAAGGAGAGAATGAAACAAAGACAGAGTGAGTGAACGGCAGGGAGGCATAGAAGAGGAGTCTAGTAGTGAAGGAGACCTGCTTTTCCCTGCTCTTGACCTCCCACCCATCCCCAAACAACCACAAACATACTTCTGTGCAAAGTTGGTATGCAGAATTTCACGCCTCAGCAAGTGAGGGTGAGTCCCAGGCCAGGGGCTAAAGAGCAAAAGAGTGCCTGTGCTCAGACTTTCCCTGCTAGGGATAGTTTATCTGGAACAAACCCTACTCTCTTGTATCCAGCAAGGATCTAGAAATCCTGCATGAATCTGCAAGGCACATTGGCAGCATAAATTTGCATAAACTGCCCCACCTATTGCCTTCCTACTTCCTGTGCTGTAGTTGTTTGTGTAGAGAGAGAGGTCGCAGGCAAGGAAATGTTGTGAGTCGGATACAGGACCCTAAATAGCTGGTGAGAGGTATGTGGTGTTCTAAAAGCATGAAAACTGTATACCTGTGAAATAAAGTGCTTTCGTATGTGTTCTTCTGTGTTTATTGTCCTGTGCATAAAGTTGCACCTTGTGTTTGAAGGTTTAAATTATTTCAGGCTTGCATTGAGGTAGACGTTTCTGAGTAACTTTTATTCATTTCTTAAAAGCATATACTGTCAGGATGGCCGAGAGGTCTAAGGCGCTGTGTTTAGGCCACAGTCTCCTTTGGAGGCGTGGGTTCGAATCCCACTTCTGACATGCCTTTTGGAGATTTAATCTCCTTTATCAGGTTAACATCTGATGGAAGTTGCATCTGTTGGTCTTCACTTGGCACGTTATTCCGTTCTCCTCTTGTCAAGAGAGATTGGGTTTCTCATATATTTAGGTTCTATAACGTCTTGCTGACAAAGCGCAATCCTTACCAAATGAGCATAGGACCCATGTAAGAGGTCATCTGGAAGAGTCATGCTCTTGTATGCCCTGGCCAGACGGGCCCAGCAAATTTGGAAGAATGCCATTCATCTGGTAGACAACTGGACTCCAGCACACTTACAGCAATTTCCTCAGGGCTTTGATCAGGGGCTGCTTAAATTTGCATACTCCACCCTATGTTGTGACTTTGAGATCCCTTGTTGAAATTGCTTTAGCCAGCCAAGAGGTGGCTATTGTCTCAATTTCAAAGCAGCTTTGAGCCGTTCAAGTGGCTGGTGAATAGCACTTTCTCTTTGTTCGCCTCAAAGTTCTAAAGAGTTCTTCATAGGTCCTGCTCTGTACAGATTGTTCAAAGATCTGTTGGAAGTGCATATAATAGGATAAATAAATTGAGGGCATTCCTTTTCAGTACCTCACCTGCATGGCTGTCTGGCCTCTGGAAGATGCTGGGAAAGCAAGTCAGGATGGCCGAGTGGTCTAAGGCGCTGCGTTTAGGTCGCAGTCTCCTCTGGAGGCGTGGGTTCAAATCCCACTTCTGACAGTCCTCTGTTTACTCTAATTTTTTTCTTGAGAAATATGATCATTTCCCTCGCAGTGGCTTATAGGATTGTCTTCTTGGAAGAGTGCAGTGAGTTTTTTTCTTGCTCTAGCCACTATTGGCCTAAGCTCTGTGCATTTTTTGGTTCCTAATATCTTTCTCACCCTTTAGATGAAAAAGCAGCATGGGGTCAGGATGGCCGAGTTGTCTAAGGCGCTGCGTTAAGGCCGCAGTCTCTCCTGGAGGCGTCGGTTCAAATCCCACTTCTGACAAAACTTGAATTCCATTTTCTCTCTCAGTTCCTTTAGAATCTCAGCTAAAAATTGGCAATGTAAATAATATCTGAATAAGTACCAAACTTCAGTTTCAACTGCAAATGCATTTGCCCTATTCTATCTTTACCGTTAATGTAATATTCTTCTAGCACTCGTGGTGTTTTATATTTGTTTTGTGGGGTACTTTAAAAATCTTTTTTATGAAAGAAATGGGTTACATTAAGTCTTGTGATGTTTTAGGTTTACAATAAGGAGGTTTTAAATTTTATGTCACGTCATTTTCAGATGCTTCATTCAAGAGATGTTTCCACTATAGAATGCAGAGCAAGGGCAAAAATACAAGTGATAGAGCGAGTGAGTGAGAAGGAGTGTTGTGGAAGGAGAGAATGAAACAAAGACAGAGTGAGTGAATGGCAGGGAGGCATAGAAGAGGAGTCTAGTAGTGCAGGAGACCTGCTTTTCCCTGCTCTTGACCTCCCACCCATCCCCAAACAACCACAAACATACCTTCTGTGCAAAGTTGGTATGCAGATTTTCACGCCTCAGCAAGTGAGGGTGAGTCCCAGGCCAGGGGCTAAAGAGCAAAAGAGTGCCTGTGCTCAGACTTTCCCTGCTAGGGATAGTTTATCTGGAACAAGGCCTACTCTCTTGTATCCAGCAAGGATCTAGAAATCCTGCATGAATCTGCAAGGCACATTGGCAGCATAAATTTGCATAAACTGCCCCACCTATTGCCTTCCTACTTCCTGTGCTGTAGTTGTTTGTGTAGAGAGAGAGGTCGCAGGCAAGGAAATGTTGTGAGTCGGATACAGGACCCTAAATAGCTGGTGAGAGGTATGTGGTGTTCTAAAAGCATGAAAACTGTATACCTGTGAAATAAAGTGCTTTCGTATGTGTTCTTCTGTGTTTATTGTCCTGTGCATAAAGTTGCACCTTGTGTTTGAAGGTTTAAATTATTTCAGGCTTGCATGGAGGTAGACGTTTCTGAGTAACTTTTATTCATTTCTTAAAAGCCTATACTGTCAGGATGGCCGAGAGGTCTAAGGCGCTGTGTTTAGGCCACAGTCTCCTTTGGAGGCGTGGGTTCGAATCCCACTTCTGACATGCCTTTTGGAGATTTAATCTCCTTTATCAGGTTAACATCTGATGGAAGTTGCATCTGTTGGTCTTCACTTGGCACGTTATTCCGTTCTCCTCTTGTCAAGAGAGATGGGGTTTCTCATATATTTAGGTTCTATAACGTCTTGCTGACAAAGCGCAATCCTTACCAAATGAGCATAGGACCCATGTAAGAGGTCATCTGGAATAGTCATGCTCTTGTATGCACTGGCCAGACGGGCCCTGCAAATTTGGAAGAATGCCATGCATCTGGTAGACAACTGGACTCCAGCACACTTACAGCAATTTCCTTAGGGCTTTGATCAGGGGCTGCTTAAATTTGCATACTCCACCCTATGTTGTGACTTTGAGATCCCTTGTTGAAATTGCTTTAGCCAGCCAAGAGGTGGCTATTGTCTCAATTTCAAAGCAGCTTTGAGCCGTTCAAGTGGCTGGTGAATAGCACTTTCTCTTTGTTCGCCTCAAAGTTCTAAAGAGTTCTCCATAGGTCCTGCTCTGTACAGATTGTTCAAAGATCTGTTGGAAGTGCATATAATAGGATAAATAAATTGAGGGCATTCCTTTTCAGTACCTCACCTGCATGGCTGTCTGGCCTCTGGAAGATGCTGGGAAAGCAAGTCAGGATGGCCGAGTGGTCTAAGGCGCTGCGTTCAGGTCGCAGTCTCCTCTGGAGGCGTGGGTTCAAATCCCACTTCTGACAGTCCTGTGTTTACTCTAATTTTTTTCTTGAGAAATATGATCATTTCCCTCGCAGTGGCTTATAGGATTGTCTTCTTGGAAGAGTGCAGTGAGTTTTTTTCTTGCTCTAGCCACTATTGGCCTAAGCTCTGTGCATTTTTTGGTTCCTAATATCTTTCTCACCCTTTAGATGAAAAAGCAGTATGCGGTCAGGATGGCCGAGTGGTCTAAGGCGCTGCGTTAAGGCCGCAGTCTCTCCTGGAGGCGTCGGTTCGAATCCCACTTCTGACAAAACTTGAATTCCATTTTCTCTCTCAGTTCCTTTAGAATCTCAGCTAAAAATTGGCAATGTAAATAATATCTGAATAAGTACCAAACTTCAGTTTCAACTGCAAATGCATTTGCCCTATTCTATCTTTAACGTTAATGTAATATTCTTCTAGCACTCGTGGTGTTTTATATTTGTTTTGTGGGGTACTTTAAAAATCTTTTTTATGAAAGAAATGGGTTACATTAAGTCTTGTGATGTTTTAGGTTTCCAATAAGGAGGTTTTAAATTTTATGTCACGTCATTTTCAGATGCTTCATTCAAGAGATGTTTCCACTATAGAATGCAGAGCAAGGGCAAAAATACAAGTGATAGAGCGAGTGAGTGAGAAGGAGTGTTGTGGAAGGAGAGAATGAAACAAAGACAGAGTGAGTGAACGGCAGGGAGGCATAGAAGAGGAGTCTAGTAGTGAAGGAGACCTGCTTTTCCCTGCTCTTGACCTCCCACCCATCCCCAAACAACCACAAACATACCTTCTGTGCAAAGTTGGTATGCAGAATTTCACGCCTCAGCAAGTGAGGGTGAGTCCCAGGCCAGGGGCTAAAGAGCAAAAGAGTGCCTGTGCTCAGACTTTCCCTGCTAGGGATAGTTTATCTGGAACAAACCCTACTCTCTTGTATCCAGCAAGGATCTAGAAATCCTGCATGAATCTGCAAGGCACATTGGCAGCATAAATTTGCATAAACTGCCCCACCTATTGCCTTCCTACTTTCTGTGCTGTAGTTGTTTGTGTAGAGAGAGAGGTCGCAGGCAAGGAAATGTTGTGAGTCGGATACAGGACCCTAAATAGCTGGTGAGAGGTATGTGGTGTTCTAAAAGCATGAAAACTGTATACCTGTGAAATAAAGTGCTTTCGTATGTGTTCTTCTGTGTTTATTGTCCTGTGCATAAAGTTGCACCTTGTGTTTGAAGGTTTAAATTATTTCAGGCTTGCATGGAGGTAGACGTTTCTGAGTAACTTTTATTCATTTATTAAAAGCCTATACTGTCAGGATGGCCGAGAGGTCTAAGGCGCTGTGTTTAGGCCACAGTCTCCTTTGGAGGCGTGGGTTCGAATCCCACTTCTGACATGCCTTTTGGAGATTTAATCTCCTTTATCAGGTTAACATCTGATGGAAGTTGCATCTGTTGGTCTTCACTTGGCACTTTATTCCGTTCTCCTCTTGTCAAGAGAGATGGGGTTTCTCATATATTTAGGTTCTATAACGTCTTGCTGACAAAACGCAATCCTTACCAAATGAGCATAGGACCCATGTAAGAGGTCATCTGGAAGAGTCATGCTCTTGTATGCCCTGGCCAGACGGGCCCTGCAAATTTGGAAGAATGCCATTCATCTGGTAGACAACTGGACTCCAGCACACTTACAGCAATCTCCTCAGGGCTTTGATCAGGGGCTGCTTAAATTTGCATACTCCACCCTATGTTGTGACTTTGAGATCCCTTGTTGAAATTGCTTTAGCCAGCCAAGAGGTGGCTATTGTCTCAATTTCAAAGCAGCTTTGAGCCGTTCAAGTGGCTGGTGAATAGCACTTTCTCTTTGTTTGCCTCAAAGTTCTAAAGAGTTCTCCATAGGTCCTGCTCTGTACAGATTGTTCAAAGATCTGTTGGAAGTGCATATAATAGGATAAATAAATTGAGGGCATTCCTTTTCAGTACCTCACCTGCATGGCTGTCTGGCCTCTGGAAGATGCTGGGAAAGCAAGTCAGGATGGCCGAGTGGTCTAAGGCGCTGCGTTCAGGTCGCAGTCTCCTCTGGAGGCGTGGGTTCAAATCCCACTTCTGACAGTCCTGTGTTTACTCTAATTTTTTTCTTGAGAAATATGATCATTTCCCTCGCAGTGGCTTATAGGATTGTCTTCTTGGAAGAGTGCAGTGAGTTTTTTTCTTGCTCTAGCCACTATTGGCCTAAGCTCTGTGCATTTTTTGGTTCCTAATATCTTTCTCACCCTTTAGATGAAAAAGCAGCATGGGGTCAGGATGGCCGAGTGGTCTAAGGCGCTGCGTTAAGGCCGCAGTCTCTCCTGGAGGCGTGGGTTCGAATCCCACTTCTGACAAAACCTGAATTCCATTTTCTCTCTCAGTTCCTTTAGAATCTCAGCTAAAAATTGGCAATGTAAATAATATCTGAATAAGTACCAAACTTCAGTTTCAACTGCAAATGCATTTGCCCTATTCTATCTTTAACGTTAATGTAATATTCTTCTAGCACTCGTGGTGTTTTATATTTCTTTTGTGGGGTACTTTAAAAATCTTTTTTATGAAAGAAATGGGTTACATTAAGTCTTGTGATGTTTTAGGTTTCCAATAAGGAGGTTTTAAATTTTATGTCACGTCATTTTCAGATGCTTCATTCAAGAGATGTTTCCACTATAGAATGCAGAGCAAGGGCAAAAATACAAGTGATAGAGCGAGTGAGTGAGAAGGAGTGTTGTGGAAGGAGAGAATGAAACAAAGACAGAGTGAGTGAACGGCAGGGAGGCATAGAAGAGGAGTCTAGTAGTGAAGGAGACCTGCTTTTCCCTGCTCTTGACCTCCCACCCATCCCCAAACAACCACAAACATACCTTCTGTGCAAAGTTGGTATGCAGAATTTCACGCCTCAGCAAGTGAGGGTGAGTCCCAGGCCAGGGGCTAAAGAGCAAAAGAGTGCCTGTGCTCAGACTTTCCCTGCTAGGGATAGTTTATCTGGAACAAACCCTACTCTCTTGTATCCAGCAAGGATCTAGAAATCCTGCATGAATCTGCAAGGCACATTGGCAGCATAAATTTGCATAAACTGCCCCACCTATTGCCTTCCTACTTTCTGTGCTGTAGTTGTTTGTGTAGAGAGAGAGGTCGCAGGCAAGGAAATGTTGTGAGTCGGATACAGGACCCTAAATAGCTGGTGAGAGGTATGTGGTGTTCTAAAAGCATGAAAACTGTATACCTGTGAAATAAAGTGCTTTCGTATGTGTTCTTCTGTGTTTATTGTCCTGTGCATAAAGTTGCACCTTGTGTTTGAAGGTTTAAATTATTTCAGGCTTGCATTGAGGTAGACGTTTCTGAGTAACTTTTATTCATTTCTTAAAAGCATATACTGTCAGGATGGCCGAGAGGTCTAAGGCGCTGTGTTTAGGCCACAGTCTCCTTTGGAGGCGTGGGATCGAATCCCACTTCTGACATGCCTTTTGGAGATTTAATCTCCTTTATCAGGTTAACATCTGATGGAAGTTGCATCTGTTGGTCTTCACTTGGCACGTTATTCCGTTCTCCTCTTGTCAAGAGAGATGGGGTTTCTCATATATTTAGGTTCTATAACGTCTTGCTGACAAAGCGCAATCCTTACCAAATGAGCATAGGACCCATGTAAGAGGTCATCTGGAAGAGTCATGCTCTTGTATGCCCTGGCCAGACGGGCCCAGCAAATTTGGAAGAATGCCATTCATCTGGTAGACAACTGGACTCCAGCACACTTACAGCAATTTCCTCAGGGCTTTGATCAGGGGCTGCTTAAATTTGCATACTCCACCCTATGTTGTGACTTTGAGATCCCTTGTTGAAATTGCTTTAGCCAGCCAAGAGGTGGCTATTGTCTCAATTTCAAAGCAGCTTTGAGCCGTTCAAGTGGCTGGTGAATAGCACTTTCTCTTTGTTCGCCTCAAAGTTCTAAAGAGTTCTTCATAGGTCCTGCTCTGTACAGATTGTTCAAAGATCTGTTGGAAGTGCATATAATAGGATAAATAAATTGAGGGCATTCCTTTTCAGTACCTCACCTGCATGGCTGTCTGGCCTCTGGAAGATGCTGGGAAAGCAAGTCAGGATGGCCGAGTGGTCTAAGGCGCTGCGTTTAGGTCGCAGTCTCCTCTGGAGGCGTGGGTTCAAATCCCACTTCTGACAGTCCTCTGTTTACTCTAATTTTTTTCTTGAGAAATATGATCATTTCCCTCGCAGTGGCTTATAGGATTGTCTTCTTGGAAGAGTGCAGTGAGTTTTTTTCTTGCTCTAGCCACTATTGGCCTAAGCTCTGTGCATTTTTTGGTTCCTAATATCTTTCTCACCCTTTAGATGAAAATGCAGCATGGGGTCAGGATGGCCGAGTGGTCTAAGGCGCTGCGTTAAGGCCGCAGTCTCTCCTGGAGGCGTGGGTTCGAATCCCACTTCTGACAAAACTTGAATTCCATTTTCTCTCTCAGTTCCTTTAGAATCTCAGCTAAAAATTGGCAATGTAAATAATATCTGAATAAGTACCAAACTTCAGTTTCAACTGCAAATGCATTTGCCCTATTCTATCTTTAACGTTAATGTAATATTCTTCTAGCACTCGTGGTGTTTTATATTTGTTTTGTGGGGTACTTTAAAAATCTTTTTTATGAAAGAAATGGGTTACATTAAGTCTTGTGATGTTTTAGGTTTCCAATAAGGAGGTTTTAAATTTTATGTCACGTCATTTTCAGATGCTTCATTCAAGAGATGTTTCCACTATAGAATGCAGAGCAAGGGCAAAAATACAAGTGATAGAGCGAATGAGTGAGAAGGAGTGTTGTGGAAGGAGAGAATGAAACAAAGACAGAGTGAGTGAACGGCAGGGAGGCATAGAAGAGGAGTCTAGTAGTGAAGGAGACCTGCTTTTCCCTGCTCTTGACCTCCCACCCATCCCCAAACAACCACAAACATACCTTCTGTGCAAAGTTGGTATGCAGAATTTCATGCCTCAGCAAGTGAGGGTGAGTCCCAGGCCAGGGGCTAAAGAGCAAAAGAGTGCCTGTGCTCAGACTTTCCCTGCTAGGGATAGTTTATCTGGAACAAGGCCTACTCTCTTGTATCCAGCAAGGATCTAGAAATCCTGCATGAATCTGCAAGGCACATTGGCAGCATAAATTTGCATAAACTGCCCCACCTATTGCCTTCCTACTTCCTGTGCTGTAGTTGTTTGTGTAGAGAGAGAGGTCGCAGGCAAGGAAATGTTGTGAGTCGGATACAGGACCCTAAATAGCTGGTGAGAGGTATGTGGTGTTCTAAAAGCATGAAAACTGTATACCTGTGAAATAAAGTGCTTTCGTATGTGTTCTTCTGTGTTTCTTGTCCTGTGCATAAAGTTGCACCTTGTGTTTGAAGGTTTAAATTATTTCAGGCTTGCATGGAGGTAGACGTTTCTGAGTAACTTTTATTCATTTATTAAAAGCCTATACTGTCAGGATGGCTGAGAGGTCTAAGGCGCTGTGTTTAGGCCACAGTCTCCTTTGGAGGCGTGGGTTCGAATCCCACTTCTGACATGCCTTTTGGAGATTTAATCTCCTTTATCAGGTTAACATCTGATGGAAGTTGCATCTGTTGGTCTTCACTTGGCACTTTATTCCGTTCTCCTCTTGTCAAGAGAGATGGGGTTTCTCATATATTTAGGTTCTATAACGTCTTGCTGACAAAACGCAATCCTTACCAAATGAGCATAGGACCCATGTAAGAGGTCATCTGGAAGAGTCATGCTCTTGTATGCCCTGGCCAGACGGGCCCTGCAAATTTGGAAGAATGCCATTCATCTGGTAGACAACTGGACTCCAGCACACTTACAGCAATCTCCTCAGGGCTTTGATCAGGGGCTGCTTAAATTTGCATACTCCACCCTATGTTGTGACTTTGAGATCCCTTGTTGAAATTGCTTTAGCCAGCCAAGAGGTGGCTATTGTCTCAATTTCAAAGCAGCTTTGAGCCGTTCAAGTGGCTGGTGAATAGCACTTTCTCTTTGTTTGCCTCAAAGTTCTAAAGAGTTCTCCATAGGTCCTGCTCTGTACAGATTGTTCAAAGATCTGTTGGAAGTGCATATAATAGGATAAATAAATTGAGGGCATTCCTTTTCAGTACCTCACCTGCATGGCTGTCTGGCCTCTGGAAGATGCTGGGAAAGCAAGTCAGGATGGCCGAGTGGTCTAAGGCGCTGCGTTCAGGTCGCAGTCTCCTCTGGAGGCGTGGGTTCAAATCCCACTTCTGACAGTCCTGTGTTTACTCTAATTTTTTTCTTGAGAAATATGATCATTTCCCTCGCAGTGGCTTATAGGATTGTCTTCTTGGAAGAGTGCAGTGAGTTTTTTTCTTGCTCTAGCCACTATTGGCCTAAGCTCTGTGCATTTTTTGGTTCCTAATATCTTTCTCACCCTTTAGATGAAAAAGCACCATGGGGTCAGGATGGCCGAGTGGTCTAAGGCGCTGCGTTAAGGCCGCAGTCTCTCCTGGAGGCGTGGGTTCGAATCCCACTTCTGACAAAACTTGAATTCCATTTTCTCTCTCAGTTCCTTTAGAATCTCAGCTAAAAATTGGCAATGTAAATAATATCTGAATAAGTACCAAACTTCAGTTTCAACTGCAAATGCATTTGCCCTATTCTATCTTTAACGTTAATGTAATATTCTTCTAGCACTCGTGGTGTTTTATATTTCTTTTGTGGGGTACTTTAAAAATCTTTTTTATGAAAGAAATGGGTTACATTAAGTCTTGTGATGTTTTAGGTTTACAATAAGGAGGTTTTAAACTTTATGTCACGTCATTTTCAGATGCTTCATTCAAGAGATGTTTCCACTATAGAATGCAGAGCAAGGGCAAAAATACAAGTGATAGAGCGAGTGAGTGAGAAGGAGTGTTGTGGAAGGAGAGAATGAAACAAAGACAGAGTGAGTGAACGGCAGGGAGGCATAGAAGAGGAGTCTAGTAGTGCAGGAGACCTGCTTTTCCCTGCTCTTGACCTCCCACCCATCCCCAAACAACCACAAACATACCTTCTGTGCAAAGTTGGTATGCAGAATTTCACGCCTTAGCAAGTGAGGGTGAGTCCCAGGCCAGGGGCTAAAGAGCAAAAGAGTGCCTGTGCTCAGACTTTCCCTACTAGGGATAGTTTATCTGGAACAAGTCCTTCTCTCTTGTATCCAGCAAGGATCTAGAAATCCTGCATGAATCTGCAAGGCACATTGGCAGCATAAATTTGCATAAACTGCCCCACCTATTGCCTTCCTACTTCCTGTGCTGTAGTTGTTTGTGTAGAGAGAGAGGTCGCAGGCAAGGAAATGTTGTGAGTCGGATACAGGACCCTAAATAGCTGGTGAGAGGTATGTGGTGTTCTAAAAGCATGAAAACTGTATACCTGTGAAATAAAGTGCTTTCGTATGTGTTCTTCTGTGTTTATTGTCCTGTGCATAAAGTTGCACCTTGTGTTTGAAGGTTTAAATTATTTCAGGCTTGCATGGAGGTAGACGTTTCTGAGTAACTTTTATTCATTTCTTAAAAGCCTATACTGTCAGGATGGCCGAGAGGTCTAAGGTGCTGTGTTTAGGCCACAGTCTCCTTTGGAGGCGTGGGTTCGAATCCCACTTTTGACATGCCTTTTGGAGATTTAATCTCCTTTATCAGGTTAACATCTGATGGAAGTTGCATCTGTTGGTCTTCACCTGGCACGTTATTCCGTTCTCCTCTTGTCAAGAGAGATGGGGTTTCTCATATATTTAGGTTCTATAACGTCTTGCTGACAAAGCGCAATCCTTACCAAATGAGCATAGGACCCATGTAAGAGGTCATCTGGAAGAGTCATGCTCTTGTATGCCCTGGCCAGACGGGCCCTGCAAATTTGGAAGAATGCCATGCATCTGGTAGACAACTGGACTCCAGCACACTTACAGCAATTTCCTTAGGGCTTTGATCAGGGGCTGCTTAAATTTGCATACTCCACCCTATGTTGTGACTTTGAGATCCCTTGTTGAAATTGCTTTAGCCAGCCAAGAGGTGGCTATTGTCTCAATTTCAAAGCAGCTTTGAGCCGTTCAAGTGGCTGGTGAATAGCACTTTCTCTTTGTTCGCCTCAAAGTTCTAAAGAGTTCTCCATAGGTCCTGCTCTGTACAGATTGTTCAAAGATCTGTTGGAAGTGCATATAATAGGATAAATAAATTGAGGGCATTCCTTTTCAGTACCTCACCTGCATGGCTGTCTGGCCTCTGGAAGATGCTGGGAAAGCAAGTCAGGATGGCCGAGTGGTCTAAGGCACTGCGTTCAGGTCGCAGTCTCCTCTGGAGGCGTGGGTTCAAATCCCACTTCTGACAGTGCTGTGTTTACTCTAATTTTTTTCTTGAGAAATATGATCATTTCCCTCGCAGTGGCTTATAGGATTGTCTTCTTGAAAGAGTGCAGTGAGTTTTTTTCTTGCTCTAGCCACTATTGGCCTAAGCTCTGTGCATTTTTTGGTTTCTAATATCTTTCTCACCCTTTAGATGAAAAAGCAGCATGGGGTCAGGATGGCCGAGTGGTCTACGGCGCTGCGTTAAGGCCGCAGTCTCTCCTGGAGGCGTGGGTTCAAATCCCACTTCTGACAAAACTTGAATTCCATTTTCTCTCTCAGTTCCTTTAGAATCTCAGCTAAAAATTGGCAATGTAAATAATATCTGAATAAGTACCAAACTTCAGTTTCAACTGCAAATGCATTTGCCCTATTCTATCTTTAACGTTAATGTAATATTCTTCTAGCACTCGTGGTGTTTTATATTTGTTTTGTGGGGTACTTTAAAAATCTTTTTTATGAAAGAAATGGGTTACATTAAGTCTTGTGATGTTTTAGGTTTCCAATAAGGAGGTTTTAAATTTTATGTCACGTCATTTTCAGATGCTTCATTCAAGAGATGTTTTCACTATAGAATGCAGAGCAAGGGCAAAAATACAAGTGATAGAGCGAGTGAGTGAGAAGGAGTGTTGTGGAAGGAGAGAATGAAACAAAGACAGAGTGAGTGAACGGCAGGGAGGCATAGAAGAGGAGTCTAGTAGTGAAGGAGACCTGCTTTTCCCTGCTCTTGACCTCCCACCCATCCCCAAACAACCACAAACATACCTTCTGTGCAAAGTTGGTATGCAGAATTTCACGCCTCAGCAAGTGAGGGTGAGTCCCAGGCCAGGGGCTAAAGAGCAAAAGAGTGCCTGTGCTCAGACTTTCCCTACTAGGGATAGTTTATCTGGAACAAGGCCTACTCTCTTGTATCCAGCAAGGATCTAGAAATCCTGCATGAATCTGCAAGGCACATTGGCAGCATAAATTTGCATAAACTGCCCCACCTATTGCCTTCCTACTTCCTGTGCTGTAGTTGTTTGTGTAGAGAGAGAGGTCGCAGGCAAGGAAATGTTGTGAGTCGGATACAGGACCCTAAATAGCTGGTGAGAGGTATGTGGTGTTCTAAAAGCATGAAAACTGTATACCTGTGAAATAAAGTGCTTTCGTATGTGTTCTTCTGTGTTTATTGTCCTGTGCATAAAGTTGCACCTTGTGTTTGAAGGTTTAAATTATTTCAGGCTTGCATGGAGGTAGACGTTTCTGAGTAACTTTTATTCATTTCTTAAAAGCCTATACTGTCAGGATGACCGAGAGGTCTAAGGTGCTGTGTTTAGGCCACAGTCTCCTTTGGAGGCGTGGGTTCGAATCCAACTTCTGACTTGCCTTTTGGAGATTTAATCTCCTTTATCAGGTTAACATCTGATGGAAGTTGCATCTGTTGGTCTTCACTTGGCACGTTATTCCGTTCTCCTCTTGTCAAGAGAGATGGGGTTTCTCATATATTTAGGTTCTATAACGTCTTGCTGACAAAGCGCAATCCTTACCAAATGAGCATAGGACCCATGGAAGAGGTCATCTGGAAGAGTCATGCTCTTGTATGCCCTGGCCAGACGGGCCCTGCAAATTTGGAAGAATGCCATTCATCTGGTAGACAACTGGACTCCAGCACACTTACAGCAATTTCCTCAGGGCTTTGATCAGGGGCTGCTTAAATTTGCATACTCCACCCTATGTTGTGACTTTGAGATCCCTTGTTAAAATTGCTTTAGCCAGCCAAGAGGTGGCTATTGTCTCAATTTCAAAGCAGCTTTGAGCCGTTCAAGTGGCTGGTGAACAGCACTTTCTCTTTGTTCGCCTCAAAGTTCTAAAGAGTTCTCCATAGGTCCTGCTCTGTACAGATTGTTCAAAGATCTGTTGGAAGTGCATATAATAGGATAAATAAATTGAGGGCATTGCTTTTCAGTACCTCACCTGCATGGCTGTCTGGCCTCTGGAAGATGCTGGGAAAGCAAGTCAGGATGGCCGAGTGGTCTAAGGCGCTGCGTTCAGGTCGCAGTCTCCTCTGGAGGTGTGGGTTCAAATCCCACTTCTGACAGTCCTGTGTTTACTCTACTTTTTTTCTTGAGAAATATGATCATTTCCCTCGCAGTGGCTTATAGGATTGTCTTCTTGGAAGAGTGCAGTGAGTTTTTTTCTTGCTCTAGCCACTATTGGCATAAGCTCTGTGCATTTTTTGGTTCCTAATATATTTCTCACCCTTTAGATGAAAAAGCAGCATGGGGTCAGGATGGCCGAGTGGTCTAAGGCGCTGCGTTAAGGCCGCAGTCTCTCCTGGAGGCCTTGGTTCGAATCCCACTTCTGACAAAACTTGAATTCCATTTTCTCTCTCAGTTCCTTTAGAATCTCAGCTAAAAATTGGCAATGTAAATAATATCTGAATAAGTACCAAACTTCAGTTTCAACTGCAAATGCATTTGCCCTATTCTATCTTTAACGTTAATGTAATATTCTTCTAGCACTCGTGGTGTTTTATTTTTGTTTTGTGGGGTACTTTAAAAATCTTTTTTATGAAAGAAATGGGTTACATTAAGTCTTGTGATGTTTTAGGTTTCCAATAAGGAGGTTTTAAATGTTATGTCACGTCATTTTCAGATGCTTGATTCAAGAGCTGTTTCCACTATAGAATGCAGAGCAAGGGCAAAAATACAAGTGATAGAGCAAGTGAGTGAGAAGGAGTGTTGTGGAAGGAGAGAATGAAACAAAGACAGAGTGAGTGAATGGCAGGGAGGCATAGAAGAGGAGTCTAGTAGTGAAGGAGACCTGCTTTTTCCTGCTCTTGACCTCCCACCCATCCCCAAACGACCACAAACATACCTTCTGTGCAAAGTTGGTATGCAGCATTTCACGCCTCAGCAAGTGAGGGTGAGTCCCAGGCCAGGGGCTAAAGAGCAAAAGAGTGCCTGTGCTCAGACTTTCCCTGCTAGGGATAGTTTATCTGGAACAAGGCCTACTCTCTTGTATCCAGCAAGGATCTAGAAATCCTGCATGAATCTGCAAGGCACATTGGCAGCATAAATTTGCATAAACTGCCCCACCTATTGCCTTCCTACTTCCTGTGCTGTAGTTGTTTGTGTAGAGAGAGAGGTCGCAGGCAAGGAAATGTTGTGAGTCGGATACAGGACCCTAAATAGCTGGTGAGAGGTATGTGGTGTTCTAAAAGCATGAAAACTGTATACCTGTGAAATAAAATGCTTTCGTATGTGTTCTTCTGTGTTTATTGTCCTGTGCATAAAGTTGCACCTTGTGTTTGAAGGTTTAAATTATTTCAGGCTTGCATGGAGGTAGACGTTTCTGAGTAACTTTTATTCATTTCTTAAAATCCTATACTGTCAGGATGGCCGAGAGGTCTAAGGCGCTGTGTTTAGGCCACAGTCTCCTTTGGAGGCGTGGGTTCGAATCCCACTTCTGACATGCCTTTTGGAGATTTAATCTCCTTTATCAGGTTAACATCTGATGGAAGTTGCATCTGTTGGTCTTCACTTGGCACGTTATTCCATTCTCCTCTTGTCAAGAGAGATGGGGTTTCTCATATATTTAGGTTCTATAACGTCTTGCTGACAAAGCGCAATCCTTACCAAATGAGCATAGGACCCATGTAAGAGGTCATCTGGAAGAGTCATGCTCTTGTATGCCCTGGCCAGACGGGCCCTGCAAATTTGGAAGAATGCCATTCATCTGGTAGACAACTGGACTCCAGCACACTTACAGCAATTTCCTCAGGGCTTTGATCAGGGGCTGCTTAAATTTGCATACTCCACCCTATGCTGTGACTTTGAGATCCCTTGTTGAAATTGATTTAGCCAGCCAAGAGGTGGCTATTGTCTCAATTTCAAAGCAGCTTTGAGCCGTTCAAGTGGCTGGTGAATAGCACTTTCTCTTTGTTCGCCTCAAAGTTCTAAAGAGTTCTCCATAGGTCCTGCTCTGTACAGATTGTTCAAAGATCTGTTGGAAGTGCATATAATAGGATAAATAAATTGAGGGCATTCCTTTTCAGTACCTCACCTGCATGGCTGTCTGGCCTCTGGAAGATGCTGGGAAAGCAAGTCAGGATGGCCGAGTGGTCTAAGGCGCTGCGTTCAGGTCGCAGTCTCCTCTGGAGGTGTGGGTTCAAATCCCACTTCTGAAAGTCCTGTGTTTACTATACTTTTTTCTTGAGAAATATGATCATTTCCCTCGCAGTGGCTTATAGGATTGTCTTCTTGGAAGAGTGCAGTGAGTTTTTTTCTTGCTCTAGCCACTATTGGCCTAAGCTCTGTGCATTTTTTGGTTCCTAATATATTTCTCACCCTTTAGATGAGAAAGCAGACTGGGGTCAGGATGGCCGAGTGGTCGAAGGCGCTGCGTTAAGGCTGCAGTCACTCCTGGAGGTGTGGGTTCGAATCCCACTTCTGACAAAACTTGAATTCCATTTTCTCTCTCAGTTCCTTTAGAATCTCAGCTAAAAATTGGCAATGTAAATAATATCTGAATAAGTACCAAACTTCAGTTTCAACTGCAAATGCATTTGCCCTATTATATCTTTAACGTTAATGTAATATTCTACTAGCACTCGTGGTGTTTTATATTTGTTTTGTGGGGTACTTTAAAAATCTTTTTTATGAAAGAAATGGGTTACATTAAGTCTTGTGATGTTTTAGGTTTCCAATAAGGAGGTTTTAAATTTTATGTCACGTCATTTTCAGATGCTTCTTTCAAGAGCTGTTTCCACTATAGAATGCAGAGCAAGGGCAAAAATACAAGTGATAGAGCGAGTGAGTGAGAAGGAGTGTTGTGGAAGGAGAGAATGAAACAAAGACAGAGTGAGTGAATGGCAGGGAGGCATAGAAGAGGAGTCTAGTAGTGAAGGAGACCTGCTTTTCCCTGCTCTTGACCTCCCACCCATCCCCAAACGACCACAAACATACCTTCTGTGCAAAGTTGGTATGCAGAATTTCACGCCTCAGCAAGTGAGGGTGAGTCCCAGGCCAGGGGCTAAAGAGCAAAAGAGTGCCTGTGCTCAGACTTTCCCTGCTAGGGATAGTTTATCTGGAACAAGGCCTACTCTCTTGTATCCAGCAAGGATCTAGAAATCCTGCATGAATCTGCAAGGCACATTGGCAGCATAAATTTGCATAAACTGCCCCACCTATTGCCTTCCTACTTCCTGTGCTGTAGTTGTTTGTGTAGAGAGAGAGGTCGCAGGCAAGGAAATGTTGTGAGTCGGATACAGGACCCTAAATAGCTGGTGAGAGGTATGTGGTGTTCTAAAAGCATGAAAACTGTATACCTGTGAAATAAAGTGCTTTCGTATGTGTTCTTCTGTGTTTATTGTCCTGTGCATAAAGTTGCACCTTGTGTTTGAAGGTTTAAATTATTTCAGGCTTGCATGGAGGTAGACGTTTCTGAGTAACTTTTATTCATTTCTTAAAAGCCTATACTGTCAGGATGGCCGAGAGGTCTAAGGCGCTGTGTTTAGACCACAGTCTCCTTTGGAGGCGTGGGTTCGAATCCCACTTCTGACATGCCTTTTGGAGATTTAATCTCCTTTATCAGGTTAACATCTGATGGAAGTTGCATCTGTTGGTCTTCACTTGGCACGTTATTCCGTTCTCCTCTTGTCAAGAGAGATGGGGTTTCTCATATATTTAGGTTCTATAACGTCTTGCTGACAAAGCGCAATCCTTACCAAATGAGCATAGGACCCATGTAAGAGGTCATCTGGAAGAGTCATGCTCTTGTATGCCCTGGCCAGACGGGCCCTGCAAATTTGGAAGAATGCCATTCATCTGGTAGACAACTGGACTCCAGCACACTTACAGCAATTTCCTCAGGGCTTTGATCAGGGGCTGCTTAAATTTGCATACTCCACCCTATGTTGTGACTTTGAGATCCCTTGTTGAAATTGCTTTAGCCAGCCAAGAGGTGGCTATTGTCTCAATTTCAATCAGCTTTGAGCCGTTCAAGTGGCTGGTGAATAGCACTTTCTCTTTGTTCGCCTCAAAGTTCTAAAGAGTTCTCCATAGGTCCTGCTCTGTACAGATTGTTCAAAGATCTGTTGGAAGTGCATATAATAGGATAAATAACTTGAGGGCATTCCTTTTCAGTACCTCACCTGCATGGCTGTCTGGCCTCTGGAAGATGCTGGGAAAGCAAGTCAGGATGGCCGAGTGGTCTAAGGCGCTGCGTTCAGGTCGCAGTCTCCTCTGGAGGTGTGGGTTCAAATCCCACTTCTGACAGTCCTGTGTTTACTCTAATTTTTTTCTTGAGAAATATGATCATTTCCCTCGCAGTGGCTTATAGGATTGTCTTCTTGGAAGAGTGCAGTGAGTTTTTTTCTTGCTCTAGCCACTATTGGCCTAAGCTCTGTGCATTTTTTGGTTCCTAATATATTTCTCACCCTTTAGATGAAAAAGCAGCATGGGATCAGGATGGCCGAGTGGTCTAAGGCGCTGTGTTAAGGCCGCAGTCTCTACTGGAGGCGTGGTTTCGAATCCCACTTCTGACAAAACTTGAATTCCATTTTCTCTCTCAGTTCCTTTAGAATCTCAGCTAAAAATTGGCAATGTAAATAATATCTGAATAAGTACCAAACTTCAGTTTCAACTGCAAATGCATTTGCCCTATTCTATCTTTAACGTTAATGTAATATTCTTCTAGCACTCGTGGTGTTTTATATTTGTTTTGTGGGGTACTTTAAAAATCTTTTTTATGAAAGAAATGGGTTACATTAAGTCTTGTGATGTTTTAGGATTCCAATAAGGAGGTTTTAAATTTTATGTCACGTCATTTTCAGATGCTTCATTCAAGAGATGTTTCCACTATAGAATGCAGAGCAAGGGCAAAAATACAAGTGATAGAGCGAGTGAGCGAGAAGGAGTGTTGTGGAAGGAGAGAATGAAACAAAGACAGAGTGAGTGAACGGCAGGGAGGCATAGAAGAGGAGTCTAGTAGTGAAGGAGACCTGCTTTTCCCTGCTCTTGACCTCCCACCCACCCCCAAACAACCACAAACATACCTTCTGTGCAAAGTTGGTATGCAGAATTTCACGCCTCAGCAACTGAGGGTGAGTCCCAGGCCAGGGGCTAAAGAGCAAAAGAGTGCCTGTGCTCAGACTTTCCCTGCTAGGGATAGTTTATCTGGAACAAGGCCTACTCTCTTGTATCCAGCAAGGATCTAGAAATCCTGCATGAATCTGCAAGGCACATTGGCAGCATAAATTTGCATAAACTGCCCCACCTATTGCCTTCCTACTTCCTGTGCTGTAGTTGTTTGTGTAGAGAGAGAGGTCGCAGGCAAGGAAATGTTGTGAGTCGGATACAGGACCCTAAATAGCTGGTGAGAGGTATGTGGTGTTCTAAAAGCATGAAAACTGTATACCTGTGAAATAAAGTGCTTTCGTATGTGTTCTTCTGTGTTTATTGTCCTGTGCATAAAGTTGCACCTTGTGTTTGAAGGTTTCAATTATTTCAGGCTTGCATGGAGGTAGACGTTTCTGAGTAACTTTTATTCATTTCTTAAAAGCCTATACTGTCAGGATGGCCGAGAGGTCTAAGGCGCTTTGTTTAGGCCACAGTCTCCTTTGGAGGCGTGGGTTCGAATCCCACTTCTGACATGCCTTTTGGAGATTTAATCTCCTTTATCAGGTTAACATCTGATGGAAGTTGCATCTGTTGGTCTTCACCTGGCACGTTATTCCGTTCTCCTCTTGTCAAGAGAGATGGGGTTTCTCATATATTTAGGTTCTATAACGTCTTGCTGACAAAGCGCAATCCTTACCAAATGAGCATAGGACCCATGTAAGAGGTCATCTGGAAGAGTCATGCTCTTGTATGCCCTGGCCAGACGGGCCCTGCAAATTTGGAAGAATGCCATGCATCTGGTAGACAACTGGACTCCAGCACACTTACAGCAATTTCCTTAGGGCTTTGATCAGGGGCTGCTTAAATTTGCATACTCCACCCTATGTTGTAACTTTGAGATCCTTTGTTGAAATTGGTTTAGCCAGCCAAGAGGTGGCTATTGTCTCAATTTCAAAGCAGCTTTGAGCCGTTCAAGTGGCTGGTGAATAGCACTTTCTCTTTGTTTGCCTCAAAGTTCTAAAGAGTTCTCCATAGGTCCTGCTCTGTACAGATTGTTCAAAGATCTGTTGGAAGTGCATATAATAGGATACATAAATTGAGGGCATTCCTTTTCAGTACCTCACCTGCATGGCTGTTTGGCCTCTGGTAGATGCTGGGAAAGAAAGTCAGGATGGCCGAGTGGTCTAAGGTGCTGCGTTCAGGTTGCAGTCTCCTCTGGAGGCGTGGGTTCAAATCCCACTTCTGACAGTCCTGTGTTTACTCTACTTTTTTCTTGAGAAATATGATCATTTCCCTCGCAGTGGCTTATAGGATTGTCTTCTTGGAAGAGTGCAGTGAGTTTTTTTTCTTGCTCTAGCCACTATTGGCCTAAGCTCTGTGCATTTTTTGGTTCATAATATCTTTCTCACCCTTTAGATGAAAAAGCAGCATGGGGTCAGGATGGCCGAGTGGTCTAAGGCGCTGCGTTAAGGCCGCAGTCTCTCCTGGAGGCGTGGGTTCGAATCCCACTTCTGACAAAACTTGAATTCCATTTTCTCTCTCAGTTCCTTTAGAATCTCAGCTAAAAATTGGCAATGTAAATAATATCTGAATAAGTACCAAACTTCAGTTTCAACTGCAAATGCAGTTGCCCTATTCTATCTTTAACATTAATGTAATATTCTTCTAGCACTCGTGGTGTTTTATATTTCTTTAGTGGGGTACTTTAAAAATCTTTTTTATGAAAGAAATGGGTTACATTAAGTCTTGTGATGTTTTAGGTTTCCAATAAGGAGGTTTTAAATTTTATGTCACGTCATTTTCAGATGCTTCATTCAAGAGATGTTTCCACTATAGAATGCAGAGCAAGGGCAAAAATACAAGTGATAGAGCGAGTGAGTGAGAAGGAGTGTTGTGGAAGGAGAGAATGAAACAAAGACAGAGTGAGTGAATGGCAGGGAGGCATAGAAGAGGAGTCTAGTAGTGAAGGAGACCTGCTTTTCCCTGCTCTTGACCTCCCACCCATGCCCAAACAACCACAAACATACCTTCTGTGCAAAGTTGGTATGCAGAATTTCACGCCTCAGCAAGTGAGGGTGAGTCCCAGGCCAGGGGCTAAAGAGCAAAAGAGTGCCTGTGCTCAGACTTTCCCTGCTAGGGATAGTTTATCTGGAACAAGGCCTACTCTCTTGTATCCAGCAAGGATCTAGAAATCCTGCATGAATCTGCAAGGCACATTGGCAGCATAAATTTGCATAAACTGCCCCACCTATTGCCTTCCTACTTCCTGTGCTGTAGTTGTTTGTGTAGAGAGAGAGGTCGCAGGCAAGGAAATGTTGTGAGTCGGGTACAGGACCCTAAATAGCTGGTGAGAGGTGTTAAACGGTAGCGGCAGTTTCAGTCGATAACCTTTCAAGTATTGCCCGGCGGTAATCGCCTCTTATACCATTCGATGTTAAACCAATAAAGAGGCAGGCGCCGGAGACTGGAAGGCAGGAAACAAAGTTTTATTACGTCGGAGCAGAACACATCAGATCAGACAGCAAGGTATCGTCACGAGGTGCTCTAACTGCATCTCTGAGGCCTGGCCTCTTATACACAGGTTTATAACTTTATTGCAGGTTTATCATACATGGCACATTCTTGAGATCACTTTGATGAATGAAAGAACGTCTTCAGAATCCTTGGCTCAGATCCGATCCCACGCATAGCTACAGTAGAAGTTCCCACCCCACCCGCAGTAGGAGATGGCTATCACATAGCAGGATATTCCGCCAATTCCCGGGGGGTGTGTGTGACCGGTCGGGTCTCAGGGGGTGGGGGGCCTTGATCTACTGTAATCCCTTTGATGTGGGGCGTTTTCCTTACAGTAGGGACAATAAACTGCATCCACAGGGCTAGGTGATGGCCTGGGATCGGTTCGGACAATGGGGCGCAGAGGAAGGGGGCTATCAAAGACATGCATGACCATGTATGGGATGTCGGTCAGGCGTGGGATGCGGTTCCATGGCAGGGTCGCGCAGAAGGAGAGGGTTTATGGCCCGTGTATGAGAGAGCGGGGGTGGCCGGTGCGCGGGGGATGCTTGCAGCGCCAGGGGAACGCGCTGGCGATCGACAATGAGCGGGGAGAGAGAGTGGGGTGCCTAAAATGGCGGCCGTGCGTTCGCTGTGCGTGGCGCTGGGGAGAGGCAAGATGGCGCAGATAATGTTCAGTTATAAGCTAAATTTCCACAGTCCTCCCTTTTAACATATCTCGCCAGCTTGCCTGGCCGACATTCACCTTCGTTAACCCTTTAGCTATAATATCGTGAATGTTTTTCATGCATTCCTTAAAAGTACAGAGTTTTTAGGACAGACAGGAGCAATCTGACACATTTGTACATAGTTACATACAGTTGATAAAGCAGGCGAGGAGGTAGTACATACAAAATTGCATCAGCTGTGCCGCATGTCAGGCCCAGGGATAGGAGGAGGGGAGCTTGTTTGAGCACAAACATGATACTGTAAAGTAAAAAAAATGTCTCTGGCAAAACAAGGGATATTTCATACATTACTTAAGGCCCAGACTTCGTGTGGATCAAAAATAGTCAGTATAGTCGTGTGTATGGCTGGTGTTGTATGAATGTCATTATACAAAGTTAGATTTTCTTAACTTCTCAGTGTATAGTCGGAAGTGACTGACGCAGCATCATGAAAACTCGATAGGAAGATAGTTAATATAAAAAGGTGGTTGGGAGAGGAATTCAACTTAACATGAGTTACAGTCATGGGAGGGAGTTCTTCTTTCCAGTGTCCTATTATAGAGAGCCATCACTGGTAAGCTCTTTTTGTTCTTCTTCTTGTGTTGGCACTGTTGAGCACCGGCGGTGGAGCTAAGGTCCAGCTCAAATCCAATTTCTCACGTGGCGGGGTGTGACCATTCGCTGTTCTCTGATCACAGTCCTGTTCCCTAACACAGTTCATCATAGGTGCTTTGAGACGTGGTATCCGCTTTTTGTTCTTCTGTAGTTAAGTCAAATTCAAAATCCATATAAAAGAGAGAGAGAGAGAGAAGGGGTGTGGCGTGCTTCGGGATGCCGGGGGAAGAGGGGGTGGAGTGGGGTCGGATCAAAAAGCGGACCAAGGGGGGCAGAATCTTCCAGCACTGGGCCCATCAATCGGGCCCGACGGGTTGGGACTTCAGGCACGCTGGTCAGCGAGCAGGGGGCCTCGAGATAGCCCTTCGTTCTATCGCTTATCATGCTGATAATGGTGCCTCGTCTCACGCCCTTTTTGCTTCGTTGCTTCCCCCTTGGTCGATGCCATAGATGTTCCATGGTCCGCAGCCAGGCTGTGCGTCACGTCCGACCCCTCTCTTCCGATGGCCGCAGGTTATCTTTGAATGAGTACAAGAAACAAAATCTTAGAGAGTTGGCAGGGAAGACATTTACACACTTCATCCTCTCTCCCAACCACCGAGTAATTGGGGAAATGCTTTTATCGGTTGTTGTATGATTCGTGTTTATTAACTGTTATGTCAGTGTGTGTTACTAGTTTATTAATCATTGCTGTGGTGCAGGTTTCTGTGGGTGTTTCTGTCCATCGTCTGGCTTGCTAGGTGTCGATTCCTGTGCCTTATAATCGTTGCAGGAAGCCTGACATCTGTCAACCTTCTGGTCTATATTAAAAAAATTCGAACCGGCTTCTCCGGTAGAGGCTCGTTCATCTCAACACAAGCTCTGTTAATACACATTTTCCTCCGAGGACTGCTAGGTTTATGAAAGAAAAGTACGAGGTGCTGCTGTCATGGGTTCACAGGTATCTATTTCGGGGAGGGACATAAGCTAAACATTTTTCTTGCTGGAGACAATAGGTAACCCTCATCAGCTTAGGCAATGTACCTTTAGAGAACAAAGTCATCAGTTGTTTTGCTCGAAATACTCTGGGACGGCTAGTACAGAGCTGGGGTGATTCTGGGAGGACGGGTGTTTGGACATTCTAGTTCGGGACAATTGGGCGGGGGCAGTTCTGGGCGGTGGAGATGGTGTCGTTGAGGCTCTAAGAACGCAAACCACTGACATATAGTCCCCGTGATGAGGGCCAAATTGGGAGACATCAGTCGTCTTACCTGTCCTTTCTTTCTCAGCCAATTAAGTTCAACATTTGCAGAAAGGAGAGGTAGTAACGTGGTAAAGTACGGTCGTTTTTGTTTCTGTCAATTTGTTCGAACACCGCCGTGTTTGAGGCCAATTATACACAGACTGAGGAGGTATGTGTCGTGTAATTTATTCAAAAAGAAAGAGGGCAAGGAAGCCTTCAGTGAGGGAGGGAGAGAGAGAGGGAGAGAGAGAGAGAGAGAGAGAGAGAGAGAGAGAGAGAGAGAGAGAGGGGGAGGGAGAGAGAGAGAGAGAGAGAGAGAGAGAGAGAGACGTGCGCATCAAGTTGGCTATTTGGCATACGTACGACACAAAACGAGAGAGAGAGAGAGACATGTGTATGATAATAGGCTACTTGGTGCACACACAACATGGCGTAGCATGGGTCAGTTCGATGTAAGAAAACACAAGCGGGGGAAAGACATGAATTCGGTGATCACGTACACACAAATACCGGATAGGGTGTGACAGTACATGCATCAAGCGCAGAAACTTAAGACGGAGACTCAGGGCTACGTTGAGTATGGGGACCTCTCCTTTCCTGTCCTCTTTCCTATGTATGCTGCGTGTTTTCAGTATTTTTGTAGTTTATCTTGGGGAGGGGTGTTGGACCTTTTTCTCCCCTCCCTTTGATCGATGGACGAGCACTTCAATCATACGATGACGCTCTCTTCATGCGACCCAAGCATGAAATGCATACACATTCATACCGCATAATCGTAGCACACACGCACAATCATACCATACAGCTTTTCATGTTCCCAATGGTGGTCTGCACTTTGCGCATTATCCCACAACGTTTGTCTATGTTTTTCCCTATATTGAACATGGTGCGGTCCATGTCCACTCCATTCTTCAGTCGGAACTTCGTTGTGACCTATAGAGAGGGAAAAGAGGGGAGGGGATGTGCAGTATTCAAAGTACCTTAGCGCGCGTAGACACGAAAAAGTTCTACTTACCGCGTACCAGGCTAGTCGCAGGAGTGGGTAGTACCACAGACCTATTATTCTTTTCTTCCGAGACAAAGATGCTCTATTTCATTCATCTCCTAAATTTGGGTTCCCTGGTCGTACATGTATTTCTCAATCGGTCGTATGTTATGGTGCAAGATACCATACCTTGCATTCGGCATACACCTTAAGCTATAGTCGACCATTTTCTAACAACTCTTGGAAAAAGACAGGTGTGACGGGTACAAATTCCGTTAGTCAAAAAGATTCAGGCAAATGGGGTCTGCATTATCTGTTTTCTATTGATTGGGAGTAACAATCATTTATTCAAAAGAAAAACCTTTACCAACCTAGATGATTTGTCATGACACTGATTCCGTAATTCCTTTAAAAAGCCCTTTATTTAAAACAACGTCAGTATACAAAATACGGGCCTACAACCGTTCAGGCCGGCCACGGTGTGAGAGGCGTCTCGGCGCCATTTTGGGGCGAGGTCGGGTGGGTCTAGTGCACAGTCTAAGTCTTTCCACTAACTAGCTGCTGGACCAGAATCTTTTTCGGTAGTTCGAGAACTTTTGTTAGCGTCAGCTTACGTCAGCATGACGTCACCACGATCTCGCAGCGATGCCGTGATCCATCCTCAGGGCGGGACAGCAGGCAGGTCTCGCTGTCGCCGCCTTGAATCAGTCTCTTTCATGGCATCCGGCGGAGGCAAGGTGGTTGTCGCCCGGGGCAAAGAACAATGGCGGCGGCTTGCCCTCACCGGAAGTCCGCGGGAGTCGAGTGCCAATGACTCCCGCAGACTCTGCAAAGCTGAGGGGGCGTTTTGTCAAGGGTGGGGCCCACGCCCAAGCAGACAAGCTTCCGAGTCCAGAACCGTCTCACGGTGGGCTAGGCCTGGATCCGAAGAACCGACCGTCAGAGTCCAAAGGCAGCAGCAGCAGCAGCTCTTCGTTACAGCCACCGGGGTGGGTCCCCCGATCATTCTGCTGCTGGGACCCACCTCTCGAGTCAAACGTTAATGGCAATATTGGTGCAGAAAGGAACCCGCGCCTGGGCGGCTGTCCGGCAGGCAAGACGTAAATGGCTGTCTTGCTGCAGCTGGTCGGTGAGTGCAGGGGCGCCCACTCATCTGGGCGGCGAGTGAAATGGCTGGGTGCAACTCGGCTGGCCGGCGAGTGAAATGGCTGGGTGCAACTCGGCTGGTCGGTGAAAGAGACGGTTGGGGTGCAACTCGGCTGGTCGGTGAAAGAGACGGTTGGGGTGCCCTCATCTGCTGGCGAGCCTCCACCTGGGGAGGTGGGGGAGGTCCGTCCGCGTCGCTTCCCCCCGCCAGGGCACCCTCCGTTATTGAAGGAAGAAGAGAATGGGAAGATCTGCACGACGTGGCAGACCCACCTCGGCGTTGCCAGGGTCTTGGCGCCGCGTGTGGCTTCCGGACTATTCGCACAGTTGTCCGCCACTGATGTCAATGGATTTTTGCATGGCTTTTATAGCCCAAGGCCGACTAAGAGGACCGCCCAAAACAGGCCAATGTTGCAATTTCGAGGGAGGAGAGGCGAGGACGGTGTCACGTGGACGTAAATGCTTTTGGGATGCAGGTCGCAGCAGACTGTCATGTAAATAGTTGTTTAAAACGTGTTTTAACCTGTTCACCTCGTCGGAATGTTGTTATATCTATAAGTTATTAAAATGTTTAATCATACTACTTTGTTGGAGTGTTGTACATATTTGCAATCTAGTTACAGTGTAATCGGAAAATGGCATAGTCCAATTGTGCGTGATCCTAGTCAAGTTCGGTGACGTCGATGGTGGGTATCAACAGGCTTCCGGTTGTGTGGGATTTCGGTCGTTTTTACTGGGCGGGGTGGGTGGTAGGGCAGACATGTTTAGGCAGCGAGAGCGATGGAGCCGGGCTACCTCGTGGCCGTCTTGACCGTGAGCTTGGCTCCTTCCCTTAGTTCCATATATCCCACAAAGGGCTATTTCCTAGCGTTTTTTTAGTTTTGTAGGGTCAAAAAAAAGGATCCTACCAGTGGCCACTGACTCTCGGGGTCCCCCTTTGTATATTTTATGCCATAGCTTGCCATAAACTACGGCGATTAGTTCGTATTTAGTGAACATGTCCTTATTAGGGGTGCCTTCCAGAGGAGCCGGATGGTTCACCTCTAATAAGCGGTCCGGGCAGAACCAACTACCAATCAGTGGGGAGAAGATAGGCATGACGGGTTTCAACGGGGACAAAAGTCAGCACTACCTATCTTTTCACTGCTTGCAAAGACTAGACTGAATATCTCTATTCCTCGTTATTTGTAAGCAGAGAATACCTCCAAAAGAACCAATATCGAACAGCTAGTGTTCGGACAATCAATCAATCAATGGGGAGATAAAGATAGGCACGACGGGTTTCAACGGGGACAAAAGTCTGCGTTACCTACCCGTCACTATTTGCAAAGACTAGACAGAATATTTCTATTCTACGTTATTTGCAAACAGAAAATATCTCAAAGAGCACTATTCTTCAAAACAATCAATGTTCGGACAATCAATCAGTGGGGAGATAAAGATAGGCACGACGGGTTACAACGGGGACAAAAGTCTGCGTTACCTACCCTTCACTATCTGCAGAGGGAGAGAGAGAGAGAGTATTTCTACTCCTCCCCGTTTGTAGACAGCGAATATCTCAAAGAGAACAATCAATAAGCAATACTAGTATTTCAATCAATCAATCAATCGTTTCACAATTTGTCGTGTTTCACGACCTTACCCGGACCGCGTGGACAGTTTCTCGTCTTCCGCCTCCAGCGCCCGATCGTCCTCTACTCTCCGTATTTGCCGCGGCACTCCTGATGGTTCCCAGTCAGGACCGTAGATCACTCGAGAGAGGTCTGCTCGGAACCAGTGAAGTTCGGATGATCGGCTGCCAGACGAGGGTCTATCGGGCAGGAGCTCTCCTGATCGTTGCAGTCGTTCACTCTGTCGTCGGGACCTCTCCCACTGGATCCACGTGTCGCTGATGGGCCCCACGCTTGGGACGCCAATTGTTAAACGGTAGCGGCAGTTTCAGTCGATAACCTTTCAAGTATTGCCCGGCGGTAATCGCCTCTTATACCATTCGATGTTAAACCAATAAAGAGGCAGGCGCCGGAGACTGGAAGGCAGGAAACAAAGTTTTATTCCGTCGGAGCAGAACACATCAGATCAGACAGCAAGGTATCGTCACGAGGTGCTCTAACCACATCTCTGAGGCCTAGCCTCTTATACACAGGTTTATGACTTTATTGCAGGTTTATTATACATGGCACATTCTTGAGATCACTTTGATGAATTAAAGAATGTCTTCAGAATCCTTGGCTCAGATCCGATCCCACGCACAGCTACAGTAGAAGTTCCCACCCCACCCGCAGTAGGAGATGGCTATCACACAGCAGGATATTCCGTCAATTTCCGGGGGGTGTGTGTGACCGGTCGGGTCTCAGGGGGTGGGGGGCCTTGATCTACTGTAATCCCTTTGATGTGGGGCGTTTTCCTTACAGTAGGGACAATAAACTGCATCCGCAGGGCTAGGTGATGGCCTGGGATCGGTTCGGACAATGGGGCGCAGAGGAAGGGGGCTATCAAAGAGATGCATGACCATGTATGGGTTCCATGGCAGGGTCGCGCAGAAGGAGAGGGTTTATGGCCCGTGTATGAGAGAGCGGAGGTGGCCGGCGCGCGGGGGATGCTTGCTGCGCCAGGGGAACGCGCTGGCGATCGACAATGAGCGGGGAGAGAGAGTGGGGTGCCTAAAATGGCGGCCGTGCTTTCGCTGTGCGTGGCGCTGGGGAGAGGCAAGATGGCGCAGATAATGTTCAGTTATAAGCTAAATTTCCACAGAGGTATGTGGTGTTCTAAAAGCATGAAAACTGTATACCTGTGAAATAAAGTGCTTTCGTATGTGTTCTTCTGTGTTTATTGTCCTGTGCATAAAGTTGCACCTTGTGTTTGAAGGTTTAAATTATTTCAGGCTTGCATGGAGGTAGACGTTTCTGAGTAACTTTTATTCATTTCTTTAAAGCCTATACTGTCAGGATGGCCGAGAGGTCTAAGGTGCTGTGTTTAGGCCACAGTCTCCTTTGGAGGCGTGGGTTTGAATCCCACTTCTGACATGCCTTTTGGAGATTTAATCTCCTTTATCAGGTTAACATCTGATGGAAGTTGCATCTGTTGGTCTTCACCTGGCACGTTATTCCGTTCTCCTCTTGTCAAGAGAGATGGGGTTTCTCATATATTTAGGTTCTATAACGTCTTGCTGACAAAGCGCAATCCTTACCAAATGAGCATAGGACCCATGTAAGAGGTCATCTGGAAGAGTCATGCTCTTGTATGCCCTGGCCAGACGGGCCCTGCAAATTTGGAAGAATGCCATGCATCTGGTAGACAACTGGACTCCAGCACACTTACAGCAATTTCCTTAGGGCTTTAATCAGGAGCTGCTTAAATTTGCATACTCCACCCTATGTTGTGACTTTGAGATCCTTTGTTGAAATTGCTTTAGCCAGCCAAGAGGTGGCTATTGTCTCAATTTCAAAGCAGCTTTGAGCCGTTCAAGTGGCTGGTGAATAGCACTTTCTCTTTGTTCGCCTCAAAGTTCTAAAGAGTTCTCCATAGGTCCTGCTCTGTACAGATTGTTCAAAGATCTGTTGGAAGTGCATATAATAGGATAAATAAATTGAGGGCATTCCTTTTCAGTACCTCACCTGCATGGCTGTTTGGCCTCTGGTAGACACTGGGAAAGCAAGTCTGGATGGCCGAGTGGTCTGAGGCGCTGCGTTCAGGTCGCAGTCTCCTCTGGAGGCGTGGGTTCAAATCCCACTTCTGACAGTCCTGTGTTTACTCTACTTTTTTTCTTGAGAAATATGATCATTTCCCTCGCAGTGGCTTATAGGATTGTCTTCTTGGAAGAGTGCAGTGAGTTTTGTTCTTGCTCTAGCCACTATTGGCCTAAGCTCTGTGCATTTTTTGGTTCCTAATATCTTTCTCACCCTTTAGATGAAAAAGCAGCATGGGGTCAGGATGGCCGAGTGGTCTAAGGCGCTGTGTTAAGGCCGCAGTCTCTCCTGGAGGCGTGGGTTCGAATCCCACTTCTGACAAAACTTGAATTCCATTTTCTCTCTCAGTTCCTTTAGAATCTCAGCTAAAAATTGGCAATGTAAATAATATCTGAATAAGTACCAAACTTCAGTTTCAACTGCAAATGCATTTGCCCTATTCTATCTTTAACGTTAATGTAATATTCTTCTAGCACTCGTGGTGTTTTATATTTGTTTTGTGGGGTACTTTAAAAATCTTTTTTATGAAAGAAATGGGTTACATTAAGTCTTGTGATGTTTTAGGTTTCCAATAAGGAGGTTTTAAATTTTATGTCACGTCATTTTCAGATGCTTCATTCAAGAGATGTTTCCACTATAGAATGCAGAGCAAGGGCAAAAATACAAGTGATAGAGCGAGTGAGTGAGAAGGAGTGTTGTGGAAGGAGAGAATGAAACAAAGACAGAGTGAGTGAATGGCAGGGAGGCATAGAAGAGGAGTCTAGTAGTGAAGGAGACCTGCTTTTCCCTGCTCTTGACCTCCCACCCATTCCCAAACAACCACGAACATACCTTCTTTGCAAAGTAGGTATGCAGAATTTCACGCCTCAGCAAGTGAGGGTGAGTCCCAGGCCAGGGGCTAAAGAGCAAAAGAGTGCCTGTGCTCAGACTTTCCCTGCTAGGGATAGTTTATCTGGAACAAGGCCTACTCTCTTGTATCCAGCAAGGATCTAGAAATCCTGCATGAATCTGCAAGGCACATTGGCAGCATAAATTTGCATAAACTGCCCCACCTATTGCCTTCCTACTTCCTGTGCTGTAGTTGTTTGTGTAGAGAGAGAGGTCGCAGGCAAGGAAATGTTGTGAGTCGGATACAGGACCCTAAATAGCTGGTGAGAGGTATGTGGTGTTCTAAAAGCATGAAAACAGTATACCTGTGAAATAAAGTGCTTTCGTATGTGTTCTTCTGTGTTTATTGTCGTGTGCATAAAGTTGCACCTTGTGTTTGAAGGTTTAAATTATTTCAGGCTTGCATTGAGGTAGACGTTTCTGAGTAACTTTTATTCATTTCTTAAAAGCCTATACTGTCAGGATGGCCGAGAGGTCTAAGGCGCTGTGTTTAGGCCACAGTCTCCTTTGGAGGCGTGGGTTCGAATCCCACTTCTGACATGCCTTTTGGAGATTTAATCTCCTTTATCAGGTTAACATCTGATGGAAGTTGCATCTGTTGGTCTTCACCTGGCACGTTATTCCGTTCTCCTCTTATCAAGAGAGATGGGGTTTCTCGTATATTTAGGTTCTATAACGTCTTGCTGACAAAGCGCAATCCTTACCAAATGAGCATAGGACCCATGTAAGAGGTCATCTGGAAGAGTCATGCTCTTGTATGCCCTGGCCAGACGGGCCCTGCAAATTTGGAAGAATGCCATTCATCTGGTAGACAACTGGACTCCAGCACACTTACAGCAATTTCCTCAGGGCTTTGATCAGGGGCTGCTTAAATTTGCATACTCCACCCTATGTTGTGACTTTGAGATCCTTTGTTGAAATTGCTTTAGCCAGCCAAGAGGTGGCTATTGTCTCAATTTCAAAGCAGCTTTGAGCCGTTCAAGTGGCTGGTGAATAGCACTTTCTCTTTGTTCGCCTCAAAGTTCTAAAGAGTTCTCCATAGGTCCTGCTCTGTACAGATTGTTCAAAGATCTGTTGGAAGTGCATATAATAGGATAAATAAATTGAGGGCATTCCTTTTCAGTACCTCACCTGCATGGCTGTCTGGCCTCTGGAAGATGTTGGGAAAGCAAGTCAGGATGGCCGAGTGGTCTAAGGCGCTGCGTTCAGGTCGCAGTCTCCTCTGGAGGCGTGGGTTCAAATCCCACTTCTGACAGTCCTGTGTTTACTCTACTTTTTTTCTTGAGAAATATGATCATTTCCCTCGCAGTGGCTTATAGGATTGTCTTCTTGGAAGAGTGCAGTGAGTTTTGTTCTTGCTCTAGCCACTATTGGCCTAAGCTCTGTGCATTTTTTGGTTCCTAATATCTTTCTCACCCTTTAGATGAAAAAGCAGCATGGGGTCAGGATGGCCGAGTGGTCTAAGGCGCTGCGTTAAGGCCACAGTCTCTCCTGGAGGCGTGGGTTCGAATCCCACTTCTGACAAAACTTGAATTCCATTTTCTCTCTCAGTTCCTTTAGAATCTCAGCTAAAAATTGGCAATGTAAATAATATCTGAATAAGTACCAAACTTCAGTTTCAACTGCAAATGCATTTGCCCTATTCTATCTTTAACGTTAATGTAATATTCTTCTAGCACTCGTGGTGTTTTATATTTGTTTTGTGGGGTACTTTAAAAATCTTTTTATGAAAGAAATGGGTTACATTAAGTCTTGTGATGTTTTAGGTTTCCAATCAGGAGGTTTTAAATTTTATGTCACGTCATTTTCAGATGCTTCATTCAAGAGATGTTTCCACTATAGAATGCAGAGCAAGGGCAAAAATACAAGTGATAGAGCGAGTGAGTGAGAAGGAGTGTTGTGGAAGGAGAGAATGAAACAAAGACAGAGTGAGTGAATGGCAGGGAGGCATAGAAGAGGAGTCTAGTAGTGAAGGAGACCTGCTTTTCCCTGCTCTTGACCTCCCACCCATCCCCAAACAACCACAAACATACCTGCTGTGCAAAGTTGGTATGCAGAATTTCACGCCTCAGCAAGTGAGGGTGAGTCCCAGGCCAGGGGCTAAAGAGCAAAAGAGTGCCTGTGCTCAGACTTTCCCTGCTAGGGATAGTTTATCTGGAACAAGGCCTACTCTCTTGTATCCAGCAAGGATCTAGAAATCCTGCATGAATCTGCAAGGCACATTGGCAGCATAAATTTGCATAAACTGCCCCACCTATTGCCTTCCTACTTCCTGTGCTGTAGTTGTTTGTGTAGAGAGAGAGGTCGCAGGCAAGGAAATGTTGTGAGTCGGATACAGGACCCTAAATAGCTGGTGAGAGGTATGTGGTGTTCTAAAAGCATGAAAACAGTATACCTGTGAAATAAAGTGCTTTCGTATGTGTTCTTCTGTGTTTATTGTCGTGTGCATAAAGTTGCACCTTGTGTTTGAAGGTTTAAATTATTTCAGGCTTGCATTGAGGTAGACGTTTCTGAGTAACTTTTATTCATTTCTTAAAAGCCTATACTGTCAGGATGGCCGAGAGGTCTAAGGCGCTGTGTTTAGGCCACAGTCTCCTTTGGAGGCGTGGGTTCGAATCCCACTTCTGACATGCCTTTTGGAGATTTAATCTCCTTTATCAGGTTAACATCTGATGGAAGTTGCATCTGTTGGTCTTCACTTGGCACGTTATTCCGTTCTCCTCTTGTCAAGAGAGATGGGGTTTCTCATATATTTAGGTTCTATAACGTCTTGCTGACAAAGCGCAATCCTTACCAAATGAGCATAGGACCCATGTAAGAGGTCATCTGGAAGAGTCATGCTCTTGTATGCCCTGGCCAGACGGGCCCAGCAAATTTGGAAGAATGCCATTCATCTGGTAGACAACTGGACTCCAGCACACTTACAGCAATTTCCTCAGGGCTTTGATCAGGGGCTGCTTAAATTTGCATACTCCACCCTATGTTGTGACTTTGAGATCCCTTGTTGAAATTGCTTTAGCCAGCCAAGAGGTGGCTATTGTCTCAATTTCAAAGCAGCTTTGAGCCGTTCAAGTGGCTGGTGAATAGCACTTTCTCTTTGTTCGCCTCAAAGTTCTAAAGAGTTCTCCATAGGTCCTGCTCTGTACAGATTGTTCAAAGATCTGTTGGAAGTGCATATAATAGGATAAATAAATTGAGGGCATTCCTTTTCAGTACCCCACCTGCATGGCTGTCTGGCCTCTGGAAGATGCTGGGAAAGCAAGTCAGGATGGCCGAGTGGTCTAAGGCGCTGCGTTCAGGTCGCAGTCTCCTCTGGAGGCGTGGGTTCAAATCCCACTTCTGACAGTCCTGTGTTTACTCTAATTTTTTTCTTGAGAAATATGATCATTTCCCTCGCAGTGGCTTATAGGATTGTCTTCTTGGAAGAGTGCAGTGAGTTTTTTTCTTGCTCTAGCCACTATTGGCCTAAGCTCTGTGCATTTTTTGGTTCCTAATATCTTTCTCACCCTTTAGATGAAAAAGCAGCATGGGGTCAGGATGGCCGAGTGGTCTAAGGTGCTGCGTTAAGGCCGCAGTCTCTCCTGGAGGCGTGGGTTCGAATCCCACTTCTGACAAAACTTGAATTCCATTTTCTCTCTCAGTTCCTTTAGAATCTCAGCTAAAAATTGGCAATGTAAATAATATCTGAATAAATACCAAATTTCAGTTTCAACTGCAAATGCATTTGCCCTATTCTATCTTTAACGTTAATGTAATATTCTTCTAGCACTCGTGGTGTTTTATATTTCTTTTGTGGGGTACTTTAAAAATCTTTTTTATGAAAGAAAGGGGTTACATTAAGTCTTGTGATGTTTTAGGTTTCCAATAAGGAGGTTTTAAATTTTATGTCACATCATTTTCAGATGCTTCATTCAAGAGATGTTTCCACTATAGAATGCAGAGCAAGGGCAAAAATACAAGTGATAGAGCGAGTGAGTGAGAAGGAGTGTTGTGGAAGGAGAGAATGAAACAAAGACAGAGTGAGTGAATGGCAGGGAGGCATAGAAGAGGAGTCTAGTAGTGAAGGAGACCTGCTTTTCCCTGCTCTTGACCTCCCACCCATCCCCAAACAACCACAAACATACCTTCTGTGCAAAGTTGGTATGCAGAATTTCACGCCTCAGCAAGTGAGGGTGAGTCCCAGGCCAGGGGCTAAAGAGCAAAAGAGTGCCTGTGCTCAGACTTTCCCTGCTAGGGATAGTTTATCTGGAACAAGGCCTACTCTCTTGTATCCAGCAAGGATCTAGAAATCCTGCATGAATCTGCAAGGCACATTGGCAGCATAAATTTGCATAAACTGCCCCACCTATTGCCTTCCTACTTCCTGTGCTGTAGTTGTTTGTGTAGAGAGAGAGGTCGCAGGCAAGGAAATGTTGTGAGTCGGATACAGGACCCTAAATAGCTGGTGAGAGGTATGTGGTGTTCTAAAAGCATGAAAACTGTATACCTGTGAAATAAAGTGCTTTCGTATGTGTTCTTCTGTGTTTATTGTCCTGTGCAGAAAGTTGCACCTTGTGTTTGAATGTTTAAATTATTTCAGGCGTGCATGGAGGTAGACGTTTCTGAGTAACGTTTATTCATTTCTTAAAAGCCTATACTGTCAGGATGGCCGAGAGGTCTAAGGTGCTGTGTTTAGGCCACAGTCTCCTTTGGAGGCGTGGGTTCGAATTCCACTTCTGACATTCCTTTTGGAGATTTAATCTCCTTTATCAGGTTAACATCTGATGGAAGTTGCATCTGTTGGTCTTCACTCTGGCACGTTATTCCGTTCTCCTCTTGTCAAGAGAGATGGGGTTTCTCATATATTTAGGTTCTATAACGTCTTGCTGACAAAGCGCAATCCTTACCAAATGAGCATAGGACCCATGTAAGAGGTCATCTGGAAGAGTCATGCTCTTGTATGCCCTGGCCAGACGGGCCCTGCAAATTTGGAAGAATGCCATGCATCTGGTAGACAACTGGACTCCAGCACACTTACAGCAATTTCCTTAGGGCTTTGATCAGGGGCTGCTTAAATTTGCATACTCCACCCTATGTTGTGACTTTGAGATCCCTTGTTGAAATTGCTTTAGCCAGCCAAGAGGTGGCTATTGTCTCAATTTCAAAGCAGCTTTGAGCCGTTCAAGTGGCTGGTGAATAGCACTTTCTCTTTGTTCGCCTCAAAGTTCTAAAGAGTTCTCCATAGGTCCTGCTCTGTACAGATTGTTCAAAGATCTGTTGGAAGTGCATATAATAGGATAAATAAATTGAGGGCATTCCTTTTCAGTACCTCACCTGCATGGCTGTCTGGACTCTGGAAGATGCTGGGAAAGCAAGTCAGGATGGCCTAGTGGTCTAAGGCGCTGCGTTCAGGTCGCAGTCTCCTCTGGAGACGTGGGTTCAAATCCCACTTCTGACAGTCCTGTGTTTACTCTAATTATTTTCTTGAGAAATATGATCATTTCCCTCGCAGTGGCTTATAGGATTGTCTTCTTGGAAGAGTGCAGTGAGTTTTTTTCTTGCTCTAGCCACTATTGCCCTCAGCTCTGTGCATTTTTTGGTTCCTAATATCTTTCTCACCCTTTAGATGAAAAAGCAGCATGGGGTCAGGATGGCCGAGTGGTCTAAGGCGCTGCGTTAAGGCCGCAGTCTCTCCTGGAGGCGTGGGTTCGAATCCCACTTCTGACAAAACTTGAATTCCATTTTCTCTCTCAGTTCCTTTAGAATCTCAGCTAAAAATTGGCAATGTAAATAATATCTGAATAAGTACCAAACTTCAGTTTCAACTGCAAATGCATTTGCCCTATTCTATCTTTACCGTTAATGTAATATTCTTCTAGCACTCGTGGTGTTTTATATTTGTTTTGTGGGGTACTTTAAAAATCTTTTTTATGACAGAAATGGGTTACATTAAGTCTTGTGATGTTTTAGGTTTCCAATAAGGAGGTTTTAAATTTTATGTCACGTCATTTTCAGATGCTTCATTCAAGAGATGTTTCCACTATAGAATGCAGAGCAAGGGCAAAAATACAAGTGATAGAGCGAGTGAGTGAGAAGGAGTGTTGTGGAAGGAGAGAATGAAACAAAGACAGAGTGAGTGAATGGCAGGGAGGCATAGAAGAGGAGTCTAGTAGTGAAGGAGACCTGCTTTTCCCTGCTCTTGACCTCCCACCCATCCCCCAAACAACCACAAACATACCTTCTGTGCAAAGTTGGTATGCAGAATTTCACGCCTCAGCAAGTGAGGGTGAGTCCCAGGCCAGGGGCTAAAGAGCAAAAGAGTGCCGGTGCTCAGACTTTCCCTGCTAGGGATAGTTTATCTGGAACAAGGCCTACTCTCTTGTATCCAGCAAGGATCTAGAAATCCTGCATGAATCTGCAAGGCACATTGGCAGCATAAATTTGCATAAACTGCCCCACCTATTGCCTTCCTACTTCCTGTGCTGTAGTTGTTTGTGTAGAGAGAGAGGTCGCAGGCAAGGAAATGTTGTGAGTCGGATACAGGACCCTAAATAGCTGGTGAGAGGTATGTGGTGTTCTAAAAGCATGAAAACTGTATACCTGTGAAATAAAGTGCTTTCGTATGTGTTCTTCTGTGTTTATTGTCCTGTGCATAAAGTTGCACCTTGTGTTTGAAGGTTTAAATTATTTCAGGCTTGCATTGAGGTAGACGTTTCTGAGTAACTTTTATTCTTTTCTTAAAAGCATATACTGTCAGGATGGCCGAGAGGTCTAAGGCGCTGCGTTTAGGCCACAGTCTCCTTTGGAGGCGTGGGTTCGAATCCCACTTCTGACATGCCTTTTGGAGATTTAATCTCCTTTATCAGGTTAACATCTGATGGAAGTTGCATCTGTTGGTCTTCACTTGGCACGTTATTCCGTTCTCCTCTTGTCAAGAGAGATGGGGTTTCTCATATATTTAGGTTCTATAACGTCTTGCTGACAAAGCGCAATCCTTACCAAATGAGCATAGGACCCATGTAAGAGGTCATCTGGAAGAGTCATGCTCTTGTATGCCCTGGCCAGACGGGCCCTGCAAAATTGGAAGAATGCCATTCATCTGGTAGACAACTGGACTCCAGCACACTTACAGCAATTTCCTCAGGGCTTTGATCAGTGGCTGCTTAAATTTGCATACTCCACCCTTTGTTGTGACTTTGAGATCCCTTGTTGAAATTGCTTTAGCCAGCCAAGAGGTGGCTATTGTCTCAATTTCAAAGCAGCTTTGAGCCGTTCAAGTGGCTGGTGAATAGCACTTTCTCTTTGTTCGCCTCAAAGTTCTAAAGAGTTCTCCATAGGTCCTGCTCTGTACAGATTGTTCAAAGATCTGTTGGAAGTGCATATAATAGGATAAATAAATTGAGGGCATTCCTTTTCAGTACCTCACCTGCATGGCTGTCTGGCCTCTGGAATATGCTGGGAAAGCAAGTCAGGATGGCCGAGTGGTCTAAGGCGCTGCGTTCAGGTCGCAGTCTCCTCTGGAGGCGTGGGTTCAAATCCCATTTCTGACAGTCCTGTGTTTACCCTAATTATTTTCTTGAGAAATATGATCATTTCCCTCGCAGTGCCTTATAGGATTGTCTTCTTGGAAGAGTGCAGTGAGTTTTTTTCTTGCTCTAGCCACTATTGCCCTCATCTCTGTGCATTTTTTGGTTCCTAATATCTTTCTCACCCTTTAGATGCAAAAGCAGCATGGGGTCAGGATGGCCGAGTGGTCTAAGGCGCTGCGTTAAGGCCGCAGTCTCTCCTGGAGGCGTGGGTTCGAATCCCACTTCTGACAAAACTTGAATTCAATTTTCTCTCTCAGTTCCTTTAGAATCTCAGCTAAAAATTGGCAATGTAAATAATATCTGAATAAGTACCAAACTTCAGTTTCAACTGCAAATGCATTTGCCCTATTCTATCTTTAACGTTAATGTAATATTCTTCTAGCACTCGTGGTGTTTTATATTTGTTTTGTGGGGTACTTTAAAAATCTTTTTTATGAAAGAAATGGGTTACATTAAGTCTTGTGATGTTTTAGGTTTCCAATAAGGAGGTTTTAAATTTTATGTCACGTCATTTTCAGATGCTTCATTCAAGAGATGTTTCCACTATAGAATGCAGAGCAAGGGCAAAAATACAAGTGATAGAGCGAGTGAGTGAGAAGGAGTGTTGTGGAAGAAGAGAATGAAACAAAGACAGAGTGAGTGAATGGCAGGGAGGCATAGAAGAGGAGTCTAGTAGTGAAGGAGACCTGCTTTTCCCTGCTCTTGACCTCCCACCCATCCCCAAACAACCACAAACATACCTTCTGTGCAAAGTTGGTATGCAGAATTTCACGCCTCAGCAAGTGAGGGTGAGTCCCAGGCCAGGGGCTAAAGAGCAAAAGAGTGCCTGTGCTCAGACTTTCCCTGCTAGGGATAGTTTATCTGGAACAAGGCCTACTCTCTTGTATCCAGCAAGGATCTAGAAATCCTGCATGAATCTGCAAGGCACATTGGCAGCATAAATTTGCATAAACTGCCCCACCTATTGCCTTCCTACTTCCTGTGCTGTAGTTGTTTGTGTAGAGAGAGAGGTCGCAGGCAAGGAAATGTTGTGAGTCGGATACAGGACCCTAAATAGCTGGTGAGAGGTATGTGGTGTTCTAAAAGCATGAAAACTGTATACCTGTGAAATAAAGTGCTTTCGTATGTGTTCTTCTGTGTTTATTGTCCTGTGCATAAAGTTGCACCTTGTGTTTGAAGGTTTAAATTATTTCAGGCTTGCATGGAGGTAGACGTTTCTGAGTAACTTTTATTCATTTCTTAAAAGCCTATACTGTCAGGATGGCCGAGAGGTCTAAGGCGCTGTGTTTAGGCCACAGTCTCCTTTGGAGGCGTGGGTTTGAATCCCACTTCTGACGTTCCTTTTGGAGATTTAATCTCCTTTATCAGGTTAACATCTGATGGAAGTTGCATCTGTTGGTCTTCACTTGGCACGTTATTCCGTTCTCCTCTTGTCAAGAGAGATGGGGTTTCTCATATATTTAGGTTCTATAATGTCTTGCTGACAAAGCGCAATCCTTACCAAATGAGCATAGGACCCATGGAAGAGGTCATCTGGAAGAGTCATGCTCTTGTATGCCCTGGCCAGACGGGCCCTGCAAATTTGGAAGAATGCCATTCATCTGGTAGACAACTGGACTCCAGCACACTTACAGCAATTTCCTCAGGGCTTTGATCAGGGGCTGCTTAAATTTGCATACTCCACCCTATGTTGTGACTTTGAGATCCCTTGTTGAAATTGCTTTAGCCAGCCAAGAGGTGGCTATTGTCTCAATTTCAAAGCAGTTTTGAGCCGTTCAAGTGGCTGGTGAATAGCACTTTCTCTTTGTTCGCCTCAAAGTTCTAAAGAGTTCTCCATAGGTCCTGCTCTGTACAGATTGTTCAAAGATCTGTTGGAAGTGCATATAATAGGATAAATAAATTGAGGGCATTCCTTTTCAGTACCTCACCTGCATGGCTGTCTGGCCTCTGGAAGATGCTGGGAAAGCAAGTCAGGATGGCCGAGTGGTCTAAGGCGCTGCGTTCAGGTCGCAGTCTCCTCTGGAGGCGTGGGTTCAAATCCCACTTCTGACAGTCCTGTGTTTACTCTAATTATTTTCTTGAGAAATATGATCATTTCCCTCGCAGTGGCTTATAGGATTGTCTTCTTGGAAGAGTGCAGTGAGTTTTTTTCTTGCTCTAGCCACTATTGCCCTCAGCTCTGTGCATTTTTTGGTTCCTAATATCTTTCTCACCCTTTAGAAGAAAAAGCAGCATGGGGTCAGGATGGCCGAGTGGTCTAAGGCGCTGCGTTAAGGCCGCAGTCTCTCCTGGAGGCGTGGGTTTGAATCCCACTTCTGACAAAACTTGAATTCCATTTTCTCTCTCAGTTCCTTTAGAATCTCAGCTAAAAATTTGCAATGAAAATAATATCTGAATAAGTACCAAACTTCAGTTTCAACTGCAAATGCATTTGCCCTATTCTATCTTTAACGTTAATGTAATATTCTTCTAGCACTCGTGGTGTTTTATATTTCTTTTGTGGGGTACTTTAAAAATCTTTTTTATGAAAGAAATGGGTTACATTAAGTCTTGTGATGTTTTAGGTTTCCAATAAGGAGGTTTTAAATTTTATGTCACGTCATTTTCAGATGCTTCATTCAAGAGATGTTTCCACTATAGAATGCAGAGCAAGGGCAAAAATACAAGTGATAGAGCGAGTGAGTGAGAGAGAAGGAGTGTTGTGGAAGGAGAGAATGAAACAAAGACAGAGTGAGTGAACGGCAGGGAGGCATAGAAGAGTAGTCTAGTAGTGAAGGAGACCTGCTTTTCCCTGCTCTTGACCTCCCACCCATCCCCAAACAACCACAAACATACCTTCTGTGCAAAGTTGGCATGCAGAATTTCACGCCTCAGCAAGTGAGGGTGAGTCCCAGGCCAGGGGCTAAAGAGCAAAAGAGTGCCTGTGCTCAGACTTTCCCTGCTAGGGATAGTTTATCTGGAACAAGGCCTACTCTCTTGTATCCAGCAAGGATCTAGAAATCCTGCATGAATCTGCAAGGCACATTGGCAGCATAAATTTGCATAAACTGCCCCACCTATTGCCTTCCTACTTCCTGTGCTGTAGTTGTTTGTGTAGAGAGAGAGGTCGCAGGCAAGGAAATGTTGTTAGTCGGATACAGGACCCTAAATAGCTGGTGAGAGGTATGTGGTGTTCTAAAAGCATGAAAACTGTATACCTGTGAAATAAAGTGCTTTCGTATGTGTTCTTCTGTGTTTATTGTCCTGTGCATAAAGTTGCACCTTGTGTTTGAAGGTTTAAATTTTTTCAGGCATGCATTGAGGTAGACGTTTCTGAGTAACTTTTATTCATTTCTTAAAAGCATATACTGTCAGGATGGCCGAGAGGTCTAAGGCGCTGTGTTTAGGCCACAGTCTCCTTTGGAGGCGTGGGTTCGAATCCCACTTCTGACATGCCTTTTGGAGATTTAATCTCCTTTATCAGGTTAACATCTGATGGAAGTTGCATCTGTTGGTCTTCACTTGGCACGTTATTCCGTTCTCCTCTTGTCAAGAGAGATGGGGTTTCTCATATATTTAGGTTCTATAACGTCTTGCTGACAAAGCGCAATCCTTACCAAATGAGCATAGGACCCATGTAAGAGGTCATCTGGAAGAGTCATGCTCTTGTATGCCCTGGCCAGACGGGCCCAGCAAATTTGGAAGAATGCCATTCATCTGGTAGACAACTGGACTCCAGCACACTTACAGCAATTTCCTCAGGGCTTTGATCAGGGGCTGCTTAAATTTGCATACACCACCCTATGTTGTGACTTTGAGATCCCTTGTTGAAATTGCTTTAGCCAGCCAAGAGGTGGCTATTGTCTCAATTTCAAAGCAGCTTTGAGCCGTTCAAGTGGCTGGTGAATAGCACTTTCTCTTTGTTCGCCTCAAAGTTCTAAAGAGTTCTCCATAGGTCCTGCTCTGTACAGATTGTTCAAAGATCTGTTGGAAGTGCATATAATAGGATAAATAAATTGAGGGCATTCCTTTTCAGTACCTCACCTGCATGGCTGTCTGGCCTCTGGAAGATGCTGGGAAAGCAAGTCAGGATGGCCTAGTGGTCTAAGGCGCTGCGTTCAGGTCGCAGTCTCCTCTGGAGACGTGGGTTCAAATCCCACTTCTGACAGTCCTGTGTTTACTCTAATTATTTTCTTGAGAAATATGATCATTTCCCTCGCAGTGGCTTATAGGATTGTCTTCTTGGAAGAGTGCAGTGAGTTTTTTTCTTGCTCTAGCCACTATTGCCCTCAGCTCTGTGCATTTTTTGGTTCCTAATATCTTTCTCACCCTTTAGATGAAAAAGCAGCATGGGGTCAGGATGGCCGAGTGGTCTAAGGCGCTGCGTTAAGGCCGCAGTCTCTCCTGGAGGCGTGGGTTCGAATCCCACTTCTGACAAAACTTGAATTCCATTTTCTCTCTCAGTTCCTTTAGAATCTCAGCTAAAAATTGGCAATGTAAATAATATCTGAATAAGTACCAAACTTCAGTTTCAACTGCAAATGCATTTGCCCTATTCTATCTTTACCGTTAATGTAATATTCTTCTAGCACTCGTGGTGTTTTATATTTGTTTTGTGGGGTACTTTAAAAATCTTTTTTATGACAGAAATGGGTTACATTAAGTCTTGTGATGTTTTAGGTTTCCAATAAGGAGGTTTTAAATTTTATGTCACGTCATTTTCAGATGCTTCATTCAAGAGATGTTTCCACTATAGAATGCAGAGCAAGGGCAAAAATACAAGTGATAGAGCGAGTGAGTGAGAAGGAGTGTTGTGGAAGGAGAGAATGAAACAAAGACAGAGTGAGTGAATGGCAGGGAGGCATAGAAGAGGAGTCTAGTAGTGAAGGAGACCTGCTTTTCCCTGCTCTTGACCTCCCACCCATCCCCCAAACAACCACAAACATACCTTCTGTGCAAAGTTGGTATGCAGAATTTCACGCCTCAGCAAGTGAGGGTGAGTCCCAGGCCAGGGGCTAAAGAGCAAAAGAGTGCCGGTGCTCAGACTTTCCCTGCTAGGGATAGTTTATCTGGAACAAGGCCTACTCTCTTGTATCCAGCAAGGATCTAGAAATCCTGCATGAATCTGCAAGGCACATTGGCAGCATAAATTTGCATAAACTGCCCCACCTATTGCCTTCCTACTTCCTGTGCTGTAGTTGTTTGTGTAGAGAGAGAGGTCGCAGGCAAGGAAATGTTGTGAGTCGGATACAGGACCCTAAATAGCTGGTGAGAGGTATGTGGTGTTCTAAAAGCATGAAAACTGTATACCTGTGAAATAAAGTGCTTTCGTATGTGTTCTTCTGTGTTTATTGTCCTGTGCATAAAGTTGCACCTTGTGTTTGAAGGTTTAAATTATTTCAGGCTTGCATTGAGGTAGACGTTTCTGAGTAACTTTTATTCTTTTCTTAAAAGCATATACTGTCAGGATGGCCGAGAGGTCTAAGGCGCTGCGTTTAGGCCACAGTCTCCTTTGGAGGCGTGGGTTCGAATCCCACTTCTGACATGCCTTTTGGAGATTTAATCTCCTTTATCAGGTTAACATCTGATGGAAGTTGCATCTGTTGGTCTTCACTTGGCACGTTATTCCGTTCTCCTCTTGTCAAGAGAGATGGGGTTTCTCATATATTTAGGTTCTATAACGTCTTGCTGACAAAGCGCAATCCTTACCAAATGAGCATAGGACCCATGTAAGAGGTCATCTGGAAGAGTCATGCTCTTGTATGCCCTGGCCAGACGGGCCCTGCAAAATTGGAAGAATGCCATTCATCTGGTAGACAACTGGACTCCAGCACACTTACAGCAATTTCCTCAGGGCTTTGATCAGTGGCTGCTTAAATTTGCATACTCCACCCTTTGTTGTGACTTTGAGATCCCTTGTTGAAATTGCTTTAGCCAGCCAAGAGGTGGCTATTGTCTCAATTTCAAAGCAGCTTTGAGCCGTTCAAGTGGCTGGTGAATAGCACTTTCTCTTTGTTCGCCTCAAAGTTCTAAAGAGTTCTCCATAGGTCCTGCTCTGTACAGATTGTTCAAAGATCTGTTGGAAGTGCATATAATAGGATAAATAAATTGAGGGCATTCCTTTTCAGTACCTCACCTGCATGGCTGTCTGGCCTCTGGAATATGCTGGGAAAGCAAGTCAGGATGGCCGAGTGGTCTAAGGCGCTGCGTTCAGGTCGCAGTCTCCTCTGGAGGCGTGGGTTCAAATCCCATTTCTGACAGTCCTGTGTTTACCCTAATTATTTTCTTGAGAAATATGATCATTTCCCTCGCAGTGCCTTATAGGATTGTCTTCTTGGAAGAGTGCAGTGAGTTTTTTTCTTGCTCTAGCCACTATTGCCCTCATCTCTGTGCATTTTTTGGTTCCTAATATCTTTCTCACCCTTTAGATGCAAAAGCAGCATGGGGTCAGGATGGCCGAGTGGTCTAAGGCGCTGCGTTAAGGCCGCAGTCTCTCCTGGAGGCGTGGGTTCGAATCCCACTTCTGACAAAACTTGAATTCAATTTTCTCTCTCAGTTCCTTTAGAATCTCAGCTAAAAATTGGCAATGTAAATAATATCTGAATAAGTACCAAACTTCAGTTTCAACTGCAAATGCATTTGCCCTATTCTATCTTTAACGTTAATGTAATATTCTTCTAGCACTCGTGGTGTTTTATATTTGTTTTGTGGGGTACTTTAAAAATCTTTTTTATGAAAGAAATGGGTTACATTAAGTCTTGTGATGTTTTAGGTTTCCAATAAGGAGGTTTTAAATTTTATGTCACGTCATTTTCAGATGCTTCATTCAAGAGATGTTTCCACTATAGAATGCAGAGCAAGGGCAAAAATACAAGTGATAGAGCGAGTGAGTGAGAAGGAGTGTTGTGGAAGAAGAGAATGAAACAAAGACAGAGTGAGTGAATGGCAGGGAGGCATAGAAGAGGAGTCTAGTAGTGAAGGAGACCTGCTTTTCCCTGCTCTTGACCTCCCACCCATCCCCAAACAACCACAAACATACCTTCTGTGCAAAGTTGGTATGCAGAATTTCACGCCTCAGCAAGTGAGGGTGAGTCCCAGGCCAGGGGCTAAAGAGCAAAAGAGTGCCTGTGCTCAGACTTTCCCTGCTAGGGATAGTTTATCTGGAACAAGGCCTACTCTCTTGTATCCAGCAAGGATCTAGAAATCCTGCATGAATCTGCAAGGCACATTGGCAGCATAAATTTGCATAAACTGCCCCACCTATTGCCTTCCTACTTCCTGTGCTGTAGTTGTTTGTGTAGAGAGAGAGGTCGCAGGCAAGGAAATGTTGTGAGTCGGATACAGGACCCTAAATAGCTGGTGAGAGGTATGTGGTGTTCTAAAAGCATGAAAACTGTATACCTGTGAAATAAAGTGCTTTCGTATGTGTTCTTCTGTGTTTATTGTCCTGTGCATAAAGTTGCACCTTGTGTTTGAAGGTTTAAATTATTTCAGGCTTGCATGGAGGTAGACGTTTCTGAGTAACTTTTATTCATTTCTTAAAAGCCTATACTGTCAGGATGGCCGAGAGGTCTAAGGCGCTGTGTTTAGGCCACAGTCTCCTTTGGAGGCGTGGGTTTGAATCCCACTTCTGACGTTCCTTTTGGAGATTTAATCTCCTTTATCAGGTTAACATCTGATGGAAGTTGCATCTGTTGGTCTTCACTTGGCACGTTATTCCGTTCTCCTCTTGTCAAGAGAGATGGGGTTTCTCATATATTTAGGTTCTATAATGTCTTGCTGACAAAGCGCAATCCTTACCAAATGAGCATAGGACCCATGGAAGAGGTCATCTGGAAGAGTCATGCTCTTGTATGCCCTGGCCAGACGGGCCCTGCAAATTTGGAAGAATGCCATTCATCTGGTAGACAACTGGACTCCAGCACACTTACAGCAATTTCCTCAGGGCTTTGATCAGGGGCTGCTTAAATTTGCATACTCCACCCTATGTTGTGACTTTGAGATCCCTTGTTGAAATTGCTTTAGCCAGCCAAGAGGTGGCTATTGTCTCAATTTCAAAGCAGTTTTGAGCCGTTCAAGTGGCTGGTGAATAGCACTTTCTCTTTGTTCGCCTCAAAGTTCTAAAGAGTTCTCCATAGGTCCTGCTCTGTACAGATTGTTCAAAGATCTGTTGGAAGTGCATATAATAGGATAAATAAATTGAGGGCATTCCTTTTCAGTACCTCACCTGCATGGCTGTCTGGCCTCTGGAAGATGCTGGGAAAGCAAGTCAGGATGGCCGAGTGGTCTAAGGCGCTGCGTTCAGGTCGCAGTCTCCTCTGGAGGCGTGGGTTCAAATCCCACTTCTGACAGTCCTGTGTTTACTCTAATTATTTTCTTGAGAAATATGATCATTTCCCTCGCAGTGGCTTATAGGATTGTCTTCTTGGAAGAGTGCAGTGAGTTTTTTTCTTGCTCTAGCCACTATTGCCCTCAGCTCTGTGCATTTTTTGGTTCCTAATATCTTTCTCACCCTTTAGAAGAAAAAGCAGCATGGGGTCAGGATGGCAGAGTGGTCTAAGGCGCTGCGTTAAGGCCGCAGTCTCTCCTGGAGGCGTGGGTTTGAATCCCACTTCTGACAAAACTTGAATTCCATTTTCTCTCTCAGTTCCTTTAGAATCTCAGCTAAAAATTTGCAATGAAAATAATATCTGAATAAGTACCAAACTTCAGTTTCAACTGCAAATGCATTTGCCCTATTCTATCTTTAACGTTAATGTAATATTCTTCTAGCACTCGTGGTGTTTTATATTTCTTTTGTGGGGTACTTTAAAAATCTTTTTTATGAAAGAAATGGGTTACATTAAGTCTTGTGATGTTTTAGGTTTCCAATAAGGAGGTTTTAAATTTTATGTCACGTCATTTTCAGATGCTTCATTCAAGAGATGTTTCCACTATAGAATGCAGAGCAAGGGCAAAAATACAAGTGATAGAGCGAGTGAGTGAGAGAGAAGGAGTGTTGTGGAAGGAGAGAATGAAACAAAGACAGAGTGAGTGAACGGCAGGGAGGCATAGAAGAGTAGTCTAGTAGTGAAGGAGACCTGCTTTTCCCTGCTCTTGACCTCCCACCCATCCCCAAACAACCACAAACATACCTTCTGTGCAAAGTTGGCATGCAGAATTTCACGCCTCAGCAAGTGAGGGTGAGTCCCAGGCCAGGGGCTAAAGAGCAAAAGAGTGCCTGTGCTCAGACTTTCCCTGCTAGGGATAGTTTATCTGGAACAAGGCCTACTCTCTTGTATCCAGCAAGGATCTAGAAATCCTGCATGAATCTGCAAGGCACATTGGCAGCATAAATTTGCATAAACTGCCCCACCTATTGCCTTCCTACTTCCTGTGCTGTAGTTGTTTGTGTAGAGAGAGAGGTCGCAGGCAAGGAAATGTTGTTAGTCGGATACAGGACCCTAAATAGCTGGTGAGAGGTATGTGGTGTTCTAAAAGCATGAAAACTGTATACCTGTGAAATAAAGTGCTTTCGTATGTGTTCTTCTGTGTTTATTGTCCTGTGCATAAAGTTGCACCTTGTGTTTGAAGGTTTAAATTTTTTCAGGCATGCATTGAGGTAGACGTTTCTGAGTAACTTTTATTCATTTCTTAAAAGCATATACTGTCAGGATGGCCGAGAGGTCTAAGGCGCTGTGTTTAGGCCACAGTCTCCTTTGGAGGCGTGGGTTCGAATCCCACTTCTGACATGCCTTTTGGAGATTTAATCTCCTTTATCAGGTTAACATCTGATGGAAGTTGCATCTGTTGGTCTTCACTTGGCACGTTATTCCGTTCTCCTCTTGTCAAGAGAGATGGGGTTTCTCATATATTTAGGTTCTATAACGTCTTGCTGACAAAGCGCAATCCTTACCAAATGAGCATAGGACCCATGTAAGAGGTCATCTGGAAGAGTCATGCTCTTGTATGCCCTGGCCAGACGGGCCCAGCAAATTTGGAAGAATGCCATTCATCTGGTAGACAACTGGACTCCAGCACACTTACAGCAATTTCCTCAGGGCTTTGATCAGGGGCTGCTTAAATTTGCATACACCACCCTATGTTGTGACTTTGAGATCCCTTGTTGAAATTGCTTTAGCCAGCCAAGAGGTGGCTATTGTCTCAATTTCAAAGCAGCTTTGAGCCGTTCAAGTGGCTGGTGAATAGCACTTTCTCTTTGTTCGCCTCAAAGTTCTAAAGAGTTCTCCATAGGTCCTGCTCTGTACAGATTGTTCAAAGATCTGTTGGAAGTGCATATAATAGGATAAATAAATTGAGGGCATTCCTTTTCAGTACCTCACCTGCATGGCTGTCTGGCCTCTGGAATATGCTGGGAAAGCAAGTCAGGATGGCCGAGTGGTCTAAGGCGCTGCGTTCAGGTCGCAGTCTCCTCTGGAGGCGTGGGTTCAAATCCCACTTCTGACAGTCCTGTGTTTACTCTAATTTTTTTCTTGAGAAATATGATCATTTCCCTCGCAGTGGCTTATAGGATTGTCTTCTTGGAAGAGTGCAGTGAGTTTTTTTCTTGCTCTAGCCACTATTGGCCTAAGCTCTGTGCATTTTTTGGTTCCTAATATCTTTCTCACCCTTTAGATGAAAAAGCAGCATGGGGTCAGGATGGCTGAGTGGTCTAAGACGCTGCGTTAAGGCCGCAGTCTCTCCTGGAGGCGTGGGTTCGAATCCCACTTCTGACAAAACTTGAATTCCATTTTCTCTCTCAGTTCCTTTAGAATCTCAGCTAAAAATTGGCAATGTAAATAATATCTGAATAAGTACCAAACTTCAGTTTCAACTGCAAATGCATTTGCCCTATTCTATCTTTAACGTTAATGTAATATTCTTCTAGCACTCGTGGTGTTTTATATTTCTTTTGTGGGGTACTTTAAAAATCTTTTTTATGAAAGAAATGGGTTACATTAAGTCTTGTGATGTTTTAGGTTTCCAATAAGGAGGTTTTAAATTTTATGTCACGTCATTTTCAGATGCTTCATTCAAGAGATGTTTCCACTATAGAATGCAGAGCAAGGGCAAAAATACAAGTGATAGAGCGAGTGAGTGAGAAGGAGTGTTGTGGAAGGAGAGAATGAAACAAAGACAGAGTGAGTGAACGGCAGGGAGGCATAGAAGAGTAGTCTAGTAGTGAAGGAGACCTGCTTTTCCCTGCTCTTGACCTCCCACCCATCCCCAAACAACCACAAACATACCTTCTGTGCAAAGTTGGTATGCACAATTTCACGCCTCAGCAAGTGAGGGTGAGTCCCAGGCCAGGGGCTAAAGAGCAAAAGAGTGCCTGTGCTCAGACTTTCCCTGCTAGGGATAGTTTATCTGGAACAAGGCCTACTCTCTTGTATCCAGCAAGGATCTGCAAGGTACATTGGCAGCATACATTTGCATAAACTGCCCCACCTATTGATTCCTATTTCCTGTGCTGTAGTTGTTTGTGTAGAGAGAGAGGTCGCAGGCAAGGAAATGTTGTGAGTCGGATACAGGACCCTAAATAGCTGGTGAGAGGTATGTGGTGTTCTAAAAGCATGAAAACTGTATACCTGTGAAATAAAGTGCTTTCGTATGTGTTCTTCTGTGTTTATTGTCCTGTGCATAAAGTTGCACCTTGTGTATGAAGGTTTAAATTATTTCAGGCTTGCATGGAGGTAGACGTTTCTGAGTAACTTTTATTCATTTCTTAAAATCCTATACTGTCAGGATGGCCGAGAGGTTTATGGCGCTGTGTTTAGGCCACAGTCTCCTTTGGAGGCGTGGGTTCGAATCCCACTTCTGACATGCCTTTTGGAGATTTAATCTCCTTTATCAGGTTAACATCTGATGGAAGTTGCATCTGTTGGTCTTCACCTGGCACGTTATTCCGTTCTCCTCTTGTCAAGAGAGATGGGGTTTCTCATATATTTAGGTTCTATAACGTCTTGCTGACAAAGCGCAATCCTTACCAAATGAGCATAGGACCCATGTAAGAGGTCATCTGGAAGAGTCATGCTCTTGTATGCCCTGCCCAGACGGGCCCAGCAAATTTGGAAGAATGCCTTGCATCTGGTAGACAACTGGACTCCAGCACACTTACAGCAATTTCCTCAGGGCTTTGATCAGGGGCTGCTTAAATTTGCATACTCCACCCTATGTTGTGACTTTGAGATCCCTTGTTGAAATTGCTTTAGCCAGCCAAGAGGTGGCTATTGTCTCAATTTCAAAGCAGCTTTGAGCCGTTCAAGTGGCTGGTGAATAGCACTTTCTCTTTGTTCGCCTCAAAGTTCTAAAGAGTTCTCCATAGGTCCTGCTCTGTACAGATTGTTCAAAGATCTGTTGGAAGTGCATATAATAGGATAAATAAATTGAGGGCATTCCTTTTCAGTACCTCACCTGCATGGCTGTCTGGCCTCTGGAAGATGCTGGGAAAGCAAGTCAGGATGGCCGAGTGGTCTAAGGCGCTGCCTTCAGGTTGCAGTCTCCTCTGGAGGCGGGGGTTCAAATCCCACTTCTGACAGTCCTGTGTTTACTCTAATTTTTTTCTTGAGAAATATGATCATTTCCCTCGCAGTGGCTTATAGGATTGTCTTCTTGGAAGAGTGCAGTGAGTTTTTTTCTTGCTCTAGCCACTATTGCCCTAAGCTCTGTGCATTTTTTGGTTCCTAATATCTTTCTCACCCTTTAGATGCAAAAGCAGCATGGGGTCAGGATGGCCGAGTGGTCTAAGGCGCTGCGTTAAGGCCGCAGTCTCTCCTGGAGGCATGGGTTCAAATCCCACTTCTGACAAAACTTGAATTCCATTTTCTCTCTCAGTTCCTTTAGAATCTCAGCTAAAAATTGGCAATGTAAATAATATCTGAATAAGTACCACACTTCAGTTTCAACTGCAAATGCATTTGCCCTATTCTATCTTTAACGTTAATGTAATATTCTTCTAGCACTCGTGGTGTTTTATATTTGTTTTGTGGGGTACTTTAAAAATCTTTTTTATGACAGAAATGGGTTACATTAAGTCTTGTGATGTTTTAGGTTTCCAATAAGGAGGTTTTAAATTTTATGTCACGTCATTTTCAGATGCTTCATTCAAGAGATGTTTCCACTATAGAATGCAGAGCAAGGGCAAAAATACAAGTGATAGAGCGAGTGAGTGAGAAGGAGTGTTGTGGAAGGAGAGAATGAAACAAAGACAGAGTGAGTGAATGGCAGGGAGGCATAGAAGAGGAGTCTAGTAGTGAAGGAGACCTGCTTTTCCCTGCTCTTGACCTCCCACCCATCCCCCAAACAACCACAAACATACCTTCTGTGCAAAGTTGGTATGCAGAATTTCACGCCTCAGCAAGTGAGGGTGAGTCCCAGGCCAGGGGCTAAAGAGCAAAAGAGTGCCTGTGCTCAGACTTTCCCTGCTAGGGATAGTTTATCTGGAACACGGCCTACTCTCTTGTATCCAGCAAGGATCTAGAAATCCTGCATGAATCTGCAAGGCACATTGGCAGCATAAATTTGCATAAACTGCCCCACCTATTGCCTTCCTACTTCCTGTGCTGTAGTTGTTTGTGTAGAGAGAGAGGTCGCAGGCAAGGAAATGTTGTGAGTCGGATACAGGACCCTAAATAGCTGGTGAGAGGTATGTGGTGTTCTAAAAGCATGAAAACTGTATACCTGTGAAATAAAGTGCTTTCGTATGTGTTCTTCTGTGTTTATTGTCCTGTGCATAAAGTTGCACCTTGTGTTTGAATGTTTAAATTATTTCAGGCTTGCATGGAGGTAGACGTTTCTGAGTAACGTTTATTCATTTCTTAAAAGCCTATACTGTCAGGATGGCCGAGAGGTCTAAGGCGCTGCGTTTAGGCCACAGTCTCCTTTGGAGGCGTGGGTTCGAATTCCACTTCTGACATGCCTTTTGGAGATTTAATCTCCTTTATCAGGTTAACATCTGATGGAAGTTGCATCTGTTGGTCTTCACTCTGGCACGTTATTCCGTTCTCCTCTTGTCAAGAGAGATGGGGTTTCTCATATATTTAGGTTCTATAACGTCTTGCTGACAAAGCGCAATCCTTACCAAATGAGCATAGGACCCATGTAAGAGGTCATCTGGAAGAGTCATGCTCTTGTATGCCCTGGCCAGACGGGCCCTGCAAATTTGGAAGAATGCCATGCATCTGGTAGACAACTGGACTCCAGCACACTTACAGCAATTTCCTCAGGGCTTTGATCAGTGGCTGCTTAAATTTGCATACTCCACCCTATGTTGTGACTTTGAGATCCCTTGTTGAAATTGCTTTAGCCAGCCAAGAGGTGGCTATTGTCTCAATTTCAAAGCAGCTTTGAGCCGTTCAAGTGGCTGGTGAATAGCACTTTCTCTTTGTTCGCCTCAAAGTTCTAAAGAGTTCTCCATAGGTCCTGCTCTGTACAGATTGTTCAAAGATCTGTTGGAAGTGCATATAATAGGATAAATAAATTGAGGGCATTCCTTTTCAGTACCTCACCTGCATGGCTGTCTGGCCTCTGGAATATGCTGGGAAAGCAAGTCAGGATGGCCGAGTGGTCTAAGGCGCTGCGTTCAGGTCGCAGTCTCCTCTGGAGGCGTGGGTTCAAATCCCATTTCTGACAGTCCTGTGTTTACCCTAATTATTTTCTTGAGAAATATGATCATTTCCCTCGCAGTGCCTTATAGGATTGTCTTCTTGGAAGAGTGCAGTGAGTTTTTTTCTTGCTCTAGCCACTATTGCCCTCATCTCTGTGCATTTTTTGGTTCCTAATATCTTTCTCACCCTTTAGATGCAAAAGCAGCATGGGGTCAGGATGGCCGAGTGGTCTAAGGCGCTGCGTTAAGGCCGCAGTCTCTCCTGGAGGCGTGGGTTCGAATCCCAGTTCTGACAAAACTTGAATTCAATTTTCTCTCTCAGTTCCTTTAGAATCTCAGCTAAAAATTGGCAATGTAAATAATATCTGAATAAGTACCAAACTTCAGTTTCAACTGCAAATGCATTTGCCCTATTCTATCTTTAACGTTAATGTAATATTCTTCTAGCACTCGTGGTGTTTTATATTTGTTTTGTGGGGTACTTTAAAAATCTTTTTTATGAAAGAAATGGGTTACATTAAGTCTTGTGATGTTTTAGGTTTCCAATAAGGAGGTTTTAAATTTTATGTCACGTCATTTTCAGATGCTTCATTCAAGAGATGTTTCCACTATAGAATGCAGAGCAAGGGCAAAAATACAAGTGATAGAGCGAGTGAGTGAGAAGGAGTGTTGTGGAAGGAGAGAATGAAACAAAGACAGAGTGAGTGAATGGCAGGGAGGCATAGAAGAGGAGTCTAGTAGTGAAGGAGACCTGCTTTTCCCTGCTCTTGACCTCCCACCCATCCCCAAACAACCACAAACATACCTTCTGTGCAAAGTTGGTATGCAGAATTTCACGCCTCAGCAAGTGAGGGTGAGTCCCAGGCCAGGGGCTAAAGAGCAAAAGAGTGCCTGTGCTCAGACTTTCCCTGCTAGGGATAGTTTATCTGGAACAAGGCCTACTCTCTTGTATCCAGCAAGGATCTAGAAATCCTGCATGAATCTGCAAGGCACATTGGTAGCATAAATTTGCATAAACTGCCCCACCTATTGCCTTCCTACTTCCTGTGCTGTAGTTGTTTGTGTAGAGAGAGAGGTCGCAGGCAAGGAAATGTTGTGAGTCGGATACAGGACCCTAAATAGCTGGTGAGAGGTATGTGGTGTTCTAAAAGCATGAAAACTGTATACCTGTGAAATAAAGTGCTTTCGTATGTGTTCTTCTGTGTTTATTGTCCTGTGCATAAAGTTGCACCTTGTGTTTGAAGGTTTAAATTATTTCAGGCTTGCATGGAGGTAGACGTTTCTGAGTAACTTTTATTCATTTCTTAAAAGCCTATACTGTCAGGATGGCCGAGAGGTCTAAGGCGCTGTGTTTAGGCCACAGTCTCCTTTGGAGGCGTGGGTTTGAATCCCACTTCTGACGTTCCTTTTGGAGATTTAATCTCCTTTATCAGGTTAACATCTGATGGAAGTTGCATCTGTTGGTCTTCACTTGGCACGTTATTCCGTTCTCCTCTTGTCAAGAGAGATGGGGTTTCTCATATATTTAGGTTCTATAATGTCTTGCTGACAAAGCGCAATCCTTACCAAATGAGCATAGGACCCATGGAAGAGGTCATCTGGAAGAGTCATGCTCTTGTATGCCCTGGCCAGACGGGCCCTGCAAATTTGGAAGAATGCCATTCATCTGGTAGACAACTGGACTCCAGCACACTTACAGCAATTTCCTCAGGGCTTTGATCAGGGGCTGCTTAAATTTGCATACTCCACCCTATGTTGTGACTTTGAGATCCCTTGTTGAAATTGCTTTAGCCAGCCAAGAGGTGGCTATTGTCTCAATTTCAAAGCAGTTTTGAGCCGTTCAAGTGGCTGGTGAATAGCACTTTCTCTTTGTTCGCCTCAAAGTTCTAAAGAGTTCTCCATAGGTCCTGCTCTGTACAGATTGTTCAAAGATCTGTTGGAAGTGCATATAATAGGATAAATAAATTGAGGGCATTCCTTTTCAGTACCTCACCTGCATGGCTGTCTGGCCTCTGGAAGATGCTGGGAAAGCAAGTCAGGATGGCCGAGTGGTCTAAGGCGCTGCGTTCAGGTCGCAGTCTCCTCTGGAGGCGTGGGTTCAAATCCCACTTCTGACAGTCCTGTGTTTACTCTAATTATTTTCTTGAGAAATATGATCATTTCCCTCGCAGTGGCTTATAGGATTGTCTTCTTGGAAGAGTGCAGTGAGTTTTTTTCTTGCTCTAGCCACTATTGCCCTCAGCTCTGTGCATTTTTTGGTTCCTAATATCTTTCTCACCCTTTAGAAGAAAAAGCAGCATGGGGTCAGGATGGCCGAGTGGTCTAAGGCGCTGCGTTAAGGCCGCAGTCTCTCCTGGAGGCGTGGGTTTGAATCCCACTTCTGACAAAACTTGAATTCCATTTTCTCTCTCAGTTCCTTTAGAATCTCAGCTAAAAATTTGCAATGAAAATAATATCTGAATAAGTACCAAACTTCAGTTTCAACTGCAAATGCATTTGCCCTATTCTATCTTTAACGTTAATGTAATATTCTTCTAGCACTCGTGGTGTTTTATATTTCTTTTGTGGGGTACTTTAAAAATCTTTTTTATGAAAGAAATGGGTTACATTAAGTCTTGTGATGTTTTAGGTTTCCAATAAGGAGGTTTTAAATTTTATGTCACGTCATTTTCAGATGCTTCATTCAAGAGATGTTTCCACTATAGAATGCAGAGCAAGGGCAAAAATACAAGTGATAGAGCGAGTGAGTGAGAGAGAAGGAGTGTTGTGGAAGGAGAGAATGAAACAAAGACAGAGTGAGTGAACGGCAGGGAGGCATAGAAGAGTAGTCTAGTAGTGAAGGAGACCTGCTTTTCCCTGCTCTTGACCTCCCACCCATCCCCAAACAACCACAAACATACCTTCTGTGCAAAGTTGGCATGCAGAATTTCACGCCTCAGCAAGTGAGGGTGAGTCCCAGGCCAGGGGCTAAAGAGCAAAAGAGTGCCTGTGCTCAGACTTTCCCTGCTAGGGATAGTTTATCTGGAACAAGGCCTACTCTCTTGTATCCAGCAAGGATCTAGAAATCCTGCATGAATCTGCAAGGCACATTGGCAGCATAAATTTGCATAAACTGCCCCACCTATTGCCTTCCTACTTCCTGTGCTGTAGTTGTTTGTGTAGAGAGAGAGGTCGCAGGCAAGGAAATGTTGTTAGTCGGATACAGGACCCTAAATAGCTGGTGAGAGGTATGTGGTGTTCTAAAAGCATGAAAACTGTATACCTGTGAAATAAAGTGCTTTCGTATGTGTTCTTCTGTGTTTATTGTCCTGTGCATAAAGTTGCACCTTGTGTTTGAAGGTTTAAATTTTTTCAGGCATGCATTGAGGTAGACGTTTCTGAGTAACTTTTATTCATTTCTTAAAAGCATATACTGTCAGGATGGCCGAGAGGTCTAAGGCGCTGTGTTTAGGCCACAGTCTCCTTTGGAGGCGTGGGTTCGAATCCCACTTCTGACATGCCTTTTGGAGATTTAATCTCCTTTATCAGGTTAACATCTGATGGAAGTTGCATCTGTTGGTCTTCACTTGGCACGTTATTCCGTTCTCCTCTTGTCAAGAGAGATGGGGTTTCTCATATATTTAGGTTCTATAACGTCTTGCTGACAAAGCGCAATCCTTACCAAATGAGCATAGGACCCATGTAAGAGGTCATCTGGAAGAGTCATGCTCTTGTATGCCCTGGCCAGACGGGCCCAGCAAATTTGGAAGAATGCCATTCATCTGGTAGACAACTGGACTCCAGCACACTTACAGCAATTTCCTCAGGGCTTTGATCAGGGGCTGCTTAAATTTGCATACACCACCCTATGTTGTGACTTTGAGATCCCTTGTTGAAATTGCTTTAGCCAGCCAAGAGGTGGCTATTGTCTCAATTTCAAAGCAGCTTTGAGCCGTTCAAGTGGCTGGTGAATAGCACTTTCTCTTTGTTCGCCTCAAAGTTCTAAAGAGTTCTCCATAGGTCCTGCTCTGTACAGATTGTTCAAAGATCTGTTGGAAGTGCATATAATAGGATAAATAAATTGAGGGCATTCCTTTTCAGTACCTCACCTGCATGGCTGTCTGGCCTCTGGAATATGCTGGGAAAGCAAGTCAGGATGGCCGAGTGGTCTAAGGCGCTGCGTTCAGGTCGCAGTCTCCTCTGGAGGCGTGGGTTCAAATCCCACTTCTGACAGTCCTGTGTTTACTCTAATTTTTTTCTTGAGAAATATGATCATTTCCCTCGCAGTGGCTTATAGGATTGTCTTCTTGGAAGAGTGCAGTGAGTTTTTTTCTTGCTCTAGCCACTATTGGCCTAAGCTCTGTGCATTTTTTGGTTCCTAATATCTTTCTCACCCTTTAGATGAAAAAGCAGCATGGGGTCAGGATGGCTGAGTGGTCTAAGACGCTGCGTTAAGGCCGCAGTCTCTCCTGGAGGCGTGGGTTCGAATCCCACTTCTGACAAAACTTGAATTCCATTTTCTCTCTCAGTTCCTTTAGAATCTCAGCTAAAAATTGGCAATGTAAATAATATCTGAATAAGTACCAAACTTCAGTTTCAACTGCAAATGCATTTGCCCTATTCTATCTTTAACGTTAATGTAATATTCTTCTAGCACTCGTGGTGTTTTATATTTCTTTTGTGGGGTACTTTAAAAATCTTTTTTATGAAAGAAATGGGTTACATTAAGTCTTGTGATGTTTTAGGTTTCCAATAAGGAGGTTTTAAATTTTATGTCACGTCATTTTCAGATGCTTCATTCAAGAGATGTTTCCACTATAGAATGCAGAGCAAGGGCAAAAATACAAGTGATAGAGCGAGTGAGTGAGAAGGAGTGTTGTGGAAGGAGAGAATGAAACAAAGACAGAGTGAGTGAACGGCAGGGAGGCATAGAAGAGTAGTCTAGTAGTGAAGGAGACCTGCTTTTCCCTGCTCTTGACCTCCCACCCATCCCCAAACAACCACAAACATACCTTCTGTGCGAAGTTGGTATGCACAATTTCACGCCTCAGCAAGTGAGGGTGAGTCCCAGGCCAGGGGCTAAAGAGCAAAAGAGTGCCTGTGCTCAGACTTTCCCTGCTAGGGATAGTTTATCTGGAACAAGGCCTACTCTCTTGTATCCAGCAAGGATCTGCAAGGTACATTGGCAGCATACATTTGCATAAACTGCCCCACCTATTGATTCCTATTTCCTGTGCTGTAGTTGTTTGTGTAGAGAGAGAGGTCGCAGGCAAGGAAATGTTGTGAGTCGGATACAGGACCCTAAATAGCTGGTGAGAGGTATGTGGTGTTCTAAAAGCATGAAAACTGTATACCTGTGAAATAAAGTGCTTTCGTATGTGTTCTTCTGTGTTTATTGTCCTGTGCATAAAGTTGCACCTTGTGTATGAAGGTTTAAATTATTTCAGGCTTGCATGGAGGTAGACGTTTCTGAGTAACTTTTATTCATTTCTTAAAAGCCTATACTGTCAGGATGGCCGAGAGGTTTATGGCGCTGTGTTTAGGCCACAGTCTCCTTTGGAGGCGTGGGTTCGAATCCCACTTCTGACATGCCTTTTGGAGATTTAATCTCCTTTATCAGGTTAACATCTGATGGAAGTTGCATCTGTTGGTCTTCACCTGGCACGTTATTCCGTTCTCCTCTTGTCAAGAGAGATGGGGTTTCTCATATATTTAGGTTCTATAACGTCTTGCTGACAAAGCGCAATCCTTACCAAATGAGCATAGGACCCATGTAAGAGGTCATCTGGAAGAGTCATGCTCTTGTATGCCCTGCCCAGACGGGCCCAGCAAATTTGGAAGAATGCCTTGCATCTGGTAGACAACTGGACTCCAGCACACTTACAGCAATTTCCTCAGGGCTTTGATCAGGGGCTGCTTAAATTTGCATACTCCACCCTATGTTGTGACTTTGAGATCCCTTGTTGAAATTGCTTTAGCCAGCCAAGAGGTGGCTATTGTCTCAATTTCAAAGCAGCTTTGAGCCGTTCAAGTGGCTGGTGAATAGCACTTTCTCTTTGTTCGCCTCAAAGTTCTAAAGAGTTCTCCATAGGTCCTGCTCTGTACAGATTGTTCAAAGATCTGTTGGAAGTGCATATAATAGGATAAATAAATTGAGGGCATTCCTTTTCAGTACCTCACCTGCATGGCTGTCTGGCCTCTGGAAGATGCTGGGAAAGCAAGTCAGGATGGCCGAGTGGTCTAAGGCGCTGCCTTCAGGTTGCAGTCTCCTCTGGAGGCGGGGGTTCAAATCCCACTTCTGACAGTCCTGTGTTTACTCTAATTTTTTTCTTGAGAAATATGATCATTTCCCTCGCAGTGGCTTATAGGATTGTCTTCTTGGAAGAGTGCAGTGAGTTTTTTTCTTGCTCTAGCCACTATTGCCCTAAGCTCTGTGCATTTTTTGGTTCCTAATATCTTTCTCACCCTTTAGATGCAAAAGCAGCATGGGGTCAGGATGGCCGAGTGGTCTAAGGCGCTGCGTTAAGGCCGCAGTCTCTCCTGGAGGCATGGGTTCAAATCCCACTTCTGACAAAACTTGAATTCCATTTTCTCTCTCAGTTCCTTTAGAATCTCAGCTAAAAATTGGCAATGTAAATAATATCTGAATAAGTACCACACTTCAGTTTCAACTGCAAATGCATTTGCCCTATTCTATCTTTAAAGTTAATGTAATATTCTTCTAGCACTCGTGGTGTTTTATATTTGTTTTGTGGGGTACTTTAAAAATCTTTTTTATGAAAGAAATGGGTTACATTAAGTCTTGTGATGTTTTAGGTTTCCAATAAGGAGGTTTTAAATTTTATGTCACGTCATTTTCAGATGCTTCATTCAAGAGATGTTTCCACTATAGAATGCAGAGCAAGGGCAAAAATACAAGTGATAGAGCGAGTGAGTGAGAAGGAGTGTTGTGGAAGGAGAGAATGAAACAAAGACAGAGTGAGTGAATGGCAGGGAGGCATAGAAGAGGAGTCTAGTAGTGAAGGAGACCTGCTTTTCCCTGCTCTTGACCTCCCACCCATCCCCAAACAACCACAAACATACCTTCTGTGCAAAGTTGGTATGCAGAATTTCACGCCTCAGCAAGTGAGGGTGAGTCCCAGGCCAGGGGCTAAAGAGCAAAAGAGTGCCTGTGCTCAGACTTTCCCTGCTAGGGATAGTTTATCTGGAACAAGGCCTACTCTCTTGTATCCAGCAAGGATCTAGAAATCCTGCATGAATCTGCAAGGCACATTGGCAGCATAAATTTGCATAAACTGCCCCACCTATTGCCTTCCTACTTCCTGTGCTGTAGTTGTTTGTGTAGAGAGAGAGGTCGCAGGCAAGGAAATGTTGTGAGTCGGATACAGGACCCTAAATAGCTGGTGAGAGGTATGTGGTGTTCTAAAAGCATGAAAACTGTATACCTGTGAAATAAAGTGCTTTCGTATGTGTTCTTCTGTGTTTATTGTCCTGTGCATAAAGTTGCACCTTGTGTTTGAAGGTTTAAATTATTTCAGGCTTGCATGGAGGTAGACGTTTCTGAGTAACTTTTATTCATTTCTTAAAAGCCTATACTGTCAGGATGGCCGAGAGGTCTAAGGTGCTGTGTTTAGGCCACAGTCTCCTTTGGAGGCGTGGGTTTGAATCCCACTTCTGACATTCCTTTTGGAGATTTAATCTCCTTTATCAGGTTAACATCTGATGGAAGTTGCATCTGTTGGTCTTCACTTGGCACGTTATTCCGTTCTCCTCTTGTCAAGAGAGATGGGGTTTCTCATATATTTAGGTTCTATAATGTCTTGCTGACAAAGCGCAATCCTTACCAAATGAGCATAGGACCCATGTAAGAGGTCATCTGGAAGAGTCATGCTCTTGTATGCCCTGGCCAGACGGGCCCTGCAAATTTGGAAGAATGCCATTCATCTGGTAGACAACTGGACTCCAGCACACTTACAGCAATTTCCTCAGGGCTTTTATCAGGGGCTGCTTAAATTTGCATACTCCACCCTATGTTGTGACTTTGAGATCCCTTGTTGAAATTGCTTTAGCCAGCCAAGAGGTGGCTATTGTCTCAATTTCAAAGCAGTTTTGAGCCGTTCAAGTGGCTGGTGAATAGCACTTTCTCTTTGTTCGCCTCAAAGTTCTAAAGAGTTCTCCATAGGTCCTGCTCTGTACAGATTGTTCAAAGATCTGTTGGAAGTGCATATAATAGGATAAATAAATTGAGGGCATTCCTTTTCAGTACCTCACCTGCATGGCTGTCTGGCCTCTGGAAGATGCTGGGAAAGCAAGTCAGGATGGCCGAGTGGTCTAAGGTGCTGCGTTCAGGTCGCAGTCTCCTCTGGAGGCGTGGGTTCAAATCCCACTTGTGACAGTCCTGTGTTTACTCTAATTATTTTCTTGAGAAATATGATCATTTCCCTCGCAGTGGCTTATAGGATTGTCTTCTTGGAAGAGTGCAGTGAGTTTTTTTCTTGCTCTAGCCACTATTGCCCTCAGCTCTGTGCATTTTTTGGTTCCTAATATCTTTCTCACCCTTTAGATGAAAAAGCAGCATGGGGTCAGGATGGCCGAGTGGTCTAAGGCGCTGCGTTAAGGCCGCAGTCTCTCCTGGAGGCGTGGGTTCGAATCCCACTTCTGACAAAACTTGAATTCCATTTTCTCTCTCAGTTCCTTTAGAATCTCAGCTAAAAATTTGCAATGAAAATAATATCTGAATAAGTACCAAACTTCAGTTTCAACTGCAAATGCATTTGCCCTATTCTATCTTTAACGTTAATGTAATATTCTTCTAGCACTCGTGGTGTTTTATATTTCTTTTGTGGGGTACTTTAAAAATCTTTTTTATGAAAGAAATGGGTTACATTAAGTCTTGTGATGTTTTAGGTTTCCAATAAGGAGGTTTTAAATTTTATGTCACGTCATTTTCAGATGCTTCATTCAAGAGATGTTTCCACTATAGAATGCAGAGCAAGGGCAAAAATACAAGTGATAGAGCGAGTGAGTGAGAGAGAAGGAGTGTTGTGGAAGGAGAGAATGAAACAAAGACAGAGTGAGTGAACGGCAGGGAGGCATAGAAGAGTAGTCTAGTAGTGAAGGAGACCTGCTTTTCCCTGCTCTTGACCTCCCACCCATCCCCAAACAACAACAAACATACCTTCTGTGCAAAGTTGGTATGCAGAATTTCACGCCTCAGCAAGTGAGGGTGAGTCCCAGGCCAGGGGCTAAAGAGCAAAAGAGTGCCTGTGCTCAGACTTTCCCTGCTAGGGATAGTTTATCTGGAACAAGGCCTACTCTCTTGTATCCAGCAAGGATCTAGAAATCCTGCATGAATCTGCAAGGCACATTGGCAGCATAAATTTGCATAAACTGCCCCACCTATTGCCTTCCTACTTCCTGTGCTGTAGTTGTTTGTGTAGAGAGAGAGGTCGCAGGCAAGGAAATGTTGTTAGTCGGATACAGGACCCTAAATAGCTGGTGAGAGGTATGTGGTGTTCTAAAAGCATGAAAACTGTATACCTGTGAAATAAAGTGCTTTCGTATGTGTTCTTCTGTGTTTATTGTCCTGTGCATAAAGTTGCACCTTGTGTTTGAAGGTTTAAATTTTTTCAGGCATGCATTGAGGTAGACGTTTCTGAGTAACTTTTATTCATTTCTTAAAAGCATATACTGTCAGGATGGCCGAGAGGTCTAAGGCGCTGTGTTTAGGCCACAGTCTCTTTTGGAGGCGTGGGTTCGAATTCCACTTCTGACATGCCTTTTGGAGATTTAATCTCCTTTATCAGGTTAACATCTGATGGAAGTTGCATCTGTTGGTCTTCACTTGGCACGTTATTCCGTTCTCCTCTTGTCAAGAGAGATGGGGTTTCTCATATATTTAGGTTCTATAACGTCTTGCTGACAAAGCGCAATCCTTACCAAATGAGCATAGGACCCATGTAAGAGGTCATCTGGAAGAGTCATGCTCTTGTATGCCCTGGCCAGACGGGCCCAGCAAATTTGGAAGAATGCCATTCATCTGGTAGACAACTGGACTCCAGCACACTTACAGCAATTTCCTCAGGGCTTTGATCAGGGGCTGCTTAAATTTGCATACTCCACCCTATGTTTTGACTTTGAGATCCCTTGTTGAAATTGCTTTAGCCAGCCAAGAGGTGGCTATTGTCTCAATTTCAAAGCAGCTTTGAGCCGTTCAAGTGGCTGGTGAATAGCACTTTCTCTTTGTTCGCCTCAAAGTTCTAAAGAGTTCTCCATAGGTCCTGCTCTGTACAGATTGTTCAAAGATCTGTTGGAAGTGCATATAATAGGATAAATAAATTGAGGGCATTCCTTTTCAGTACCTCACCTGCATGGCTGTCTGGCCTCTGGAATATGCTGGGAAAGCAAGTCAGGATGGCCGAGTGGTCTAAGGCGCTGCCTTCAGGTCGCAGTCTCCTCTGGAGGCGGGGGTTCAAATCCCACTTCTGACAGTCCTGTGTTTACTCTAATTTTTTTCTTGAGAAATATGATCATTTCCCTCGCAGTGGCTTATAGGATTGTCTTCTTGGAAGAGTGCAGTGAGTTTTTTTCTTGCTCTAGCCACTATTGGCCTAAGCTCTGTGCATTTTTTGGTTCCCAATATCTTTCTCACCCTTTAGATGAAAAAGCAGCATGGGGTCAGGATGGCTGAGTGGTCTAAGGCGCTGCGTTAAGGCCGCAGTCTCTCCTGGAGGCGTCTGTTCAAATCCCACTTCTGACAAAACTTGAATTCCATTTTCTCTCTCAGTTCCTTTAGAATCTCAGCTAAAAATTGGCAATGTAAATAATATCTGAATAAGTACCAAACTTCAGTTTCAACTGCAAATGCATTTGCCCTATTCTATCTTTAACGTTAATGTAATATTCTTCTAGCACTCGTGGTGTTTTATATTTCTTTTGTGGGGTACTTTAAAAATCTTTTTTATGAAAGAAATGGGTTACATTAAGTCTTGTGATGTTTTAGGTTTCTAATAAGGAGGTTTTAAATTTTATGTCACGTCATTTTCAGATGCTTCATTCAAGAGATGTTTCCACTATAGAATGCAGAGCAAGGGCAAAAATACAAGTGATAGAGCGAGTGAGTGAGAAGGAGTGTTGTGGAAGGAGAGAATGAAACAAAGACAGAGTGAGTGAACGGCAGGGAGGCATAGAAGAGTAGTCTAGTAGTGAAGGAGACCTGCTTTTCCCTGCTCTTGACCTCCCGCCCATCCCCAAACAACCACAAACATACCTTCTGTGCAAAGTTGGTATGCAGAATTTCACGCCTCAGCAAGTGAGGGTGAGTCCCAGGCCAGGGGCTAAAGAGCAAAAGAGTGCCTGTGCTCAGACTTTCCCTGCTAGGGATAGTTTATCTGGAACAAGGCCTACTCTCTTGTATCCAGCAAGGATCTGCAAGGTACATTGGCAGCATACATTTGCATAAACTGCCCCACCTATTGATTCCTACTTCCTGTGCTGTAGTTGTTTGTGTAGAGAGAGAGGTCGCAGGCAAGGAAATGTTGTGAGTCGGATACAGGACCCTAAATAGCTGGTGAGAGGTATGTGGTGTTCTAAAAGCATGAAAACTGTATACCTGTGAAATAAAGTGCTTTCGTATGTGTTCTTCTGTGTTTATTGTCCTGTGCATAAAGTTGCACCTTGTGTTTGAAGGTTTAAATTATTTCAGGCTTGCATGGAGGTAGACGTTTCTGAGTAACTTTTATTCATTTCTTAAAAGCCTATACTGTCAGGATGGCCGAGAGGTTTATGGCGCTGTGTTTAGGCCACAGTCTCCTTTGGAGGCGTGGGTTCGAATCCCACTTCTGACATGCCTTTTGGAGATTTAATCTCCTTTATCAGGTTAACATCTGATGGAAGTTGCATCTGTTGGTCTTCACCTGGCACGTTATTCCGTTCTCCTCTTGTCAAGAGAGATGGGGTTTCTCATATATTTAGGTTCTATAACGTCTTGCTGACAAAGCGCAATCCTTACCAAATGAGCATAGGACCCATGTAAGAGGTCATCTGGAAGAGTCATGCTCTTGTATGCCCTGCCCACACGGGCCCAGCAAATTTGGAAGAATGCCTTGCATCTGGTAGACAACTGGACTCCAGCACACTTACAGCAATTTCCTCAGGGCTTTGATCAGGGGCTGCTTAAATTTGCATACTCCACCCTATGTTGTGACTTTGAGATCCCTTGTTGAAATTGCTTTAGCCAGCCAAGAGGTGGCTATTGTCTCAATTTCAAAGCAGCTTTGAGCCGTTCAAGTGGCTGGTGAATAGCACTTTCTCTTTGTTCGCCTCAAAGTTCTAAAGAGTTCTCCATAGGTCCTGCTCTGTACAGATTGTTCAAAGATCTGTTGGAAGTGCATATAATAGGATAAATAAATTGAGGGCATTCCTTTTCAGTACCTCACCTGCATGGCTGTCTGGCCTCTGGAAGATGCTGGGAAAGCAAGTCAGGATGGCCGAGTGGTCTAAGGCGCTGCCTTCAGGTTGCAGTCTCCTCTGGAGGCGGGGGTTCAAATCCCACTTCTGACAGTCCTGTGTTTACTCTAATTTTTTTCTTGAGAAATATGATCATTTCCCTCGCAGTGGCTTATAGGATTGTCTTCTTGGAAGAGTGCAGTGAGTTTTTTTCTTGCTCTAGCCACTATTGGCCTAAGCTCTGTGCATTTTTTGGTTCCTAATATCTTTCTCACCCTTTAGATGAAAAAGCAGCATGGGGTCAGGATGGCCGAGTGGTCTAAGGCGCTGCGTTAAGGCCGCAGTCTCTACTGGAGGCGTGGGTTCGAATCCCACTTCTGACAAAACTTGAATTCCATTTTCTCTCTCAGTTCCTTTAGAATCTCAGCTAAAAATTGGCAATGTAAATAATATCTGAATAAGTACCAAACTTCAGTTTCAACTGCAAATGCATTTGCCCTATTCTATCTTTAACGTTAATGTAATATTCTTCTAGCACTCGTGGTGTTTTATATTTCTTTTGTGGGGTACTTTAAAAATCTTTTTTATGAAAGAAATGGGTTACATTAATTCTTGTGAAGTTTTAGGTTTCCAATAAGGAGGTTTTAAATTTTATGTCACGTCATTTTCAGATGCTTCATTCAAGAGATGTTTCCACTATAGAATGCAGAGCAAGGGCAAAAATACAAGTGATAGAGCGAGTGAGTGAGAAGGAGTGTTGTGGAAGGAGAGAATGAAACAAAGACAGAGTGAGTGAATGGCAGGGAGGCATAGAAGAGGAGTCTAGTAGTGAAGAAGACCTGCTTTTCCCTGCTCTTGACCTCCTACCCATCCCCAAACAACCACAAACATACCTTCTGTGCAAAGTTGGTATGCAGAATGTCACGCCTCAGCAAGTGAGGGTGAGTCCCAGGCCAGGGGCTAAAGAGCAAAAGAGTGCCTGTGCTCAGACTTTCCCTGCTAGGGATAGTTTATCTGGAACAAGGTCTACTCTCTTGTATCCAGCAAGGATCTAGAAATCCTGCATGAATCTGCAAGGCACATTGGCAGCATAAATTTGCATAAACTGCCCCACCTATTGCCTTCCTACTTCCTGTGCTGTAGTTGTTTGTGTAGAGAGAGAGGTCGCAGGCAAGGAAATTTTGTGAGTCGGATACAGGACCCTAAATAGCTGGTGAGAGGTATGTGGTGTTCTAAAAGCATGAAAACTGTATACCTGTGAAATAAAGTGCTTTCGTATGTGTTCTTCTGTGTTTATTGTCCTGTGCATAAAGTTGCACCTTGTGTTTGAAGGTTTAAATTATTTCAGGCTTGCATGGAGGTAGACGTTTCTGAGTAACTTTTATTCATTTCTTAAAAGCCTAAACTGTCAGGATGGCCGAGAGGTCTAAGGTGCTGTGTTTAGGCCACAGTCTCCTTTGGAGGCGTGGGTTCAAATCCCACTTCTGACATGCCTTTTGGAGATTTAATCTCCTTTATCAGGTTAACATCTGATGGAAGTTGCATCTGTTGGTCTTCACCTGGCACGTTATTCCGTTCTCCTCTTGTCAAGAGAGATGGGGTTTCTCATATATTTAGGTTCTATAACGTCTTGCTGATAAAGCGCAATCCTTACCAAATGAGCATAGGACCCATGTAAGAGGTCATCTGGAAGAGTCATGCTCTTGTATGCCCTGGCCAGACGGGCCCTGCAAATTTGGAAGAATGCCATTCATCTGGTAGACAACTGGACTCCAGCACACTTACAGCAATTTCCTCAGGGCTTTGATCAGGGGCTGCTTAAATTTGCATACTCCACCCTATGTTGTGACTTTGAGATCCCTTGTTGAAATTGCTTTAGCCAGCCAAGAGGTGGCTATTGTCTCAATTTCAAAGCAGCTTTGAGCCGTTCAAGTGGCTGGTGAATAGCACTTTCTCTTTGTTCGCGTCAAAGTTCTAAAGAGTTCTCCATAGGTCCTGCTCTGTACAGATTGTTCAAAGATCTGTTGGAAGTGCATATAATAGGATAAATAAATTGAGGGCATTCCTTTTCACTACCTCACCTGCATGGCTGTCTGGCCTCTGGAAGATGTTGGGAAAGGAAGTCAGGATGGCCGGGTGGTCTAATGCGCTGCGTTCAGGTCGCAGTCTCCTCTGGAGGCGTGGGTTCAAATCCCACTTCTGATAGTCCTGTGTTTACTCTACTTTTTTTCTTGAGAAATATGATCATTTCCCTCGCAGTGCCTTATAGGATTGTCTTCTTGGAAGAGTGCAGTGAGTTTTTTTCTTGCTCTAGCCACTATTGGCCTAAGCTATGTGCATTTTTTGGTTCCTCATATCTTTCTCACCCTTTAGATGAAAAAGCAGCATGGGGTCAGGATGGCCGAGTGGTCTAAGGCGCTGAGTTAAGGCCGCAGTCTCTCCTGGAGGCGTGGGTTCGAATCCCACTTCTGACAAAACTTGAATTCCATTTTCTCTCTCAGTTCCTTTAGAATCTCAGCTAAAAATTGGCAATGTAAATAATATCTGAATAAGTACCAAACTTCAGTTTCAACTGCAAATGCATTTGCCCTATTCTATCTTTAACGTTAATGTTATATTCTTCTAGCACTCGTGGTGTTTTATATTTGTTTTGTGGGGTACTTTAAAAATCTTTTTTATGAAAGAAATGGGTTACATTAAGTCTTGTGATGTTTTAGGTTTCCAATAAGGAGGTTTTAAATTTTATGTCACGTCATTTTCAGATGCTTCATTCAAGAGATGTTTCCACTATAGAATGCAGAGCAAGGGCAAAAATACAAGTGATAGAGCGAGTGAGTGAGAAGGAGTGTTGTGGAAGGAGAGAATGAAACAAAGACAGAGTGAGTGAATGGCAGGGAGGCATAGAAGAGGAGTCTAGTAGTGAAGGAGACCTGCTTTTCCCTGCTCTTGACCTCCCACCCATCCCCAAACAACCACAAACATACCTTCTGTGCAAAGTTGGTATGCAGAATTTCACGCCTCAGCAAGTGAGGGTGAGTCCCAGGCCAGGGGCTAAAGAGCAAAAGAGTGCCTGTGCTCAGACTTTCCCTGCTAGGGATAGTTTATCTGGAACAAGGCCTACTCTCTTGTATCCAGCAAGGATCTAGAAATCCTGCATGAATCTGCAAGGCACATTGGCAGCATACATTTGCATAAACTGCCCCACCTATTGCCTTCCTACTTCCTGTGCTGTAGTTGTTTGTGTAGAGAGAGAGGTCGCAGGCAAGGAAATGTTGTGAGTCGGATACAGGACCCTAAATAGCTGGTGAGAGGTATGTGGTGTTCTAAAAGCATGAAAACTGTATACCTGTGAAATAAAGTGCCTTCGTATGTGTTCTTCTGTGTTTATTGTCCTGTGCATAAAGTTGCACCTTGTGTTTGAAGGTTTAAATTATTTCAGGCTTGCATGGAGGTAGACGTTTCTGAGTAACTTTTATTCATTTCTTAAAAGCCTATACTGTCAGGATGGCCGAGAGGTCTAAGGCGCTGTGTTTAGGCCACAGTCTCCTTTGGAGGCGTGGGTTCGAATCCCACTTCTGATATGCCTTTTGGAGATTTAATCTCCTTTATCAGGTTAACATCTGATGGAAGTTGCATCTGTTGGTCTTCACTTGGCACGTTATTCCGTTCTCCTCTTGTCAAGAGAGATGGGGTTTCTCATATATTTAGGTTCTATAACGTCTTGCTGACAAAGCGCAATCCTTACCAAATGAGCATAGGACCCATGTAAGAGGTCATCTGGAATAGTCATGCTCTTGTATGCCCTGGCCAGACGGGCCCTGCAAATTTGGAAGAATGCCATGCATCTGGTAGACAACTGGACTCCAGCACACTTACAGCAATTTCCTTAGGGCTTTGATCAGGGGCTGCTTAAATTTAGATACTCCACCCTATGTTGTGACTTTGAGATCCCTTGTTGAAATTGCTTTAGCCAGCCAAGAGGTGGCTATTGTCTCAATTTCAAAGCAGCTTTGAGCCGTTCAAGTGGCTGGTGAATAGCACTTTCTCTTTGTTCGCCTCAAAGTTCTAAAGAGTTCTCCATAGGTCCTGCTCTGTACAGATTGTTCAAAGATCTGTTGGAAGTGCATATAATAGGATAAATAAATTGAGGGCATTCCTTTTCAGTACCTCACCTGCATGGCTGTTTGGCCTCTGGAAGATGATGGGAAAGCAAGTCAGGATGGCCGAGTGGTCTAAGGCGCTGCGTTCAGGTCGCAGTCTCCTCTGGAGGCGTTGGTTCAAATCCCACTTCTGACAGTCCTGTGTTTACTCTAATTTTTTTCTTGAGAAATATGATCATTTCCCTCGCAGTGGCTTATAGGATTGTCTTCTTGGAAGAGTGCAGTGAGTTTTTTTCTTGCTCTAGCCACTATTGCCCTCAGCTCTGTGGATTTTTTGGTTCCTAATATCTTTCTCACCCTTTAGATGCAAAAGCAGCATGGGGTCAGGATGGCCGAGTGGTCTAAGGCGCTGCGTTAAGGCCGCAGTCTCTCCTGGAGGCGTGGGTTCGAATCCCACTTCTGACAAAACTTGAATTCCATTTTCTCTCTCAGTTCCTTTAGAATCTCAGCTAAAAATTGGCAATGTAAATAATATCTGAATAAGTACCAAACTTCAGTTTCAAATGCATTTGCCCTATTCTATCTTTAACGTTAATGTAATATTCTTCTAGCACTCGTGGTGTTTTATATTTGTTTTGTGGGGTACTTTAAAAATCTTTTTTATGAAAGAAATGGGTTACATTAAGTCTTGTGATGTTTTAGGTTTCCAATAAGGAGGTTTTAAATTTTATGTCACGTCATTTTCAGATGCTTCATTCAAGAGATGTTTCCACTATAGAATGCAGAGCAAGGGCAAAAATACAAGTGATAGAGCGAGTGAGTGAGAGAGAAGGAGTGTTGTGGAAGGAGAGAATGAAACAAAGACAGAGTGAGTGAACGGCAGGGAGGCATAGAAGAGTAGTCTAGTAGTGAAGGAGACCTGCTTTTCCCTGCTCTTGACCTCCCACCCATCCCCAAACAACCACAAACATACCTTCTGTGCAAAGTTGGTATGCAGAATTTCACGCCTCAGCAAGTGAGGGTGAGTCCCAGGCCAGGGGCTAAAGAGCAAAAGAGTGCCTGTGCTCAGACTTTCCCTGCTAGGGATAGTTTATCTGGAACAAGGCCTACTCTCTTGTATCCAGCAAGGATCTAGAAATCCTGCATGAATCTGCAAGGCACATTGGCAGCATAAATTTGCATAAACTGCCCCACCTATTGCCTTCCTACTTCCTGTGCTGTAGTTGTTTGTGTAGAGAGAGAGGTCGCAGGCAAGGAAATGTTGTGAGTTGGATACAGGACCCTAAATAGCTGGTGAGAGGTATGTGGTGTTCTAAAAGCATGAAAACTGTATACCTGTGAAATAAAGTGCTTTCGTATGTGTTCTTCTGTGTTTATTGTCCTGTGCATAAAGTTGCACCTTGTGTTTGAAGGTTTAAATTATTTCAGGCTTGCATGGAGATAGACGTTTCTGAGTAACTTTTATTCATTTCTTAAAAGCCTATAGTGTCAGGATGGCCGAGAGGTCTAAGGCGCTCTGTTTAGGCCACAGTCTCCTTTGGAGGCGTGGGTTCGAATCCCACTTCTGACATGCCTTTTGGAGATTTAATCTCCTTTATCAGGTTAACATCTGATGGAAGTTGCATCTGTTGGTCTTCACTTGGCACGTTATTCCGTTCTCCTCTTGTCAAGAGAGGTGGGGTTTCTCATATATTTAGGTTCTATAACGTCTTGCTGACAAAGCGCAATCCTTACCAAATGAGCATAGGACCCATGTAAGAGGTCATCTGGAAGAGTCATGCTCTTGTATGCCCTGGCCAGACGGGCCCTGCAAATTTGGAAGAATGCCATTCATCTGGTAGACAACTGGACTCCAGCACACTTACAGCAATTTCCTCAGGGCTTTGATCAGGGGCTGCTTAAATTTGCATACTCCACCCTATGTTGTGACTTTGAGATCCTTTGTTGAAATTGCTTTAGCCAGCCAAGAGGTGGCTATTGTCTCAATTTCAAAGCAGTTTTGAGCCGTTCAAGTGGCTGGTGAATAGCACTTTCTCTTTGTTCGCCTCAAAGTTCTAAAGAGTTCTCCATAGGTCCTGCTCTGTACAGATTGTTCAAAGATCTGTTGGAAGTGCATATAATAGGATAAATAAATTGAGGGCATTCCTTTTCAGTACCTCACCTGCATGGCTGTCTGGCCTCTGGAAGATGCTGGGAAAGCAAGTCAGGATGGCCGAGTGGTCTAAGGCGCTGCGTTCAGGTCGCAGTCTCCTCTGGAGGCGTGGGTTCAAATCCCACTTCTGACAGTCCTGTGTTTACTCTAATTATTTTCTTGAGAAATATGATCATTTCCCTCGCAGTGGCTTATAGGATTGTCTTCTTGGAAGAGTGCAGTGAGTTTTTTTCTTGCTCTAGCCACTATTGCCCTCAGCTCTGTGCATTTTTTGGTTCCTAATATCTTTCTCACCCTTTAGATGAAAAAGCAGCATGGGGTCACGATGGCCGAGTGGTCTAAGGCGCTGCGTTAAGGCCGCAGTCTCTCCTGGAGGCGTGGGTTCGAATCCCACTTCTGACAAAACTTGAATTCCATTTTCTCTCTCAGTTCCTTTAGAATCTCAGCTAAAAATTTGCAATGAAAATAATATCTGAATAAGTACCAAACTTCAGTTTCAACTGCAAATGCATTTGCCCTATTCTATCTTTAACGTTAATGTAATATTCTTCTAGCACTCGTGGTGTTTTATATTTGTTTTGTGGGGTACTTTAAAAATCTTTTTTATGAAAGAAATGGGTTACATTAAGTCTTGTGATGTTTTAGGTTTCCAATAAGGAGGTTTTAAATTTTATGTCACGTCATTTTCAGATGCTTCATTCAAGAGATGTTTCCACTATAGAATGCAGAGCAAGGGCAAAAATACAAGTGATAGAGCGAGTGAGTGAGAGAGAAGGAGTGTTGTGGAAGGAGAGAATGAAACAAAGACAGAGTGAGTGAACGGCAGGGAGGCATAGAAGAGTAGTCTAGTAGTGAAGGAGACCTGCTTTTCCCTGCTCTTGACCTCCCACCCATCCCCAAACAACCACAAACATACCTTCTGTGCAAAGTTGGTATGCAGAATTTCACGCCTCAGCAAGTGAGGGTGAGTCCCAGGCCAGGGGCTAAAGAGCAAAAGAGTGCCTGTGCTCAGACTTTCCCTGCTAGGGATAGTTTATCTGGAACAAGGCCTACTCTCTTGTATCCAGCAAGGATCTAGAAATCCTGCATGAATCTGCAAGGCACATTGGTAGCATAAATTTGCATAAACTGCCCCACCTATTGCCTTCCTACTTCCTGTGCTGTAGTTGTTTGTGTAGAGAGAGAGGTCGCAGGCAAGGAAATGTTGTGAGTCGGATACAGGACCCTAAATAGCTGGTGAGAGGTATGTGGTGTTCTAAAAGCATGAAAACTGTATACCTGTGAAATAAAGTGCTTTCGTATGTGTTCTTCTGTGTTTATTGTCCTGTGCATAAAGTTGCACCTTGTGTTTGAAGGTTTAAATTATTTCAGGCTTGCATGGAGGTAGACGTTTCTGAGTAACTTTTATTCATTTCTTAAAAGCCTATACTGTCAGGATGGCCGAGAGGTCTAAGGCGCTGTGTTTAGGCCACAGTCTCCTTTGGAGGCGTGGGTTTGAATCCCACTTCTGACGTTCCTTTTGGAGATTTAATCTCCTTTATCAGGTTAACATCTGATGGAAGTTGCATCTGTTGGTCTTCACTTGGCACGTTATTCCGTTCTCCTCTTGTCAAGAGAGATGGGGTTTCTCATATATTTAGGTTCTATAATGTCTTGCTGACAAAGCGCAATCCTTACCAAATGAGCATAGGACCCATGGAAGAGGTCATCTGGAAGAGTCATGCTCTTGTATGCCCTGGCCAGACGGGCCCTGCAAATTTGGAAGAATGCCATTCATCTGGTAGACAACTGGACTCCAGCACACTTACAGCAATTTCCTCAGGGCTTTGATCAGGGGCTGCTTAAATTTGCATACTCCACCCTATGTTGTGACTTTGAGATCCCTTGTTGAAATTGCTTTAGCCAGCCAAGAGGTGGCTATTGTCTCAATTTCAAAGCAGTTTTGAGCCGTTCAAGTGGCTGGTGAATAGCACTTTCTCTTTGTTCGCCTCAAAGTTCTAAAGAGTTCTCCATAGGTCCTGCTCTGTACAGATTGTTCAAAGATCTGTTGGAAGTGCATATAATAGGATAAATAAATTGAGGGCATTCCTTTTCAGTACCTCACCTGCATGGCTGTCTGGCCTCTGGAAGATGCTGGGAAAGCAAGTCAGGATGGCCGAGTGGTCTAAGGCGCTGCGTTCAGGTCGCAGTCTCCTCTGGAGGCGTGGGTTCAAATCCCACTTCTGACAGTCCTGTGTTTACTCTAATTATTTTCTTGAGAAATATGATCATTTCCCTCGCAGTGGCTTATAGGATTGTCTTCTTGGAAGAGTGCAGTGAGTTTTTTTCTTGCTCTAGCCACTATTGCCCTCAGCTCTGTGCATTTTTTGGTTCCTAATATCTTTCTCACCCTTTAGAAGAAAAAGCAGCATGGGGTCAGGATGGCCGAGTGGTCTAAGGCGCTGCGTTAAGGCCGCAGTCTCTCCTGGAGGCGTGGGTTTGAATCCCACTTCTGACAAAACTTGAATTCCATTTTCTCTCTCAGTTCCTTTAGAATCTCAGCTAAAAATTTGCAATGAAAATAATATCTGAATAAGTACCAAACTTCAGTTTCAACTGCAAATGCATTTGCCCTATTCTATCTTTAACGTTAATGTAATATTCTTCTAGCACTCGTGGTGTTTTATATTTCTTTTGTGGGGTACTTTAAAAATCTTTTTTATGAAAGAAATGGGTTACATTAAGTCTTGTGATGTTTTAGGTTTCCAATAAGGAGGTTTTAAATTTTATGTCACGTCATTTTCAGATGCTTCATTCAAGAGATGTTTCCACTATAGAATGCAGAGCAAGGGCAAAAATACAAGTGATAGAGCGAGTGAGTGAGAGAGAAGGAGTGTTGTGGAAGGAGAGAATGAAACAAAGACAGAGTGAGTGAACGGCAGGGAGGCATAGAAGAGTAGTCTAGTAGTGAAGGAGACCTGCTTTTCCCTGCTCTTGACCTCCCACCCATCCCCAAACAACCACAAACATACCTTCTGTGCAAAGTTGGCATGCAGAATTTCACGCCTCAGCAAGTGAGGGTGAGTCCCAGGCCAGGGGCTAAAGAGCAAAAGAGTGCCTGTGCTCAGACTTTCCCTGCTAGGGATAGTTTATCTGGAACAAGGCCTACTCTCTTGTATCCAGCAAGGATCTAGAAATCCTGCATGAATCTGCAAGGCACATTGGCAGCATAAATTTGCATAAACTGCCCCACCTATTGCCTTCCTACTTCCTGTGCTGTAGTTGTTTGTGTAGAGAGAGAGGTCGCAGGCAAGGAAATGTTGTTAGTCGGATACAGGACCCTAAATAGCTGGTGAGAGGTATGTGGTGTTCTAAAAGCATGAAAACTGTATACCTGTGAAATAAAGTGCTTTCGTATGTGTTCTTCTGTGTTTATTGTCCTGTGCATAAAGTTGCACCTTGTGTTTGAAGGTTTAAATTTTTTCAGGCATGCATTGAGGTAGACGTTTCTGAGTAACTTTTATTCATTTCTTAAAAGCATATACTGTCAGGATGGCCGAGAGGTCTAAGGCGCTGTGTTTAGGCCACAGTCTCCTTTGGAGGCGTGGGTTCGAATCCCACTTCTGACATGCCTTTTGGAGATTTAATCTCCTTTATCAGGTTAACATCTGATGGAAGTTGCATCTGTTGGTCTTCACTTGGCACGTTATTCCGTTCTCCTCTTGTCAAGAGAGATGGGGTTTCTCATATATTTAGGTTCTATAACGTCTTGCTGACAAAGCGCAATCCTTACCAAATGAGCATAGGACCCATGTAAGAGGTCATCTGGAAGAGTCATGCTCTTGTATGCCCTGGCCAGACGGGCCCAGCAAATTTGGAAGAATGCCATTCATCTGGTAGACAACTGGACTCCAGCACACTTACAGCAATTTCCTCAGGGCTTTGATCAGGGGCTGCTTAAATTTGCATACACCACCCTATGTTGTGACTTTGAGATCCCTTGTTGAAATTGCTTTAGCCAGCCAAGAGGTGGCTATTGTCTCAATTTCAAAGCAGCTTTGAGCCGTTCAAGTGGCTGGTGAATAGCACTTTCTCTTTGTTCGCCTCAAAGTTCTAAAGAGTTCTCCATAGGTCCTGCTCTGTACAGATTGTTCAAAGATCTGTTGGAAGTGCATATAATAGGATAAATAAATTGAGGGCATTCCTTTTCAGTACCTCACCTGCATGGCTGTCTGGCCTCTGGAATATGCTGGGAAAGCAAGTCAGGATGGCCGAGTGGTCTAAGGCGCTGCGTTCAGGTCGCAGTCTCCTCTGGAGGCGTGGGTTCAAATCCCACTTCTGACAGTCCTGTGTTTACTCTAATTTTTTTCTTGAGAAATATGATCATTTCCCTCGCAGTGGCTTATAGGATTGTCTTCTTGGAAGAGTGCAGTGAGTTTTTTTCTTGCTCTAGCCACTATTGGCCTAAGCTCTGTGCATTTTTTGGTTCCTAATATCTTTCTCACCCTTTAGATGAAAAAGCAGCATGGGGTCAGGATGGCTGAGTGGTCTAAGACGCTGCGTTAAGGCCGCAGTCTCTCCTGGAGGCGTGGGTTCGAATCCCACTTCTGACAAAACTTGAATTCCATTTTCTCTCTCAGTTCCTTTAGAATCTCAGCTAAAAATTGGCAATGTAAATAATATCTGAATAAGTACCAAACTTCAGTTTCAACTGCAAATGCATTTGCCCTATTCTATCTTTAACGTTAATGTAATATTCTTCTAGCACTCGTGGTGTTTTATATTTCTTTTGTGGGGTACTTTAAAAATCTTTTTTATGAAAGAAATGGGTTACATTAAGTCTTGTGATGTTTTAGGTTTCCAATAAGGAGGTTTTAAATTTTATGTCACGTCATTTTCAGATGCTTCATTCAAGAGATGTTTCCACTATAGAATGCAGAGCAAGGGCAAAAATACAAGTGATAGAGCGAGTGAGTGAGAAGGAGTGTTGTGGAAGGAGAGAATGAAACAAAGACAGAGTGAGTGAACGGCAGGGAGGCATAGAAGAGTAGTCTAGTAGTGAAGGAGACCTGCTTTTCCCTGCTCTTGACCTCCCACCCATCCCCAAACAACCACAAACATACCTTCTGTGCGAAGTTGGTATGCACAATTTCACGCCTCAGCAAGTGAGGGTGAGTCCCAGGCCAGGGGCTAAAGAGCAAAAGAGTGCCTGTGCTCAGACTTTCCCTGCTAGGGATAGTTTATCTGGAACAAGGCCTACTCTCTTGTATCCAGCAAGGATCTGCAAGGTACATTGGCAGCATACATTTGCATAAACTGCCCCACCTATTGATTCCTATTTCCTGTGCTGTAGTTGTTTGTGTAGAGAGAGAGGTCGCAGGCAAGGAAATGTTGTGAGTCGGATACAGGACCCTAAATAGCTGGTGAGAGGTATGTGGTGTTCTAAAAGCATGAAAACTGTATACCTGTGAAATAAAGTGCTTTCGTATGTGTTCTTCTGTGTTTATTGTCCTGTGCATAAAGTTGCACCTTGTGTATGAAGGTTTAAATTATTTCAGGCTTGCATGGAGGTAGACGTTTCTGAGTAACTTTTATTCATTTCTTAAAAGCCTATACTGTCAGGATGGCCGAGAGGTTTATGGCGCTGTGTTTAGGCCACAGTCTCCTTTGGAGGCGTGGGTTCGAATCCCACTTCTGACATGCCTTTTGGAGATTTAATCTCCTTTATCAGGTTAACATCTGATGGAAGTTGCATCTGTTGGTCTTCACCTGGCACGTTATTCCGTTCTCCTCTTGTCAAGAGAGATGGGGTTTCTCATATATTTAGGTTCTATAACGTCTTGCTGACAAAGCGCAATCCTTACCAAATGAGCATAGGACCCATGTAAGAGGTCATCTGGAAGAGTCATGCTCTTGTATGCCCTGCCCAGACGGGCCCAGCAAATTTGGAAGAATGCCTTGCATCTGGTAGACAACTGGACTCCAGCACACTTACAGCAATTTCCTCAGGGCTTTGATCAGGGGCTGCTTAAATTTGCATACTCCACCCTATGTTGTGACTTTGAGATCCCTTGTTGAAATTGCTTTAGCCAGCCAAGAGGTGGCTATTGTCTCAATTTCAAAGCAGCTTTGAGCCGTTCAAGTGGCTGGTGAATAGCACTTTCTCTTTGTTCGCCTCAAAGTTCTAAAGAGTTCTCCATAGGTCCTGCTCTGTACAGATTGTTCAAAGATCTGTTGGAAGTGCATATAATAGGATAAATAAATTGAGGGCATTCCTTTTCAGTACCTCACCTGCATGGCTGTCTGGCCTCTGGAAGATGCTGGGAAAGCAAGTCAGGATGGCCGAGTGGTCTAAGGCGCTGCCTTCAGGTTGCAGTCTCCTCTGGAGGCGGGGGTTCAAATCCCACTTCTGACAGTCCTGTGTTTACTCTAATTTTTTTCTTGAGAAATATGATCATTTCCCTCGCAGTGGCTTATAGGATTGTCTTCTTGGAAGAGTGCAGTGAGTTTTTTTCTTGCTCTAGCCACTATTGCCCTAAGCTCTGTGCATTTTTTGGTTCCTAATATCTTTCTCACCCTTTAGATGCAAAAGCAGCATGGGGTCAGGATGGCCGAGTGGTCTAAGGCGCTGCGTTAAGGCCGCAGTCTCTCCTGGAGGCATGGGTTCAAATCCCACTTCTGACAAAACTTGAATTCCATTTTCTCTCTCAGTTCCTTTAGAATCTCAGCTAAAAATTGGCAATGTAAATAATATCTGAATAAGTACCACACTTCAGTTTCAACTGCAAATGCATTTGCCCTATTCTATCTTTAAAGTTAATGTAATATTCTTCTAGCACTCGTGGTGTTTTATATTTGTTTTGTGGGGTACTTTAAAAATCTTTTTTATGAAAGAAATGGGTTACATTAAGTCTTGTGATGTTTTAGGTTTCCAATAAGGAGGTTTTAAATTTTATGTCACGTCATTTTCAGATGCTTCATTCAAGAGATGTTTCCACTATAGAATGCAGAGCAAGGGCAAAAATACAAGTGATAGAGCGAGTGAGTGAGAAGGAGTGTTGTGGAAGGAGAGAATGAAACAAAGACAGAGTGAGTGAATGGCAGGGAGGCATAGAAGAGGAGTCTAGTAGTGAAGGAGACCTGCTTTTCCCTGCTCTTGACCTCCCACCCATCCCCAAACAACCACAAACATACCTTCTGTGCAAAGTTGGTATGCAGAATTTCACGCCTCAGCAAGTGAGGGTGAGTCCCAGGCCAGGGGCTAAAGAGCAAAAGAGTGCCTGTGCTCAGACTTTCCCTGCTAGGGATAGTTTATCTGGAACAAGGCCTACTCTCTTGTATCCAGCAAGGATCTAGAAATCCTGCATGAATCTGCAAGGCACATTGGCAGCATAAATTTGCATAAACTGCCCCACCTATTGCCTTCCTACTTCCTGTGCTGTAGTTGTTTGTGTAGAGAGAGAGGTCGCAGGCAAGGAAATGTTGTGAGTCGGATACAGGACCCTAAATAGCTGGTGAGAGGTATGTGGTGTTCTAAAAGCATGAAAACTGTATACCTGTGAAATAAAGTGCTTTCGTATGTGTTCTTCTGTGTTTATTGTCCTGTGCATAAAGTTGCACCTTGTGTTTGAAGGTTTAAATTATTTCAGGCTTGCATGGAGGTAGACGTTTCTGAGTAACTTTTATTCATTTCTTAAAAGCCTATACTGTCAGGATGGCCGAGAGGTCTAAGGTGCTGTGTTTAGGCCACAGTCTCCTTTGGAGGCGTGGGTTTGAATCCCACTTCTGACATTCCTTTTGGAGATTTAATCTCCTTTATCAGGTTAACATCTGATGGAAGTTGCATCTGTTGGTCTTCACTTGGCACGTTATTCCGTTCTCCTCTTGTCAAGAGAGATGGGGTTTCTCATATATTTAGGTTCTATAATGTCTTGCTGACAAAGCGCAATCCTTACCAAATGAGCATAGGACCCATGTAAGAGGTCATCTGGAAGAGTCATGCTCTTGTATGCCCTGGCCAGACGGGCCCTGCAAATTTGGAAGAATGCCATTCATCTGGTAGACAACTGGACTCCAGCACACTTACAGCAATTTCCTCAGGGCTTTGATCAGGGGCTGCTTAAATTTGCATACTCCACCCTATGTTGTGACTTTGAGATCCCTTGTTGAAATTGCTTTAGCCAGCCAAGAGGTGGCTATTGTCTCAATTTCAAAGCAGTTTTGAGCCGTTCAAGTGGCTGGTGAATAGCACTTTCTCTTTGTTCGGCTCAAAGTTCTAAAGAGTTCTCCATAGGTCCTGCTCTGTACAGATTGTTCAAAGATCTGTTGGAAGTGCATATAATAGGATAAATAAATTGAGGGCATTCCTTTTCAGTACCTCACCTGCATGGCTGTCTGGCCTCTGGAAGATGCTGGGAAAGCAAGTCAGGATGGCCGAGTGGTCTAAGGTGCTGCGTTCAGGTCGCAGTCTCCTCTGGAGGCGTGGGTTCAAATCCCACTTGTGACAGTCCTGTGTTTACTCTAATTATTTTCTTGAGAAATATGATCATTTCCCTCGCAGTGGCTTATAGGATTGTCTTCTTGGAAGAGTGCAGTGAGTTTTTTTCTTGCTCTAGCCACTATTGCCCTCAGCTCTGTGCATTTTTTGGTTCCTAATATCTTTCTCACCCTTTAGATGAAAAAGCAGCATGGGGTCAGGATGGCCGAGTGGTCTAAGGCGCTGCGTTAAGGCCGCAGTCTCTCCTGGAGGCGTGGGTTCGAATCCCACTTCTGACAAAACTTGAATTCCATTTTCTCTCTCAGTTCCTTTAGAATCTCAGCTAAAAATTTGCAATGAAAATAATATCTGAATAAGTACCAAACTTCAGTTTCAACTGCAAATGCATTTGCCCTATTCTATCTTTAACGTTAATGTAATATTCTTCTAGCACTCGTGGTGTTTTATATTTCTTTTGTGGGGTACTTTAAAAATCTTTTTTATGAAAGAAATGGGTTACATTAAGTCTTGTGATGTTTTAGGTTTCCAATAAGGAGGTTTTAAATTTTATGTCACGTCATTTTCAGATGCTTCATTCAAGAGATGTTTCCACTATAGAATGCAGAGCAAGGGCAAAAATACAAGTGATAGAGCGAGTGAGTGAGAGAGAAGGAGTGTTGTGGAAGGAGAGAATGAAACAAAGACAGAGTGAGTGAACGGCAGGGAGGCATAGAAGAGTAGTCTAGTAGTGAAGGAGACCTGCTTTTCCCTGCTCTTGACCTCCCACCCATCCCCAAACAACAACAAACATACCTTCTGTGCAAAGTTGGTATGCAGAATTTCACGCCTCAGCAAGTGAGGGTGAGTCCCAGGCCAGGGGCTAAAGAGCAAAAGAGTGCCTGTGCTCAGACTTTCCCTGCTAGGGATAGTTTATCTGGAACAAGGCCTACTCTCTTGTATCCAGCAAGGATCTAGAAATCCTGCATGAATCTGCAAGGCACATTGGCAGCATAAATTTGCATAAACTGCCCCACCTATTGCCTTCCTACTTCCTGTGCTGTAGTTGTTTGTGTAGAGAGAGAGGTCGCAGGCAAGGAAATGTTGTTAGTCGGATACAGGACCCTAAATAGCTGGTGAGAGGTATGTGGTGTTCTAAAAGCATGAAAACTGTATACCTGTGAAATAAAGTGCTTTCGTATGTGTTCTTCTGTGTTTATTGTCCTGTGCATAAAGTTGCACCTTGTGTTTGAAGGTTTAAATTTTTTCAGGCATGCATTGAGGTAGACGTTTCTGAGTAACTTTTATTCATTTCTTAAAAGCATATACTGTCAGGATGGCCGAGAGGTCTAAGGCGCTGTGTTTAGGCCACAGTCTCTTTTGGAGGCGTGGGTTCGAATTCCACTTCTGACATGCCTTTTGGAGATTTAATCTCCTTTATCAGGTTAACATCTGATGGAAGTTGCATCTGTTGGTCTTCACTTGGCACGTTATTCCGTTCTCCTCTTGTCAAGAGAGATGGGGTTTCTCATATATTTAGGTTCTATAACGTCTTGCTGACAAAGCGCAATCCTTACCAAATGAGCATAGGACCCATGTAAGAGGTCATCTGGAAGAGTCATGCTCTTGTATGCCCTGGCCAGACGGGCCCAGCAAATTTGGAAGAATGCCATTCATCTGGTAGACAACTGGACTCCAGCACACTTACAGCAATTTCCTCAGGGCTTTGATCAGGGGCTGCTTAAATTTGCATACTCCACCCTATGTTTTGACTTTGAGATCCCTTGTTGAAATTGCTTTAGCCAGCCAAGAGGTGGCTATTGTCTCAATTTCAAAGCAGCTTTGAGCCGTTCAAGTGGCTGGTGAATAGCACTTTCTCTTTGTTCGCCTCAAAGTTCTAAAGAGTTCTCCATAGGTCCTGCTCTGTACAGATTGTTCAAAGATCTGTTGGAAGTGCATATAATAGGATAAATAAATTGAGGGCATTCCTTTTCAGTACCTCACCTGCATGGCTGTCTGGCCTCTGGAATATGCTGGGAAAGCAAGTCAGGATGGCCGAGTGGTCTAAGGCGCTGCCTTCAGGTCGCAGTCTCCTCTGGAGGCGGGGGTTCAAATCCCACTTCTGACAGTCCTGTGTTTACTCTAATTTTTTTCTTGAGAAATATGATCATTTCCCTCGCAGTGGCTTATAGGATTGTCTTCTTGGAAGAGTGCAGTGAGTTTTTTTCTTGCTCTAGCCACTATTGGCCTAAGCTCTGTGCATTTTTTGGTTCCCAATATCTTTCTCACCCTTTAGATGAAAAAGCAGCATGGGGTCAGGATGGCTGAGTGGTCTAAGGCGCTGCGTTAAGGCCGCAGTCTCTCCTGGAGGCGTCTGTTCAAATCCCACTTCTGACAAAACTTGAATTCCATTTTCTCTCTCAGTTCCTTTAGAATCTCAGCTAAAAATTGGCAATGTAAATAATATCTGAATAAGTACCAAACTTCAGTTTCAACTGCAAATGCATTTGCCCTATTCTATCTTTAACGTTAATGTAATATTCTTCTAGCACTCGTGGTGTTTTATATTTCTTTTGTGGGGTACTTTAAAAATCTTTTTTATGAAAGAAATGGGTTACATTAAGTCTTGTGATGTTTTAGGTTTCTAATAAGGAGGTTTTAAATTTTATGTCACGTCATTTTCAGATGCTTCATTCAAGAGATGTTTCCACTATAGAATGCAGAGCAAGGGCAAAAATACAAGTGATAGAGCGAGTGAGTGAGAAGGAGTGTTGTGGAAGGAGAGAATGAAACAAAGACAGAGTGAGTGAACGGCAGGGAGGCATAGAAGAGTAGTCTAGTAGTGAAGGAGACCTGCTTTTCCCTGCTCTTGACCTCCCGCCCATCCCCAAACAACCACAAACATACCTTCTGTGCAAAGTTGGTATGCAGAATTTCACGCCTCAGCAAGTGAGGGTGAGTCCCAGGCCAGGGGCTAAAGAGCAAAAGAGTGCCTGTGCTCAGACTTTCCCTGCTAGGGATAGTTTATCTGGAACAAGGCCTACTCTCTTGTATCCAGCAAGGATCTGCAAGGTACATTGGCAGCATACATTTGCATAAACTGCCCCACCTATTGATTCCTACTTCCTGTGCTGTAGTTGTTTGTGTAGAGAGAGAGGTCGCAGGCAAGGAAATGTTGTGAGTCGGATACAGGACCCTAAATAGCTGGTGAGAGGTATGTGGTGTTCTAAAAGCATGAAAACTGTATACCTGTGAAATAAAGTGCTTTCGTATGTGTTCTTCTGTGTTTATTGTCCTGTGCATAAAGTTGCACCTTGTGTTTGAAGGTTTAAATTATTTCAGGCTTGCATGGAGGTAGACGTTTCTGAGTAACTTTTATTCATTTCTTAAAAGCCTATACTGTCAGGATGGCCGAGAGGTTTATGGCGCTGTGTTTAGGCCACAGTCTCCTTTGGAGGCGTGGGTTCGAATCCCACTTCTGACATGCCTTTTGGAGATTTAATCTCCTTTATCAGGTTAACATCTGATGGAAGTTGCATCTGTTGGTCTTCACCTGGCACGTTATTCCGTTCTCCTCTTGTCAAGAGAGATGGGGTTTCTCATATATTTAGGTTCTATAACGTCTTGCTGACAAAGCGCAATCCTTACCAAATGAGCATAGGACCCATGTAAGAGGTCATCTGGAAGAGTCATGCTCTTGTATGCCCTGCCCACACGGGCCCAGCAAATTTGGAAGAATGCCTTGCATCTGGTAGACAACTGGACTCCAGCACACTTACAGCAATTTCCTCAGGGCTTTGATCAGGGGCTGCTTAAATTTGCATACTCCACCCTATGTTGTGACTTTGAGATCCCTTGTTGAAATTGCTTTAGCCAGCCAAGAGGTGGCTATTGTCTCAATTTCAAAGCAGCTTTGAGCCGTTCAAGTGGCTGGTGAATAGCACTTTCTCTTTGTTCGCCTCAAAGTTCTAAAGAGTTCTCCATAGGTCCTGCTCTGTACAGATTGTTCAAAGATCTGTTGGAAGTGCATATAATAGGATAAATAAATTGAGGGCATTCCTTTTCAGTACCTCACCTGCATGGCTGTCTGGCCTCTGGAAGATGCTCGGAAAGCAAGTCAGGATGGCCGAGTGGTCTAAGGCGCTGCCTTCAGGTTGCAGTCTCCTCTGGAGGCGGGGGTTCAAATCCCACTTCTGACAGTCCTGTGTTTACTCTAATTTTTTTCTTGAGAAATATGATCATTTCCCTCGCAGTGGCTTATAGGATTGTCTTCTTGGAAGAGTGCAGTGAGTTTTTTTCTTGCTCTAGCCACTATTGGCCTAAGCTCTGTGCATTTTTTGGTTCCTAATATCTTTCTCACCCTTTAGATGAAAAAGCAGCATGGGGTCAGGATGGCCGAGTGGTCTAAGGCGCTGCGTTAAGGCCGCAGTCTCTACTGGAGGCGTGGGTTCGAATCCCACTTCTGACAAAACTTGAATTCCATTTTCTCTCTCAGTTCCTTTAGAATCTCAGCTAAAAATTGGCAATGTAAATAATATCTGAATAAGTACCAAACTTCAGTTTCAACTGCAAATGCATTTGCCCTATTCTATCTTTAACGTTAATGTAATATTCTTCTAGCACTCGTGGTGTTTTATATTTCTTTTGTGGGGTACTTTAAAAATCTTTTTTATGAAAGAAATGGGTTACATTAATTCTTGTGAAGTTTTAGGTTTCCAATAAGGAGGTTTTAAATTTTATGTCACGTCATTTTCAGATGCTTCATTCAAGAGATGTTTCCACTATAGAATGCAGAGCAAGGGCAAAAATACAAGTGATAGAGCGAGTGAGTGAGAAGGAGTGTTGTGGAAGGAGAGAATGAAACAAAGACAGAGTGAGTGAATGGCAGGGAGGCATAGAAGAGGAGTCTAGTAGTGAAGAAGACCTGCTTTTCCCTGCTCTTGACCTCCTACCCATCCCCAAACAACCACAAACATACCTTCTGTGCAAAGTTGGTATGCAGAATGTCACGCCTCAGCAAGTGAGGGTGAGTCCCAGGCCAGGGGCTAAAGAGCAAAAGAGTGCCTGTGCTCAGACTTTCCCTGCTAGGGATAGTTTATCTGGAACAAGGTCTACTCTCTTGTATCCAGCAAGGATCTAGAAATCCTGCATGAATCTGCAAGGCACATTGGCAGCATAAATTTGCATAAACTGCCCCACCTATTGCCTTCCTACTTCCTGTGCTGTAGTTGTTTGTGTAGAGAGAGAGGTCGCAGGCAAGGAAATTTTGTGAGTCGGATACAGGACCCTAAATAGCTGGTGAGAGGTATGTGGTGTTCTAAAAGCATGAAAACTGTATACCTGTGAAATAAAGTGCTTTCGTATGTGTTCTTCTGTGTTTATTGTCCTGTGCATAAAGTTGCACCTTGTGTTTGAAGGTTTAAATTATTTCAGGCTTGCATGGAGGTAGACGTTTCTGAGTAACTTTTATTCATTTCTTAAAAGCCTAAACTGTCAGGATGGCCGAGAGGTCTAAGGTGCTGTGTTTAGGCCACAGTCTCCTTTGGAGGCGTGGGTTCAAATCCCACTTCTGACATGCCTTTTGGAGATTTAATCTCCTTTATCAGGTTAACATCTGATGGAAGTTGCATCTGTTGGTCTTCACCTGGCACGTTATTCCGTTCTCCTCTTGTCAAGAGAGATGGGGTTTCTCATATATTTAGGTTCTATAACGTCTTGCTGATAAAGCGCAATCCTTACCAAATGAGCATAGGACCCATGTAAGAGGTCATCTGGAAGAGTCATGCTCTTGTATGCCCTGGCCAGACGGGCCCTGCAAATTTGGAAGAATGCCATTCATCTGGTAGACAACTGGACTCCAGCACACTTACAGCAATTTCCTCAGGGCTTTGATCAGGGGCTGCTTAAATTTGCATACTCCACCCTATGTTGTGACTTTGAGATCCCTTGTTGAAATTGCTTTAGCCAGCCAAGAGGTGGCTATGGTCTCAATTTCAAAGCAGCTTTGAGCCGTTCAAGTGGCTGGTGAATAGCACTTTCTCTTTGTTCGCGTCAAAGTTCTAAAGAGTTCTCCATAGGTCCTGCTCTGTACAGATTGTTCAAAGATCTGTTGGAAGTGCATATAATAGGATAAATAAATTGAGGGCATTCCTTTTCACTACCTCACCTGCATGGCTGTCTGGCCTCTGGAAGATGTTGGGAAAGGAAGTCAGGATGGCCGGGTGGTCTAATGCGCTGCGTTCAGGTCGCAGTCTCCTCTGGAGGCGTGGGTTCAAATCCCACTTCTGATAGTCCTGTGTTTACTCTACTTTTTTTCTTGAGAAATATGATCATTTCCCTCGCAGTGCCTTATAGGATTGTCTTCTTGGAAGAGTGCAGTGAGTTTTTTTCTTGCTCTAGCCACTATTGGCCTAAGCTATGTGCATTTTTTGGTTCCTCATATCTTTCTCACCCTTTAGATGAAAAAGCAGCATGGGGTCAGGATGGCCGAGTGGTCTAAGGCGCTGAGTTAAGGCCGCAGTCTCTCCTGGAGGCGTGGGTTCGAATCCCACTTCTGACAAAACTTGAATTCCATTTTCTCTCTCAGTTCCTTTAGAATCTCAGCTAAAAATTGGCAATGTAAATAATATCTGAATAAGTACCAAACTTCAGTTTCAACTGCAAATGCATTTGCCCTATTCTATCTTTAACGTTAATGTTATATTCTTCTAGCACTCGTGGTGTTTTATATTTGTTTTGTGGGGTACTTTAAAAATCTTTTTTATGAAAGAAATGGGTTACATTAAGTCTTGTGATGTTTTAGGTTTCCAATAAGGAGGTTTTAAATTTTATGTCACGTCATTTTCAGATGCTTCATTCAAGAGATGTTTCCACTATAGAATGCAGAGCAAGGGCAAAAATACAAGTGATAGAGCGAGTGAGTGAGAAGGAGTGTTGTGGAAGGAGAGAATGAAACAAAGACAGAGTGAGTGAATGGCAGGGAGGCATAGAAGAGGAGTCTAGTAGTGAAGGAGACCTGCTTTTCCCTGCTCTTGACCTCCCACCCATCCCCAAACAACCACAAACATACCTTCTGTGCAAAGTTGGTATGCAGAATTTCACGCCTCAGCAAGTGAGGGTGAGTCCCAGGCCAGGGGCTAAAGAGCAAAAGAGTGCCTGTGCTCAGACTTTCCCTGCTAGGGATAGTTTATCTGGAACAAGGCCTACTCTCTTGTATCCAGCAAGGATCTAGAAATCCTGCATGAATCTGCAAGGCACATTGGCAGCATACATTTGCATAAACTGCCCCACCTATTGCCTTCCTACTTCCTGTGCTGTAGTTGTTTGTGTAGAGAGAGAGGTCGCAGGCAAGGAAATGTTGTGAGTCGGATACAGGACCCTAAATAGCTGGTGAGAGGTATGTGGTGTTCTAAAAGCATGAAAACTGTATACCTGTGAAATAAAGTGCCTTCGTATGTGTTCTTCTGTGTTTATTGTCCTGTGCATAAAGTTGCACCTTGTGTTTGAAGGTTTAAATTATTTCAGGCTTGCATGGAGGTAGACGTTTCTGAGTAACTTTTATTCATTTCTTAAAAGCCTATACTGTCAGGATGGCCGAGAGGTCTAAGGCGCTGTGTTTAGGCCACAGTCTCCTTTGGAGGCGTGGGTTCGAATCCCACTTCTGATATGCCTTTTGGAGATTTAATCTCCTTTATCAGGTTAACATCTGATGGAAGTTGCATCTGTTGGTCTTCACTTGGCACGTTATTCCGTTCTCCTCTTGTCAAGAGAGATGGGGTTTCTCATATATTTAGGTTCTATAACGTCTTGCTGACAAAGCGCAATCCTTACCAAATGAGCATAGGACCCATGTAAGAGGTCATCTGGAATAGTCATGCTCTTGTATGCCCTGGCCAGACGGGCCCTGCAAATTTGGAAGAATGCCATGCATCTGGTAGACAACTGGACTCCAGCACACTTACAGCAATTTCCTTAGGGCTTTGATCAGGGGCTGCTTAAATTTAGATACTCCACCCTATGTTGTGACTTTGAGATCCCTTGTTGAAATTGCTTTAGCCAGCCAAGAGGTGGCTATTGTCTCAATTTCAAAGCAGCTTTGAGCCGTTCAAGTGGCTGGTGAATAGCACTTTCTCTTTGTTCGCCTCAAAGTTCTAAAGAGTTCTCCATAGGTCCTGCTCTGTACAGATTGTTCAAAGATCTGTTGGAAGTGCATATAATAGGATAAATAAATTGAGGGCATTCCTTTTCAGTACCTCACCTGCATGGCTGTTTGGCCTCTGGAAGATGATGGGAAAGCAAGTCAGGATGGCCGAGTGGTCTAAGGCGCTGCGTTCAGGTCGCAGTCTCCTCTGGAGGCGTTGGTTCAAATCCCACTTCTGACAGTCCTGTGTTTACTCTAATTTTTTTCTTGAGAAATATGATCATTTCCCTCGCAGTGGCTTATAGGATTGTCTTCTTGGAAGAGTGCAGTGAGTTTTTTTCTTGCTCTAGCCACTATTGCCCTCAGCTCTGTGGATTTTTTGGTTCCTAATATCTTTCTCACCCTTTAGATGCAAAAGCAGCATGGGGTCAGGATGGCCGAGTGGTCTAAGGCGCTGCGTTAAGGCCGCAGTCTCTCCTGGAGGCGTGGGTTCGAATCCCACTTCTGACAAAACTTGAATTCCATTTTCTCTCTCAGTTCCTTTAGAATCTCAGCTAAAAATTGGCAATGTAAATAATATCTGAATAAGTACCAAACTTCAGTTTCAAATGCATTTGCCCTATTCTATCTTTAACGTTAATGTAATATTCTTCTAGCACTCGTGGTGTTTTATATTTGTTTTGTGGGGTACTTTAAAAATCTTTTTTATGAAAGAAATGGGTTACATTAAGTCTTGTGATGTTTTAGGTTTCCAATAAGGAGGTTTTAAATTTTATGTCACGTCATTTTCAGATGCTTCATTCAAGAGATGTTTCCACTATAGAATGCAGAGCAAGGGCAAAAATACAAGTGATAGAGCGAGTGAGTGAGAGAGAAGGAGTGTTGTGGAAGGAGAGAATGAAACAAAGACAGAGTGAGTGAACGGCAGGGAGGCATAGAAGAGTAGTCTAGTAGTGAAGGAGACCTGCTTTTCCCTGCTCTTGACCTCCCACCCATCCCCAAACAACCACAAACATACCTTCTGTGCAAAGTTGGTATGCAGAATTTCACGCCTCAGCAAGTGAGGGTGAGTCCCAGGCCAGGGGCTAAAGAGCAAAAGAGTGCCTGTGCTCAGACTTTCCCTGCTAGGGATAGTTTATCTGGAACAAGGCCTACTCTCTTGTATCCAGCAAGGATCTAGAAATCCTGCATGAATCTGCAAGGCACATTGGCAGCATAAATTTGCATAAACTGCCCCACCTATTGCCTTCCTACTTCCTGTGCTGTAGTTGTTTGTGTAGAGAGAGAGGTCGCAGGCAAGGAAATGTTGTGAGTTGGATACAGGACCCTAAATAGCTGGTGAGAGGTATGTGGTGTTCTAAAAGCATGAAAACTGTATACCTGTGAAATAAAGTGCTTTCGTATGTGTTCTTCTGTGTTTATTGTCCTGTGCATAAAGTTGCACCTTGTGTTTGAAGGTTTAAATTATTTCAGGCTTGCATGGAGATAGACGTTTCTGAGTAACTTTTATTCATTTCTTAAAAGCCTATAGTGTCAGGATGGCCGAGAGGTCTAAGGCGCTCTGTTTAGGCCACAGTCTCCTTTGGAGGCGTGGGTTCGAATCCCACTTCTGACATGCCTTTTGGAGATTTAATCTCCTTTATCAGGTTAACATCTGATGGAAGTTGCATCTGTTGGTCTTCACTTGGCACGTTATTCCGTTCTCCTCTTGTCAAGAGAGGTGGGGTTTCTCATATATTTAGGTTCTATAACGTCTTGCTGACAAAGCGCAATCCTTACCAAATGAGCATAGGACCCATGTAAGAGGTCATCTGGAAGAGTCATGCTCTTGTATGCCCTGGCCAGACGGGCCCTGCAAATTTGGAAGAATGCCATTCATCTGGTAGACAACTGGACTCCAGCACACTTACAGCAATTTCCTCAGGGCTTTGATCAGGGGCTGCTTAAATTTGCATACTCCACCCTATGTTGTGACTTTGAGATCCTTTGTTGAAATTGCTTTAGCCAGCCAAGAGGTGGCTATTGTCTCAATTTCAAAGCAGTTTTGAGCCGTTCAAGTGGCTGGTGAATAGCACTTTCTCTTTGTTCGCCTCAAAGTTCTAAAGAGTTCTCCATAGGTCCTGCTCTGTACAGATTGTTCAAAGATCTGTTGGAAGTGCATATAATAGGATAAATAAATTGAGGGCATTCCTTTTCAGTACCTCACCTGCATGGCTGTCTGGCCTCTGGAAGATGCTGGGAAAGCAAGTCAGGATGGCCGAGTGGTCTAAGGCGCTGCGTTCAGGTCGCAGTCTCCTCTGGAGGTGTGGGTTCAAATCCCACTTCTGACAGTCCTGTGTTTACTCTAATTATTTTCTTGAGAAATATGATCATTTCCCTCGCAGTGGCTTATAGGATTGTCTTCTTGGAAGAGTGCAGTGAGTTTTTTTCTTGCTCTAGCCACTATTGCCCTCAGCTCTGTGCATTTTTTGGTTCCTAATATCTTTCTCACCCTTTAGATGAAAAAGCAGCATGGGGTCACGATGGCCGAGTGGTCTAAGGCGCTGCGTTAAGGCCGCAGTCTCTCCTGGAGGCGTGGGTTCGAATCCCACTTCTGACAAAACTTGAATTCCATTTTCTCTCTCAGTTCCTTTAGAATCTCAGCTAAAAATTTGCAATGAAAATAATATCTGAATAAGTACCAAACTTCAGTTTCAACTGCAAATGCATTTGCCCTATTCTATCTTTAACGTTAATGTAATATTCTTCTAGCACTCGTGGTGTTTTATATTTGTTTTGTGGGGTACTTTAAAAATCTTTTTTATGAAAGAAATGGGTTACATTAAGTCTTGTGATGTTTTAGGTTTCCAATAAGGAGGTTTTAAATTTTATGTCACGTCATTTTCAGATGCTTCATTCAAGAGATGTTTCCACTATAGAATGCAGAGCAAGGGCAAAAATACAAGTGATAGAGCGAGTGAGTGAGAGAGAAGGAGTGTTGTGGAAGGAGAGAATGAAACAAAGACAGAGTGAGTGAACGGCACGGAGGCATAGAAGAGTAGTCTAGTAGTGAAGGAGACCTGCTTTTCCCTGCTCTTGACCTCCCACCCATCCCCAAACAACCACAAACATACCTTCTGTGCAAAGTTGGTATGCAGAATTTCACGCCTCAGCAAGTGAGGGTGAGTCCCAGGCCAGGGGCTAAAGAGCAAAAGAGTGCCTGTGCTCAGACTTTCCCTGCTAGGGATAGTTTATCTGGAACAAGGCCTACTCTCTTGTATCCAGCAAGGATCTAGAAATCCTGCATGAATCTGCAAGGCACATTGGTAGCATAAATTTGCATAAACTGCCCCACCTATTGCCTTCCTACTTCCTGTGCTGTAGTTGTTTGTGTAGAGAGAGAGGTCGCAGGCAAGGAAATGTTGTGAGTCGGATACAGGACCCTAAATAGCTGGTGAGAGGTATGTGGTGTTCTAAAAGCATGAAAACTGTATACCTGTGAAATAAAGTGCTTTCGTATGTGTTCTTCTGTGTTTATTGTCCTGTGCATAAAGTTGCACCTTGTGTTTGAAGGTTTAAATTATTTCAGGCTTGCATGGAGGTAGACGTTTCTGAGTAACTTTTATTCATTTCTTAAAAGCCTATACTGTCAGGATGGCCGAGAGGTCTAAGGCGCTGTGTTTAGGCCACAGTCTCCTTTGGAGGCGTGGGTTTGAATCCCACTTCTGACGTTCCTTTTGGAGATTTAATCTCCTTTATCAGGTTAACATCTGATGGAAGTTGCATCTGTTGGTCTTCACTTGGCACGTTATTCCGTTCTCCTCTTGTCAAGAGAGATGGGGTTTCTCATATATTTAGGTTCTATAATGTCTTGCTGACAAAGCGCAATCCTTACCAAATGAGCATAGGACCCATGGAAGAGGTCATCTGGAAGAGTCATGCTCTTGTATGCCCTGGCCAGACGGGCCCTGCAAATTTGGAAGAATGCCATTCATCTGGTAGACAACTGGACTCCAGCACACTTACAGCAATTTCCTCAGGGCTTTGATCAGGGGCTGCTTAAATTTGCATACTCCACCCTATGTTGTGACTTTGAGATCCCTTGTTGAAATTGCTTTAGCCAGCCAAGAGGTGGCTATTGTCTCAATTTCAAAGCAGTTTTGAGCCGTTCAAGTGGCTGGTGAATAGCACTTTCTCTTTGTTCGCCTCAAAGTTCTAAAGAGTTCTCCATAGGTCCTGCTCTGTACAGATTGTTCAAAGATCTGTTGGAAGTGCATATAATAGGATAAATAAATTGAGGGCATTCCTTTTCAGTACCTCACCTGCATGGCTGTCTGGCCTCTGGAAGATGCTGGGAAAGCAAGTCAGGATGGCCGAGTGGTCTAAGGCGCTGCGTTCAGGTCGCAGTCTCCTCTGGAGGCGTGGGTTCAAATCCCACTTCTGACAGTCCTGTGTTTACTCTAATTATTTTCTTGAGAAATATGATCATTTCCCTCGCAGTGGCTTATAGGATTGTCTTCTTGGAAGAGTGCAGTGAGTTTTTTTCTTGCTCTAGCCACTATTGCCCTCAGCTCTGTGCATTTTTTGGTTCCTAATATCTTTCTCACCCTTTAGAAGAAAAAGCAGCATGGGGTCAGGATGGCCGAGTGGTCTAAGGCGCTGCGTTAAGGCCGCAGTCTCTCCTGGAGGCGTGGGTTTGAATCCCACTTCTGACAAAACTTGAATTCCATTTTCTCTCTCAGTTCCTTTAGAATCTCAGCTAAAAATTTGCAATGAAAATAATATCTGAATAAGTACCAAACTTCAGTTTCAACTGCAAATGCATTTGCCCTATTCTATCTTTAACGTTAATGTAATATTCTTCTAGCACTCGTGGTGTTTTATATTTCTTTTGTGGGGTACTTTAAAAATCTTTTTTATGAAAGAAATGGGTTACATTAAGTCTTGTGATGTTTTAGGTTTCCAATAAGGAGGTTTTAAATTTTATGTCACGTCATTTTCAGATGCTTCATTCAAGAGATGTTTCCACTATAGAATGCAGAGCAAGGGCAAAAATACAAGTGATAGAGCGAGTGAGTGAGAGAGAAGGAGTGTTGTGGAAGGAGAGAATGAAACAAAGACAGAGTGAGTGAACGGCAGGGAGGCATAGAAGAGTAGTCTAGTAGTGAAGGAGACCTGCTTTTCCCTGCTCTTGACCTCCCACCCATCCCCAAACAACCACAAACATACCTTCTGTGCAAAGTTGGCATGCAGAATTTCACGCCTCAGCAAGTGAGGGTGAGTCCCAGGCCAGGGGCTAAAGAGCAAAAGAGTGCCTGTGCTCAGACTTTCCCTGCTAGGGATAGTTTATCTGGAACAAGGCCTACTCTCTTGTATCCAGCAAGGATCTAGAAATCCTGCATGAATCTGCAAGGCACATTGGCAGCATAAATTTGCATAAACTGCCCCACCTATTGCCTTCCTACTTCCTGTGCTGTAGTTGTTTGTGTAGAGAGAGAGGTCGCAGGCAAGGAAATGTTGTTAGTCGGATACAGGACCCTAAATAGCTGGTGAGAGGTATGTGGTGTTCTAAAAGCATGAAAACTGTATACCTGTGAAATAAAGTGCTTTCGTATGTGTTCTTCTGTGTTTATTGTCCTGTGCATAAAGTTGCACCTTGTGTTTGAAGGTTTAAATTTTTTCAGGCATGCATTGAGGTAGACGTTTCTGAGTAACTTTTATTCATTTCTTAAAAGCATATACTGTCAGGATGGCCGAGAGGTCTAAGGCGCTGTGTTTAGGCCACAGTCTCCTTTGGAGGCGTGGGTTCGAATCCCACTTCTGACATGCCTTTTGGAGATTTAATCTCCTTTATCAGGTTAACATCTGATGGAAGTTGCATCTGTTGGTCTTCACTTGGCACGTTATTCCGTTCTCCTCTTGTCAAGAGAGATGGGGTTTCTCATATATTTAGGTTCTATAACGTCTTGCTGACAAAGCGCAATCCTTACCAAATGAGCATAGGACCCATGTAAGAGGTCATCTGGAAGAGTCATGCTCTTGTATGCCCTGGCCAGACGGGCCCAGCAAATTTGGAAGAATGCCATTCATCTGGTAGACAACTGGACTCCAGCACACTTACAGCAATTTCCTCAGGGCTTTGATCAGGGGCTGCTTAAATTTGCATACACCACCCTATGTTGTGACTTTGAGATCCCTTGTTGAAATTGCTTTAGCCAGCCAAGAGGTGGCTATTGTCTCAATTTCAAAGCAGCTTTGAGCCGTTCAAGTGGCTGGTGAATAGCACTTTCTCTTTGTTCGCCTCAAAGTTCTAAAGAGTTCTCCATAGGTCCTGCTCTGTACAGATTGTTCAAAGATCTGTTGGAAGTGCATATAATAGGATAAATAAATTGAGGGCATTCCTTTTCAGTACCTCACCTGCATGGCTGTCTGGCCTCTGGAATATGCTGGGAAAGCAAGTCAGGATGGCCGAGTGGTCTAAGGCGCTGCGTTCAGGTCGCAGTCTCCTCTGGAGGCGTGGGTTCAAATCCCACTTCTGACAGTCCTGTGTTTACTCTAATTTTTTTCTTGAGAAATATGATCATTTCCCTCGCAGTGGCTTATAGGATTGTCTTCTTGGAAGAGTGCAGTGAGTTTTTTTCTTGCTCTAGCCACTATTGGCCTAAGCTCTGTGCATTTTTTGGTTCCTAATATCTTTCTCACCCTTTAGATGAAAAAGCAGCATGGGGTCAGGATGGCTGAGTGGTCTAAGACGCTGCGTTAAGGCCGCAGTCTCTCCTGGAGGCGTGGGTTCGAATCCCACTTCTGACAAAACTTGAATTCCATTTTCTCTCTCAGTTCCTTTAGAATCTCAGCTAAAAATTGGCAATGTAAATAATATCTGAATAAGTACCAAACTTCAGTTTCAACTGCAAATGCATTTGCCCTATTCTATCTTTAACGTTAATGTAATATTCTTCTAGCACTCGTGGTGTTTTATATTTCTTTTGTGGGGTACTTTAAAAATCTTTTTTATGAAAGAAATGGGTTACATTAAGTCTTGTGATGTTTTAGGTTTCCAATAAGGAGGTTTTAAATTTTATGTCACGTCATTTTCAGATGCTTCATTCAAGAGATGTTTCCACTATAGAATGCAGAGCAAGGGCAAAAATACAAGTGATAGAGCGAGTGAGTGAGAAGGAGTGTTGTGGAAGGAGAGAATGAAACAAAGACAGAGTGAGTGAACGGCAGGGAGGCATAGAAGAGTAGTCTAGTAGTGAAGGAGACCTGCTTTTCCCTGCTCTTGACCTCCCACCCATCCCCAAACAACCACAAACATACCTTCTGTGCGAAGTTGGTATGCACAATTTCACGCCTCAGCAAGTGAGGGTGAGTCCCAGGCCAGGGGCTAAAGAGCAAAAGAGTGCCTGTGCTCAGACTTTCCCTGCTAGGGATAGTTTATCTGGAACAAGGCCTACTCTCTTGTATCCAGCAAGGATCTGCAAGGTACATTGGCAGCATACATTTGCATAAACTGCCCCACCTATTGATTCCTATTTCCTGTGCTGTAGTTGTTTGTGTAGAGAGAGAGGTCGCAGGCAAGGAAATGTTGTGAGTCGGATACAGGACCCTAAATAGCTGGTGAGAGGTATGTGGTGTTCTAAAAGCATGAAAACTGTATACCTGTGAAATAAAGTGCTTTCGTATGTGTTCTTCTGTGTTTATTGTCCTGTGCATAAAGTTGCACCTTGTGTATGAAGGTTTAAATTATTTCAGGCTTGCATGGAGGTAGACGTTTCTGAGTAACTTTTATTCATTTCTTAAAAGCCTATACTGTCAGGATGGCCGAGAGGTTTATGGCGCTGTGTTTAGGCCACAGTCTCCTTTGGAGGCGTGGGTTCGAATCCCACTTCTGACATGCCTTTTGGAGATTTAATCTCCTTTATCAGGTTAACATCTGATGGAAGTTGCATCTGTTGGTCTTCACCTGGCACGTTATTCCGTTCTCCTCTTGTCAAGAGAGATGGGGTTTCTCATATATTTAGGTTCTATAACGTCTTGCTGACAAAGCGCAATCCTTACCAAATGAGCATAGGACCCATGTAAGAGGTCATCTGGAAGAGTCATGCTCTTGTATGCCCTGCCCAGACGGGCCCAGCAAATTTGGAAGAATGCCTTGCATCTGGTAGACAACTGGACTCCAGCACACTTACAGCAATTTCCTCAGGGCTTTGATCAGGGGCTGCTTAAATTTGCATACTCCACCCTATGTTGTGACTTTGAGATCCCTTGTTGAAATTGCTTTAGCCAGCCAAGAGGTGGCTATTGTCTCAATTTCAAAGCAGCTTTGAGCCGTTCAAGTGGCTGGTGAATAGCACTTTCTCTTTGTTCGCCTCAAAGTTCTAAAGAGTTCTCCATAGGTCCTGCTCTGTACAGATTGTTCAAAGATCTGTTGGAAGTGCATATAATAGGATAAATAAATTGAGGGCATTCCTTTTCAGTACCTCACCTGCATGGCTGTCTGGCCTCTGGAAGATGCTGGGAAAGCAAGTCAGGATGGCCGAGTGGTCTAAGGCGCTGCCTTCAGGTTGCAGTCTCCTCTGGAGGCGGGGGTTCAAATCCCACTTCTGACAGTCCTGTGTTTACTCTAATTTTTTTCTTGAGAAATATGATCATTTCCCTCGCAGTGGCTTATAGGATTGTCTTCTTGGAAGAGTGCAGTGAGTTTTTTTCTTGCTCTAGCCACTATTGCCCTAAGCTCTGTGCATTTTTTGGTTCCTAATATCTTTCTCACCCTTTAGATGCAAAAGCAGCATGGGGTCAGGATGGCCGAGTGGTCTAAGGCGCTGCGTTAAGGCCGCAGTCTCTCCTGGAGGCATGGGTTCAAATCCCACTTCTGACAAAACTTGAATTCCATTTTCTCTCTCAGTTCCTTTAGAATCTCAGCTAAAAATTGGCAATGTAAATAATATCTGAATAAGTACCACACTTCAGTTTCAACTGCAAATGCATTTGCCCTATTCTATCTTTAAAGTTAATGTAATATTCTTCTAGCACTCGTGGTGTTTTATATTTGTTTTGTGGGGTACTTTAAAAATCTTTTTTATGAAAGAAATGGGTTACATTAAGTCTTGTGATGTTTTAGGTTTCCAATAAGGAGGTTTTAAATTTTATGTCACGTCATTTTCAGATGCTTCATTCAAGAGATGTTTCCACTATAGAATGCAGAGCAAGGGCAAAAATACAAGTGATAGAGCGAGTGAGTGAGAAGGAGTGTTGTGGAAGGAGAGAATGAAACAAAGACAGAGTGAGTGAATGGCAGGGAGGCATAGAAGAGGAGTCTAGTAGTGAAGGAGACCTGCTTTTCCCTGCTCTTGACCTCCCACCCATCCCCAAACAACCACAAACATACCTTCTGTGCAAAGTTGGTATGCAGAATTTCACGCCTCAGCAAGTGAGGGTGAGTCCCAGGCCAGGGGCTAAAGAGCAAAAGAGTGCCTGTGCTCAGACTTTCCCTGCTAGGGATAGTTTATCTGGAACAAGGCCTACTCTCTTGTATCCAGCAAGGATCTAGAAATCCTGCATGAATCTGCAAGGCACATTGGCAGCATAAATTTGCATAAACTGCCCCACCTATTGCCTTCCTACTTCCTGTGCTGTAGTTGTTTGTGTAGAGAGAGAGGTCGCAGGCAAGGAAATGTTGTGAGTCGGATACAGGACCCTAAATAGCTGGTGAGAGGTATGTGGTGTTCTAAAAGCATGAAAACTGTATACCTGTGAAATAAAGTGCTTTCGTATGTGTTCTTCTGTGTTTATTGTCCTGTGCATAAAGTTGCACCTTGTGTTTGAAGGTTTAAATTATTTCAGGCTTGCATGGAGGTAGACGTTTCTGAGTAACTTTTATTCATTTCTTAAAAGCCTATACTGTCAGGATGGCCGAGAGGTCTAAGGTGCTGTGTTTAGGCCACAGTCTCCTTTGGAGGCGTGGGTTTGAATCCCACTTCTGACATTCCTTTTGGAGATTTAATCTCCTTTATCAGGTTAACATCTGATGGAAGTTGCATCTGTTGGTCTTCACTTGGCACGTTATTCCGTTCTCCTCTTGTCAAGAGAGATGGGGTTTCTCATATATTTAGGTTCTATAATGTCTTGCTGACAAAGCGCAATCCTTACCAAATGAGCATAGGACCCATGTAAGAGGTCATCTGGAAGAGTCATGCTCTTGTATGCCCTGGCCAGACGGGCCCTGCAAATTTGGAAGAATGCCATTCATCTGGTAGACAACTGGACTCCAGCACACTTACAGCAATTTCCTCAGGGCTTTGATCAGGGGCTGCTTAAATTTGCATACTCCACCCTATGTTGTGACTTTGAGATCCCTTGTTGAAATTGCTTTAGCCAGCCAAGAGGTGGCTATTGTCTCAATTTCAAAGCAGCTTTGAGCCGTTCAAGTGGCTGGTGAATAGCACTTTCTCTTTGTTCGCCTCAAAGTTCTAAAGAGTTCTCCATAGGTCCTGCTCTGTACAGATTGTTCAAAGATCTGTTGGAAGTGCATATAATAGGATAAATAAATTGAGGGCATTCCTTTTCAGTACCTCACCTGCATGGCTGTCTGGCCTCTGGAAGATGCTGGGAAAGCAAGTCAGGATGGCCGAGTGGTCTAAGGCGCTGCCTTCAGGTTGCAGTCTCCTCTGGAGGCGGGGGTTCAAATCCCACTTCTGACAGTCCTGTGTTTACTCTAATTTTTTTCTTGAGAAATATGATCATTTCCCTCGCAGTGGCTTATAGGATTGTCTTCTTGGAAGAGTGCAGTGAGTTTTTTTCTTGCTCTAGCCACTATTGGCCTAAGCTCTGTGCATTTTTTGGTTCCTAATATCTTTCTCACCCTTTAGATGAAAAAGCAGCATGGGGTCAGGATGGCCGAGTGGTCTAAGGCGCTGCGTTAAGGCCGCAGTCTCTACTGGAGGCGTGGGTTCGAATCCCACTTCTGACAAAACTTGAATTCCATTTTCTCTCTCAGTTCCTTTAGAATCTCAGCTAAAAATTGGCAATGTAAATAATATCTGAATAAGTACCAAACTTCAGTTTCAACTGCAAATGCATTTGCCCTATTCTATCTTTAACGTTAATGTAATATTCTTCTAGCACTCGTGGTGTTTTATATTTCTTTTGTGGGGTACTTTAAAAATCTTTTTTATGAAAGAAATGGGTTACATTAATTCTTGTGAAGTTTTAGGTTTCCAATAAGGAGGTTTTAAATTTTATGTCACGTCATTTTCAGATGCTTCATTCAAGAGATGTTTCCACTATAGAATGCAGAGCAAGGGCAAAAATACAAGTGATAGAGCGAGTGAGTGAGAAGGAGTGTTGTGGAAGGAGAGAATGAAACAAAGACAGAGTGAGTGAATGGCAGGGAGGCATAGAAGAGGAGTCTAGTAGTGAAGAAGACCTGCTTTTCCCTGCTCTTGACCTCCTACCCATCCCCAAACAACCACAAACATACCTTCTGTGCAAAGTTGGTATGCAGAATGTCACGCCTCGGCAAGTGAGGGTGAGTCCCAGGCCAGGGGCTAAAGAGCAAAAGAGTGCCTGTGCTCAGACTTTCCCTGCTAGGGATAGTTTATCTGGAACAAGGTCTACTCTCTTGTATCCAGCAAGGATCTAGAAATCCTGCATGAATCTGCAAGGCACATTGGCAGCATAAATTTGCATAAACTGCCCCACCTATTGCCTTCCTACTTCCTGTGCTGTAGTTGTTTGTGTAGAGAGAGAGGTCGCAGGCAAGGAAATTTTGTGAGTCGGATACAGGACCCTAAATAGCTGGTGAGAGGTATGTGGTGTTCTAAAAGCATGAAAACTGTATACCTGTGAAATAAAGTGCTTTCGTATGTGTTCTTCTGTGTTTATTGTCCTGTGCATAAAGTTGCACCTTGTGTTTGAAGGTTTAAATTATTTCAGGCTTGCATGGAGGTAGACGTTTCTGAGTAACTTTTATTCATTTCTTAAAAGCCTAAACTGTCAGGATGGCCGAGAGGTCTAAGGTGCTGTGTTTAGGCCACAGTCTCCTTTGGAGGCGTGGGTTCAAATCCCACTTCTGACATGCCTTTTGGAGATTTAATCTCCTTTATCAGGTTAACATCTGATGGAAGTTGCATCTGTTGGTCTTCACCTGGCACGTTATTCCGTTCTCCTCTTGTCAAGAGAGATGGGGTTTCTCATATATTTAGGTTCTATAACGTCTTGCTGATAAAGCGCAATCCTTACCAAATGAGCATAGGACCCATGTAAGAGGTCATCTGGAAGAGTCATGCTCTTGTATGCCCTGGCCAGACGGGCCCTGCAAATTTGGAAGAATGCCATTCATCTGGTAGACAACTGGACTCCAGCACACTTACAGCAATTTCCTCAGGGCTTTGATCAGGGGCTGCTTAAATTTGCATACTCCACCCTATGTTGTGACTTTGAGATCCCTTGTTGAAATTGCTTTAGCCAGCCAAGAGGTGGCTATTGTCTCAATTTCAAAGCAGCTTTGAGCCGTTCAAGTGGCTGGTGAATAGCACTTTCTCTTTGTTCGCGTCAAAGTTCTAAAGAGTTCTCCATAGGTCCTGCTCTGTACAGATTGTTCAAAGATCTGTTGGAAGTGCATATAATAGGATAAATAAATTGAGGGCATTCCTTTTCACTACCTCACCTGCATGGCTGTCTGGCCTCTGGAAGATGTTGGGAAAGGAAGTCAGGATGGCCGGGTGGTCTAATGCGCTGCGTTCAGGTCGCAGTCTCCTCTGGAGGCGTGGGTTCAAATCCCACTTCTGATAGTCCTGTGTTTACTCTACTTTTTTTCTTGAGAAATATGATCATTTCCCTCGCAGTGCCTTATAGGATTGTCTTCTTGGAAGAGTGCAGTGAGTTTTTTTCTTGCTCTAGCCACTATTGGCCTAAGCTATGTGCATTTTTTGGTTCCTCATATCTTTCTCACCCTTTAGATGAAAAAGCAGCATGGGGTCAGGATGGCCGAGTGGTCTAAGGCGCTGAGTTAAGGCCGCAGTCTCTCCTGGAGGCGTGGGTTCGAATCCCACTTCTGACAAAACTTGAATTCCATTTTCTCTCTCAGTTCCTTTAGAATCTCAGCTAAAAATTGGCAATGTAAATAATATCTGAATAAGTACCAAACTTCAGTTTCAACTGCAAATGCATTTGCCCTATTCTATCTTTAACGTTAATGTTATATTCTTCTAGCACTCGTGGTGTTTTATATTTGTTTTGTGGGGTACTTTAAAAATCTTTTTTATGAAAGAAATGGGTTACATTAAGTCTTGTGATGTTTTAGGTTTCCAATAAGGAGGTTTTAAATTTTATGTCACGTCATTTTCAGATGCTTCATTCAAGAGATGTTTCCACTATAGAATGCAGAGCAAGGGCAAAAATACAAGTGATAGAGCGAGTGAGTGAGAAGGAGTGTTGTGGAAGGAGAGAATGAAACAAAGACAGAGTGAGTGAATGGCAGGGAGGCATAGAAGAGGAGTCTAGTAGTGAAGGAGACCTGCTTTTCCCTGCTCTTGACCTCCCACCCATCCCCAAACAACCACAAACATACCTTGTGTGCAAAGTTGGTATGCAGAATTTCACGCCTCAGCAAGTGAGGGTGAGTCCCAGGCCAGGGGCTAAAGAGCAAAAGAGTGCCTGTGCTCAGACTTTCCCTGCTAGGGATAGTTTATCTGGAACAAGGCCTACTCTCTTGTATCCAGCAAGGATCTAGAAATCCTGCATGAATCTGCAAGGCACATTGGCAGCATACATTTGCATAAACTGCCCCACCTATTGCCTTCCTACTTCCTGTGCTGTAGTTGTTTGTGTAGAGAGAGAGGTCGCAGGCAAGGAAATGTTGTGAGTCGGATACAGGACCCTAAATAGCTGGTGAGAGGTATGTGGTGTTCTAAAAGCATGAAAACTGTATACCTGTGAAATAAAGTGCCTTCGTATGTGTTCTTCTGTGTTTATTGTCCTGTGCATAAAGTTGCACCTTGTGTTTGAAGGTTTAAATTATTTCAGGCTTGCATGGAGGTAGACGTTTCTGAGTAACTTTTATTCATTTCTTAAAAGCCTATACTGTCAGGATGGCCGAGAGGTCTAAGGCGCTGTGTTTAGGCCACAGTCTCCTTTGGAGGCGTGGGTTCGAATCCCACTTCTGATATGCCTTTTGGAGATTTAATCTCCTTTATCAGGTTAACATCTGATGGAAGTTGCATCTGTTGGTCTTCACTTGGCACGTTATTCCGTTCTCCTCTTGTCAAGAGAGATGGGGTTTCTCATATATTTAGGTTCTATAACGTCTTGCTGACAAAGCGCAATCCTTACCAAATGAGCATAGGACCCATGTAAGAGGTCATCTGGAATAGTCATGCTCTTGTATGCCCTGGCCAGACGGGCCCTGCAAATTTGGAAGAATGCCATGCATCTGGTAGACAACTGGACTCCAGCACACTTACAGCAATTTCCTTAGGGCTTTGATCAGGGGCTGCTTAAATTTAGATACTCCACCCTATGTTGTGACTTTGAGATCCCTTGTTGAAATTGCTTTAGCCAGCCAAGAGGTGGCTATTGTCTCAATTTCAAAGCAGCTTTGAGCCGTTCAAGTGGCTGGTGAATAGCACTTTCTCTTTGTTCGCCTCAAAGTTCTAAAGAGTTCTCCATAGGTCCTGCTCTGTACAGATTGTTCAAAGATCTGTTGGAAGTGCATATAATAGGATAAATAAATTGAGGGCATTCCTTTTCAGTACCTCACCTGCATGGCTGTTTGGCCTCTGGAAGATGATGGGAAAGCAAGTCAGGATGGCCGAGTGGTCTAAGGCGCTGCGTTCAGGTCGCAGTCTCCTCTGGAGGCGTTGGTTCAAATCCCACTTCTGACAGTCCTGTGTTTACTCTAATTTTTTTCTTGAGAAATATGATCATTTCCCTCGCAGTGGCTTATAGGATTGTCTTCTTGGAAGAGTGCAGTGAGTTTTTTTCTTGCTCTAGCCACTATTGCCCTCAGCTCTGTGGATTTTTTGGTTCCTAATATCTTTCTCACCCTTTAGATGCAAAAGCAGCATGGGGTCAGGATGGCCGAGTGGTCTAAGGCGCTGCGTTAAGGCCGCAGTCTCTCCTGGAGGCGTGGGTTCGAATCCCACTTCTGACAAAACTTGAATTCCATTTTCTCTCTCAGTTCCTTTAGAATCTCAGCTAAAAATTGGCAATGTAAATAATATCTGAATAAGTACCAAACTTCAGTTTCAAATGCATTTGCCCTATTCTATCTTTAACGTTAATGTAATATTCTTCTAGCACTCGTGGTGTTTTATATTTGTTTTGTGGGGTACTTTAAAAATCTTTTTTATGAAAGAAATGGGTTACATTAAGTCTTGTGATGTTTTAGGTTTCCAATAAGGAGGTTTTAAATTTTATGTCACGTCATTTTCAGATGCTTCATTCAAGAGATGTTTCCACTATAGAATGCAGAGCAAGGGCAAAAATACAAGTGATAGAGCGAGTGAGTGAGAGAGAAGGAGTGTTGTGGAAGGAGAGAATGAAACAAAGACAGAGTGAGTGAACGGCAGGGAGGCATAGAAGAGTAGTCTAGTAGTGAAGGAGACCTGCTTTTCCCTGCTCTTGACCTCCCACCCATCCCCAAACAACCACAAACATACCTTCTGTGCAAAGTTGGTATGCAGAATTTCACGCCTCAGCAAGTGAGGGTGAGTCCCAGGCCAGGGGCTAAAGAGCAAAAGAGTGCCTGTGCTCAGACTTTCCCTGCTAGGGATAGTTTATCTGGAACAAGGCCTACTCTCTTGTATCCAGCAAGGATCTAGAAATCCTGCATGAATCTGCAAGGCACATTGGCAGCATAAATTTGCATAAACTGCCCCACCTATTGCCTTCCTACTTCCTGTGCTGTAGTTGTTTGTGTAGAGAGAGAGGTCGCAGGCAAGGAAATGTTGTGAGTTGGATACAGGACCCTAAATAGCTGGTGAGAGGTATGTGGTGTTCTAAAAGCATGAAAACTGTATACCTGTGAAATAAAGTGCTTTCGTATGTGTTCTTCTGTGTTTATTGTCCTGTGCATAAAGTTGCACCTTGTGTTTGAAGGTTTAAATTATTTCAGGCTTGCATGGAGATAGACGTTTCTGAGTAACTTTTATTCATTTCTTAAAAGCCTATAGTGTCAGGATGGCCGAGAGGTCTAAGGCGCTCTGTTTAGGCCACAGTCTCCTTTGGAGGCGTGGGTTCGAATCCCACTTCTGACATGCCTTTTGGAGATTTAATCTCCTTTATCAGGTTAACATCTGATGGAAGTTGCATCTGTTGGTCTTCACTTGGCACGTTATTCCGTTCTCCTCTTGTCAAGAGAGGTGGGGTTTCTCATATATTTAGGTTCTATAACGTCTTGCTGACAAAGCGCAATCCTTACCAAATGAGCATAGGACCCATGTAAGAGGTCATCTGGAAGAGTCATGCTCTTGTATGCCCTGGCCAGACGGGCCCTGCAAATTTGGAAGAATGCCATTCATCTGGTAGACAACTGGACTCCAGCACACTTACAGCAATTTCCTCAGGGCTTTGATCAGGGGCTGCTTAAATTTGCATACTCCACCCTATGTTGTGACTTTGAGATCCTTTGTTGAAATTGCTTTAGCCAGCCAAGAGGTGGCTATTGTCTCAATTTCAAAGCAGTTTTGAGCCGTTCAAGTGGCTGGTGAATAGCACTTTCTCTTTGTTCGCCTCAAAGTTCTAAAGAGTTCTCCATAGGTCCTGCTCTGTACAGATTGTTCAAAGATCTGTTGGAAGTGCATATAATAGGATAAATAAATTGAGGGCATTCCTTTTCAGTACCTCACCTGCATGGCTGTCTGGCCTCTGGAAGATGCTGGGAAAGCAAGTCAGGATGGCCGAGTGGTCTAAGGCGCTGCGTTCAGGTCGCAGTCTCCTCTGGAGGCGTGGGTTCAAATCCCACTTCTGACAGTCCTGTGTTTACTCTAATTATTTTCTTGAGAAATATGATCATTTCCCTCGCAGTGGCTTATAGGATTGTCTTCTTGGAAGAGTGCAGTGAGTTTTTTTCTTGCTCTAGCCACTATTGCCCTCAGCTCTGTGCATTTTTTGGTTCCTAATATCTTTCTCACCCTTTAGATGAAAAAGCAGCATGGGGTCACGATGGCCGAGTGGTCTAAGGCGCTGCGTTAAGGCCGCAGTCTCTCCTGGAGGCGTGGGTTCGAATCCCACTTCTGACAAAACTTGAATTCCATTTTCTCTCTCAGTTCCTTTAGAATCTCAGCTAAAAATTTGCAATGAAAATAATATCTGAATAAGTACCAAACTTCAGTTTCAACTGCAAATGCATTTGCCCTATTCTATCTTTAACGTTAATGTAATATTCTTCTAGCACTCGTGGTGTTTTATATTTGTTTTGTGGGGTACTTTAAAAATCTTTTTTATGAAAGAAATGGGTTACATTAAGTCTTGTGATGTTTTAGGTTTCCAATAAGGAGGTTTTAAATTTTATGTCACGTCATTTTCAGATGCTTCATTCAAGAGATGTTTCCACTATAGAATGCAGAGCAAGGGCAAAAATACAAGTGATAGAGCGAGTGAGTGAGAGAGAAGGAGTGTTGTGGAAGGAGAGAATGAAACAAAGACAGAGTGAGTGAACGGCAGGGAGGCATAGAAGAGTAGTCTAGTAGTGAAGGAGACCTGCTTTTCCCTGCTCTTGACCTCCCACCCATCCCCAAACAACCACAAACATACCTTCTGTGCAAAGTTGGTATGCAGAATTTCACGCCTCAGCAAGTGAGGGTGAGTCCCAGGCCAGGGGCTAAAGAGCAAAAGAGTGCCTGTGCTCAGACTTTCCCTGCTAGGGATAGTTTATCTGGAACAAGGCCTACTCTCTTGTATCCAGCAAGGATCTAGAAATCCTGCATGAATCTGCAAGGCACATTGGCAGCATAAATTTGCATAAACTGCCCCACCTATTGCCTTCCTACTTCCTGTGCTGTAGTTGTTTGTGTAGAGAGAGAGGTCGCAGGCAAGGAAATGTTGTGAGTCGGATACAGGACCCCAAATAGCTGGTGAGAGGTATGTGGTGTTCTAAAAGCATGAAAACTGTATACCTGTGAAATAAAGTGCTTTCGTATGTGTTCTTCTGTGTTTATTGTCCTGTGCATAAAGGTGCACCTTGTGTTTGAAGGTTTAAATTTTTTCAGGCATGCATTGAGGTAGACGTTTCTGAGTAACTTTTATTCATTTCTTAAAAGCATATACTGTCAGGATGGCCGAGAGGTCTAAGGCGCTGTGTTTAGGCCACAGTCTCCTTTGGAGGCGTGGGTTCGAATCCCACTTCTGACATGCCTTTTGGAGATTTAATCTCCTTTATCAGGTTAACATCTGATGGAAGTTGCATCTGTTGGTCTTCACTTGGCACGTTATTCCGTTCTCCTCTTGTCAAGAGAGATGGGGTTTCTCATATATTTAGGTTCTATAACGTCTTGCTGACAAAGCGCAATCCTTACCAAATGAGCATAGGACCCATGTAAGAGGTCATCTGGAAGAGTCATGCTCTTGTATGCCCTGGCCAGACGGGCCCAGCAAATTTGGAAGAATGCCATTCATCTGGTAGACAACTGGACTCCAGCACACTTACAGCAATTTCCTCAGGGCTTTGATCAGGGGCTGCTTAAATTTGCATACTCCACCCTATGTTGTGACTTTGAGATCCCTTGTTGAAATTGCTTTAGCCAGCCAAGAGGTGGCTATTGTCTCAATTTCAAAGCAGCTTTGAGCCGTTCAAGTGGCTGGTGAATAGCACTTTCTCTTTGTTCGCCTCAAAGTTCTAAAGAGTTCTCCATAGGTCCTGCTCTGTACAGATTGTTCAAAGATCTGTTGGAAGTGCATATAATAGGATAAATAAATTGAGGGCATTCCTTTTCAGTACCTCACCTGCATGGCTGTCTGGCCTCTGGAATATGCTGGGAAAGCAAGTCAGGATGGCCGAGTGGTCTAAGGCGCTGCGTTCAGGTCGCAGTCTCCTCTGGAGGCGTGGGTTCAAATCCCACTTCTGACAGTCCTGTGTTTACTCTAATTTTTTTCTTGAGAAATATGATCATTTCCCTCGCAGTGGCTTATAGGATTGTCTTCTTGGAAGAGTGCAGTGAGTTTTTTTCTTGCTCTAGCCACTATTGGCCTAAGCTCTGTGCATTTTTTGGTTCCTAATATCTTTCTCACCCTTTAGATGAAAAAGCAGCATGGGGTCAGGATGGCTGAGTGGTCTAAGGCGCTGCGTTAAGGCCGCAGTCTCTCCTGGAGGCGTGGGTTCGAATCCCACTTCTGACAAAACTTGAATTCCATTTTCTCTCTCAGTTCCTTTAGAATCTCAGCTAAAAATTGGCAATGTAAATAATATCTGAATAAGTACCAAACTTCAGTTTCAACTGCAAATGCATTTGCCCTATTCTATCTTTAACGTTAATGTAATATTCTTCTAGCACTCGTGGTGTTTTATATTTCTTTTGTGGGGTACTTTAAAAATCTTTTTTATGAAAGAAATGGGTTACATTAAGTCTTGTGATGTTTTAGGTTTCCAATAAGGAGGTTTTAAATTTTATGTCACGTCATTTTCAGATGCTTCATTCAAGAGATGTTTCCACTATAGAATGCAGAGCAAGGGCAAAAATACAAGTGATAGAGCGAGTGAGTGAGAGAGAAGGAGTGTTGTGGAAGGAGAGAATGAAACAAAGACAGAGTGAGTGAACGGCAGGGAGGCATAGAAGAGTAGTCTAGTAGTGAAGGAGACCTGCTTTTCCCTGCTCTTGACCTCCCACCCATCCCCAAACAACCACAAACATACCTTCTGTGCAAAGTTGGCATGCAGAATTTCACGCCTCAGCAAGTGAGGGTGAGTCCCAGGCCAGGGGCTAAAGAGCAAAAGAGTGCCTGTGCTCAGACTTTCCCTGCTAGGGATAGTTTATCTGGAACAAGGCCTACTCTCTTGTATCCAGCAAGGATCTAGAAATCCTGCATGAATCTGCAAGGCACATTGGCAGCATAAATTTGCATAAACTGCCCCACCTATTGCCTTCCTACTTCCTGTGCTGTAGTTGTTTGTGTAGAGAGAGAGGTCGCAGGCAAGGAAATGTTGTTAGTCGGATACAGGACCCTAAATAGCTGGTGAGAGGTATGTGGTGTTCTAAAAGCATGAAAACTGTATACCTGTGAAATAAAGTGCTTTCGTATGTGTTCTTCTGTGTTTATTGTCCTGTGCATAAAGTTGCACCTTGTGTTTGAAGGTTTAAATTTTTTCAGGCATGCATTGAGGTAGACGTTTCTGAGTAACTTTTATTCATTTCTTAAAAGCATATACTGTCAGGATGGCCGAGAGGTCTAAGGCGCTGTGTTTAGGCCACAGTCTCCTTTGGAGGCGTGGGTTCGAATCCCACTTCTGACATGCCTTTTGGAGATTTAATCTCCTTTATCAGGTTAACATCTGATGGAAGTTGCATCTGTTGGTCTTCACTTGGCACGTTATTCCGTTCTCCTCTTGTCAAGAGAGATGGGGTTTCTCATATATTTAGGTTCTATAACGTCTTGCTGACAAAGCGCAATCCTTACCAAATGAGCATAGGACCCATGTAAGAGGTCATCTGGAAGAGTCATGCTCTTGTATGCCCTGGCCAGACGGGCCCAGCAAATTTGGAAGAATGCCATTCATCTGGTAGACAACTGGACTCCAGCACACTTACAGCAATTTCCTCAGGGCTTTCATCAGGGGCTGCTTAAATTTGCATACACCACCCTATGTTGTGACTTTGAGATCCCTTGTTGAAATTGCTTTAGCCAGCCAAGAGGTGGCTATTGTCTCAATTTCAAAGCAGCTTTGAGCCGTTCAAGTGGCTGGTGAATAGCACTTTCTCTTTGTTCGCCTCAAAGTTCTAAAGAGTTCTCCATAGGTCCTGCTCTGTACAGATTGTTCAAAGATCTGTTGGAAGTGCATATAATAGGATAAATAAATTGAGGGCATTCCTTTTCAGTACCTCACCTGCATGGCTGTCTGGCCTCTGGAATATGCTGGGAAAGCAAGTCAGGATGGCCGAGTGGTCTAAGGCGCTGCGTTCAGGTCGCAGTCTCCTCTGGAGGCGTGGGTTCAAATCCCACTTCTGACAGTCCTGTGTTTACTCTAATTTTTTTCTTGAGAAATATGATCATTTCCCTCGCAGTGGCTTATAGGATTGTCTTCTTGGAAGAGTGCAGTGAGTTTTTTTCTTGCTCTAGCCACTATTGGCCTAAGCTCTGTGCATTTTTTGGTTCCTAATATCTTTCTCACCCTTTAGATGAAAAAGCAGCATGGGGTCAGGATGGCTGAGTGGTCTAAGACGCTGCGTTAAGGCCGCAGTCTCTCCTGGAGGCGTGGGTTCGAATCCCACTTCTGACAAAACTTGAATTCCATTTTCTCTCTCAGTTCCTTTAGAATCTCAGCTAAAAATTGGCAATGTAAATAATATCTGAATAAGTACCAAACTTCAGTTTCAACTGCAAATGCATTTGCCCTATTCTATCTTTAACGTTAATGTAATATTCTTCTAGCACTCGTGGTGTTTTATATTTCTTTTGTGGGGTACTTTAAAAATCTTTTTTATGAAAGAAATGGGTTACATTAAGTCTTGTGATGTTTTAGGTTTCCAATAAGGAGGTTTTAAATTTTATGTCACGTCATTTTCAGATGCTTCATTCAAGAGATGTTTCCACTATAGAATGCAGAGCAAGGGCAAAAATACAAGTGATAGAGCGAGTGAGTGAGAAGGAGTGTTGTGGAAGGAGAGAATGAAACAAAGACAGAGTGAGTGAACGGCAGGGAGGCATAGAAGAGTAGTCTAGTAGTGAAGGAGACCTGCTTTTCCCTGCTCTTGACCTCCCACCCATCCCCAAACAACCACAAACATACCTTCTGTGCAAAGTTGGTATGCACAATTTCACGCCTCAGCAAGTGAGGGTGAGTCCCAGGCCAGGGGCTAAAGAGCAAAAGAGTGCCTGTGCTCAGACTTTCCCTGCTAGGGATAGTTTATCTGGAACAAGGCCTACTCTCTTGTATCCAGCAAGGATCTGCAAGGTACATTGGCAGCATACATTTGCATAAACTGCCCCACCTATTGATTCCTATTTCCTGTGCTGTAGTTGTTTGTGTAGAGAGAGAGGTCGCAGGCAAGGAAATGTTGTGAGTCGGATACAGGACCCTAAATAGCTGGTGAGAGGTATGTGGTGTTCTAAAAGCATGAAAACTGTATACCTGTGAAATAAAGTGCTTTCGTATGTGTTCTTCTGTGTTTATTGTCCTGTGCATAAAGTTGCACCTTGTGTATGAAGGTTTAAATTATTTCAGGCTTGCATGGAGGTAGACGTTTCTGAGTAACTTTTATTCATTTCTTAAAAGCTTATACTGTCAGGATGGCCGAGAGGTTTATGGCGCTGTGTTTAGGCCACAGTCTCCTTTGGAGGCGTGGGTTCGAATCCCACTTCTGACATGCCTTTTGGAGATTTAATCTCCTTTATCAGGTTAACATCTGATGGAAGTTGCATCTGTTGGTCTTCACCTGGCACGTTATTCCGTTCTCCTCTTGTCAAGAGAGATGGGGTTTCTCATATATTTAGGTTCTATAACGTCTTGCTGACAAAGCGCAATCCTTACCAAATGAGCATAGGACCCATGTAAGAGGTCATCTGGAAGAGTCATGCTCTTGTATGCCCTGCCCAGACGGGCCCAGCAAATTTGGAAGAATGCCTTGCATCTGGTAGACAACTGGACTCCAGCACACTTACAGCAATTTCCTCAGGGCTTTGATCAGGGGCTGCTTAAATTTGCATACTCCACCCTATGTTGTGACTTTGAGATCCCTTGTTGAAATTGCTTTAGCCAGCCAAGAGGTGGCTATTGTCTCAATTTCAAAGCAGCTTTGAGCCGTTCAAGTGGCTGGTGAATAGCACTTTCTCTTTGTTCGCCTCAAAGTTCTAAAGAGTTCTCCATAGGTCCTGCTCTGTACAGATTGTTCAAAGATCTGTTGGAAGTGCATATAATAGGATAAATAAATTGAGGGCATTCCTTTTCAGTACCTCACCTGCATGGCTGTCTGGCCTCTGGAAGATGCTGGGAAAGCAAGTCAGGATGGCCGAGTGGTCTAAGGCGCTGCCTTCAGGTTGCAGTCTCCTCTGGAGGCGGGGGTTCAAATCCCACTTCTGACAGTCCTGTGTTTACTCTAATTTTTTTCTTGAGAAATATGATCATTTCCCTCGCAGTGGCTTATAGGATTGTCTTCTTGGAAGAGTGCAGTGAGTTTTTTTCTTGCTCTAGCCACTATTGCCCTAAGCTCTGTGCATTTTTTGGTTCCTAATATCTTTCTCACCCTTTAGATGCAAAAGCAGCATGGGGTCAGGATGGCCGAGTGGTCTAAGGCGCTGCGTTAAGGCCGCAGTCTCTCCTGGAGGCATGGGTTCAAATCCCACTTCTGACAAAACTTGAATTCCATTTTCTCTCTCAGTTCCTTTAGAATCTCAGCTAAAAATTGGCAATGTAAATAATATCTGAATAAGTACCACACTTCAGTTTCAACTGCAAATGCATTTGCCCTATTCTATCTTTAACGTTAATGTAATATTCTTCTAGCACTCGTGGTGTTTTATATTTGTTTTGTGGGGTACTTTAAAAATCTTTTTTATGAAAGAAATGGGTTACATTAAGTCTTGTGATGTTTTAGGTTTCCAATAAGGAGGTTTTAAATTTTATGTCACGTCATTTTCAGATGCTTCATTCAAGAGATGTTTCCACTATAGAATGCAGAGCAAGGGCAAAAATACAAGTGATAGAGCGAGTGAGTGAGAAGGAGTGTTGTGGAAGGAGAGAATGAAACAAAGACAGAGTGAGTGAATGGCAGGGAGGCATAGAAGAGGAGTCTAGTAGTGAAGGAGACCTGCTTTTCCCTGCTCTTGACCTCCCACCCATCCCCAAACAACCACAAACATACCTTCTGTGCAAAGTTGGTATGCAGAATTTCACGCCTCAGCAAGTGAGGGTGAGTCCCAGGCCAGGGGCTAAAGAGCAAAAGAGTGCCTGTGCTCAGACTTTCCCTGCTAGGGATAGTTTATCTGGAACAAGGCCTACTCTCTTGTATCCAGCAAGGATCTAGAAATCCTGCATGAATCTGCAAGGCACATTGGCAGCATAAATTTGCATAAACTGCCCCACCTATTGCCTTCCTACTTCCTGTGCTGTAGTTGTTTGTGTAGAGAGAGAGGTCGCAGGCAAGGAAATGTTGTGAGTCGGATACAGGACCCTAAATAGCTGATGAGAGGTATGTGGTGTTCTAAAAGCATGAAAACTGTATACCTGTGAAATAAAGTGCTTTCGTATGTGTTCTTCTGTGTTTATTGTCCTGTGCATAAAGTTGCACCTTGTGTTTGAAGGTTTAAATTATTTCAGGCTTGCATGGAGGTAGACGTTTCTGAGTAACTTTTATTCATTTCTTAAAAGCCTATACTGTCAGGATGGCCGAGAGGTCTAAGGTGCTGTGTTTAGGCCACAGTCTCCTTTGGAGGCGTGGGTTTGAATCCCACTTCTGACATTCCTTTTGGAGATTTAATCTCCTTTGTCAGGTTAACATCTGATGGAAGTTGCATCTGTTGGTCTTCACTTGGCACGTTATTCCGTTCTCCTCTTGTCAAGAGAGATGGGGTTTCTCATATATTTAGGTTCTATAATGTCTTGCTGACAAAGCGCAATCCTTACCAAATGAGCATAGGACCCATGTAAGAGGTCATCTGGAAGAGTCATGCTCTTGTATGCCCTGGCCAGACGGGCCCTGCAAATTTGGAAGAATGCCATTCATCTGGTAGACAACTGGACTCCAGCACACTTACAGCAATTTCCTCAGGGCTTTGATCAGGGGCTGCTTAAATTTGCATACTCCACCCTATGTTGTGACTTTGAGATCCCTTGTTGAAATTGCTTTAGCCAGCCAAGAGGTGGCTATTGTCTCAATTTCAAAGCAGTTTTGAGCCGTTCAAGTGGCTGGTGAATAGCACTTTCTCTTTGTTCGCCTCAAAGTTCTAAAGAGTTCTCCATAGGTCCTGCTCTGTACAGATTGTTCAAAGATCTGTTGGAAGTGCATATAATAGGATAAATAAATTGAGGGCATTCCTTTTCAGTACCTCACCTGCATGGCTGTCTGGCCTCTGGAAGATGCTGGGAAAGCAAGTCAGGATGGCCGAGTGGTCTAAGGTGCTGCGTTCAGGTCGCAGTCTCCTCTGGAGGCGTGGGTTCAAATCCCACTTCTGACAGTCCTGTGTTTACTCTAATTATTTTCTTGAGAAATATGATCATTTCCCTCGCAGTGGCTTATAGGATTGTCTTCTTGGAAGAGTGCAGTGAGTTTTTTTCTTGCTCTAGCCACTATTGCCCTCAGCTCTGTGCATTTTTTGGTTCCTAATATCTTTCTCACCCTTTAGATGAAAAAGCAGCATGGGGTCAGGATGGCCGAGTGGTCTAAGGCGCTGCGTTAAGGCCGCAGTCTCTCCTGGAGGCGTGGGTTCGAATCCCACTTCTGACAAAACTTGAATTCCATTTTCTCTCTCAGTTCCTTTAGAATCTCAGCTAAAAATTTGCAATGAAAATAATATCTGAATAAGTACCAAACTTCAGTTTCAACTGCAAATGCATTTGCCCTATTCTATCTTTAACGTTAATGTAATATTCTTCTAGCACTCGTGGTGTTTTATATTTCTTTTGTGGGGTACTTTAAAAATCTTTTTTATGAAAGAAATGGGTTACATTAAGTCTTGTGATGTTTTAGGTTTCCAATAAGGAGGTTTTAAATTTTATGTCACGTCATTTTCAGATGCTTCATTCAAGAGATGTTTCCACTATAGAATGCAGAGCAAGGGCAAAAATACAAGTGATAGAGCGAGTGAGTGAGAGAGAAGGAGTGTTGTGGAAGGAGAGAATGAAACAAAGACAGAGTGAGTGAACGGCAGGGAGGCATAGAAGAGTAGTCTAGTAGTGAAGGAGACCTGCTTTTCCCTGCTCTTGACCTCCCACCCATCCCCAAACAACAACAAACATACCTTCTGTGCAAAGTTGGTATGCAGAATTTCACGCCTCAGCAAGTGAGGGTGAGTCCCAGGCCAGGGGCTAAAGAGCAAAAGAGTGCCTGTGCTCAGACTTTCCCTGCTAGGGATAGTTTATCTGGAACAAGGCCTACTCTCTTGTATCCAGCAAGGATCTAGAAATCCTGCATGAATCTGCAAGGCACATTGGCAGCATAAATTTGCATAAACTGCCCCACCTATTGCCTTCCTACTTCCTGTGCTGTAGTTGTTTGTGTAGAGAGAGAGGTCGCAGGCAAGGAAATGTTGTTAGTCGGATACAGGACCCTAAATAGCTGGTGAGAGGTATGTGGTGTTCTAAAAGCATGAAAACTGTATACCTGTGAAATAAAGTGCTTTCGTATGTGTTCTTCTGTGTTTATTGTCCTGTGCATAAAGTTGCACCTTGTGTTTGAAGGTTTAAATTTTTTCAGGCATGCATTGAGGTAGACGTTTCTGAGTAACTTTTATTCATTTCTTAAAAGCATATACTGTCAGGATGGCCGAGAGGTCTAAGGCGCTGTGTTTAGGCCACAGTCTCCTTTGGAGGCGTGGGTTCGAATTCCACTTCTGACATGCCTTTTGGAGATTTAATCTCCTTTATCAGGTTAACATCTGATGGAAGTTGCATCTGTTGGTCTTCACTTGGCACGTTATTCCGTTCTCCTCTTGTCAAGAGAGATGGGGTTTCTCATATATTTAGGTTCTATAACGTCTTGCTGACAAAGCGCAATCCTTACCAAATGAGCATAGGACCCATGTAAGAGGTCATCTGGAAGAGTCATGCTCTTGTATGCCCTGGCCAGACGGGCCCAGCAAATTTGGAAGAATGCCATTCATCTGGTAGACAACTGGACTCCAGCACACTTACAGCAATTTCCTCAGGGCTTTGATCAGGGGCTGCTTAAATTTGCATACTCCACCCTATGTTTTGACTTTGAGATCCCTTGTTGAAATTGCTTTAGCCAGCCAAGAGGTGGCTATTGTCTCAATTTCAGAGCAGCTTTGAGCCGTTCAAGTGGCTGGTGAATAGCACTTTCTCTTTGTTCGCCTCAAAGTTCTAAAGAGTTCTCCATAGGTCCTGCTCTGTACAGATTGTTCAAAGATCTGTTGGAAGTGCATATAATAGGATAAATAAATTGAGGGCATTCCTTTTCAGTACCTCACCTGCATGGCTGTCTGGCCTCTGGAATATGCTGGGAAAGCAAGTCAGGATGGCCGAGTGGTCTAAGGCGCTGCCTTCAGGTCGCAGTCTCCACTGGAGGCGGGGGTTCAAATCCCACTTCTGACAGTCCTGTGTTTACTCTAATTTTTTTCTTGAGAAATATGATCATTTCCCTCGCAGTGGCTTATAGGATTGTCTTCTTGGAAGAGTGCAGTGAGTTTTTTTCTTGCTCTAGCCACTATTGGCCTAAGCTCTGTGCATTTTTTGGTTCCCAATATCTTTCTCACCCTTTAGATGAAAAAGCAGCATGGGGTCAGGATGGCTGAGTGGTCTAAGGCACTGCGTTAAGGCCGCAGTCTCTCCTGGAGGCGTGGGTTCGAATCCCACTTCTGACAAAACTGGAATTCCATTTTCTCTCTCAGTTCCTTTAGAATCTCAGCTAAAAATTGGCAATGTAAATAATATCTGAATAAGTACCAAACTTCAGTTTCAACTGCAAATGCATTTGCCCTATTCTATCTTTAACGTTAATGTAATATTCTTCTAGCACTCGTGGTGTTTTATATTTCTTTTGTGGGGTACTTTAAAAATCTTTTTTATGAAAGAAATGGGTTACATTAAGTCTTGTGATGTTTTAGGTTTCTAATAAGGAGGTTTTAAATTTTATGTCACGTCATTTTCAGATGCTTCATTCAAGAGATGTTTCCACTATAGAATGCAGAGCAAGGGCAAAAATACAAGTGATAGAGCGAGTGAGTGAGAAGGAGTGTTGTGGAAGGAGAGAATGAAACAAAGACAGAGTGAGTGAACGGCAGGGAGGCATAGAAGAGTAGTCTAGTAGTGAAGGAGACCTGCTTTTCCCTGCTCTTGACCTCCCGCCCATCCCCAAACAACCACAAACATACCTTCTGTGCAAAGTTGGAATGCAGAATTTCACGCCTCAGCAAGTGAGGGTGAGTCCCAGGCCAGGGGCTAAAGAGCAAAAGAGTGCCTGTGCTCAGACTTTCCCTGCTAGGGATAGTTTATCTGGAACAAGGCCTACTCTCTTGTATCCAGCAAGGATCTGCAAGGTACATTGGCAGCATACATTTGCATAAACTGCCCCACCTATTGATTCCTACTTCCTGTGCTGTAGTTGTTTGTGTAGAGAGAGAGGTCGCAGGCAAGGAAATGTTGTGAGTCGGATACAGGACCCTAAATAGCTGGTGAGAGGTATGTGGTGTTCTAAAAGCATGAAAACTGTATACCTGTGAAATAAAGTGCTTTCGTATGTGTTCTTCTGTGTTTATTGTCCTGTGCATAAAGTTGCACCTTGTGTTTGAAGGTTTAAATTATTTCAGGCTTGCATGGAGGTAGACGTTTCTGAGTAACTTTTATTCATTTCTTAAAAGCCTATACTGTCAGGATGGCCGAGAGGTTTATGGCGCTGTGTTTAGGCCACAGTCTCCTTTGGAGGCGTGGGTTCGAATCCCACTTCTGACATGCCTTTTGGAGATTTAATCTCCTTTATCAGGTTAACATCTGATGGAAGTTGCATCTGTTGGTCTTCACCTGGCACGTTATTCCGTTCTCCTCTTGTCAAGAGAGATGGGGTTTCTCATATATTTAGGTTCTATAACGTCTTGCTGACAAAGCGCAATCCTTACCAAATGAGCATAGGACCCATGTAAGAGGTCATCTGGAAGAGTCATGCTCTTGTATGCCCTGCCCACACGGGCCCAGCAAATTTGGAAGAATGCCTTGCATCTGGTAGACAACTGGACTCCAGCACACTTACAGCAATTTCCTCAGGGCTTTGATCAGGGGCTGCTTAAATTTGCATACTCCACCCTATGTTGTGACTTTGAGATCCCTTGTTGAAATTGCTTTAGCCAGCCAAGAGGTGGCTATTGTCTCAATTTCAAAGCAGCTTTGAGCCGTTCAAGTGGCTGGTGAATAGCACTTTCTCTTTGTTCGCCTCAAAGTTCTAAAGAGTTCTCCATAGGTCCTGCTCTGTACAGATTGTTCAAAGATCTGTTGGAAGTGCATATAATAGGATAAATAAATTGAGGGCATTCCTTTTCAGTACCTCACCTGCATGGCTGTCTGGCCTCTGGAAGATGCTGGGAAAGCAAGTCAGGATGGCCGAGTGGTCTAAGGCGCTGCCTTCAGGTTGCAGTCTCCTCTGGAGGCGGGGGTTCAAATCCCACTTCTGACAGTCCTGTGTTTACTCTAATTTTTTTCTTGAGAAATATGATCATTTCCCTCGCAGTGGCTTATAGGATTGTCTTCTTGGAAGAGTGCAGTGAGTTTTTTTCTTGCTCTAGCCACTATTGGCCTAAGCTCTGTGCATTTTTTGGTTCCTAATATCTTTCTCACCCTTTAGATGAAAAAGCAGCATGGGGTCAGGATGGCCGAGTGGTCTAAGGCGCTGCGTTAAGGCCGCAGTCTCTCCTGGAGGCGTGGGTTCGAATCCCACTTCTGACAAAACTTGAATTCCATTTTCTCTCTCAGTTCCTTTAGAATCTCAGCTAAAAATTGGCAATGTAAATAATATCTGAATAAGTACCAAACTTCAGTTTCAACTGCAAATGCATTTGCCCTATTCTATCTTTAACGTTAATGTAATATTCTTCTAGCACTCGTGGTGTTTTATATTTCTTTTGTGGGGTACTTTAAAAATCTTTTTTATGAAAGAAATGGGTTACATTAAGTCTTGTGAAGTTTTAGGTTTCCAATAAGGAGGTTTTAAATTTTATGTCACGTCATTTTCAGATGCTTCATTCAAGAGATGTTTCCACTATAGAATGCAGAGCAAGGGCAAAAATACAAGTGATAGAGCGAGTGAGTGAGAAGGAGTGTTGTGGAAGGAGAGAATGAAACAAAGACAGAGTGAGTGAATGGCAGGGAGGCATAGAAGAGGAGTCTAGTAGTGAAGAAGACCTGCTTTTCCCTGCTCTTGACCTCCTACCCATCCCCAAACAACCACAAACATACCTTCTGTGCAAAGTTGGTATGCAGAATGTCACGCCTCAGCAAGTGAGGGTGAGTCCCAGGCCAGGGGCTAAAGAGCAAAAGAGTGCCTGTGCTCAGACTTTCCCTGCTAGGGATAGTTTATCTGGAACAAGGTCTACTCTCTTGTATCCAGCAAGGATCTAGAAATCCTGCATGAATCTGCAAGGCACATTGGCAGCATAAATTTGCATAAACTGGCCCACCTATTGCCTTCCTACTTCCTGTGCTGTAGTTGTTTGTGTAGAGAGAGAGGTCGCAGGCAAGGAAATTTTGTGAGTCGGATACAGGACCCTAAATAGCTGGTGAGAGGTATGTGGTGTTCTAAAAGCATGAAAACTGTATACCTGTGAAATAAAGTGCTTTCGTATGTGTTCTTCTGTGTTTATTGTCCTGTGCATAAAGTTGCACCTTGTGTTTGAAGGTTTAAATTATTTCAGGCTTGCATGGAGGTAGACGTTTCTGAGTAACTTTTATTCATTTCTTAAAAGCCTAAACTGTCAGGATGGCCGAGAGGTCTAAGGTGCTGTGTTTAGGCCACAGTCTCCTTTGGAGGCGTGGGTTCGAATCCCACTTCTGACATGCCTTTTGGAGATTTAATCTCCTTTATCAGGTTAACATCTGATGGAAGTTGCATCTGTTGGTCTTCACCTGGCACGTTATTCCGTTCTCCTCTTGTCAAGAGAGATGGGGTTTCTCATATATTTAGGTTCTATAACGTCTTGCTGATAAAGCGCAATCCTTACCAAATGAGCATAGGACCCATGTAAGAGGTCATCTGGAAGAGTCATGCTCTTGTATGCCCTGGCCAGACGGGCCCTGCAAATTTGGAAGAATGCCATTCATCTGGTAGACAACTGGACTCCAGCACACTTACAGCAATTTCCTCAGGGCTTTGATCAGGGGCTGCTTAAATTTGCATACTCCACCCTATGTTGTGACTTTGAGATCCCTTGTTGAAATTGCTTTAGCCAGCCAAGAGGTGGCTATTGTCTCAATTTCAAAGCAGCTTTGAGCCGTTCAAGTGGCTGGTGAATAGCACTTTCTCTTTGTTCGCGTCAAAGTTCTAAAGAGTTCTCCATAGGTCCTGCTCTGTACAGATTGTTCAAAGATCTGTTGGAAGTGCATATAATAGGATAAATAAATTGAGGGCATTCCTTTTCACTACCTCACCTGCATGGCTGTCTGGCCTCTGGAAGATGTTGGGAAAGGAAGTCAGGATGGCCGGGTGGTCTAAGGCGCTGCGTTCAGGTCGCAGTCTCCTCTGGAGGCGTGGGTTCAAATCCCACTTCTGATAGTCCTGTGTTTACTCTACTTTTTTTCTTGAGAAATATGATCATTTCCCTCGCAGTGCCTTATAGGATTGTCTTCTTGGAAGAGTGCAGTGAGTTTTTTTCTTGCTCTAGCCACTATTGGCCTAAGCTATGTGCATTTTTTGGTTCCTCATATCTTTCTCACCCTTTAGATGAAAAAGCAGCATGGGGTCAGGATGGCCGAGTGGTCTAAGGCGCTGAGTTAAGGCCGCAGTCTCTCCTGGAGGCGTGGGTTAGAATCCCACTTCTGACAAAACTTGAATTCCATTTTCTCTCTCAGTTCCTTTAGAATCTCAGCTAAAAATTGGCAATGTAAATAATATCTGAATAAGTACCAAACTTCAGTTTCAACTGCAAATGCATTTGCCCTATTCTATCTTTAACGTTAATGTTATATTCTTCTAGCACTCGTGGTGTTTTATATTTGTTTTGTGGGGTACTTTAAAAATCTTTTTTATGAAAGAAATGGGTTACATTAAGTCTTGTGATGTTTTAGGTTTCCAATAAGGAGGTTTTAAATTTTATGTCACGTCATTTTCAGATGCTTCATTCAAGAGATGTTTCCACTATAGAATGCAGAGCAAGGGCAAAAATACAAGTGATAGAGCGAGTGAGTGAGAAGGAGTGTTGTGGAAGGAGAGAATGAAACAAAGACAGAGTGAGTGAATGGCAGGGAGGCATAGAAGAGGAGTCTAGTAGTGAAGGAGACCTGCTTTTCCCTGCTCTTGACCTCCCACCCATCCCCAAACAACCACAAACATACCTTCTGTGCAAAGTTGGTATGCAGAATTTCACGCCTCAGCAAGTGAGGGTGAGTCCCAGGCCAGGGGCTAAAGAGCAAAAGAGTGCCTGTGCTCAGACTTTCCCTGCTAGGGATAGTTTATCTGGAACAAGGCCTACTCTCTTGTATCCAGCAAGGATCTAGAAATCCTGCATGAATCTGCAAGGCACATTGGCAGCATAAATTTGCATAAACTGCCCCACCTATTGCCTTCCTACTTCCTGTGCTGTAGTTGTTTGTGTAGAGAGAGAGGTCGCAGGCAAGGAAATGTTGTGAGTCGGATACAGGACCCTAAATAGCTGGTGAGAGGTATGTGGTGTTCTAAAAGCATGAAAACTGTATACCTGTGAAATAAAGTGCCTTCGTATGTGTTCTTCTGTGTTTATTGTCCTGTGCATAAAGTTGCACCTTGTGTTTGAAGGTTTAAATTATTTCAGGCTTGCATGGAGGTAGACGTTTCTGAGTAACTTTTATTCATTTCTTAAAACCCTATACTGTCAGGATGGCCGAGAGGTCTAAGGCGCTGTGTTTAGGCCACCGTCTCCTTTGGAGGCGTGGGTTCGAATCCCACTTCTGACATGCCTTTTGGAGATTTAATCTCCTTTATCAGGTTAACATCTGATGGAAGTTGCATCTGTTGGTCTTCACTTCGCACGTTATTCCGTTCTCCTCTTGTCAAGAGAGATGGGGTTTCTCATATATTTAGGTTCTATAACGTCTTGCTGACAAAGCGCAATCCTTACCAAATGAGCATAGGACCCATGTAAGAGGTCATCTGGAATAGTCATGCTCTTGTATGCCCTGGCCAGACGGGCCCTGCAAATTTGGAAGAATGCCATGCATCTGGTAGACAACTGGACTCCAGCACACTTACAGCAATTTCCTTAGGGCTTTGATCAGGGGCTGCTTAAATTTAGATACTCCACCCTATGTTGTGACTTTGAGATCCCTTGTTGAAATTGCTTTAGCCAGCCAAGAGGTGGCTATTGTCTCAATTTCAAAGCAGCTTTGAGCCGTTCAAGTGGCTGGTGAATAGCACTTTCTCTTTGTTCGCCTCAAAGTTCTAAAGAGTTCTCCATAGGTCCTGCTCTGTACAGATTGTTCAAAGATCTGTTGGAAGTGCATATAATAGGATAAATAAATTGAGGGCATTCCTTTTCAGTACCTCACCTGCATGGCTGTCTGGCCTCTGGAAGATGCTGGGAAAGCAAGTCAGGATGGCCGAGTGGTCTAAGGCGCTGCGTTCAGGTCGCAGTCTCCTCTGGAGGCGTGGGTTCAAATCCCACTTCTGACAGTCCTGTGTTTATTCTAATTTTTTTCTTGAGAAATATGATCATTTCCCTCGCAGTGGCTTATAGGATTGTCTTCTTGGAAGAGTGCAGTGAGTTTTTTTCTTGCTCTAGCCACTATTGGCCTAAGCTCTGAGCATTTTTTGGTTCCTAATATCTTTCTCACCCTTTAGATGAAAAAGCAGCATGGGGTCAGGATGGCCGAGTGGTCTAAGGCACTGCGTTAAGGCCGCAGTCTCTCCTGGAGGCGTGGGTTCGAATCCCACTTCTGACAAAACTTGAATTCCATTTTCTCTCTCAGTTCCTTTAGAATCTCAGCTAAAAATTGGCAATGTAAATAATATCTGAATAAGTACCAAACTTCAGTTTCAACTGCAAATGCATTTGCCCTATTCTATCTTTAACGTTAATGTAATATTCTTCTAGCACTCGTGGTGTTTTATATTTGTTTTGTGGGGTACTTTAAAAATCTTTTTTATGAAAGAAATGGGTTACATTAAGTCTTGTGATGTTTTAGGTTTCCAATAAGGAGGTTTTAAATTTTATGTCACGTCATTTTCAGATGCTTCATTCAAGAGATGTTTCCACTATAGAATGCAGAGCAAGGGCAAAAATACAAGTGATAGAGCGAGTGAGTGAGAAGGAGTGTTGTGGAAGGAGAGAATGAAACAAAGACAGAGTGAGTGAATGGCAGACAGGCATAGAAGAGGAGTCTAGTAGTGAAGGAGACCTGCTTTTCCCTGCTCTTGACCTCCCACCCATCCCCAAACAACCACAAACATACCTTCTGTGCAAAGTTGGTATGCAGAATTTCACGCCTCAGCAAGTGAGGGTGAGTCCCAGGCCAGGGGCTAAAGAGCAAAAGAGTGCCTGTGCTCAGACTTTCCCTGCTAGGGATAGTTTATCTGGAACAAGGCCTACTCTCTTGTATCCAGCAAGGATCTAGAAATCCTGCATGAATCTGCAAGGCACATTGGCAGCATAAATTTGCATAAACTGCCCCACCTATTGCCTTCCTACTTCCTGTGCTGTAGTTGTTTGTGTAGAGAGAGAGGTCGCAGGCAAGGAAATGTTGTGAGTCGGATACAGGACCCTAAATAGCTGGTGAGAGGTATGTGGTGTTCTAAAAGCATGAAAACTGTATACCTGTGAAATAAAGTGCCTTCGTATGTGTTCTTCTGTGTTTATTGTCCTGTGCATAAAGTTGCACCTTGTGTTTGAAGGTTTAAATTATTTCAGGCTTGCATGGAGGTAGACGTTTCTGAGTAACTTTTATTCATTTCTTAAAAGCCTATACTGTCAGGATGGCCGAGAGTTCTAAGGCGCTGTGTTTAGGCCACAGTCTCCTTTGGAGGCGTGGGTTCGAATCCCACTTCTGACATGCCTTTTGGAGATTTAATCTCCTTTATCAGGTTAACATCTGATGGAAGTTGCATCTGTTGGTCTTCACTTGGCACGTTATTCCGTTCTCCTCTTGTCAAGAGAGATGGGGTTTCTCATATATTTAGGTTCTATAACGTCTTGCTGACAAAGCGCAATCCTTACCAAATGAGCATAGGACCCATGTAAGAGGTCATCTGGAATAGTCATGCTCTTGTATGCCCTGGCCAGACGGGCCCTGCAAATTTGGAAGAATGCCATGCATCTGGTAGACAACTGGACTCCAGCACACTTACAGCAATTTCCTTAGGGCTTTGATCAGGGGCTGCTTAAATTTAGATACTCCACCCTATGTTGTGACTTTGAGATCCCTTGTTGAAATTGCTTTAGCCAGCCAAGAGGTGGCTATTGTCTCAATTTCAAAGCAGCTTTGAGCCGTTCAAGTGGCTGGTGAATAGCACTTTCTCTTTGTTCGCCTCAAAGTTCTAAAGAGTTCTCCATAGGTCCTGCTCTGTACAGATTGTTCAAAGATCTGTTGGAAGTGCATATAATAGGATAAATAAATTGAGGGCATTCCTTTTCAGTACCTCACCTGCATGGCTGTCTGGCCTCTGGAAGATACTGGGAAAGCAAGTCAGGATGGCCGAGTGGTCTAAGGCGCTGCGTTCAGGTCGCAGTCTCCTCTGGAGGCGTTGGTTCAAATCCCACTTCTGACAGTCCTGTGTTTACTCTAATTTTTTTCTTGAGAAATATGATCATTTCCCTCGCAGTGGCTTATAGGATTGTCTTCTTGGAAGAGTGCAGTGAGTTTTTTTCTTGCTCTAGCCACTATTGCCCTCAGCTCTGTGGATTTTTTGGTTCCTAATATCTTTCTCACCCTTTAGATGCAAAAGCAGCATGGGGTCAGGATGGCCGAGTGGTCTAAGGCGCTGCGTTAAGGCCGCAGTCTCTCCTGGAGGCGTGGGTTCGAATCCCACTTCTGACAAAACTTGAATTCCATTTTCTCTCTCAGTTCCTTTAGAATCTCAGCTAAAAATTGGCAATGTAAATAATATCTGAATAAGTACCAAACTTCAGTTTCAAATGCATTTGCCCTATTCTATCTTTAACGTTAATGTAATATTCTTCTAGCACTCGTGGTGTTTTATATTTGTTTTGTGGGGTACTTTAAAAATCTTTTTTATGAAAGAAATGGGTTACATTAAGTCTTGTGATGTTTTAGGTTTCCAATAAGGAGGTTTTAAATTTTATGTCACGTCATTTTCAGATGCTTCATTCAAGAGATGTTTCCACTATAGAATGCAGAGCAAGGGCAAAAATACAAGTGATAGAGCGAGTGAGTGAGAAGGAGTGTTGTGGAAGGAGAGAATGAAACAAAGACAGAGTGAGTGAACGGCAGGGAGGCATAGAAGAGTAGTCTAGTAGTGAAGGAGACCTGCTTTTCCCTGCTCTTGACCTCCCGCCCATCCCCAAACAACCACAAACATACCTTCTGTGCAAAGTTGGAATGCAGAATTTCACGCCTCAGCAAGTGAGGGTGAGTCCCAGGCCAGGGGCTAAAGAGCAAAAGAGTGCCTGTGCTCAGACTTTCCCTGCTAGGGATAGTTTATCTGGAACAAGGCCTACTCTCTTGTATCCAGCAAGGATCTGCAAGGTACATTGGCAGCATACATTTGCATAAACTGCCCCACCTATTGATTCCTACTTCCTGTGCTGTAGTTGTTTGTGTAGAGAGAGAGGTCGCAGGCAAGGAAATGTTGTGAGTCGGATACAGGACCCTAAATAGCTGGTGAGAGGTATGTGGTGTTCTAAAAGCATGAAAACTGTATACCTGTGAAATAAAGTGCTTTCGTATGTGTTCTTCTGTGTTTATTGTCCTGTGCATAAAGTTGCACCTTGTGTTTGAAGGTTTAAATTATTTCAGGCTTGCATGGAGGTAGACGTTTCTGAGTAACTTTTATTCATTTCTTAAAAGCCTATACTGTCAGGATGGCCGAGAGGTTTATGGCGCTGTGTTTAGGCCACAGTCTCCTTTGGAGGCGTGGGTTCGAATCCCACTTCTGACATGCCTTTTGGAGATTTAATCTCCTTTATCAGGTTAACATCTGATGGAAGTTGCATCTGTTGGTCTTCACCTGGCACGTTATTCCGTTCTCCTCTTGTCAAGAGAGATGGGGTTTCTCATATATTTAGGTTCTATAACGTCTTGCTGACAAAGCGCAATCCTTACCAAATGAGCATAGGACCCATGTAAGAGGTCATCTGGAAGAGTCATGCTCTTGTATGCCCTGCCCACACGGGCCCAGCAAATTTGGAAGAATGCCTTGCATCTGGTAGACAACTGGACTCCAGCACACTTACAGCAATTTCCTCAGGGCTTTGATCAGGGGCTGCTTAAATTTGCATACTCCACCCTATGTTGTGACTTTGAGATCCCTTGTTGAAATTGCTTTAGCCAGCCAAGAGGTGGCTATTGTCTCAATTTCAAAGCAGCTTTGAGCCGTTCAAGTGGCTGGTGAATAGCACTTTCTCTTTGTTCGCCTCAAAGTTCTAAAGAGTTCTCCATAGGTCCTGCTCTGTACAGATTGTTCAAAGATCTGTTGGAAGTGCATATAATAGGATAAATAAATTGAGGGCATTCCTTTTCAGTACCTCACCTGCATGGCTGTCTGGCCTCTGGAAGATGCTGGGAAAGCAAGTCAGGATGGCCGAGTGGTCTAAGGCGCTGCCTTCAGGTTGCAGTCTCCTCTGGAGGCGGGGGTTCAAATCCCACTTCTGACAGTCCTGTGTTTACTCTAATTTTTTTCTTGAGAAATATGATCATTTCCCTCGCAGTGGCTTATAGGATTGTCTTCTTGGAAGAGTGCAGTGAGTTTTTTTCTTGCTCTAGCCACTATTGGCCTAAGCTCTGTGCATTTTTTGGTTCCTAATATCTTTCTCACCCTTTAGATGAAAAAGCAGCATGGGGTCAGGATGGCCGAGTGGTCTAAGGCGCTGCGTTAAGGCCGCAGTCTCTCCTGGAGGCGTGGGTTCGAATCCCACTTCTGACAAAACTTGAATTCCATTTTCTCTCTCAGTTCCTTTAGAATCTCAGCTAAAAATTGGCAATGTAAATAATATCTGAATAAGTACCAAACTTCAGTTTCAACTGCAAATGCATTTGCCCTATTCTATCTTTAACGTTAATGTAATATTCTTCTAGCACTCGTGGTGTTTTATATTTCTTTTGTGGGGTACTTTAAAAATCTTTTTTATGAAAGAAATGGGTTACATTAAGTCTTGTGAAGTTTTAGGTTTCCAATAAGGAGGTTTTAAATTTTATGTCACGTCATTTTCAGATGCTTCATTCAAGAGATGTTTCCACTATAGAATGCAGAGCAAGGGCAAAAATACAAGTGATAGAGCGAGTGAGTGAGAAGGAGTGTTGTGGAAGGAGAGAATGAAACAAAGACAGAGTGAGTGAATGGCAGGGAGGCATAGAAGAGGAGTCTAGTAGTGAAGAAGACCTGCTTTTCCCTGCTCTTGACCTCCTACCCATCCCCAAACAACCACAAACATACCTTCTGTGCAAAGTTGGTATGCAGAATGTCACGCCTCAGCAAGTGAGGGTGAGTCCCAGGCCAGGGGCTAAAGAGCAAAAGAGTGCCTGTGCTCAGACTTTCCCTGCTAGGGATAGTTTATCTGGAACAAGGTCTACTCTCTTGTATCCAGCAAGGATCTAGAAATCCTGCATGAATCTGCAAGGCACATTGGCAGCATAAATTTGCATAAACTGGCCCACCTATTGCCTTCCTACTTCCTGTGCTGTAGTTGTTTGTGTAGAGAGAGAGGTCGCAGGCAAGGAAATTTTGTGAGTCGGATACAGGACCCTAAATAGCTGGTGAGAGGTATGTGGTGTTCTAAAAGCATGAAAACTGTATACCTGTGAAATAAAGTGCTTTCGTATGTGTTCTTCTGTGTTTATTGTCCTGTGCATAAAGTTGCACCTTGTGTTTGAAGGTTTAAATTATTTCAGGCTTGCATGGAGGTAGACGTTTCTGAGTAACTTTTATTCATTTCTTAAAAGCCTAAACTGTCAGGATGGCCGAGAGGTCTAAGGTGCTGTGTTTAGGCCACAGTCTCCTTTGGAGGCGTGGGTTCGAATCCCACTTCTGACATGCCTTTTGGAGATTTAATCTCCTTTATCAGGTTAACATCTGATGGAAGTTGCATCTGTTGGTCTTCACCTGGCACGTTATTCCGTTCTCCTCTTGTCAAGAGAGATGGGGTTTCTCATATATTTAGGTTCTATAACGTCTTGCTGATAAAGCGCAATCCTTACCAAATGAGCATAGGACCCATGTAAGAGGTCATCTGGAAGAGTCATGCTCTTGTATGCCCTGGCCAGACGGGCCCTGCAAATTTGGAAGAATGCCATTCATCTGGTAGACAACTGGACTCCAGCACACTTACAGCAATTTCCTCAGGGCTTTGATCAGGGGCTGCTTAAATTTGCATACTCCACCCTATGTTGTGACTTTGAGATCCCTTGTTGAAATTGCTTTAGCCAGCCAAGAGGTGGCTATTGTCTCAATTTCAAAGCAGCTTTGAGCCGTTCAAGTGGCTGGTGAATAGCACTTTCTCTTTGTTCGCGTCAAAGTTCTAAAGAGTTCTCCATAGGTCCTGCTCTGTACAGATTGTTCAAAGATCTGTTGGAAGTGCATATAATAGGATAAATAAATTGAGGGCATTCCTTTTCACTACCTCACCTGCATGGCTGTCTGGCCTCTGGAAGATGTTGGGAAAGGAAGTCAGGATGGCCGGGTGGTCTAAGGCGCTGCGTTCAGGTCGCAGTCTCCTCTGGAGGCGTGGGTTCAAATCCCACTTCTGATAGTCCTGTGTTTACTCTACTTTTTTTCTTGAGAAATATGATCATTTCCCTCGCAGTGCCTTATAGGATTGTCTTCTTGGAAGAGTGCAGTGAGTTTTTTTCTTGCTCTAGCCACTATTGGCCTAAGCTATGTGCATTTTTTGGTTCCTCATATCTTTCTCACCCTTTAGATGAAAAAGCAGCATGGGGTCAGGATGGCCGAGTGGTCTAAGGCGCTGAGTTAAGGCCGCAGTCTCTCCTGGAGGCGTGGGTTAGAATCCCACTTCTGACAAAACTTGAATTCCATTTTCTCTCTCAGTTCCTTTAGAATCTCAGCTAAAAATTGGCAATGTAAATAATATCTGAATAAGTACCAAACTTCAGTTTCAACTGCAAATGCATTTGCCCTATTCTATCTTTAACGTTAATGTTATATTCTTCTAGCACTCGTGGTGTTTTATATTTGTTTTGTGGGGTACTTTAAAAATCTTTTTTATGAAAGAAATGGGTTACATTAAGTCTTGTGATGTTTTAGGTTTCCAATAAGGAGGTTTTAAATTTTATGTCACGTCATTTTCAGATGCTTCATTCAAGAGATGTTTCCACTATAGAATGCAGAGCAAGGGCAAAAATACAAGTGATAGAGCGAGTGAGTGAGAAGGAGTGTTGTGGAAGGAGAGAATGAAACAAAGACAGAGTGAGTGAATGGCAGGGAGGCATAGAAGAGGAGTCTAGTAGTGAAGGAGACCTGCTTTTCCCTGCTCTTGACCTCCCACCCATCCCCAAACAACCACAAACATACCTTCTGTGCAAAGTTGGTATGCAGAATTTCACGCCTCAGCAAGTGAGGGTGAGTCCCAGGCCAGGGGCTAAAGAGCAAAAGAGTGCCTGTGCTCAGACTTTCCCTGCTAGGGATAGTTTATCTGGAACAAGGCCTACTCTCTTGTATCCAGCAAGGATCTAGAAATCCTGCATGAATCTGCAAGGCACATTGGCAGCATAAATTTGCATAAACTGCCCCACCTATTGCCTTCCTACTTCCTGTGCTGTAGTTGTTTGTGTAGAGAGAGAGGTCGCAGGCAAGGAAATGTTGTGAGTCGGATACAGGACCCTAAATAGCTGGTGAGAGGTATGTGGTGTTCTAAAAGCATGAAAACTGTATACCTGTGAAATAAAGTGCCTTCGTATGTGTTCTTCTGTGTTTATTGTCCTGTGCATAAAGTTGCACCTTGTGTTTGAAGGTTTAAATTATTTCAGGCTTGCATGGAGGTAGACGTTTCTGAGTAACTTTTATTCATTTCTTAAAACCCTATACTGTCAGGATGGCCGAGAGGTCTAAGGCGCTGTGTTTAGGCCACCGTCTCCTTTGGAGGCGTGGGTTCGAATCCCACTTCTGACATGCCTTTTGGAGATTTAATCTCCTTTATCAGGTTAACATCTGATGGAAGTTGCATCTGTTGGTCTTCACTTCGCACGTTATTCCGTTCTCCTCTTGTCAACAGAGATGGGGTTTCTCATATATTTAGGTTCTATAACGTCTTGCTGACAAAGCGCAATCCTTACCAAATGAGCATAGGACCCATGTAAGAGGTCATCTGGAATAGTCATGCTCTTGTATGCCCTGGCCAGACGGGCCCTGCAAATTTGGAAGAATGCCATGCATCTGGTAGACAACTGGACTCCAGCACACTTACAGCAATTTCCTTAGGGCTTTGATCAGGGGCTGCTTAAATTTAGATACTCCACCCTATGTTGTGACTTTGAGATCCCTTGTTGAAATTGCTTTAGCCAGCCAAGAGGTGGCTATTGTCTCAATTTCAAAGCAGCTTTGAGCCGTTCAAGTGGCTGGTGAATAGCACTTTCTCTTTGTTCGCCTCAAAGTTCTAAAGAGTTCTCCATAGGTCCTGCTCTGTACAGATTGTTCAAAGATCTGTTGGAAGTGCATATAATAGGATAAATAAATTGAGGGCATTCCTTTTCAGTACCTCACCTGCATGGCTGTCTGGCCTCTGGAAGATGCTGGGAAAGCAAGTCAGGATGGCCGAGTGGTCTAAGGCGCTGCGTTCAGGTCGCAGTCTCCTCTGGAGGCGTGGGTTCAAATCCCACTTCTGACAGTCCTGTGTTTATTCTAATTTTTTTCTTGAGAAATATGATCATTTCCCTCGCAGTGGCTTATAGGATTGTCTTCTTGGAAGAGTGCAGTGAGTTTTTTTCTTGCTCTAGCCACTATTGGCCTAAGCTCTGAGCATTTTTTGGTTCCTAATATCTTTCTCACCCTTTAGATGAAAAAGCAGCATGGGGTCAGGATGGACGAGTGGTCTAAGGCACTGCGTTAAGGCCGCAGTCTCTCCTGGAGGCGTGGGTTCGAATCCCACTTCTGACAAAACTTGAATTCCATTTTCTCTCTCAGTTCCTTTAGAATCTCAGCTAAAAATTGGCAATGTAAATAATATCTGAATAAGTACCAAACTTCAGTTTCAACTGCAAATGCATTTGCCCTATTCTATCTTTAACGTTAATGTAATATTCTTCTAGCACTCGTGGTGTTTTATATTTGTTTTGTGGGGTACTTTAAAAATCTTTTTTATGAAAGAAATGGGTTACATTAAGTCTTGTGATGTTTTAGGTTTCCAATAAGGAGGTTTTAAATTTTATGTCACGTCATTTTCAGATGCTTCATTCAAGAGATGTTTCCACTATAGAATGCAGAGCAAGGGCAAAAATACAAGTGATAGAGCGAGTGAGTGAGAAGGAGTGTTGTGGAAGGAGAGAATGAAACAAAGACAGAGTGAGTGAATGGCAGACAGGCATAGAAGAGGAGTCTAGTAGTGAAGGAGACCTGCTTTTCCCTGCTCTTGACCTCCCACCCATCCCCAAACAACCACAAACATACCTTCTGTGCAAAGTTGGTATGCAGAATTTCACGCCTCAGCAAGTGAGGGTGAGTCCCAGGCCAGGGGCTAAAGAGCAAAAGAGTGCCTGTGCTCAGACTTTCCCTGCTAGGGATAGTTTATCTGGAACAAGGCCTACTCTCTTGTATCCAGCAAGGATCTAGAAATCCTGCATGAATCTGCAAGGCACATTGGCAGCATAAATTTGCATAAACTGCCCCACCTATTGCCTTCCTACTTCCTGTGCTGTAGTTGTTTGTGTAGAGAGAGAGGTCGCAGGCAAGGAAATGTTGTGAGTCGGATACAGGACCCTAAATAGCTGGTGAGAGGTATGTGGTGTTCTAAAAGCATGAAAACTGTATACCTGTGAAATAAAGTGCTTTCGTATGTGTTCTTCTGTGTTTATTGTCCTGTGCATAAAGTTGCACCTTGTGTTTGAAGGTTTAAATTTTTTCAGGCATGCATTGAGGTAGACGTTTCTGAGTAACTTTTATTCATTTCTTAAAAGCATATACTGTCAGGATGGCCGAGAGGTCTAAGGCGCTGTGTTTAGGCCACAGTCTCCTTTGGAGGCGTGGGTTCGAATTCCACTTCTGACATGCCTTTTGGAGATTTAATCTCCTTTATCAGGTTAACATCTGATGGAAGTTGCATCTGTTGGTCTTCACTTGGCACGTTATTCCGTTCTCCTCTTGTCAAGAGAGATGGGGTTTCTCATATATTTAGGTTCTATAACGTCTTGCTGACAAAGCGCAATCCTTACCAAATGAGCATAGGACCCATGTAAGAGGTCATCTGGAAGAGTCATGCTCTTGTATGCCCTGGCCAGACGGGCCCAGCAAATTTGGAAGAATGCCATTCATCTGGTAGACAACTGGACTCCAGCACACTTACAGCAATTTCCTCAGGGCTTTGATCAGGGGCTGCTTAAATTTGCATACTCCACCCTATGTTTTGACTTTGAGATCCCTTGTTGAAATTGCTTTAGCCAGCCAAGAGGTGGCTATTGTCTCAATTTCAGAGCAGCTTTGAGCCGTTCAAGTGGCTGGTGAATAGCACTTTCTCTTTGTTCGCCTCAAAGTTCTAAAGAGTTCTCCATAGGTCCTGCTCTGTACAGATTGTTCAAAGATCTGTTGGAAGTGCATATAATAGGATAAATAAATTGAGGGCATTCCTTTTCAGTACCTCACCTGCATGGCTGTCTGGCCTCTGGAATATGCTGGGAAAGCAAGTCAGGATGGCCGAGTGGTCTAAGGCGCTGCCTTCAGGTCGCAGTCTCCACTGGAGGCGGGGGTTCAAATCCCACTTCTGACAGTCCTGTGTTTACTCTAATTTTTTTCTTGAGAAATATGATCATTTCCCTCGCAGTGGCTTATAGGATTGTCTTCTTGGAAGAGTGCAGTGAGTTTTTTTCTTGCTCTAGCCACTATTGGCCTAAGCTCTGTGCATTTTTTGGTTCCCAATATCTTTCTCACCCTTTAGATGAAAAAGCAGCATGGGGTCAGGATGGCTGAGTGGTCTAAGGCACTGCGTTAAGGCCGCAGTCTCTCCTGGAGGCGTGGGTTCGAATCCCACTTCTGACAAAACTGGAATTCCATTTTCTCTCTCAGTTCCTTTAGAATCTCAGCTAAAAATTGGCAATGTAAATAATATCTGAATAAGTACCAAACTTCAGTTTCAACTGCAAATGCATTTGCCCTATTCTATCTTTAACGTTAATGTAATATTCTTCTAGCACTCGTGGTGTTTTATATTTCTTTTGTGGGGTACTTTAAAAATCTTTTTTATGAAAGAAATGGGTTACATTAAGTCTTGTGATGTTTTAGGTTTCTAATAAGGAGGTTTTAAATTTTATGTCACGTCATTTTCAGATGCTTCATTCAAGAGATGTTTCCACTATAGAATGCAGAGCAAGGGCAAAAATACAAGTGATAGAGCGAGTGAGTGAGAAGGAGTGTTGTGGAAGGAGAGAATGAAACAAAGACAGAGTGAGTGAACGGCAGGGAGGCATAGAAGAGTAGTCTAGTAGTGAAGGAGACCTGCTTTTCCCTGCTCTTGACCTCCCGCCCATCCCCAAACAACCACAAACATACCTTCTGTGCAAAGTTGGAATGCAGAATTTCACGCCTCAGCAAGTGAGGGTGAGTCCCAGGCCAGGGGCTAAAGAGCAAAAGAGTGCCTGTGCTCAGACTTTCCCTGCTAGGGATAGTTTATCTGGAACAAGGCCTACTCTCTTGTATCCAGCAAGGATCTGCAAGGTACATTGGCAGCATACATTTGCATAAACTGCCCCACCTATTGATTCCTACTTCCTGTGCTGTAGTTGTTTGTGTAGAGAGAGAGGTCGCAGGCAAGGAAATGTTGTGAGTCGGATACAGGACCCTAAATAGCTGGTGAGAGGTATGTGGTGTTCTAAAAGCATGAAAACTGTATACCTGTGAAATAAAGTGCTTTCGTATGTGTTCTTCTGTGTTTATTGTCCTGTGCATAAAGTTGCACCTTGTGTTTGAAGGTTTAAATTATTTCAGGCTTGCATGGAGGTAGACGTTTCTGAGTAACTTTTATTCATTTCTTAAAAGCCTATACTGTCAGGATGGCCGAGAGGTTTATGGCGCTGTGTTTAGGCCACAGTCTCCTTTGGAGGCGTGGGTTCGAATCCCACTTCTGACATGCCTTTTGGAGATTTAATCTCCTTTATCAGGTTAACATCTGATGGAAGTTGCATCTGTTGGTCTTCACCTGGCACGTTATTCCGTTCTCCTCTTGTCAAGAGAGATGGGGTTTCTCATATATTTAGGTTCTATAACGTCTTGCTGACAAAGCGCAATCCTTACCAAATGAGCATAGGACCCATGTAAGAGGTCATCTGGAAGAGTCATGCTCTTGTATGCCCTGCCCACACGGGCCCAGCAAATTTGGAAGAATGCCTTGCATCTGGTAGACAACTGGACTCCAGCACACTTACAGCAATTTCCTCAGGGCTTTGATCAGGGGCTGCTTAAATTTGCATACTCCACCCTATGTTGTGACTTTGAGATCCCTTGTTGAAATTGCTTTAGCCAGCCAAGAGGTGGCTATTGTCTCAATTTCAAAGCAGCTTTGAGCCGTTCAAGTGGCTGGTGAATAGCACTTTCTCTTTGTTCGCCTCAAAGTTCTAAAGAGTTCTCCATAGGTCCTGCTCTGTACAGATTGTTCAAAGATCTGTTGGAAGTGCATATAATAGGATAAATAAATTGAGGGCATTCCTTTTCAGTACCTCACCTGCATGGCTGTCTGGCCTCTGGAAGATGCTGGGAAAGCAAGTCAGGATGGCCGAGTGGTCTAAGGCGCTGCCTTCAGGTTGCAGTCTCCTCTGGAGGCGGGGGTTCAAATCCCACTTCTGACAGTCCTGTGTTTACTCTAATTTTTTTCTTGAGAAATATGATCATTTCCCTCGCAGTGGCTTATAGGATTGTCTTCTTGGAAGAGTGCAGTGAGTTTTTTTCTTGCTCTAGCCACTATTGGCCTAAGCTCTGTGCATTTTTTGGTTCCTAATATCTTTCTCACCCTTTAGATGAAAAAGCAGCATGGGGTCAGGATGGCCGAGTGGTCTAAGGCGCTGCGTTAAGGCCGCAGTCTCTCCTGGAGGCGTGGGTTCGAATCCCACTTCTGACAAAACTTGAATTCCATTTTCTCTCTCAGTTCCTTTAGAATCTCAGCTAAAAATTGGCAATGTAAATAATATCTGAATAAGTACCAAACTTCAGTTTCAACTGCAAATGCATTTGCCCTATTCTATCTTTAACGTTAATGTAATATTCTTCTAGCACTCGTGGTGTTTTATATTTCTTTTGTGGGGTACTTTAAAAATCTTTTTTATGAAAGAAATGGGTTACATTAAGTCTTGTGAAGTTTTAGGTTTCCAATAAGGAGGTTTTAAATTTTATGTCACGTCATTTTCAGATGCTTCATTCAAGAGATGTTTCCACTATAGAATGCAGAGCAAGGGCAAAAATACAAGTGATAGAGCGAGTGAGTGAGAAGGAGTGTTGTGGAAGGAGAGAATGAAACAAAGACAGAGTGAGTGAATGGCAGGGAGGCATAGAAGAGGAGTCTAGTAGTGAAGAAGACCTGCTTTTCCCTGCTCTTGACCTCCTACCCATCCCCAAACAACCACAAACATACCTTCTGTGCAAAGTTGGTATGCAGAATGTCACGCCTCAGCAAGTGAGGGTGAGTCCCAGGCCAGGGGCTAAAGAGCAAAAGAGTGCCTGTGCTCAGACTTTCCCTGCTAGGGATAGTTTATCTGGAACAAGGTCTACTCTCTTGTATCCAGCAAGGATCTAGAAATCCTGCATGAATCTGCAAGGCACATTGGCAGCATAAATTTGCATAAACTGGCCCACCTATTGCCTTCCTACTTCCTGTGCTGTAGTTGTTTGTGTAGAGAGAGAGGTCGCAGGCAAGGAAATTTTGTGAGTCGGATACAGGACCCTAAATAGCTGGTGAGAGGTATGTGGTGTTCTAAAAGCATGAAAACTGTATACCTGTGAAATAAAGTGCTTTCGTATGTGTTCTTCTGTGTTTATTGTCCTGTGCATAAAGTTGCACCTTGTGTTTGAAGGTTTAAATTATTTCAGGCTTGCATGGAGGTAGACGTTTCTGAGTAACTTTTATTCATTTCTTAAAAGCCTAAACTGTCAGGATGGCCGAGAGGTCTAAGGTGCTGTGTTTAGGCCACAGTCTCCTTTGGAGGCGTGGGTTCGAATCCCACTTCTGACATGCCTTTTGGAGATTTAATCTCCTTTATCAGGTTAACATCTGATGGAAGTTGCATCTGTTGGTCTTCACCTGGCACGTTATTCCGTTCTCCTCTTGTCAAGAGAGATGGGGTTTCTCATATATTTAGGTTCTATAACGTCTTGCTGATAAAGCGCAATCCTTACCAAATGAGCATAGGACCCATGTAAGAGGTCATCTGGAAGAGTCATGCTCTTGTATGCCCTGGCCAGACGGGCCCTGCAAATTTGGAAGAATGCCATTCATCTGGTAGACAACTGGACTCCAGCACACTTACAGCAATTTCCTCAGGGCTTTGATCAGGGGCTGCTTAAATTTGCATACTCCACCCTATGTTGTGACTTTGAGATCCCTTGTTGAAATTGCTTTAGCCAGCCAAGAGGTGGCTATTGTCTCAATTTCAAAGCAGCTTTGAGCCGTTCAAGTGGCTGGTGAATAGCACTTTCTCTTTGTTCGCGTCAAAGTTCTAAAGAGTTCTCCATAGGTCCTGCTCTGTACAGATTGTTCAAAGATCTGTTGGAAGTGCATATAATAGGATAAATAAATTGAGGGCATTCCTTTTCACTACCTCACCTGCATGGCTGTCTGGCCTCTGGAAGATGTTGGGAAAGGAAGTCAGGATGGCCGGGTGGTCTAAGGCGCTGCGTTCAGGTCGCAGTCTCCTCTGGAGGCGTGGGTTCAAATCCCACTTCTGATAGTCCTGTGTTTACTCTACTTTTTTTCTTGAGAAATATGATCATTTCCCTCGCAGTGCCTTATAGGATTGTCTTCTTGGAAGAGTGCAGTGAGTTTTTTTCTTGCTCTAGCCACTATTGGCCTAAGCTATGTGCATTTTTTGGTTCCTCATATCTTTCTCACCCTTTAGATGAAAAAGCAGCATGGGGTCAGGATGGCCGAGTGGTCTAAGGCGCTGAGTTAAGGCCGCAGTCTCTCCTGGAGGCGTGGGTTAGAATCCCACTTCTGACAAAACTTGAATTCCATTTTCTCTCTCAGTTCCTTTAGAATCTCAGCTAAAAATTGGCAATGTAAATAATATCTGAATAAGTACCAAACTTCAGTTTCAACTGCAAATGCATTTGCCCTATTCTATCTTTAACGTTAATGTTATATTCTTCTAGCACTCGTGGTGTTTTATATTTGTTTTGTGGGGTACTTTAAAAATCTTTTTTATGAAAGAAATGGGTTACATTAAGTCTTGTGATGTTTTAGGTTTCCAATAAGGAGGTTTTAAATTTTATGTCACGTCATTTTCAGATGCTTCATTCAAGAGATGTTTCCACTATAGAATGCAGAGCAAGGGCAAAAATACAAGTGATAGAGCGAGTGAGTGAGAAGGAGTGTTGTGGAAGGAGAGAATGAAACAAAGACAGAGTGAGTGAATGGCAGGGAGGCATAGAAGAGGAGTCTAGTAGTGAAGGAGACCTGCTTTTCCCTGCTCTTGACCTCCCACCCATCCCCAAACAACCACAAACATACCTTCTGTGCAAAGTTGGTATGCAGAATTTCACGCCTCAGCAAGTGAGGGTGAGTCCCAGGCCAGGGGCTAAAGAGCAAAAGAGTGCCTGTGCTCAGACTTTCCCTGCTAGGGATAGTTTATCTGGAACAAGGCCTACTCTCTTGTATCCAGCAAGGATCTAGAAATCCTGCATGAATCTGCAAGGCACATTGGCAGCATAAATTTGCATAAACTGCCCCACCTATTGCCTTCCTACTTCCTGTGCTGTAGTTGTTTGTGTAGAGAGAGAGGTCGCAGGCAAGGAAATGTTGTGAGTCGGATACAGGACCCTAAATAGCTGGTGAGAGGTATGTGGTGTTCTAAAAGCATGAAAACTGTATACCTGTGAAATAAAGTGCCTTCGTATGTGTTCTTCTGTGTTTATTGTCCTGTGCATAAAGTTGCACCTTGTGTTTGAAGGTTTAAATTATTTCAGGCTTGCATGGAGGTAGACGTTTCTGAGTAACTTTTATTCATTTCTTAAAACCCTATACTGTCAGGATGGCCGAGAGGTCTAAGGCGCTGTGTTTAGGCCACCGTCTCCTTTGGAGGCGTGGGTTCGAATCCCACTTCTGACATGCCTTTTGGAGATTTAATCTCCTTTATCAGGTTAACATCTGATGGAAGTTGCATCTGTTGGTCTTCACTTCGCACGTTATTCCGTTCTCCTCTTGTCAAGAGAGATGGGGTTTCTCATATATTTAGGTTCTATAACGTCTTGCTGACAAAGCGCAATCCTTACCAAATGAGCATAGGACCCATGTAAGAGGTCATCTGGAATAGTCATGCTCTTGTATGCCCTGGCCAGACGGGCCCTGCAAATTTGGAAGAATGCCATGCATCTGGTAGACAACTGGACTCCAGCACACTTACAGCAATTTCCTTAGGGCTTTGATCAGGGGCTGCTTAAATTTAGATACTCCACCCTATGTTGTGACTTTGAGATCCCTTGTTGAAATTGCTTTAGCCAGCCAAGAGGTGGCTATTGTCTCAATTTCAAAGCAGCTTTGAGCCGTTCAAGTGGCTGGTGAATAGCACTTTCTCTTTGTTCGCCTCAAAGTTCTAAAGAGTTCTCCATAGGTCCTGCTCTGTACAGATTGTTCAAAGATCTGTTGGAAGTGCATATAATAGGATAAATAAATTGAGGGCATTCCTTTTCAGTACCTCACCTGCATGGCTGTCTGGCCTCTGGAAGATGCTGGGAAAGCAAGTCAGGATGGCCGAGTGGTCTAAGGCGCTGCGTTCAGGTCGCAGTCTCCTCTGGAGGCGTGGGTTCAAATCCCACTTCTGACAGTCCTGTGTTTATTCTAATTTTTTTCTTGAGAAATATGATCATTTCCCTCGCAGTGGCTTATAGGATTGTCTTCTTGGAAGAGTGCAGTGAGTTTTTTTCTTGCTCTAGCCACTATTGGCCTAAGCTCTGAGCATTTTTTGGTTCCTAATATCTTTCTCACCCTTTAGATGAAAAAGCAGCATGGGGTCAGGATGGCCGAGTGGTCTAAGGCACTGCGTTAAGGCCGCAGTCTCTCCTGGAGGCGTGGGTTCGAATCCCACTTCTGACAAAACTTGAATTCCATTTTCTCTCTCAGTTCCTTTAGAATCTCAGCTAAAAATTGGCAATGTAAATAATATCTGAATAAGTACCAAACTTCAGTTTCAACTGCAAATGCATTTGCCCTATTCTATCTTTAACGTTAATGTAATATTCTTCTAGCACTCGTGGTGTTTTATATTTGTTTTGTGGGGTACTTTAAAAATCTTTTTTATGAAAGAAATGGGTTACATTAAGTCTTGTGATGTTTTAGGTTTCCAATAAGGAGGTTTTAAATTTTATGTCACGTCATTTTCAGATGCTTCATTCAAGAGATGTTTCCACTATAGAATGCAGAGCAAGGGCAAAAATACAAGTGATAGAGCGAGTGAGTGAGAAGGAGTGTTGTGGAAGGAGAGAATGAAACAAAGACAGAGTGAGTGAATGGCAGACAGGCATAGAAGAGGAGTCTAGTAGTGAAGGAGACCTGCTTTTCCCTGCTCTTGACCTCCCACCCATCCCCAAACAACCACAAACATACCTTCTGTGCAAAGTTGGTATGCAGAATTTCACGCCTCAGCAAGTGAGGGTGAGTCCCAGGCCAGGGGCTAAAGAGCAAAAGAGTGCCTGTGCTCAGACTTTCCCTGCTAGGGATAGTTTATCTGGAACAAGGCCTACTCTCTTGTATCCAGCAAGGATCTAGAAATCCTGCATGAATCTGCAAGGCACATTGGCAGCATAAATTTGCATAAACTGCCCCACCTATTGCCTTCCTACTTCCTGTGCTGTAGTTGTTTGTGTAGAGAGAGAGGTCGCAGGCAAGGAAATGTTGTGAGTCGGATACAGGACCCTAAATAGCTGGTGAGAGGTATGTGGTGTTCTAAAAGCATGAAAACTGTATACCTGTGAAATAAAGTGCCTTCGTATGTGTTCTTCTGTGTTTATTGTCCTGTGCATAAAGTTGCACCTTGTGTTTGAAGGTTTAAATTATTTCAGGCTTGCATGGAGGTAGACGTTTCTGAGTAACTTTTATTCATTTCTTAAAAGCCTATACTGTCAGGATGGCCGAGAGTTCTAAGGCGCTGTGTTTAGGCCACAGTCTCCTTTGGAGGCGTGGGTTCGAATCCCACTTCTGACATGCCTTTTGGAGATTTAATCTCCTTTATCAGGTTAACATCTGATGGAAGTTGCATCTGTTGGTCTTCACTTGGCACGTTATTCCGTTCTCCTCTTGTCAAGAGAGATGGGGTTTCTCATATATTTAGGTTCTATAACGTCTTGCTGACAAAGCGCAATCCTTACCAAATGAGCATAGGACCCATGTAAGAGGTCATCTGGAATAGTCATGCTCTTGTATGCCCTGGCCAGACGGGCCCTGCAAATTTGGAAGAATGCCATGCATCTGGTAGACAACTGGACTCCAGCACACTTACAGCAATTTCCTTAGGGCTTTGATCAGGGGCTGCTTAAATTTAGATACTCCACCCTATGTTGTGACTTTGAGATCCCTTGTTGAAATTGCTTTAGCCAGCCAAGAGGTGGCTATTGTCTCAATTTCAAAGCAGCTTTGAGCCGTTCAAGTGGCTGGTGAATAGCACTTTCTCTTTGTTCGCCTCAAAGTTCTAAAGAGTTCTCCATAGGTCCTGCTCTGTACAGATTGTTCAAAGATCTGTTGGAAGTGCATATAATAGGATAAATAAATTGAGGGCATTCCTTTTCAGTACCTCACCTGCATGGCTGTCTGGCCTCTGGAAGATACTGGGAAAGCAAGTCAGGATGGCCGAGTGGTCTAAGGCGCTGCGTTCAGGTCGCAGTCTCCTCTGGAGGCGTTGGTTCAAATCCCACTTCTGACAGTCCTGTGTTTACTCTAATTTTTTTCTTGAGAAATATGATCATTTCCCTCGCAGTGGCTTATAGGATTGTCTTCTTGGAAGAGTGCAGTGAGTTTTTTTCTTGCTCTAGCCACTATTGCCCTCAGCTCTGTGGATTTTTTGGTTCCTAATATCTTTCTCACCCTTTAGATGCAAAAGCAGCATGGGGTCAGGATGGCCGAGTGGTCTAAGGCGCTGCGTTAAGGCCGCAGTCTCTCCTGGAGGCGTGGGTTCGAATCCCACTTCTGACAAAACTTGAATTCCATTTTCTCTCTCAGTTCCTTTAGAATCTCAGCTAAAAATTGGCAATGTAAATAATATCTGAATAAGTACCAAACTTCAGTTTCAAATGCATTTGCCCTATTCTATCTTTAACGTTAATGTAATATTCTTCTAGCACTCGTGGTGTTTTATATTTGTATTGTGGGGTACTTTAAAAATCTTTTTTATGAAAGAAATGGGTTACATTAAGTCTTGTGATGTTTTAGGTTTCCAATAAGGAGGTTTTAAATTTTATGTCACGTCATTTTCAGATGCTTCATTCAAGAGATGTTTCCACTATAGAATGCAGAGCAAGGGCAAAAATACAAGTGATAGAGCGAGTGAGTGAGAAGGAGTGTTGTGGAAGGAGAGAATGAAACAAAGACAGAGTGAGTGAACGGCAGGGAGGCATAGAAGAGTAGTCTAGTAGTGAAGGAGACCTGCTTTTCCCTGCTCTTGACCTCCCGCCCATCCCCAAACAACCACAAACATACCTTCTGTGCAAAGTTGGAATGCAGAATTTCACGCCTCAGCAAGTGAGGGTGAGTCCCAGGCCAGGGGCTAAAGAGCAAAAGAGTGCCTGTGCTCAGACTTTCCCTGCTAGGGATAGTTTATCTGGAACAAGGCCTACTCTCTTGTATCCAGCAAGGATCTGCAAGGTACATTGGCAGCATACATTTGCATAAACTGCCCCACCTATTGATTCCTACTTCCTGTGCTGTAGTTGTTTGTGTAGAGAGAGAGGTCGCAGGCAAGGAAATGTTGTGAGTCGGATACAGGACCCTAAATAGCTGGTGAGAGGTATGTGGTGTTCTAAAAGCATGAAAACTGTATACCTGTGAAATAAAGTGCTTTCGTATGTGTTCTTCTGTGTTTATTGTCCTGTGCATAAAGTTGCACCTTGTGTTTGAAGGTTTAAATTATTTCAGGCTTGCATGGAGGTAGACGTTTCTGAGTAACTTTTATTCATTTCTTAAAAGCCTATACTGTCAGGATGGCCGAGAGGTTTATGGCGCTGTGTTTAGGCCACAGTCTCCTTTGGAGGCGTGGGTTCGAATCCCACTTCTGACATGCCTTTTGGAGATTTAATCTCCTTTATCAGGTTAACATCTGATGGAAGTTGCATCTGTTGGTCTTCACCTGGCACGTTATTCCGTTCTCCTCTTGTCAAGAGAGATGGGGTTTCTCATATATTTAGGTTCTATAACGTCTTGCTGACAAAGCGCAATCCTTACCAAATGAGCATAGGACCCATGTAAGAGGTCATCTGGAAGAGTCATGCTCTTGTATGCCCTGCCCACACGGGCCCAGCAAATTTGGAAGAATGCCTTGCATCTGGTAGACAACTGGACTCCAGCACACTTACAGCAATTTCCTCAGGGCTTTGATCAGGGGCTGCTTAAATTTGCATACTCCACCCTATGTTGTGACTTTGAGATCCCTTGTTGAAATTGCTTTAGCCAGCCAAGAGGTGGCTATTGTCTCAATTTCAAAGCAGCTTTGAGCCGTTCAAGTGGCTGGTGAATAGCACTTTCTCTTTGTTCGCCTCAAAGTTCTAAAGAGTTCTCCATAGGTCCTGCTCTGTACAGATTGTTCAAAGATCTGTTGGAAGTGCATATAATAGGATAAATAAATTGAGGGCATTCCTTTTCAGTACCTCACCTGCATGGCTGTCTGGCCTCTGGAAGATGCTGGGAAAGCAAGTCAGGATGGCCGAGTGGTCTAAGGCGCTGCCTTCAGGTTGCAGTCTCCTCTGGAGGCGGGGGTTCAAATCCCACTTCTGACAGTCCTGTGTTTACTCTAATTTTTTTCTTGAGAAATATGATCATTTCCCTCGCAGTGGCTTATAGGATTGTCTTCTTGGAAGAGTGCAGTGAGTTTTTTTCTTGCTCTAGCCACTATTGGCCTAAGCTCTGTGCATTTTTTGGTTCCTAATATCTTTCTCACCCTTTAGATGAAAAAGCAGCATGGGGTCAGGATGGCCGAGTGGTCTAAGGCGCTGCGTTAAGGCCGCAGTCTCTCCTGGAGGCGTGGGTTCGAATCCCACTTCTGACAAAACTTGAATTCCATTTTCTCTCTCAGTTCCTTTAGAATCTCAGCTAAAAATTGGCAATGTAAATAATATCTGAATAAGTACCAAACTTCAGTTTCAACTGCAAATGCATTTGCCCTATTCTATCTTTAACGTTAATGTAATATTCTTCTAGCACTCGTGGTGTTTTATATTTCTTTTGTGGGGTACTTTAAAAATCTTTTTTATGAAAGAAATGGGTTACATTAAGTCTTGTGAAGTTTTAGGTTTCCAATAAGGAGGTTTTAAATTTTATGTCACGTCATTTTCAGATGCTTCATTCAAGAGATGTTTCCACTATAGAATGCAGAGCAAGGGCAAAAATACAAGTGATAGAGCGAGTGAGTGAGAAGGAGTGTTGTGGAAGGAGAGAATGAAACAAAGACAGAGTGAGTGAATGGCAGGGAGGCATAGAAGAGGAGTCTAGTAGTGAAGAAGACCTGCTTTTCCCTGCTCTTGACCTCCTACCCATCCCCAAACAACCACAAACATACCTTCTGTGCAAAGTTGGTATGCAGAATGTCACGCCTCAGCAAGTGAGGGTGAGTCCCAGGCCAGGGGCTAAAGAGCAAAAGAGTGCCTGTGCTCAGACTTTCCCTGCTAGGGATAGTTTATCTGGAACAAGGTCTACTCTCTTGTATCCAGCAAGGATCTAGAAATCCTGCATGAATCTGCAAGGCACATTGGCAGCATAAATTTGCATAAACTGGCCCACCTATTGCCTTCCTACTTCCTGTGCTGTAGTTGTTTGTGTAGAGAGAGAGGTCGCAGGCAAGGAAATTTTGTGAGTCGGATACAGGACCCTAAATAGCTGGTGAGAGGTATGTGGTGTTCTAAAAGCATGAAAACTGTATACCTGTGAAATAAAGTGCTTTCGTATGTGTTCTTCTGTGTTTATTGTCCTGTGCATAAAGTTGCACCTTGTGTTTGAAGGTTTAAATTATTTCAGGCTTGCATGGAGGTAGACGTTTCTGAGTAACTTTTATTCATTTCTTAAAAGCCTAAACTGTCAGGATGGCCGAGAGGTCTAAGGTGCTGTGTTTAGGCCACAGTCTCCTTTGGAGGCGTGGGTTCGAATCCCACTTCTGACATGCCTTTTGGAGATTTAATCTCCTTTATCAGGTTAACATCTGATGGAAGTTGCATCTGTTGGTCTTCACCTGGCACGTTATTCCGTTCTCCTCTTGTCAAGAGAGATGGGGTTTCTCATATATTTAGGTTCTATAACGTCTTGCTGATAAAGCGCAATCCTTACCAAATGAGCATAGGACCCATGTAAGAGGTCATCTGGAAGAGTCATGCTCTTGTATGCCCTGGCCAGACGGGCCCTGCAAATTTGGAAGAATGCCATTCATCTGGTAGACAACTGGACTCCAGCACACTTACAGCAATTTCCTCAGGGCTTTGATCAGGGGCTGCTTAAATTTGCATACTCCACCCTATGTTGTGACTTTGAGATCCCTTGTTGAAATTGCTTTAGCCAGCCAAGAGGTGGCTATTGTCTCAATTTCAAAGCAGCTTTGAGCCGTTCAAGTGGCTGGTGAATAGCACTTTCTCTTTGTTCGCGTCAAAGTTCTAAAGAGTTCTCCATAGGTCCTGCTCTGTACAGATTGTTCAAAGATCTGTTGGAAGTGCATATAATAGGATAAATAAATTGAGGGCATTCCTTTTCACTACCTCACCTGCATGGCTGTCTGGCCTCTGGAAGATGTTGGGAAAGGAAGTCAGGATGGCCGGGTGGTCTAAGGCGCTGCGTTCAGGTCGCAGTCTCCTCTGGAGGCGTGGGTTCAAATCCCACTTCTGATAGTCCTGTGTTTACTCTACTTTTTTTCTTGAGAAATATGATCATTTCCCTCGCAGTGCCTTATAGGATTGTCTTCTTGGAAGAGTGCAGTGAGTTTTTTTCTTGCTCTAGCCACTATTGGCCTAAGCTATGTGCATTTTTTGGTTCCTCATATCTTTCTCACCCTTTAGATGAAAAAGCAGCATGGGGTCAGGATGGCCGAGTGGTCTAAGGCGCTGAGTTAAGGCCGCAGTCTCTCCTGGAGGCGTGGGTTAGAATCCCACTTCTGACAAAACTTGAATTCCATTTTCTCTCTCAGTTCCTTTAGAATCTCAGCTAAAAATTGGCAATGTAAATAATATCTGAATAAGTACCAAACTTCAGTTTCAACTGCAAATGCATTTGCCCTATTCTATCTTTAACGTTAATGTTATATTCTTCTAGCACTCGTGGTGTTTTATATTTGTTTTGTGGGGTACTTTAAAAATCTTTTTTATGAAAGAAATGGGTTACATTAAGTCTTGTGATGTTTTAGGTTTCCAATAAGGAGGTTTTAAATTTTATGTCACGTCATTTTCAGATGCTTCATTCAAGAGATGTTTCCACTATAGAATGCAGAGCAAGGGCAAAAATACAAGTGATAGAGCGAGTGAGTGAGAAGGAGTGTTGTGGAAGGAGAGAATGAAACAAAGACAGAGTGAGTGAATGGCAGGGAGGCATAGAAGAGGAGTCTAGTAGTGAAGGAGACCTGCTTTTCCCTGCTCTTGACCTCCCACCCATCCCCAAACAACCACAAACATACCTTCTGTGCAAAGTTGGTATGCAGAATTTCACGCCTCAGCAAGTGAGGGTGAGTCCCAGGCCAGGGGCTAAAGAGCAAAAGAGTGCCTGTGCTCAGACTTTCCCTGCTAGGGATAGTTTATCTGGAACAAGGCCTACTCTCTTGTATCCAGCAAGGATCTAGAAATCCTGCATGAATCTGCAAGGCACATTGGCAGCATAAATTTGCATAAACTGCCCCACCTATTGCCTTCCTACTTCCTGTGCTGTAGTTGTTTGTGTAGAGAGAGAGGTCGCAGGCAAGGAAATGTTGTGAGTCGGATACAGGACCCTAAATAGCTGGTGAGAGGTATGTGGTGTTCTAAAAGCATGAAAACTGTATACCTGTGAAATAAAGTGCCTTCGTATGTGTTCTTCTGTGTTTATTGTCCTGTGCATAAAGTTGCACCTTGTGTTTGAAGGTTTAAATTATTTCAGGCTTGCATGGAGGTAGACGTTTCTGAGTAACTTTTATTCATTTCTTAAAACCCTATACTGTCAGGATGGCCGAGAGGTCTAAGGCGCTGTGTTTAGGCCACCGTCTCCTTTGGAGGCGTGGGTTCGAATCCCACTTCTGACATGCCTTTTGGAGATTTAATCTCCTTTATCAGGTTAACATCTGATGGAAGTTGCATCTGTTGGTCTTCACTTCGCACGTTATTCCGTTCTCCTCTTGTCAAGAGAGATGGGGTTTCTCATATATTTAGGTTCTATAACGTCTTGCTGACAAAGCGCAATCCTTACCAAATGAGCATAGGACCCATGTAAGAGGTCATCTGGAATAGTCATGCTCTTGTATGCCCTGGCCAGACGGGCCCTGCAAATTTGGAAGAATGCCATGCATCTGGTAGACAACTGGACTCCAGCACACTTACAGCAATTTCCTTAGGGCTTTGATCAGGGGCTGCTTAAATTTAGATACTCCACCCTATGTTGTGACTTTGAGATCCCTTGTTGAAATTGCTTTAGCCAGCCAAGAGGTGGCTATTGTCTCAATTTCAAAGCAGCTTTGAGCCGTTCAAGTGGCTGGTGAATAGCACTTTCTCTTTGTTCGCCTCAAAGTTCTAAAGAGTTCTCCATAGGTCCTGCTCTGTACAGATTGTTCAAAGATCTGTTGGAAGTGCATATAATAGGATAAATAAATTGAGGGCATTCCTTTTCAGTACCTCACCTGCATGGCTGTCTGGCCTCTGGAAGATGCTGGGAAAGCAAGTCAGGATGGCCGAGTGGTCTAAGGCGCTGCGTTCAGGTCGCAGTCTCCTCTGGAGGCGTGGGTTCAAATCCCACTTCTGACAGTCCTGTGTTTATTCTAATTTTTTTCTTGAGAAATATGATCATTTCCCTCGCAGTGGCTTATAGGATTGTCTTCTTGGAAGAGTGCAGTGAGTTTTTTTCTTGCTCTAGCCACTATTGGCCTAAGCTCTGAGCATTTTTTGGTTCCTAATATCTTTCTCACCCTTTAGATGAAAAAGCAGCATGGGGTCAGGATGGCCGAGTGGTCTAAGGCACTGCGTTAAGGCCGCAGTCTCTCCTGGAGGCGTGGGTTCGAATCCCACTTCTGACAAAACTTGAATTCCATTTTCTCTCTCAGTTCCTTTAGAATCTCAGCTAAAAATTGGCAATGTAAATAATATCTGAATAAGTACCAAACTTCAGTTTCAACTGCAAATGCATTTGCCCTATTCTATCTTTAACGTTAATGTAATATTCTTCTAGCACTCGTGGTGTTTTATATTTGTTTTGTGGGGTACTTTAAAAATCTTTTTTATGAAAGAAATGGGTTACATTAAGTCTTGTGATGTTTTAGGTTTCCAATAAGGAGGTTTTAAATTTTATGTCACGTCATTTTCAGATGCTTCATTCAAGAGATGTTTCCACTATAGAATGCAGAGCAAGGGCAAAAATACAAGTGATAGAGCGAGTGAGTGAGAAGGAGTGTTGTGGAAGGAGAGAATGAAACAAAGACAGAGTGAGTGAATGGCAGACAGGCATAGAAGAGGAGTCTAGTAGTGAAGGAGACCTGCTTTTCCCTGCTCTTGACCTCCCACCCATCCCCAAACAACCACAAACATACCTTCTGTGCAAAGTTGGTATGCAGAATTTCACGCCTCAGCAAGTGAGGGTGAGTCCCAGGCCAGGGGCTAAAGAGCAAAAGAGTGCCTGTGCTCAGACTTTCCCTGCTAGGGATAGTTTATCTGGAACAAGGCCTACTCTCTTGTATCCAGCAAGGATCTAGAAATCCTGCATGAATCTGCAAGGCACATTGGCAGCATAAATTTGCATAAACTGCCCCACCTATTGCCTTCCTACTTCCTGTGCTGTAGTTGTTTGTGTAGAGAGAGAGGTCGCAGGCAAGGAAATGTTGTGAGTCGGATACAGGACCCTAAATAGCTGGTGAGAGGTATGTGGTGTTCTAAAAGCATGAAAACTGTATACCTGTGAAATAAAGTGCCTTCGTATGTGTTCTTCTGTGTTTATTGTCCTGTGCATAAAGTTGCACCTTGTGTTTGAAGGTTTAAATTATTTCAGGCTTGCATGGAGGTAGACGTTTCTGAGTAACTTTTATTCATTTCTTAAAAGCCTATACTGTCAGGATGGCCGAGAGTTCTAAGGCGCTGTGTTTAGGCCACAGTCTCCTTTGGAGGCGTGGGTTCGAATCCCACTTCTGACATGCCTTTTGGAGATTTAATCTCCTTTATCAGGTTAACATCTGATGGAAGTTGCATCTGTTGGTCTTCACTTGGCACGTTATTCCGTTCTCCTCTTGTCAAGAGAGATGGGGTTTCTCATATATTTAGGTTCTATAACGTCTTGCTGACAAAGCGCAATCCTTACCAAATGAGCATAGGACCCATGTAAGAGGTCATCTGGAATAGTCATGCTCTTGTATGCCCTGGCCAGACGGGCCCTGCAAATTTGGAAGAATGCCATGCATCTGGTAGACAACTGGACTCCAGCACACTTACAGCAATTTCCTTAGGGCTTTGATCAGGGGCTGCTTAAATTTAGATACTCCACCCTATGTTGTGACTTTGAGATCCCTTGTTGAAATTGCTTTAGCCAGCCAAGAGGTGGCTATTGTCTCAATTTCAAAGCAGCTTTGAGCCGTTCAAGTGGCTGGTGAATAGCACTTTCTCTTTGTTCGCCTCAAAGTTCTAAAGAGTTCTCCATAGGTCCTGCTCTGTACAGATTGTTCAAAGATCTGTTGGAAGTGCATATAATAGGATAAATAAATTGAGGGCATTCCTTTTCAGTACCTCACCTGCATGGCTGTCTGGCCTCTGGAAGATACTGGGAAAGCAAGTCAGGATGGCCGAGTGGTCTAAGGCGCTGCGTTCAGGTCGCAGTCTCCTCTGGAGGCGTTGGTTCAAATCCCACTTCTGACAGTCCTGTGTTTACTCTAATTTTTTTCTTGAGAAATATGATCATTTCCCTCGCAGTGGCTTATAGGATTGTCTTCTTGGAAGAGTGCAGTGAGTTTTTTTCTTGCTCTAGCCACTATTGCCCTCAGCTCTGTGGATTTTTTGGTTCCTAATATCTTTCTCACCCTTTAGATGCAAAAGCAGCATGGGGTCAGGATGGCCGAGTGGTCTAAGGCGCTGCGTTAAGGCCGCAGTCTCTCCTGGAGGCGTGGGTTCGAATCCCACTTCTGACAAAACTTGAATTCCATTTTCTCTCTCAGTTCCTTTAGAATCTCAGCTAAAAATTGGCAATGTAAATAATATCTGAATAAGTACCAAACTTCAGTTTCAAATGCATTTGCCCTATTCTATCTTTAACGTTAATGTAATATTCTTCTAGCACTCGTGGTGTTTTATATTTGTTTTGTGGGGTACTTTAAAAATCTTTTTTATGAAAGAAATGGGTTACATTAAGTCTTGTGATGTTTTAGGTTTCCAATAAGGAGGTTTTAAATTTTATGTCACGTCATTTTCAGATGCTTCATTCAAGAGATGTTTCCACTATAGAATGCAGAGCAAGGGCAAAAATACAAGTGATAGAGCGAGTGAGTGAGAAGGAGTGTTGTGGAAGGAGAGAATGAAACAAAGACAGAGTGAGTGAACGGCAGGGAGGCATAGAAGAGTAGTCTAGTAGTGAAGGAGACCTGCTTTTCCCTGCTCTTGACCTCCCACCCATCCCCAAACAACCACAAACATACCTTCTGTGCAAAGTTGGTATGCAGAATTTCACGCCTCAGCAAGTGAGGGTAAGTCCCAGGCCAGGGGCTAAAGAGCAAAAGAGTGCCTATGCTCAGACTTTCCCTGCTAGGGATAGTTTATCTGGAACAAGGCCTACTCTCTTGTATCCAGCAAGGATCTAGAAATCCTGCATGAATCTGCAAGGCACATTGGCAGCATAAATTTGCATAAACTGCCCCACCTATTGCCTTCCTACTTCCTGTGCTGTAGTTGTTTGTGTAGAGAGAGAGGTCGCAGGCAAGGAAATGTTGTGAGTCGGATACAGGACCCTAAATAGCTGGTGAGAGGTATGTGGTGTTCTAAAAGCATGAAAACTGTATACCTGTGAAATAAAGTGCTTTCGTATGTGTTCTTCTGTGTTTATTGTCCTGTGCATAAAGGTGCACCTTGTGTTTGAAGGTTTAAATTTTTTCAGGCATGCATTGAGGTAGACGTTTCTGAGTAACTTTTATTCATTTCTTAAAAGCATATACTGTCAGGATGGCCGAGAGGTCTAAGGCGCTGTGTTTAGGCCACAGTCTCCTTTGGAGGCGTGGGTTCGAATCCCACTTCTGACATGCCTTTTGGAGATTTAATCTCCTTTATCAGGTTAACATCTGATGGAAGTTGCATCTGTTGGTCTTCACTTGGCACGTTATTCCGTTCTCCTCTTGTCAAGAGAGATGGGGTTTCTCATATATTTAGGTTCTATAACGTCTTGCTGACAAAGCGCAATCCTTACCAAATGAGCATAGGACCCATGTAAGAGGTCATCTGGAAGAGTCATGCTCTTGTATGCCCTGGCCAGACGGGCCCAGCAAATTTGGAAGAATGCCATTCATCTGGTAGACAACTGGACTCCAGCACACTTACAGCAATTTCCTCAGGGCTTTGATCAGGGGCTGCTTAAATTTGCATACTCCACCCTATGTTGTGACTTTGAGATCCCTTGTTGAAATTGCTTTAGCCAGCCAAGAGGTGGCTATTGTCTCAATTTCAAAGCAGCTTTGAGCCGTTCAAGTGGCTGGTGAATAGCACTTTCTCTTTGTTCGCCTCAAAGTTCTAAAGAGTTCTCCATAGGTCCTGCTCTGTACAGATTGTTCAAAGATCTGTTGGAAGTGCATATAATAGGATAAATAAATTGAGGGCATTCCTTTTCAGTACCTCACCTGCATGGCTGTCTGGCCTCTGGAATATGCTGGGAAAGCAAGTCAGGATGGCCGAGTGGTCTAAGGCGCTGCGTTCAGGTCGCAGTCTCCTCTGGAGGCGTGGGTTCAAATCCCACTTCTGACAGTCCTGTGTTTACTCTAATTTTTTTCTTGAGAAATATGATCATTTCCCTCGCAGTGGCTTATAGGATTGTCTTCTTGGAAGAGTGCAGTGAGTTTTTTTCTTGCTCTAGCCACTATTGGCCTAAGCTCTGTGCATTTTTTGGTTCCTAATATCTTTCTCACCCTTTAGATGAAAAAGCAGCATGGGGTCAGGATGGCTGAGTGGTCTAAGGCGCTGCGTTAAGGCCGCAGTCTCTCCTGGAGGCGTGGGTTCGAATCCCACTTCTGACAAAACTTGAATTCCATTTTCTCTCTCAGTTCCTTTAGAATCTCAGCTAAAAATTGGCAATGTAAATAATATCTGAATAAGTACCAAACTTCAGTTTCAACTGCAAATGCATTTGCCCTATTCTATCTTTAACGTTAATGTAATATTCTTCTAGCACTCGTGGTGTTTTATATTTCTTTTGTGGGGTACTTTAAAAATCTTTTTTATGAAAGAAATGGGTTACATTAAGTCTTGTGATGTTTTAGGTTTCCAATAAGGAGGTTTTAAATTTTATGTCACGTCATTTTCAGATGCTTCATTCAAGAGATGTTTCCACTATAGAATGCAGAGCAAGGGCAAAAATACAAGTGATAGAGCGAGTGAGTGAGAAGGAGTGTTGTGGAAGGAGAGAATGAAACAAAGACAGAGTGAGTGAACGGCAGGGAGGCATAGAAGAGTAGTCTAGTAGTGAAGGAGACCTGCTTTTCCCTGCTCTTGACCTCCCACCCATCCCCAAACAACCACAAACATACCTTCTGTGCAAAGTTGGTATGCAGAATTTCACGCCTCAGCAAGTGAGGGTGAGTCCCAGGCCAGGGGCTAAAGAGCAAAAGAGTGCCTGTGCTCAGACTTTCCCTGCTAGGGATAGTTTATCTGGAACAAGGCCTACTCTCTTGTATCCAGCAAGGATCTAGAAATCCTGCATGAATCTGCAAGGCACATTGGCAGCATAAATTTGCATAAACTGCCCCACCTATTGCCTTCCTACTTCCTGTGCTGTAGTTGTTTGTGTAGAGAGAGAGGTCGCAGGCAAGGAAATGTTGTGAGTCGGATACAGGACCCTAAATAGCTGGTGAGAGGTATGTGGTGTTCTAAAAGCATGAAAACTGTATACCTGTGAAATAAAGTGCTTTCGTATGTGTTCTTCTGTGTTTATTGTCCTGTGCATAAAGTTGCACCTTGTGTTTGAAGGTTTAAATTATTTCAGGCTTGCATGGAGGTAGACGTTTCTGAGTAACTTTTATTCATTTCTTAAAAGCCTATACTGTCAGGATGGCCGAGAGGTCTAAGGCGCTGTGTTTAGGCCACAGTCTCCTTTGGAGGCGTGGGTTCGAATCCCACTTCTGATATGCCTTTTGGAGATTTAATCTCCTTTATCAGGTTAACATCTGATGGAAGTTGCATCTGTTGGTCTTCACTTGGCACGTTATTCCGTTCTCCTCTTGTCAAGAGAGATGGGGTTTCTCATATATTTAGGTTCTATGACGTCTTGCTGACAAAGCGCAATCCTTACCAAATGAGCATAGGACCCATGTAAGAGGTCATCTGGAAGAGTCATGCTCTTGTATGCCCTGGCCAGACTGGCCCTGCAAATTTGGAAGAATGCCATGCATCTGGTAGACAACTGGACTCCAGCACACTTACAGCAATTTCCTTAGGGCTTTGATCAGGGGCTGCTTAAATTTGCATACTCCACCCTATGTTGTGACTTTGAGATCCCTTGTTGAAATTGCTTTAGCCAGCCAAGAGGTGGCTATTGTCTCAATTTCAAAGCAGCTTTGAGCCGTTCAAGTGGCTGGTGAATAGCACTTTCTCTTTGTTCGCCTCAAAGTTCTAAAGAGTTCTCCATAGGTCCTGCTCTGTACAGATTGTTCAAAGATCTGTTGGAAGTGCATATGCTAGGATAAATAAATTGAGGGCATTTCTTTTCAGTACCTCACCTGCATGGCTGTCTGGCCTCTGGAAGATGCTGGGAAAGCAAGTCAGGATGGCAGAGTGGTCTAAGGCGCTGCGTTCAGGTCGCAGTCTCCTCTGGAGGCGTGGGTTCAAATCCCACTTCTGACAGTCCTGTGTTTACTCTAATTATTTTCTTGAGAAATATGATCATTTCCCTCGCAGTGGCTTATAGGATTGTCTTCTTGGAAGAGTGCAGTGAGTTTTTTTCTTGCTCTAGCCACTATTGGCTTAAGCTCTGTGCATTTTTTGGTTCCTAATATCTTTCTCACCCTTTAGATGAAAAAGCAGCATGGGGTCAGGATGGCCGAGTGGTCTAAGGAACTGCGTTAAGGCCGCAGTCTCTCCTGGAGGCGTGGGTTCAAATCCCACTTCTGACAAAACTTGAATTCTATTTTCTCTCTCAGTTCCTTTAGAATCTCAGCTAAAAATTGGCAATGTAAATAATATCTGAATAAGTACCAAACTTCAGTTTCAACTGCAAATGCATTTGCCCTATTCTATCTTTAACGTTAATGTAATATTCTTCTAGCACTCGTGGTGTTTTATATTTGTTTTGTGGGGTACTTTAAAAATCTTTTTTATGAAAGAAATGGGTTATATTAAGTCTTGTGATGTTTTAGGTTTCCAATAAGGAGGTTTTAAATTTTATGTCACGTCATTTTCAGATGCTTCATTCAAGAGATGTTTCCACTATAGAATGCAGAGCAAGGGCAAAAATACAAGTGATAGAGCGAGTGAGTGAGAAGGAGTGTTGTGGAAGGAGAGAATGAAACAAAGACAGAGTGAGTGAATGGCAGGGAGGCATAGAAGAGGAGTCTAGTAGTGAAGGAGACCTGCTTTTCCCTGCTCTTGACCTCCCACCCATCACCAAACAACCACAAACATACCTTCTGTGCAAAGTTGGTATGCAGAATTTCATGCCTCAGCAAGTGAGGGTGAGTCCCAGGCCAGGGGCTAAAGAGCAAAAGAGTGCCTGTGCTCAGACTTTCCCTGCTAGGGATAGTTTATCTGGAACAAGGCCTACTCTCTTGTATCCAGCAAGGATCTGCAAGGTACATTGGCAGCATACATTTGCATAAACTGCCCCACCTATTGCCTTCCTACTTCCTGTGCTGTAGTTGTTTGTGTAGAGAGAGAGGTCACAGGCAAGGAAATGTTGTGAGTCGGATACAGGACCCTAAATAGCTGGTGAGAGGTATGTGGTGTTCTAAAAGCATGAAAACTGTATACCTGTGAAATAAAGTGCTTTCGTATGCGTTCTTCTGTGTTTATTGTCCTGTGCATAAAGTTGCACCTTGTGTTTGAAGGTTTAAATTATTTCAGGCTTGCATGGAGGTAGACGTTTCTGAGTAACTTTTATTCATTTCTTAAAAGCCTATACTGTCAGGATGGCCGAGAGGTTTATGGCGCTGTGTTTAGGCCACAGTCTCCTTTGGAGGTGTGGGTTCGAATCCCACTTCTGACATGCCTTTTGGAGATTTAATCTCCTTTATCAGGTTAACATCTGATGGAAGTTGCATCTGTTGGTCTTCACCTGGCACGTTATTCCGTTCTCCTCTTGTCAAGAGAGATGGGGTTTCTCATATATTTAGGTTCTATAACGTCTTGCTGACAAAGCGCAATCCTTACCAAATGAGCATAGGACCCATGTAAGAGGTCATCTGGAAGAGTCATGCTCTTGTATGCCCTGCCCAGACGGGCCCTGCAAATTTGGAAGAATGCCTTGCATCTGGTAGACAACTGGACTCCAGCACACTTACAGCAATTTCCTCAGGGCTTTGATCAGGGGCTGCTTAAATTTGCATACTCCACCCTATGTTGTGACTTTGAGATCCCTTGTTGAAATTGCTTTAGCCAGCCAAGAGGTGGCTATTGTCTCAATTTCAAAGCAGCTTTGAGCCGTTCAAGTGGCTGGTGAATAGCACTTTCTCTTTGTTCGCCTCAAAGTTCTAAAGAGTTCTCCATAGGTCCTGCTCTGTACAGATTGTTCAAAGATCTGTTGGAAGTGCATATAATAGGATAAATAAATTGAGGGCATTCCTTTTCAGTACCTCACCTGCATGGCTGTCTGGCCTCTGGAAGATGCTGGGAAAGCAAGTCAGGATGGCCGAGTGGTCTAAGGCGCTGCCTTCAGGTTGCAGTCTCCTCTGGAGGCAGGGGTTCAAATCCCACTTCTGACAGTCCTGTGTTTACTCTAATTTTTTTCTTGAGAAATATGATCATTTCCCTCGCAGTGGCTTATAGGATTGTCTTCTTGGAAGAGTGCAGTGAGTTTTTTTCTTGCTCTAGCCACTATTGGCCTAAGCTCTGTGCATTTTTTGGTTCCTAATATCTTTCTCACCCTTTAGATGAAAAAGCAGCATGGGGTCAGGATGGCCAAGTGGTCTAAGGCTCTGCGTTAAGGCCGCAGTCTCTCCTGGAGGCGTGGGTTCGAATCCCACTTCTGACAAAACTTGAATTCCATTTTCTCTCTCAGTTCCTTTAGAATCTCAGCTAAAAATTGGCAATGTAAATAATATCTGAATAAGTACCAAACTTCAGTTTCAACTGCAAATGCATTTGCCCTATTCTATCTTTAACGTTAATGTAATATTCTTCTAGCACTCGTGGTGTTTTATATTTCTTTTGTGGGGTACTTTAAAAATCTTTTTTATGAAAGAAATGGGTTACATTAAGTCTTGTGAAGTTTTAGGTTTCCAATAAGGAGGTTTTAAATTTTATGTCACGTCATTTTCAGATGCTTCATTCAAGAGATGTTTCCACTATAGAATGCAGAGCAAGGGCAAAAATACAAGTGATAGAGCGAGTGAGTGAGAAGGAGTGTTGTGGAAGGAGAGAATGAAACAAAGACAGAGTGAGTGAATGGCAGGGAGGCATAGAAGAGGAGTCTAGTAGTGAAGAAGACCTGCTTTTCCCTGCTCTTGACCTCCTACCCATCCCCAAACAACCACAAACATACCTTCTGTGCAAAGTTGGTATGCAGAATTTCACGCCTCAGCAAGTGAGGGTGAGTCCCAGGCCAGGGGCTAAAGAGCAAAAGAGTGCCTGTGCTCAGACTTTCCCTGCTAGGGATAGTTTATCTCGAACAAGGCCTACTCTCTTGTATCCAGCAAGGATCTAGAAATCCTGCATGAATCTGCAAGGCACATTGGCAGCATAAATTTGCATAAACTGCCCCACCTATTGCCTTCCTACTTCCTGTGCTGTAGTTGTTTGTGTAGAGAGAGAGGTCGCAGGCAAGGAAATGTTGTGAGTCGGATACAGGACCCTAAATAGCTGGTGAGAGGTATGTGGTGTTCTAAAAGCATGAAAACTGTATACCTGTGAAATAAAGTGCTTTCGTATGTGTTCTTCTGTGTTTATTGTCCTGTGCATAAAGTTGCACCTTGTGTTTGAAGGGTTAAATTATTTCAGGCTTGCATGGAGGTAGACGTTTCTGAGTAACTTTTATTCATTTCTTAAAAGCCTAAACTGTCAGGATGGCCGAGAGGTCTAAGGTGCTGTGTTTAGGCCACAGTCTCCTTTGGAGGCGTGGGTTCGAATCCCACTTCTGACATGCCTTTTGGAGATTTAATCTCCTTTATCAGGTTAACATCTGATGGAAGTTGCATCTGTTGGTCTTCACCTGGCACGTTATTCCGTTCTCCTCTTGTCAAGAGAGATGGGGTTTCTCATATATTTAGGTTCTATAACGTCTTGCTGACAAAGCGCAATCCTTACCAAATGAGCATAGGACCCATGTAAGAGGTCATCTGGAAGAGTCATGCTCTTGTATGCCCTGGCCAGACGGGCCCTGCAAATTTGGAAGAATGCCATTCATCTGGTAGACAACTGGACTCCAGCACACTTACAGCAATTTCCTCAGGGCTTTGATCAGGGGCTGCTTAAATTTGCATACTCCACCCTATGTTGTGACTTTGAGATCCCTTGTTGAAATTGCTTTAGCCAGCCAAGAGGTGGCTATTGTCTCAATTTCAAAGCAGCTTTGAGCCGTTCAAGTGGCTGGTGAATAGCACTTTCTCTTTGTTCGCTTCAAAGTTCTAAAGAGTTCTCCATAGGTCCTGCTCTGTACAGATTGTTCAAAGATCTGTTGGAAGTGCATATAATAGGATAAATAAATTGAGGGCATTCCTTTTCAGTACCTCACCTGCATGGCTGTCTGGCCTCTGGAAGATGCTGGGAAAGCAAGTCAGGATGGCCGAGTGGTCTAAGGCGCTGCGTTCAGGTCGCAGTCTCCTCTGGAGGCGTGGGTTCAAATCCCACTTCTGACAGTCCTGTGTTTACTCTAATTTTTTTCTTGAGAAATATGATCATTTCCCTCGCAGTGGCTTATAGGATTGTCTTCTTGGAAGAGTGCAGTGAGTTTTTTTCTTGCTCTAGCCACTATTGGCCTAAGCTCTGTGCATTTTTTGGTTCCTAATATCTTTCTCACCCTTTAGATGAAAAAGCAGCATGGGGTCAGGATGGCTGAGTGGTCTAAGGCGCTGCGTTAAGGCCGCAGTCTCTCCTGGAGGCGTGGGTTCGAATCCCACTTCTGACAAAACTTGAATTCCATTTTCTCTCTCAGTTCCTTTAGAATCTCAGCTAAAAATTGGCAATGTAAATAATATCTGAATAAGTACCAAACTTCAGTTTCAACTGCAAATGCATTTGCCCTATTCTATCTTTAACGTTAATGTAATATTCTTCTAGCACTCGTGGTGTTTTATATTTCTTTTGTGGGGTACTTTAAAAATCTTTTTTATGAAAGAAATGGGTTACATTAAGTCTTGTGATGTTTTAGGTTTCCAATAAGGAGGTTTTAAATTTTATGTCACGTCATTTTCAGATGCTTCATTCAAGAGATGTTTCCACTATAGAATGCAGAGCAAGGGCAAAAATACAAGTGATAGAGCGAGTGAGTGAGAAGGAGTGTTGTGGAAGGAGAGAATGAAACAAAGACAGAGTGAGTGAACGGCAGGGAGGCATAGAAGAGTAGTCTAGTAGTGAAGGAGACCTGCTTTTCCCTGCTCTTGACCTCCCACCCATCCCCAAACAACCACAAACATACCTTCTGTGCAAAGTTGGTATGCAGAATTTCACGCCTCAGCAAGTGAGGGTGAGTCCCAGGCCAGGGGCTAAAGAGCAAAAGAGTGCCTGTGCTCAGACTTTCCCTGCTAGGGATAGTTTATCTGGAACAAGGCCTACTCTCTTGTATCCAGCAAGGATCTAGAAATCCTGCATGAATCTGCAAGGCACATTGGCAGCATAAATTTGCATAAACTGCCCCACCTATTGCCTTCCTACTTCCTGTGCTGTAGTTGTTTGTGTAGAGAGAGAGGTCGCAGGCAAGGAAATGTTGTGAGTCGGATACAGGACCCTAAATAGCTGGTGAGAGGTATGTGGTGTTCTAAAAGCATGAAAACTGTATACCTGTGAAATAAAGTGCTTTCGTATGTGTTCTTCTGTGTTTATTGTCCTGTGCATAAAGTTGCACCTTGTGTTTGAAGGTTTAAATTATTTCAGGCTTGCATGGAGGTAGACGTTTCTGAGTAACTTTTATTCATTTCTTAAAAGCCTATACTGTCAGGATGGCCGAGAGGTCTAAGGCGCTGTGTTTAGGCCACAGTCTCCTTTGGAGGCGTGGGTTCGAATCCCACTTCTGATATGCCTTTTGGAGATTTAATCTCCTTTATCAGGTTAACATCTGATGGAAGTTGCATCTGTTGGTCTTCACTTGGCACGTTATTCCGTTCTCCTCTTGTCAAGAGAGATGGGGTTTCTCATATATTTAGGTTCTATGACGTCTTGCTGACAAAGCGCAATCCTTACCAAATGAGCATAGGACCCATGTAAGAGGTCATCTGGAAGAGTCATGCTCTTGTATGCCCTGGCCAGACTGGCCCTGCAAATTTGGAAGAATGCCATGCATCTGGTAGACAACTGGACTCCAGCACACTTACAGCAATTTCCTTAGGGCTTTGATCAGGGGCTGCTTAAATTTGCATACTCCACCCTATGTTGTGACTTTGAGATCCCTTGTTGAAATTGCTTTAGCCAGCCAAGAGGTGGCTATTGTCTCAATTTCAAAGCAGCTTTGAGCCGTTCAAGTGGCTGGTGAATAGCACTTTCTCTTTGTTCGCCTCAAAGTTCTAAAGAGTTCTCCATAGGTCCTGCTCTGTACAGATTGTTCAAAGATCTGTTGGAAGTGCATATGCTAGGATAAATAAATTGAGGGCATTTCTTTTCAGTACCTCACCTGCATGGCTGTCTGGCCTCTGGAAGATGCTGGGAAAGCAAGTCAGGATGGCAGAGTGGTCTAAGGCGCTGCGTTCAGGTCGCAGTCTCCTCTGGAGGCGTGGGTTCAAATCCCACTTCTGACAGTCCTGTGTTTACTCTAATTATTTTCTTGAGAAATATGATCATTTCCCTCGCAGTGGCTTATAGGATTGTCTTCTTGGAAGAGTGCAGTGAGTTTTTTTCTTGCTCTAGCCACTATTGGCTTAAGCTCTGTGCATTTTTTGGTTCCTAATATCTTTCTCACCCTTTAGATGAAAAAGCAGCATGGGGTCAGGATGGCCGAGTGGTCTAAGGAACTGCGTTAAGGCCGCAGTCTCTCCTGGAGGCGTGGGTTCAAATCCCACTTCTGACAAAACTTGAATTCTATTTTCTCTCTCAGTTCCTTTAGAATCTCAGCTAAAAATTGGCAATGTAAATAATATCTGAATAAGTACCAAACTTCAGTTTCAACTGCAAATGCATTTGCCCTATTCTATCTTTAACGTTAATGTAATATTCTTCTAGCACTCGTGGTGTTTTATATTTGTTTTGTGGGGTACTTTAAAAATCTTTTTTATGAAAGAAATGGGTTATATTAAGTCTTGTGATGTTTTAGGTTTCCAATAAGGAGGTTTTAAATTTTATGTCACGTCATTTTCAGATGCTTCATTCAAGAGATGTTTCCACTATAGAATGCAGAGCAAGGGCAAAAATACAAGTGATAGAGCGAGTGAGTGAGAAGGAGTGTTGTGGAAGGAGAGAATGAAACAAAGACAGAGTGAGTGAATGGCAGGGAGGCATAGAAGAGGAGTCTAGTAGTGAAGGAGACCTGCTTTTCCCTGCTCTTGACCTCCCACCCATCCCCAAACAACCACAAACATACCTTCTGTGCAAAGTTGGTATGCAGAATTTCATGCCTCAGCAAGTGAGGGTGAGTCCCAGGCCAGGGGCTAAAGAGCAAAAGAGTGCCTGTGCTCAGACTTTCCCTGCTAGGGATAGTTTATCTGGAACAAGGCCTACTCTCTTGTATCCAGCAAGGATCTGCAAGGTACATTGGCAGCATACATTTGCATAAACTGCCCCACCTATTGCCTTCCTACTTCCTGTGCTGTAGTTGTTTGTGTAGAGAGAGAGGTCACAGGCAAGGAAATGTTGTGAGTCGGATACAGGACCCTAAATAGCTGGTGAGAGGTATGTGGTGTTCTAAAAGCATGAAAACTGTATACCTGTGAAATAAAGTGCTTTCGTATGCGTTCTTCTGTGTTTATTGTCCTGTGCATAAAGTTGCACCTTGTGTTTGAAGGTTTAAATTATTTCAGGCTTGCATGGAGGTAGACGTTTCTGAGTAACTTTTATTCATTTCTTAAAAGCCTATACTGTCAGGATGGCCGAGAGGTTTATGGCGCTGTGTTTAGGCCACAGTCTCCTTTGGAGGTGTGGGTTCGAATCCCACTTCTGACATGCCTTTTGGAGATTTAATCTCCTTTATCAGGTTAACATCTGATGGAAGTTGCATCTGTTGGTCTTCACCTGGCACGTTATTCCGTTCTCCTCTTGTCAAGAGAGATGGGGTTTCTCATATATTTAGGTTCTATAACGTCTTGCTGACAAAGCGCAATCCTTACCAAATGAGCATAGGACCCATGTAAGAGGTCATCTGGAAGAGTCATGCTCTTGTATGCCCTGCCCAGACGGGCCCTGCAAATTTGGAAGAATGCCTTGCATCTGGTAGACAACTGGACTCCAGCACACTTACAGCAATTTCCTCAGGGCTTTGATCAGGGGCTGCTTAAATTTGCATACTCCACCCTATGTTGTGACTTTGAGATCCCTTGTTGAAATTGCTTTAGCCAGCCAAGAGGTGGCTATTGTCTCAATTTCAAAGCAGCTTTGAGCCGTTCAAGTGGCTGGTGAATAGCACTTTCTCTTTGTTCGCCTCAAAGTTCTAAAGAGTTCTCCATAGGTCCTGCTCTGTACAGATTGTTCAAAGATCTGTTGGAAGTGCATATAATAGGATAAATAAATTGAGGGCATTCCTTTTCAGTACCTCACCTGCATGGCTGTCTGGCCTCTGGAAGATGCTGGGAAAGCAAGTCAGGATGGCCGAGTGGTCTAAGGCGCTGCCTTCAGGTTGCAGTCTCCTCTGGAGGCAGGGGTTCAAATCCCACTTCTGACAGTCCTGTGTTTACTCTAATTTTTTTCTTGAGAAATATGATCATTTCCCTCGCAGTGGCTTATAGGATTGTCTTCTTGGAAGAGTGCAGTGAGTTTTTTTCTTGCTCTAGCCACTATTGGCCTAAGCTCTGTGCATTTTTTGGTTCCTAATATCTTTCTCACCCTTTAGATGAAAAAGCAGCATGGGGTCAGGATGGCCAAGTGGTCTAAGGCTCTGCGTTAAGGCCGCAGTCTCTCCTGGAGGCGTGGGTTCGAATCCCACTTCTGACAAAACTTGAATTCCATTTTCTCTCTCAGTTCCTTTAGAATCTCAGCTAAAAATTGGCAATGTAAATAATATCTGAATAAGTACCAAACTTCAGTTTCAACTGAAAATGCATTTGCCCTATTCTATCTTTAACGTTAATGTAATATTCTTCTAGCACTCGTGGTGTTTTATATTTCTTTTGTGGGGTACTTTAAAAATCTTTTTTATGAAAGAAATGGGTTACATTAAGTCTTGTGAAGTTTTAGGTTTCCAATAAGGAGGTTTTAAATTTTATGTCACGTCATTTTCAGATGCTTCATTCAAGAGATGTTTCCACTATAGAATGCAGAGCAAGGGCAAAAATACAAGTGATAGAGCGAGTGAGTGAGAAGGAGTGTTGTGGAAGGAGAGAATGAAACAAAGACAGAGTGAGTGAATGGCAGGGAGGCATAGAAGAGGAGTCTAGTAGTGAAGAAGACCTGCTTTTCCCTGCTCTTGACCTCCTACCCATCCCCAAACAACCACAAACATACCTTCTGTGCAAAGTTGGTATGCAGAATTTCACGCCTCAGCAAGTGAGGGTGAGTCCCAGGCCAGGGGCTAAAGAGCAAAAGAGTGCCTGTGCTCAGACTTTCCCTGCTAGGGATAGTTTATCTCGAACAAGGCCTACTCTCTTGTATCCAGCAAGGATCTAGAAATCCTGCATGAATCTGCAAGGCACATTGGCAGCATAAATTTGCATAAACTGCCCCACCTATTGCCTTCCTACTTCCTGTGCTGTAGTTGTTTGTGTAGAGAGAGAGGTCGCAGGCAAGGAAATGTTGTGAGTCGGATACAGGACCCTAAATAGCTGGTGAGAGGTATGTGGTGTTCTAAAAGCATGAAAACTGTATACCTGTGAAATAAAGTGCTTTCGTATGTGTTCTTCTGTGTTTATTGTCCTGTGCATAAAGTTGCACCTTGTGTTTGAAGGGTTAAATTATTTCAGGCTTGCATGGAGGTAGACGTTTCTGAGTAACTTTTATTCATTTCTTAAAAGCCTAAACTGTCAGGATGGCCGAGAGGTCTAAGGTGCTGTGTTTAGGCCACAGTCTCCTTTGGAGGCGTGGGTTCGAATCCCACTTCTGACATGCCTTTTGGAGATTTAATCTCCTTTATCAGGTTAACATCTGATGGAAGTTGCATCTGTTGGTCTTCACCTGGCACGTTATTCCGTTCTCCTCTTGTCAAGAGAGATGGGGTTTCTCATATATTTAGGTTCTATAACGTCTTGCTGACAAAGCGCAATCCTTACCAAATGAGCATAGGACCCATGTAAGAGGTCATCTGGAAGAGTCATGCTCTTGTATGCCCTGGCCAGACGGGCCCTGCAAATTTGGAAGAATGCCATTCATCTGGTAGACAACTGGACTCCAGCACACTTACAGCAATTTCCTCAGGGCTTTGATCAGGGGCTGCTTAAATTTGCATACTCCACCCTATGTTGTGACTTTGAGATCCCTTGTTGAAATTGCTTTAGCCAGCCAAGAGGTGGCTATTGTCTCAATTTCAAAGCAGCTTTGAGCCGTTCAAGTGGCTGGTGAATAGCACTTTCTCTTTGTTCGCTTCAAAGTTCTAAAGAGTTCTCCATAGGTCCTGCTCTGTACAGATTGTTCAAAGATCTGTTGGAAGTGCATATAATAGGATAAATAAATTGAGGGCATTCCTTTTCAGTACCTCACCTGCATGGCTGTCTGGCCTCTGGAAGATGCTGGGAAAGCAAGTCAGGATGGCCGAGTGGTCTAAGGCGCTGCGTTCAGGTCGCAGTCTCCTCTGGAGGCGTGGGTTCAAATCCCACTTCTGACAGTCCTGTGTTTACTCTAATTTTTTTCTTGAGAAATATGATCATTTCCCTCGCAGTGGCTTATAGGATTGTCTTCTTGGAAGAGTGCAGTGAGTTTTTTTCTTGCTCTAGCCACTATTGCCCTCAGCTCTGTGCATTTTTTGGTTCCTAATATCTTTCTCACCCTTTAGATGAAAAAGCAGCATGGGGTCAGGATGGCCGAGTGGTCTAAGGTGCTGCGTTAAGGCCGCAGTCTCTCCTGGAGGCGTGGGTTCGAATCCCACTTCTGACAAAACTTGAATTCCATTTTCTCTCTCAGTTCCTTTAGAATCGCAGCTAAAAATTGGCAATGTAAATAATATCTGAATAAGTACCAAACTTCAGTTTCAACTGCAAATGCATTTGCCCTATTCTATCTTTAACGTTAATGTAATATTCTTCTAGCACTCGTGGTGTTTTATATTTCTTTTGTGGGGTACTTTAAAAATCTTTTTTATGAAAGAAATGGGTTACATTAAGTCTTGTGATGTTTTAGGTTTCCAATAAGGAGGTTTTAAATTTTATGTCACGTCATTTTCAGATGCTTCATTCAAGAGCTGTTTCCACTATAGAATGCAGAGCAAGGGCAAAAATACAAGTGATAGAGCGAGTGAGTGAGAAGGAGTGTTGTGGAAGGAGAGAATGAAACAAAGACAGAGTGAGTGAATGGCAGGGACGCATAGAAGAGGAGTCTAGTAGTGAAGGAGACCTGCTTTTCCCTGCTCTTGACCTCCCACCCATCCCCAAACAACAACAAACATACCTTCTGTGCAAAGTTGGTATGCAGATTTTCACGCCTCAGCAAGTGAGGGTGAGTCCCAGGCCAGGGGCTAAAGAGCAAAAGAGTGCCTGTGCTCAGACTTTCCCTGCTAGGGATAGTTTATCTGGAACAAGTCCTTCTCTCTTGTATCCAGCAAGGATCTAGAAATCCTGCATGAATCTGCAAGGCACATTGGCAGCATAAATTTGCATAAACTGCCCCACCTATTGCCTTCCTACTTCCTGTGCTGTAGTTGTTTGTGTAGAGAGAGAGGTCGCAGGCAAGGAAATGTTGTGAGTCGGATACAGGACCCTAAATAGCTGGTGAGAGGTATGTGGTGTTCTAAAAGCATGAAAACTGTATACCTGTGAAATAAAGTGCTTTCGTACGTGTTCTTCTGTGTTTATTGTCCTGTGCATAAAGTTGCACCTTGTGTTTGAAGGTTTAAATTATTTCAGGCTTGCATGGAGGTAGACGTTTCTGAGTAACTTTTATTCATTTCTTAAAAGCCTATACTGTCAGGATGGCCGAGAGGTCTAAGGTGCTGTGTTTAGACCACAGTCTGCTTTGGAGGCGTGGGTTCGAATCCCACTTCTGACATGCCTTTTGGACATTTAATCTCCTTTATCAGGTTAACATCTGATGGAAGTTGCATCTGTTGGTCTTCACCTGGCACGTTATTCCGTTCTCCTCTTGTCAAGAGAGATGGGGTTTCTCATATATTTAGGTTCTATAACGTCTTGCTGACAAAGCGCAATCCTTACCAAATGAGCATAGGACCCATGTAAGAGGTCATCTGGAAGAGTCATGCTCTTGTATGCCCTGGCCAGACGGGCCCTGCAAATTTGGAAGAATGCCATGCATCTGGTAGACAACTGGACTCCAGCACACTTACAGCAATTTCCTTAGGGCTTTGATCAGGGGCTGCTTAAATTTGCATACTCCACCCTATGTTGTGACTTTGAGATCCCTTGTTGAAATTGCTTTAGCCAGCCAAGAGGTGGCTATTGTCTCAATTTCAAAGCAGCTTTGAGCCATTCAAGTGGCTGGTGAATAGCACTTTCTCTTTGTTCGCCTCAAAGTTCTAAAGAGTTCTCCATAGGTCCTGCTCTGTACAGATTGTTCAAAGATCTGTTGGAAGTGCATATAATAGGATAAATAAATTGAGGGCATTCCTTTTCAGTACCTCACCTGCATGGCTGTCTGGCCTCTGGAAGATGCTGGGAAAGCAAGTCAGGATGGCCGAGTGGTCTAAGGCGCTGCGTTCAGGTCGCAGTCTCCTCTGGAGGCGTGGGTTCAAATCCCACTTCTGACAGTCCTGTGTTTACTCTAATTTTTTTCTTGAGAAATATGATCATTTCCCTCGCAGTGGCTTATAGGATTGTCTTCTTGGAAGAGTGCAGTGAGTTTTTTTCTTGCCCTAGCCACTATTGGCCTAAGCTCTGTGCATTTTTTGATTCCTAATATCTTTCTCACCCTTTAGATGACAAAGCAGCATGGGGTCAGAATGGCCGAGTGGTCTAAGGTGCTGCGTTAAGGCTGCAGTCTCTCCTGGAGGCATGGGTTCGAATCCCACTTCTGACAAAACTTGAATTCCATTTTCTCTCTCAGTTCCTTTAGAATCTCAGCTAAAAATTGGCAATGTAAATAATATCTGAATAAGTACCAAACTTCAGTTTCAACTGCAAATGCATTTGCCCTATTCTATCTTTAACATTAATGTAATATTCTTCTAGCACTCGTGGTGTTTTATATTTGTTTTGTGGGGTACTTTAAAAATCTTTTTTATGAAAGAAATGGGTTACATTAAGTCTTGTGATGTTTTAGGTTTCCAATAAGGAGGTTTTAAATTTTATGTCACGTCATTTTCAGATGCTTTATTCAAGAGATGTTTCCACTATAGAATGCAGAGCAAGGGCAAAAATACAAGTGATAGAGCGAGTGAGTGAGAAGGAGTGTTGTGGAAGGAGAGAATGAAACAAAGACAGAGTGAGTGAACGGCAGGGAGGCATAGAAGAGGAGTCTAGTAGTGAAGGAGACCTGCTTTTCCCTGCTCTTGACCTCCCACCCATCCCCAAACAACCACAAACATACCTTCTGTGCAAAGTTGGTATGCAGAATTTCACGCCTCAGCAAGTGAGGGTGAGTCCCAGGCCAGGGGCTAAAGAGCAAAAGAGTGCCTGTGCTCAGACTTTCCCTGCTAGGGATAGTTTATCTGGAACAAGTCCTTCTCTCTTGTATCCAGCAAGGATCTAGAAATCCTGCATGAATCTGCAAGGCACATTGGCAGCATAAATTTGCATAAACTGCCCCACCTATTGCCTTCCTACTTCCTGTGCTGTAGTTGTTTGTGTAGAGAGAGAGGTCGCAGGCAAGGAAATGTTGTGAGTCGGATACAGGACCCTAAATAGCTGGTGAGAGGTATGTGGTGTTCTAAAAGCATGAAAACTGTATACCTGTGAAATAAAGTGCTTTCGTACGTGTTCTTCTGTGTTTATTGTCCTGTGCATAAAGTTGCACCTTGTGTTTGAAGGTTTAAATTATTTCAGGCTTGCATGGAGGTAGACGTTTCTGAGTAACTTTTATTCATTTCTTAAAAGCCTATACTGTCAGGATGGCCGAGAGGTCTAAGGTGCTGTGTTTAGGCCACAGTCTCCTTTGGAGGCGTGGGTTCGAATCCCACTTCTGACATGCCTTTTGGACATTTAATCTCCTTTATCAGGTTAACATCTGATGGAAGTTGCATCTGTTGGTCTTCACCTGGCACGTTATTCCGTTCTCCTCTTGTCAAGAGAGATGGGGTTTCTCATATATTTAGGTTCTATAACGTCTTGCTGACAAAGCGCAATCCTTACCAAATGAGCATAGGACCCATGTAAGAGGTCATCTGGAAGAGTCATGCTCTTGTATGCCCTGGCCAGACGGGCCCTGCAAATTTGGAAGAATGCCATGCATCTGGTAGACAACTGGACTCCAGCACACTTACAGCAATTTCCTTAGGGCTTTGATCAGGGGCTGCTTAAATTTGCATACTCCACCCTATGTTGTGACTTTGAGATCCCTTGTTGAAATTGCTTTAGCCAGCCAAGAGGTGGCTATTGTCTCAATTTCAAAGCAGCTTTGAGCCATTCAAGTGGCTGGTGAATAGCACTTTCTCTTTGTTCGCCTCAAAGTTCTAAAGAGTTCTCCATAGGTCCTGCTCTGTACAGATTGTTCAAAGATCTGTTGGAAGTGCATATAATAGGATAAATAAATTGAGGGCATTCCTTTTCAGTACCTCACCTGCATGGCTGTCTGGCCTCTGGAAGATGCTGGGAAAGCAAGTCAGGATGGCCGAGTGGTCTAAGGCGCTGCGTTCAGGTCGCAGTCTCCTCTGGAGGCGTGGGTTCAAATCCCACTTCTGACAGTCCTGTGTTTACTCTAATTTTTTTCTTGAGAAATATGATCATTTCCCTCGCAGTGGCTTATAGGATTGTCTTCTTGGAAGAGTGCAGTGAGTTTTTTTCTTGCCCTAGCCACTATTGGCCTAAGCTCTGTGCATTTTTTGATTCCTAATATCTTTCTCACCCTTTAGATGACAAATCCGCATGGGGTCAGGATGGCCGAGTGGTCTAAGGTGCTGCGTTAAGGCTGCAGTCTCTCCTGGAGGCATGGGTTCGAATCCCACTTCTGACAAAACTTGAATTCCATTTTCTCTCTCAGTTCCTTTAGAATCTCAGCTAAAAATTGGCAATGTAAATAATATCTGAATAAGTACCAAACTTCAGTTTCAACTGCAAATGCATTTGCCCTATTCTATCTTTAACATTAATGTAATATTCTTCTAGCACTCGTGGTGTTTTATATTTGTTTTGTGGGGTACTTTAAAAATCTTTTTTATGAAAGAAATGGGTTACATTAAGTCTTGTGATGTTTTAGGTTTCCAATAAGGAGGTTTTAAATTTTATGTCACGTCATTTTCAGATGCTTTATTCAAGAGATGTTTCCACTATAGAATGCAGAGCAAGGGCAAAAATACAAGTGATAGAGCGAGTGAGTGAGAAGGAGTGTTGTGGAAGGAGAGAATGAAACAAAGACAGAGTGAGTGAACGGCAGGGAGGCATAGAAGAGGAGTCTAGTAGTGAAGGAGACCTGCTTTTCCCTGCTCTTGACCTCCCACCCATCCCCAAACAACCACAAACATACCTTCTGTGCAAAGTTGGTATGCAGAATTTCACGCCTCAGCAAGTGAGGGTGAGTCCCAGGCCAGGGGCTAAAGAGCAAAAGAGTGCCTGTGCTCAGACTTTCCCTGCTAGGGATAGTTTATCTAGAACAAGGCCTACTCTCTTGTATCCAGCAAGGATCTAGAAATCCTGCATGAATCTGCAAGGCACATTGGCAGCATAAATTTGCATAAACTGCCCCACCTATTGCCTTCCTACTTCCTGTGCTGTAGTTGTTTGTGTAGAGAGAGAGGTCGCAGGCAAGGAAATGTTGTGAGTCGGATACAGGACCCTAAATAGCTGGTGAGAGGTATGTGGTGTTCTAAAAGCATGAAAACTGTATACCTGTGAAATAAAGTGCTTTCGTATGTGTTCTTCTGTGTTTATTGTCCTGTGCATAAAGTTGCACCTTGTGTTTGAAGGTTTAAATTATTTCAGGCTTGCATTGAGGTAGACGTTTCTGAGTAACTTTAATTCATTTCTTAAAAGCATATACTGTCAGGATGGCCGAGAGGTCTAAGGCGCTGTGTTTAGGCCACAGTCTCCTTTGGAGGCGTGGGTTCGAATTCCACTTCTGACATTCCTTTTGGAGATTTAATCTCCTTTATCAGGTTAACATCTGATGGAAGTTGCATCTGTTGGTCTTCACCTGGCACGTTATTCCGTTCTCCTCTTGTCAAGAGAGATGGGGTTTCTCATATATTTAGGTTCTATAACGTCTTGCTGACAAAGCGCAATCCTTACCAAATGAGCATAGGACCCATGTAAGAGGTCATCTGGAAGAGTCATGCTCTTGTATGCCCTGGCCAGACGGGCCCTGAAAATTTGGAAGAATGCCATGCATCTGGTAGACAACTGGACTCCAGCACACTTACAGCAATTTCCTTAGGGCTTTGATCAGGGGCTGCTTAAATTTGCATACTCCACCCTATGTTGTGACTTTGAGATCCCTTGTTGAAATTGCTTTAGCCAGCCAAGAGGTGGCTATTGTCTCAATTTCAAAGCAGCTTTGAGCCGTTCAAGTGGCTGGTGAATAGCACTTTCTCTTTGTTCGCCTCAAAGTTCTAAAGAGTTCTCCATAGGTCCTGCTGTACAGATTGTTCAAAGATCTGTTGGAAGTGCATATAATAGGATAAATAAATTGAGGGCATTCCTTTTCAGTACCTCACCTGCATGGCTGTCTGGCCTCTGGAAGATGCTGAGAAAGCAAGTCAGGATGGCCGAGTGGTCTAAGGCGCTGCGTTCAGGTCGCAGTCTCCTCTGGAGGCGTGGGTTCAAATCCCACTTCTGACAGTCCTGTGTTTACTCTAATATTTTTCTTGAGAAATATGATCATTTCCCTCGCAGTGGCTTATAGGATTGTCTTCTTGGAAGAGTGCAGTGAGTATTTTTCTTGCTCTAGCCACTATTGGCCTAAGCTCTGTGCATTTTTTGGTTCCTAATATCTTTCTCACCCTTTCGATGAATAAGCAGCATGGGGTCAGGATGGCCGAGTGGTCTAAGGCGCTGCGTTAAGGCCGCAGTCTCTCCTGGAGGCGTGGGTTCAAATCCCACTTCTGACAAAACTTGAATTCCATTTTCTCTCTCAGTTCCTTTAGAATCTCAGCTAAAAATTGGCAATGTAAATAATATCTGAATAAGTACCAAATTTCAGTTTCAACTGCAAATGCATATGCCCTATTCTATCTTTAACGTTAATGTAATATTCTTCTAGCACTCGTGGTGTTTTATATTTGTTTTGTGGGGTACTTTAAAAATCTTTTTTATGAAAGAAATGGGTTACATTAAGTCTTGTGATGTTTTAGGTTTCCAATAAGGAGGTTTTAAATTTTATGTCACGTCATTTTCAGATGCTTCATTCAAGAGATGTTTCCACTATAGAATGCAGAGCAAGGGCAAAAATACAAGTGATAGAGTGAGTGAGTGAGAAGGAGTGTTGTGGAAGGAGAGAATGAAACAAAGGCAGAGTGAGTGAACGGCAGGGAGGCATAGAAGAGGAGTCTAGTAGTGAAGGAGACCTGCTTTTCCCTGCTCTTGACCTCCCACCCATCCCCAAACAACCACAAACATACCTTCTGTGCAAAGTTGGTATGCAGAATTTCACGCCTCAGCAAGTGAGGGTGAGTCCCAGGCCAGGGGCTAAAGAGCAAAAGAGTGCCTGTGCTCAGACTTTCCCTGCTAGGGATAGTTTATCTAGAACAAGGCCTACTCTCTTGTATCCAGCAAGGATCTAGAAATCCTGCATGAATCTGCAAGGCACATTGGCAGCATAAATTTGCATAAACTGCCCCACCTATTGCCTTCCTACTTCCTGTGCTGTAGTTGTTTGTGTAGAGAGAGAGGTCGCAGGCAAGGAAATGTTGTGAGTCGGATACAGAACCCTAAATAGCTGGTGAGAGGTATGTGGTGTTCTAAAAGCATGAAAACTGTATACCTGTGAAATAAAGTGCTTTCGTATGTGTTCTTCTGTGTTTATTGTCCTGTGCATAAAGTTGCACCTTGTGTTTGAAGGTTTAAATTATTTCAGGCTTGCATTGAGGTAGACGTTTCTGAGTAACTTTTATTCATTTCTTAAAAGCATATACTGTCAGGATGGCCGAGAGGTCTAAGGCGCTGTGTTTAGGCCACAGTCTCCTTTGGAGGCTTGGGTTCGAATCCCACTTCTGACATGCCTTTTGGAGATTTAATCTCCTTTATCAGGTTAACATCTGATGGAAGTTGCATCTGTTGGTCTTCACTTGGCACGTTATTCCGTTCTCCTCTTGTCAAGAGAGATGGGGTTTCTCATATATTTAGGTTCTATAACGTCTTGCTGACAAAGCGCAATCCTTACCAAATGAGCATAGGACCCATGTAAGAGGTCATCTGGAAGAGTCATGCTCTTGTATGCCCTGGCCAGACGGGCCCAGCAAATTTGGAAGAATGCCATTCATCTGGTAGACAACTGGACTCCAGCACACTTACAGCAATTTCCTCAGGGCTTTGATCAGGGGCTGCTTAAATTTGCATACTCCACCCTATGTTGTGACTTTGAGATCCCTTGTTGAAATTGCTTTAGCCAGCCAAGAGGTGGCTATTGTCTCAATTTCAAAGCAGCTTTGAGCCGTTCAAGTGGCTGGTGAATAGCACTTTCTCTTTGTTCGCCTCAAAGTTCTAAAGAGTTCTCCATAGGTCCTGCTCTGTACAGATTGTTCAAAGATCTGTTGGAAGTGCATATAATAGGATAAATAAATTGAGGGCATTCCTTTTCAGTACCTCACCTGCATGGCTGTCTGGCCTCTGGAAGATGCTTGGTAAGCAAGTCAGGATGGCCGAGTGGTCTAAGGCGCTGCGTTCAGGTCGCAGTCTCCTCTGGAGGCGTGGGTTCAAATCCCACTTCTGACAGTCCTGTGTTTACTCTAATTTTTTTCTTGAGAAATATGATCATTTCCCTCGCAGTGGCTTATCGGATTGTCTTCTTGGAAGAGTGCAGTGAGTTTTTTTCTTGCTCTAGCCACTATTGGCCTAAGCTCTGTGCATTTTTTGGTTCCTAATATCTTTCTCACCCTTTCGATGAAAAAGCAGCATGGGGTCAGGATGGCCGAGTGGTCTAAGGCACTGCGTTAAGGCCGCAGTCTCTCCTGGAGGCGTGGGTTCGAATCCCACTTCTGACAAAACTTGAATTCCATTTTCTCTCTCAGTTCCTTTAGAATCTCAGCTAAAAATTGGCAATGTAAATAATATCTGAATAAGTACCAAATTTCATTTTCAACTGCAAATGCATTTGCCCTATTCTATCTTTAACGTTAATGTAATATTCTTCTAGCACTCCTGGTGTTTTATATTTGTTTTGTGGGGTACTTTAAAAATCTTTTTTATGAAAGAAATGGGTTACATTAAGTCTTGTGATGTTGTAGGTTTCCAATAAGGAGGTTTTAAATTTTATGTCACGTCATTTTCAGATGCTTCATTCAAGAGATGTTTCCACTATAGAATGAAGAGCAAGGGCAAAAATACAAGTGATAGAGCGAGTGAGTGAGAAGGAGTGTTGTGGAAGGAGAGAATGAAACAAAGACAGAGTGAGTGAATGGCAGGGAGGCATAGAAGAGGAGTCTAGTAGTGAAGGAGACCTGCTTTTCCCTGCTCTTGACCTCCCACCCATCCCCAAACAACCACAAACATACCTTCTGTGCAAAGTTGGTATGCAGAATTTCACGCCTCAGCAAGTGAGGGTGAGTCCCAGGCCAGGGGCTAAAGAGCAAAAGAGTGCCTGTGCTCAGACTTTCCCTGCTAGGGATAGTTTATCTGGAACAAGGCCTACTCTCTTGTATCCAGCAAGGATCTAGAAATCCTGCATGAATCTGCAAGGCACATTGGCAGCATAAATTTGCATAAACTGCCCCTCCTATTGCCTTCCTACTTCCTGTGCTGTAGTTGTTTGTGTAGAGAGAGAGGTCGCAGGCAAGGAAATGTTGTGAGTCGGATACTTGACCCTAAATAGCTGGTGAGAGGTATGTGGTGTTCTAAAAGCATGAAAACTGTATACCTGTGAAATAAAGTGCTTTCGTATGTGTTCTTCTGTGTTTATTGCCCTGTGCATAAAGTTGCACCTTGTGTTTGAATGTTTAAATTATTTCAGGCTTGCATGGAGGGAGACGTTTCTGAGTAACTTTTATTCATTTCTTAAAAGCCTATACTGTCAGGATGGCCGAGAGGTCTAAGGCGCTGTGTTTAGGCCACAGTCTCCTTTGGAGGCGTGGGTTCGAATCCCATTTCTGACATGCCTTTTGGAGATTTAATCTCCTTTATCAGGTTAACATCTGATGGAAGTTGCATCTGTTGGTCTTCACTTGGCACGTTATTCCGTTCTCCTCTTGTCAAGAGAGATGGTGTTTCTCATATATTTAGGTTCTATAACGTCTTGCTGACAAAGCGCAATCCTTACCAAATGAGCATAGGACCCATGTAAGAGGTCATCTGGAAGAGTCATGCTCTTGTATGCCCTGGCCAGACGGGCCCAGCAAATTTGGAAGAATGCCATTCATTTGGTAGACAACTGGACTCCAGCACACTTACAGCAATTTCCTCAGGGCTTTGATCAGGGGCTGCTTAAATTTGCATACTCCACCCTATGTTGTGACTTTGAGATCCCTTGTTGAAATTGCTTTAGCCAGCCAAGAGGTGGCTATTGTCTCAATTTCAAAGCAGCTTTGAGCCGTTCAAGTGGCTGGTGAATAGCACTTTCTCTTTGTTCGCCTCAAAGTTCTAAAGAGTTCTCCATAGGTCCTGCTCTGTACAGATTGTTCAAAGATCTGTTGGAAGTGCATATAATAGGATAAATAAATTGAGGGCATTCCTTTTCAGTACCTCACCTGCATGGCTGTCTGGCCTCTGGAAGATGCTGGGAAAGCAAGTCAGGATGGCCGAGTGGTCTAAGGTGCTGTGTTCAGGTCGCAGTCTCCTCTGGAGGCGTGGGTTCAAATCCCACTTCTGACAGTCCTGAGTTTACTCTAATTTTTTTCTTGAGAAATATGATCATTTCCCTCGCAGTGGCTTATAGGATTGTCTTCTTGGAAGAGTGCAGTGAGTTTTTTTCTTGCTCTAGCCACTATTGACCTAAGCTCTGTGCATTTTTTGGTTCCTAATATCTTTCTCACCCTTTGGATGAAAAAGCAGCATGGGGTCAGGATGGCCGAGTGGTCTAAGGCGCTGCGTTAAGGCCGCAGTCTCTCCTGGAGGCATGGGTTCAAATCCCACTTCTGACAAAACTTGAATTCCATTTTCTCTCTCAGTTCCTTTAGAATCTCAGCTAAAAATTGGCAATGTAAATAATATCTGAATAAGTACCAAATTTCATTTTCAACTGCAAATGCATTTGCCCTATTCTATCTTTAACGTTAATGTAATATTCTTCTAGCACTCCTGGTGTTTTATATTTGTTTTGTGGGGTACTTTAAAAATCTTTTTTATGAAAGAAATGGGTTACATTAAGTCTTGTGATGTTGTAGGTTTCCAATAAGGAGGTTTTAAATTTTATGTCACGTCATTTTCAGATGCTTCATTCAAGAGATGTTTCCACTATAGAATGAAGAGCAAGGGCAAAAATACAAGTGATAGAGCGAGTGAGTGAGAAGGAGTGTTGTGGAAGGAGAGAATGAAACAAAGACAGAGTGAGTGAATGGCAGGGAGGCATAGAAGAGGAGTCTAGTAGTGAAGGAGACCTGCTTTTCCCTGCTCTTGACCTCCCACCCATCCCCAAACAACCACAAACATACCTTCTGTGCAAAGTTGGTATGCAGAATTTCACGCCTCAGCAAGTGAGGGTGAGTCCCAGGCCAGGGGCTAAAGAGCAAAAGAGTGCCTGTGCTCAGACTTTCCCTGCTAGGGATAGTTTATCTGGAACAAGGCCTACTCTCTTGTATCCAGCAAGGATCTAGAAATCCTGCATGAATCTGCAAGGCACATTGGCAGCATAAATTTGCATAAACTGCCCCTCCTATTGCCTTCCTACTTCCTGTGCTGTAGTTGTTTGTGTAGAGAGAGAGGTCGCAGGCAAGGAAATGTTGTGAGTCGGATACTTGACCCTAAATAGCTGGTGAGAGGTATGTGGTGTTCTAAAAGCATGAAAACTGTATACCTGTGAAATAAAGTGCTTTCGTATGTGTTCTTCTGTGTTTATTGCCCTGTGCATAAAGTTGCACCTTGTGTTTGAATGTTTAAATTATTTCAGGCTTGCATGGAGGGAGACGTTTCTGAGTAACTTTTATTCATTTCTTAAAAGCCTATACTGTCAGGATGGCCGAGAGGTCTAAGGCGCTGTGTTTAGGCCACAGTCTCCTTTGGAGGCGTGGGTTCGAATCCCACTTCTGACATGCCTTTTGGAGATTTAATCTCCTTTATCAGGTTAACATCTGATGGAAGTTGCATCTGTTGGTCTTCACTTGGCACGTTATTCCGTTCTCCTCTTGTCAAGAGAGATGGGGTTTCTCATATATTTAGGTTCTATAACGTCTTGCTGACAAAGCGCAATCCTTACCAAATGAGCATAGGACCCATGTAAGAGGTCATCTGGAAGAGTCATGCTCTTGTATGCCCTGGCCAGACGGGCCCAGCAAATTTGGAAGAATGCCATTCATTTGGTAGACAACTGGACTCCAGCACACTTACAGCAATTTCCTCAGGGCTTTGATCAGGGGCTGCTTAAATTTGCATACTCCACCCTATGTTGTGACTTTGAGATCCCTTGTTGAAATTGCTTTAGCCAGCCAAGAGGTGGCTATTGTCTCAATTTCAAAGCAGCTTTGAGCCGTTCAAGTGGCTGGTGAATAGCACTTTCTCTTTGTTCGCCTCAAAGTTCTAAAGAGTTCTCCATAGGTCCTGCTCTGTACAGATTGTTCAAAGATCTGTTGGAAGTGCATATAATAGGATAAATAAATTGAGGGCATTCCTTTTCAGTACCTCACCTGCATGGCTGTCTGGCCTCTGGAAGATGCTGGGAAAGCAAGTCAGGATGGCCGAGTGGTCTAAGGTGCTGTGTTCAGGTCGCAGTCTCCTCTGGAGGCGTGGGTTCAAATCCCACTTCTGACAGTCCTGTGTTTACTCTAATTTTTTTCTTGAGAAATATGATCATTTCCCTCGCAGTGGCTTATAGGATTGTCTTCTTGGAAGAGTGCAGTGAGTTTTTTTCTTGCTCTAGCCACTATTGACCTAAGCTCTGTGCATTTTTTGGTTCCTAATATCTTTCTCACCCTTTGGATGAAAAAGCAGCATGGGGTCAGGATGGCCGAGTGGTCTAAGGCGCTGCGTTAAGGCCGCAGTCTCTCCTGGAGGCGTGGGTTCTAATCCCACTTCTGACAAAACTTGAATTCCATTTTCTCTCTCAGTTCCTTTAGAATCTCAGCTAAAAATTGGCAATGTAAACAATATCTGAATAAGTACCAAACTTCAGTTTCAACTGCAAATGCATTTGCCCTATTCTATCTTTAACGTTAATGTAATATTCTTCTAGCACTCGTGGTGTTTTATATTTGTTTTGTGGGGTACTTTAAAAATCTTTTTTATGAAAGAAATGGGTTACATTAAGTCTTGTGATGTTTTAGGTTTCCAATAAGGAGGTTTTAAATTTTATGTCACGTCATTTTCAGATGCTTCATTCAAGAGATGTTTCCACTATAGAATGCAGAGCAAGGGCAAAAATACAAGTGATAGAGCGAGTGAGTGAGAAGGAGTGTTGTGGAAGGAGAGAATGAAACAAAGACAGAGTGAGTGAACGGCAGGGAGGCATAGAAGAGTAGTCTACTAGTGAAGGAGACCTGCTTTTCCCTGCTCTTGACCTCCCACCCATCCCCAAACAACCACAAACATACCTTCTGTGCAAAGTTAGTATGCAGAATTTCACGCCTCAGCAAGTGAGGGTGAGTCCCAGGCCAGGGGCTAAAGAGCAAAAGAGTGCCTGTGCTCAGACTTTCCCTGCTAGGGATAGTTTATCTGGAACAAGGCCTACTCTCTTGTATCCAGCAAGGATCTAGAAATCCTGCATGAATCTGCAAGGCACATTGGCAGCATAAATTTGCATAAACTGCCCCACCTATTGCCTTCCTACTTCCTGTGCTGTAGTTGTTTGTGTAGAGAGAGAGGTCGCAGGCAAGGAAATGTTGTGAGTCGGATACAGGACCCTAAATAGCTGGTGAGAGGTATGTGGTGTTCTAAAAGCATGAAAACTGTATACCTGTGAAATAAAGTGCTTTCGTATGTGTTCTTCTGTGTTTATTGTCCTGTGCATAAAGTTGCACCTTGTGTTTGAAGGTTTAAATTATTTCAGGCTTGCATGGAGGTAGACGTTTCTGAGTAACTTTTATTCATTTCTTAAAAGCCTATACTGTCAGGATGGCCGAGAGGTCTAAGGCGCTGTGTTTAGGCCACAGTCTCCTTTGGAGGCGTGGGTTCGAATCCCACTTCTGACATGCCTTTTGGAGATTTAATCTCCTTTATCAGGTTAACATCTGATGGAAGTTGCATCTGTTGGTCTTCACTTGGCACGTTATTCCGTTCTCCTCTTGTCAAGAGAGATGGGGTTTCTCATATATTTAGGTTCTATAACGTCTTGCTGACAAAGCGCAATCCTTACCAAATGAGCATAGGACCCATGTAAGAGGTCATCTGGAAGAGTCATGCTCTTGTATGCCCTGGCCAGACGGGCCCTGAAAATTTGGAAGAATGCCATGCATCTGATAGACAACTGGACTCCAGCACACTTACAGCAATTTCCTTAGGGCTTTGATCAGGGGCTGCTTAAATTTGCATACTCCACCCTATGTTGTGACTTTGAGATCCCTTGTTGAAATTGCTTTAGCCAGCCAAGAGGTGGCTATTGTCTCAATTTCAAAGCAGCTTTGAGCCGTTCAAGTGGCTGGTGAATAGCACTTTCTCTTTGTTCGCCTCAAAGTTCTAAAGAGTTCTCCATAGGTCCTGCTCTGTACAGATTGTTCAAAGATCTGTTGGAAGTGCATATAATAGGATAAATAAATTGAGGGCATTCCTTTTCAGTACCTCACCTGCATGGCTGTCTGGCCTCTGGAAGATGCTGGGAAAGCAAGTCAGGATGGCCGAGTGGTCTAAGGCGCTGCGTTCAGGTCGCAGTCTCCTCTGGAGGCGTGGGTTCAAATCCCACTTCTGACAGTCCTGTGTTTACTCTAATTATTTTCTTGAGAAATATGATCATTCCCCTCGCAGTGGCTTATAGGATTGTCTTCTTGGAAGAGTGCAGTGAGTTTTTTTCTTGCTCTAGCCACTATTGCCCTCATCTCTGTGCATTTTTTGGTTCCTAATATCTTTCTCACCCTTTAGATGAAAAAGCAGCATGGGGTCAGGATGGCTGAGTGGTCTAAGGCGCTGCGTTAAGGCTGCAGTCTCTCCTGGAGGCGTGGGTTCGAATCCCACTTCTGACAAAACTTGAATTCCATTTTCTCTCTCAGTTCCTTTAGAATCTCAGCTAAAAATTGGCAATGTAAATAATATCTGAATAAGTACCAAACTTCAGTTTCAACTGCAAATGCATTTGCCCTATTCTATCTTTAACGTTAATGTAATATTCTTCTAGCACTCGTGGTGTTTTATATTTGTTTTGTGGGGTACTTTAAAAATCTTTTTTATGAAAGAAATGGGTTACATTAAGTCTTGTGATGTTTTAGGTTTCCAATAAGGAGGTTTTAAATTTTATGTCACGTCATTTTCAGATGCTTCATTCAAGAGATGTTTCCACTATAGAATGCAGAGCAAGGGCAAAAATACAAGTGATAGAGCGAGTGAGTGAGAAGGAGTGTTGTGGAAGGAGAGAATGAAACAAAGACAGAGTGAGTGAACGGCAGGGAGGCATAGAAGAGGAGTCTAGTAGTGAAGGAGACCTGCTTTTCCCTGCTCTTGACCTCCCACCCATCCCCAAACAACCACAAACATACCTTCTGTGCAAAATTGGTATGCAGAATTTCACGCCTCACCAAGTGAGGGTGAGTCCCAGGCCAGGGGCTAAAGAGCAAAAGAGTGCCTGTGCTCAGACTTTCCCTGCTAGGGATAGTTTATCTGGAACAAGGCCTACTCTCTTGTATCCAGCAAGGATCTAGAAATCCTGCATGAATCTGCAAGGCACATTGGCAGCATAAATTTGCATAAACTGCCCCACCTATTGCCTTCCTACTTCCTGTGCTGTAGTTGTTTGTGTAGAGAGAGAGGTCGCAGGCAAGGAAATGTTGTGAGTCGGATACAGGACCCTAAATAGCTGGTGAGAGGTATGTGGTGTTCTAAAAGCATGAAAACTGTATACCTGTGAAATAAAGTGCTTTCGTATGTGTTCTTCTGTGTTTATTGTCCTGTGCATAAAGTTGCACTTTGTGTTTGAAGGTTTAAATTATTTCAGGCTTGCATTGAGGTAGACGTTTCTGAGTAACTTTTATTCATTTCTTAAAAGCATATACTGTCAGGATGGCCGAGAGGTCTAAGGCGCTGTGTTTAGGCCACAGTCTCCTTTGGAGGCGTGGGTTCGAATCCCACTTCTGACATGCCTTTTGGAGATTTAATCTCCTTTATCAGGTTAACATCTGATGGAAGTTGCATCTGTTGGTCTTCACTTGGCACGTTATTCCGTTCTCCTCTTGTCAAGAGAGATGGGGTTTCTCATATATTTAGGTTCTATAACGTCTTGCTGACAAAGCGCAATCCTTACCAAATGAGCATAGGACCCATGTAAGAGGTCATCTGGAAGAGTCATGCTCTTGTATGCCCTGGCCAGACGGGCCCAGCAAATTTGGAAGAATGCCATTCATCTGGTAGACAACTGGACTCCAGCACACTTACAGCAATTTCCTCAGGGCTTTGATCAGGGGCTGCTTAAATTTGCATACTCCACCCTATGTTGTGACTTTGAGATCCCTTGTTGAAATTGCTTTAGCCAGCCAAGAGGTGGCTATTGTCTCAATTTCAAAGCAGCTTTGAGCCGTTCAAGTGGCTGGTGAATAGCACTTTCTCTTTGTTCGCCTCAAAGTTCTAAAGAGTTCTCCATAGGTCCTGCTCTGTACAGATTGTTCAAAGATCTGTTGGAAGTGCATATAATAGGATAAATAAATTGAGGGCATTCCTTTTCAGTACCTCACCTGCATGGCTGTCTGGCCTCTGGAAGATGCTGGGAAAGCAAGTCAGGATGGCCGAGTGGTCTAAGGTGCTGTGTTCAGGTCGCAGTCTCCTCTGGAGGCGTGGGTTCAAATCCCACTTCTGACAGTCCTGTGTTTACTCTAATTTTTTTCTTGAGAAATATGATCATTTCCCTCGCAGTGGCTTATAGGATTGTCTTCTTGGAAGAGTGCAGTGAGTTTTTTTCTTGCTCTAGCCACTATTGGCCTAAGCTCTGTGCATTTTTTGGTTCCTAATATCTTTCTCACCCTTTAGATGAAAAAGCAGCATGGGGTCAGGATGGCCGAGTGGTCTAAGGCGCTGCGTTAAGGCCGCAGTCTCTCCTGGAGGCGTGGGTTCTAATCCCACTTCTGACAAAACTTGAATTCCATTTTCTCTCTCAGTTCCTTTAGAATCTCAGCTAAAAATTGGCAATGTAAACAATATCTGAATAAGTACCAAACTTCAGTTTCAACTGCAAATGCATTTGCCCTATTCTATCTTTAACGTTAATGTAATATTCTTCTAGCACTCGTGGTGTTTTATATTTGTTTTGTGGGGTACTTTAAAAATCTTTTTTATGAAAGAAATGGGTTACATTAAGTCTTGTGATGTTTTAGGTTTCCAATAAGGAGGTTTTAAATTTTATGTCACGTCATTTTCAGATGCTTCATTCAAGAGATGTTTCCACTATAGAATGCAGAGCAAGGGCAAAAATACAAGTGATAGAGCGAGTGAGTGAGAAGGAGTGTTGTGGAAGGAGAGAATGAAACAAAGACAGAGTGAGTGAACGGCAGGGAGGCATAGAAGAGTAGTCTACTAGTGAAGGAGACCTGCTTTTCCCTGCTCTTGACCTCCCACCCATCCCCAAACAACCACAAACATACCTTCTGTGCAAAGTTAGTATGCAGAATTTCACGCCTCAGCAAGTGAGGGTGAGTCCCAGGCCAGGGGCTAAAGAGCAAAAGAGTGCCTGTGCTTAGACTTTCCCTGCTAGGGATAGTTTATCTGGAACAAGGCCTACTCTCTTGTATCCAGCAAGGATCTAGAAATCCTGCATGAATCTGCAAGGCACATTGGCAGCATAAATTTGCATAAACTGCCCCACCTATTGCCTTCCTACTTCCTGTGCTGTAGTTGTTTGTGTAGAGAGAGAGGTCGCAGGCAAGGAAATGTTGTGAGTCGGATACAGGACCCTAAATAGCTGGTGAGAGGTATGTGGTGTTCTAAAAGCATGAAAACTGTATACCTGTGAAATAAAGTGCTTTCGTATGTGTTCTTCTGTGTTTATTGTCCTGTGCATAAAGTTGCACCTTGTGTTTGAAGGTTTAAATTATTTCAGGCTTGCATGGAGGTAGACGTTTCTGAGTAACTTTTATTCATTTCTTAAAAGCCTATACTGTCAGGATGGCCGAGAGGTCTAAGGCGCTGTGTTTAGGCCACAGTCTCCTTTGGAGGCGTGGGTTCGAATCCCACTTCTGACATGCCTTTTGGAGATTTAATCTCCTTTATCAGGTTAACATCTGATGGAAGTTGCATCTGTTGGTCTTCACTTGGCACGTTATTCCGTTCTCCTCTTGTCAAGAGAGATGGGGTTTCTCATATATTTAGGTTCTATAACGTCTTGCTGACAAAGCGCAATCTTTACGAAATGAGCATAGGACCCATGTAAGAGGTCATCTGGAAGAGTCATGCTCTTGTATGCCCTGGCCAGACGGGCCCTGAAAATTTGGAAGAATGCCATGCATCTGGTAGACAACTGGACTCCAGCACACTTACAGCAATTTCCTTAGGGCTTTGATCAGGGGCTGCTTAAATTTGCATACTCCACCCTATGTTGTGAGTTTGAGATCCCTTGTTGAAATTGCTTTAGCCAGCCAAGAGGTGGCTATTGTCTCAATTTCAAAGCAGCTTTGAGCCGTTCAAGTGGCTGGTGAATAGCACTTTCTCTTTGTTCGCCTCAAAGTTCTAAAGAGTTCTCCATAGGTCCTGCTCTGTACAGATTGTTCAAAGATCTGTTGGAAGTGCATATAATAGGATAAATAAATTGAGGGCATTCCTTTTCAGTACCTCACCTGCATGGCTGTCTGGCCTCTGGAAGATGCTGGGAAAGCAAGTCAGGATGGCCGAGTGGTCTAAGGCGCTGCGTTCAGGTCGCAGTCTCCTCTGGAGGCGTGGGTTCAAATCCCACTTCTGACAGTCCTGTGTTTACTCTAATTATTTTCTTGAGAAATATGATCATTCCCCTCGCAGTGGCTTATAGGATTGTCTTCTTGGAAGAGTGCAGTGAGTTTTTTTCTTGCTCTAGCCACTATTGCCCTCATCTCTGTGCATTTTTTGGTTCCTAATATCTTTCTCACCCTTTAGATGAAAAAGCAGCATGGGGTCAGGATGGCCGAGTGGTCTAAGGCGCTGTGTTAAGGCTGCAGTCTCTCCTGGAGGCGTGGGTTCGAATCCCACTTCTGACAAAACTTGAATTCCATTTTCTCTCTCAGTTCCTTTAGAATCTCAGCTAAAAATTGGCAATGTAAATAATATCTGAATAAGTACCAAACTTCAGTTTCAACTGCAAATGCATTTGCCCTATTCTATCTTTAACGTTAATGTAATATTCTTCTAGCACTCGTGGTGTTTTATATTTGTTTTGTGGGGTACTTTAAAAATCTTTTTTATGAAAGAAATGGGTTACATTAAGTCTTGTGATGTTTTAGGTTTCCAATAAGGAGGTTTTAAATTTTATGTCACGTCATTTTCAGATGCTTCATTCAAGAGATGTTTCCACTATAGAATGCAGAGCAAGGGCAAAAATACAAGTGATAGAGCGAGCGAGTGAGTGAGAAGGAGTGTTGTGGAAGGAGAGAATGAAACAAAGACAGAGTGAGTGAACGGCAGGGAGGCATAGAAGAGGAGTCTAGTAGTGAAGGAGACCTGCTTTTCCCTGCTCTTGACCTCCCACCCATCCCCAAACAACCACAAACATACCTTCTGTGCAAAATTGGTATGCAGAATTTCACGCCTCAGCAAGTGAGGGTGAGTCCCAGGCCAGGGGCTAAAGAGCAAAAGAGTGCCTGTGCTCAGACTTTCCCTGCTAGGGATAGTTTATCTGGAACAAGGCCTACTCTCTTGTATCCAGCAAGGATCTAGAAATCCTGCATGAATCTGCAAGGCACATTGGCAGCATAAATTTGCATAAACTGCCCCACCTATTGCCTTCCTACTTCCTGTGCTGTAGTTGTTTGTGTAGAGAGAGAGGTCGCAGGCAAGGAAATGTTGTGAGTCGGATACAGGACCCTAAATAGCTGGTGAGAGGTATGTGGTGTTCTAAAAGCATGAAAACTGTATACCTGTGAAATAAAGTGCTTTCGTATGTGTTCTTCTGTGTTTATTGTCCTGTGCATAAAGTTGCACCTTGTGTTTGAAGGATTAAATTATTTCAGGCTTGCATTGAGGTAGACGTTTCTGAGTAACTTTTATTCATTTCTTAAAAGCATATACTGTCAGGATGGCCGAGAGGTCTAAGGCGCTGTGTTTAGGCCACAGTCTCCTTTGGAGGCGTGGGTTCGAATCCCACTTCTGACATGCCTTTTGGAGATTTAATCTCCTTTATCAGGTTAACATCTGATGGAAGTTGCATCTGTTGGTCTTCACTTGGCACGTTATTCCGTTCTCCTCTTGTCAAGAGAGATGGGGTTTCTCATATATTTAGGTTCTATAACGTCTTGCTGACAAAGCGCAATCCTTACCAAATGAGCATAGGACCCATGTAAGAGGTCATCTGGAAGAGTCATGCTCTTGTATGCCCTGGCCAGACGGGCCCAGCAAATTTGGAAGAATGCCATTCATCTGGTAGACAACTGGACTCCAGCACACTTACAGCAATTTCCTCAGGGCTTTGATCAGGGGCTGCTTAAATTTGCATACTCCACCCTATGTTGTGACTTTGAGATCCCTTGTTGAAATTGCTTTAGCCAGCCAAGAGGTGGCTATTGTCTCAATTTCAAAGCAGCTTTGAGCCGTTCAAGTGGCTGGTGAATAGCACTTTCTCTTTGTTCGCCTCAAAGTTCTAAAGAGTTCTCCATAGGTCCTGCTCTGTACAGATTGTTCAAAGATCTGTTGGAAGTGCATATAATAGGATAAATAAATTGAGGGCATTCCTTTTCAGTACCTCACCTGCATGGCTGTCTGGCCTCTGGAAGATGCTGGGAAAGCAAGTCAGGATGGCCGAGTGGTCTAAGGTGCTGTGTTCAGGTCGCAGTCTCCTCTGGAGGCGTGGGTTCAAATCCCACTTCTGACAGTCCTGTGTTTACTCTAATTTTTTTCTTGAGAAATATGATCATTTCCCTCGCAGTGGCTTATAGGATTGTCTTCTTGGAAGAGTGCAGTGAGTTTTTTTCTTGCTCTAGCCACTATTGGCCTAAGCTCTGTGCATTTTTTGGTTCCTAATATCTTTCTCACCCTTTAGATGAAAAAGCAGCATGGGGTCAGGATGGCCGAGTGGTCTAAGGCGCTGCGTTAAGGCCGCAGTCTCTCCTGGAGGCGTGGGTTCTAATCCCACTTCTGACAAAACTTGAATTCCATTTTCTCTCTCAGTTCCTTTAGAATCTCAGCTAAAAATTGGCAATGTAAACAATATCTGAATAAGTACCAAACTTCAGTTTCAACTGCAAATGCATTTGCCCTATTCTATCTTTAACGTTAATGTAATATTCTTCTAGCACTCGTGGTGTTTTATATTTGTTTTGTGGGGTACTTTAAAAATCTTTTTTATGAAAGAAATGGGTTACATTAAGTCTTGTGATGTTTTAGGTTTCCAATAAGGAGGTTTTAAATTTTATGTCACGTCATTTTCAGATGCTTCATTCAAGAGATGTTTCCACTATAGAATGCAGAGCAAGGGCAAAAATACAAGTGATAGAGCGAGTGAGTGAGAAGGAGTGTTGTGGAAGGAGAGAATGAAACAAAGACAGAGTGAGTGAACGGCAGGGAGGCATAGAAGAGTAGTCTACTAGTGAAGGAGACCTGCTTTTCCCTGCTCTTGACCTCCCACCCATCCCCAAACAACCACAAACATACCTTCTGTGCAAAGTTAGTATGCAGAATTTCACGCCTCAGCAAGTGAGGGTGAGTCCCAGGCCAGGGGCTAAAGAGCAAAAGAGTGCCTGTGCTCAGACTTTCCCTGCTACGGATAGTTTATCTGGAACAAGGCCTACTCTCTTGTATCCAGCAAGGATCTAGAAATCCTGCATGAATCTGCAAGGCACATTGGCAGCATAAATTTGCATAAACTGCCCCACCTATTGCCTTCCTACTTCCTGTGCTGTAGTTGTTTGTGTAGAGAGAGAGGTCGCAGGCAAGGAAATGTTGTGAGTCGGATACAGGACCCTAAATAGCTGGTGAGAGGTATGTGGTGTTCTAAAAGCATGAAAACTGTATACCTGTGAAATAAAGTGCTTTCGTATGTGTTCTTCTGTGTTTATTGTCCTGTGCATAAAGTTGCACCTTGTGTTTGAAGGTTTAAATTATTTCAGGCTTGCATGGAGGTAGACGTTTCTGAGTAACTTTTATTCATTTCTTAAAAGCCTATACTGTCAGGATGGCCGAGAGGTCTAAGGCGCTGTGTTTAGGCCACAGTCTCCTTTGGAGGCGTGGGTTCGAATCCCACTTCTGACATGCCTTTTGGAGATTTAATCTCCTTTATCAGGTTAACATCTGATGGAAGTTGCATCTGTTGGTCTTCACTTGGCACGTTATTCCGTTCTCCTCTTGTCAAGAGAGATGGGGTTTCTCATATATTTAGGTTCTATAACGTCTTGCTGACAAAGCGCAATCCTTACCAAATGAGCATAGGACCCATGTAAGAGGTCATCTGGAAGAGTCATGCTCTTGTATGCCCTGGCCAGACGGGCCCTGAAAATTTGGAAGAATGCCATGCATCTGGTAGACAACTGGACTCCAGCACACTTACAGCAATTTCCTTAGGGCTTTGATCAGGGGCTGCTTAAATTTGCATACTCCACCCTATGTTGTGACTTTGAGATCCCTTGTTGAAATTGCTTTAGCCAGCCAAGAGGTGGCTATTGTCTCAATTTCAAAGCAGCTTTGAGCCGTTCAAGTGGCTGGTGAATAGCACTTTCTCTTTGTTCGCCTCAAAGTTCTAAAGAGTTCTCCATAGGTCCTGCTCTGTACAGATTGTTCAAAGATCTGTTGGAAGTGCATATAATAGGATAAATAAATTGAGGGCATTCCTTTTCAGTACCTCACCTGCATGGCTGTCTGGCCTCTGGAAGATGCTGGGAAAGCAAGTCAGGATGGCCGAGTGGTCTAAGGCGCTGCGTTCAGGTCGCAGTCTCCTCTGGAGGCGTGGGTTCAAATCCCACTTCTGACAGTCCTGTGTTTACTCTAATTATTTTCTTGAGAAATATGATCATTCCCCTCGCAGTGGCTTATAGGATTGTCTTCTTGGAAGAGTGCAGTGAGTTTTTTTCTTGCTCTAGCCACTATTGCCCTCATCTCTGTGCATTTTTTGGTTCCTAATATCTTTCTCACCCTTTAGATGAAAAAGCAGCATGGGGTCAGGATGGCCGAGTGGTCTAAGGCGCTGCGTTAAGGCTGCAGTCTCTCCTGGAGGCGTGGGTTCGAATCCCACTTCTGACAAAACTTGAATTCCATTTTCTCTCTCAGTTCCTTTAGAATCTCAGCTAAAAATTGGCAATGTAAATAATATCTGAATAAGTACCAAACTTCAGTTTCAACTGCAAATGCATTTGCCCTATTCTATCTTTAACGTTAATGTAATATTCTTCTAGCACTCGTGGTGTTTTATATTTGTTTTGTGGGGTACTTTAAAAATCTTTTTTATGAAAGAAATGGGTTACATTAAGTCTTGTGATGTTTTAGGTTTCCAATAAGGAGGTTTTAAATTTTATGTCACGTCATTTTCAGATGCTTCATTCAAGAGATGTTTCCACTATAGAATGCAGAGCAAGGGCAAAAATACAAGTGATAGAGCGAGCGAGTGAGTGAGAAGGAGTGTTGTGGAAGGAGAGAATGAAACAAAGACAGAGTGAGTGAACGGCAGGGAGGCATAGAAGAGGAGTCTAGTAGTGAAGGAGACCTGCTTTTCCCTGCTCTTGACCTCCCACCCATCCCCAAACAACCACAAACATACCTTCTGTGCAAAGTTGGTATGCAGAATTTCACGCCTCAGCAAGTGAGGGTGAGTCCCAGGCCAGGGGCTAAAGAGCAAAAGAGTGCCTGTGCTCAGACTTTCCCTGCTAGGGATAGTTTATCTGGAACAAGGCCTACTCTCTTGTATCCAGCAAGGATCTAGAAATCCTGCATGAATCTGCAAGGCACATTGGCAGCATAAATTTGCATAAACTGCCCCACCTATTGCCTTCCTACTTCCTGTGCTGTAGTTGTTTGTGTAGAGAGAGAGGTCGCAGGCAAGGAAATGTTGTGAGTCGGATACAGGACCCTAAATAGCTGGTGAGAGGTATGTGGTGTTCTAAAAGCATGAAAACTGTATACCTGTGAAATAAAGTGCTTTCGTATGTGTTCTTCTGTGTTTATTGTCCTGTGCATACCTTGTGTTTGAATGTTTAAATTATTTCAGGCTTGCATGGAGGTAGACGTTTCTGAGTAACTTTTATTCATTTCTTAAAAGCCTATACTGTCAGGATGGCCGAGAGGTCTAAGGTGCTGTGTTTAGGCCACAGTCTCCTTTGGAGGCGTGGGTTCGAATTCCACTTCTGACTTTCCTTTTGGAGATTTAATCTCCTTTATCAGGTTAACATCTGATGGAAGTTGCATCTGTTGGTCTTCACCTGGCACGTTATTCCGTTCTCCTCTTGTCAAGAGAGATGGGGTTTCTCATATATTTAGGTTCTATAACGTCTTGCTGACAAAGCGCAATCCTTACCAAATGAGCATAGGACCCATGTAAGAGGTCATCTGGAAGAGTCATGCTCTTGTATGCCCTGGCCAGACGGGCCCTGCAAATTTGGAAGAATGCCATGCATCTGGTAGACAACTGGACTCCAGCACACTTACAGCAATTTCCTTAGGGCTTTGATCAGGGGCTGCTTAAATTTGCATACTCCACCCTATGTTGTGACTTTGAGATCCCTTGTTGAAATTGCTTTAGCCAGCCAAGAGGTGGCTATTGTCTCAATTTCAAAGCAGCTTTGAGCCGTTCAAGTGGCTGGTGAATAGCACTTTCTCTTTGTTCGCCTCAAAGTTCTAAAGAGTTCTCCATAGGTCCTGCTCTGTACAGATTGTTCAAAGATCTGTTGGAAGTGCATATAATAGGATAAATAAATTGAGGGCATTCCTTTTCAGTACCTCACCTGCATGGCTGTCTGGCCTCTGGAAGATGCTGGGAAAGCAAGTCAGGATGGCCGAGTGGTCTAAGGCGCTGCGTTCAGGTCGCAGTCTCCTCTGGAGGCGTGGGTTCAAATCCCACTTCTGACAGTCCTGTGTTTACTCTAATTATTTTCTTGAGAAATATGATCATTTCCCTCGCAGTGGCTTATAGGATTGTCTTCTTGGAAGAGTGCAGTGACTTTTTTTCTTGCTCTAGCCACTATTGCCCTCAGCTCTGTGCATTTTTTGGTTCCTAATATCTTTCTCACCCTTTAGATGATAAAGCAGCATGGGGTCAGTATGGCCGAGTGGTCTAAGGCGCTGCGTTAAGTCTGCAGTCTCTCCTGGAGGCGTGGGTTCGAATCCCACTTCTGACAAAACTTGAATTCCATTTTCTCTCTCAGTTCCTTAAGAATCTCAGCTAAAAATTGGCAATGTAAATAATATCTGAATAAGTACCAATCTTCAGTTTCAACTGCAAATGCATTTGCCCTATTCTATCTTTAACGTTAATGTAATATTCTTCTAGCACTCGTGGTGTTTTATATTTGTTTTGTGGGGTACTTTAAAAATCTTTTTTATGAAAGAAATGGGTTACATTAAGTCTTGTGATGTTTTAGGTTTCCGATAAGGAGGTTTTAAATTTTATGTCACGTCATTTTCAGATGCTTCATTCAAGAGATGTTTCCACTATAGAATGCAGAGCAAGGGCAAAAATACAAGTGATAGAGCGAGTGAGTGAGAAGGAGTGTTGTGGAAGGAGAGAATGAAACAAAGACAGAGTGAGTGAACGGGAGAGAGGCATAGAAGAGTAGTCTAGTAGTGAAGGAGACCTGCTTTTCCCTGCTCTTGACCTCCCACCCATCCCCAAACAACCACAAACATACCTTCTGTGCAAAGTTGGTATGCAGAATTTCACGCCTCAGCAAGTGAGGGTGAGTCCCAGGCCAGGGGCTAAAGAGCAAAAGAGTGCCTGTGCTCAGACTTTCCCTGCTAGGGATAGTTTATCTGGAACAAGGCCTACTCTCTTGTATCCAGCAAGGATCTAGAAATCCTGCATGAATCTGCAAGGCACATTGGCAGCATAAATTTGCATAAACTGCCCCACCTATTGCCTTCCTACTTCCTGTGCTGTAGTTGTTTGTGTAGAGAGAGAGGTCGCAGGCAAGGAAATGTTGTGAGTCGGATACAGGACCCTAAATAGCTGGTGAGAGGTATGTGGTGTTCTAAAAGCATGAAAACTGTATACCTGTGAAATAAAGTGCTTTCGTATGTGTTCTTCTGTGTTTATTGTCCTGTGCATAAAGTTGCACCTTGTGTTTGAAGGTTTAAATTATTTCAGGCTTGCATGGAGGTAGACGTTTCTGAGTAACTTTTATTCATTTCTTAAAAGCCTATACTGTCAGGATGGCCGAGGGGTCTAAGGCGCTGTGTTTAGGCCACAGTCTCCTTTGGAGGTGTGGGTTCGAATCCCACTTCTGACATGCCTTTTGGAGATTTAATCTTCTTTATCAGGTTAACATCTGATGGAAGTTGCATCTGTTGGTCTTCACTTGGCACGTTATTCCGTTCTCCTCTTGTCAAGAGAGATGGGGTTTCTCATATATTTAGGTTCTATAACGTCTTGCTGACAAAGCGCAATCCTTACCAAATGAGCATAGGACCCATGTAAGAGGTCATCTGGAAGAGTCATGCTCTTGTATGCCCTGGCCAGACGGGCCCTGCAAATTTGGAAGAATGCCATTCATCTGGTAGACAACTGGACTCCAGCACACTTACAGCAATTTCCTCAGGGCTTTGATCAGGGGCTGCTTAAATTTGCATACTCCACCCTATGTTGTGACTTTGAGATCCCTTGTTGAAATTGCTTTAGCCAGCCAAGAGGTGGCTATTGTCTCAATTTCAAAGCAGCTTTGAGCCGTTCAAGTGGCTGGTGAATAGCACTTTCTCTTTGTTCGCCTCAAAGTTCTAAAGAGTTCTCCATAGGTCCTGCTCTGTACAGATTGTTCAAAGATCTGTTGGAAGTGCATATAATAGGATAAATAAATTGAGGGCATTCCTTTTCAGTACCTCACCTGCATGGCTGTCTGGCCTCTGGAAGATGCTGGGAAAGCAAGTCAGGATGGCCGAGTGGTCTAAGGCGCTGCGTTCAGGTCGCAGTCTCCTCTGGAGGCGTGGGTTCAAATCCCACTTCTGACAGTCCTGTGTTTACTCTAATTTTTTTCTTGAGAAATATGATCATTTCCCTCGCAGTGGCTTATAGGATTGTCTTCTTGGAAGAGTGCAGTGAGTTTTTTTCTTGCTCTAGCCACTATTGGCCTAAGCTCTGTGCATTTTTTGGTTCCTAATATCTTTCTCACCCTTTAGATGAAAAAGTAGCATGGGGTCAGGATGGCTGAGTGGTCTAAGGCGCTGCGTTAAGGCCGCAGTCTCTCCTGGAGGCGTGGGTTCGAATCCCACTTCTGACAAAACTTGAATTCCATTTTCTCCTCAGTTCCTTTAGAATCTCAGCTAAAAATTGGCAATGTATATAATATCTGAATAAGTACCAAACTTCAGTTTCAACTGCAAATGCATTTGCCCTATTCTATCTTTAACGTAAATGTAATATTCTTCTAGCACTCGTGGTGTTTTATATTTGTTTTGTGGGGTACTTTAAAAATCTTTTTTATGAAAGAAATGGGTTACATTAAGTCTTGTGATGTTTTAGGTTTCCAATAAGGAGGTTTTAAATTTTATGTCACGTCATTTTCAGATGCTTCATTCAAGAGATGTTTCCACTATAGAATGCAGAGCAAGGGCAAAAATACAAGTGATAGAGCGAGTGAGTGAGAAGGAGTGTTGTGGAAGGAGAGAATGAAACAAAGACAGAGTGAGTGAACGGCAGGGAGGCATAGAAGAGTAGTCTAGTAGTGAAGGAGACCTGCTTTTCCCTGCTCTTGACCTCCCACCCATCCCCAAACAACCACAAACATACCTTCTGTGCAAAGTTGGTATGCAGAATTTCACGCCTCAGCAAGTGAGGGTGAGTCCCAGGCCAGGGGCTAAAGAGCAAAAGAGTGCCTGTGCTCAGACTTTCCCTGCTAGGGATAGTTTATCTGGAACAAGGCCTACTCTCTTGTATCCAGCAAGGATCTAGAAATCCTGCATGAATCTGCAAGGCACATTGGCAGCATAAATTTGCATAAACTGCCCCACCTATTGCCTTCCTACTTCCTGTGCTGTAGTTGTTTGTGTAGAGAGAGAGGTCGCAGGCAAGGAAATGTTGTGAGTCGGATACAGGACCCTAAATAGCTGGTGAGAGGTATGTGGTGTTCTAAAAGCATGAAAACTGTATACCTGTGAAATAAAGTGCTTTCGTATGTGTTCTTCTGTGTTTCTTGTCCTGTGCATAAAGTTGCACCTTGTGTTTGAAGGTTTAAATTATTTCAGGCATGCATTGAGGTAGACGTTTCTGAGTAACTTTTATTCATTTCTTAAAAGCATATACTGTCAGGATGGCCGAGAGGTCTAAGGTGCTGTGTTTAGGCCACAGTCTCCTTTGGAGGCGTGGGTTCGAATCCCACTTCTGACATGCCTTTTGGAGATTTAATCTCCTTTATCAGGTTAACATCTGATGGAAGTTGCATCTGTTGGTCTTCACTTGGCACGTTATTCCGTTCTCCTCTTGTCAAGAGAGATGGGGTTTCTCATATATTTAGGTTCTATAACGTCTTGCTGACAAAGCGCAATCCTTACCAAATGAGCATAGGACCCATGTAAGAGGTCATCTGGAAGAGTCATGCTCTTGTATGCCCTGGCCAGACGGGCCCAGCAAATTTGGAAGAATGCCATTCATCTGGTAGACAACTGGACTCCAGCACACTTACAGCAATTTCCTCAGGGCTTTGATCAGGGGCTGCTTAAATTTGCATACTCCACCCTATGTTGTGACTTTGAGATCCCTTGTTGAAATTGCTTTAGCCAGCCAAGAGGTGGCTATTGTCTCAATTTCAAAGCAGCTTTGAGCCGTTCAAGTGGCTGGTGAATAGCACTTTCTCTTTGTTCGCCTCAAAGTTCTAAAGAGTTCTCCATAGGTCCTGCTCTGTACAGATTGTTCAAAGATCTGTTGGAAGTGCATATAATAGGATAAATAAATTGAGGGCATTCCTTTTCAGTACCTCACCTGCATGGCTGTCTGGCCTCTGGAAGATGCTGGGAAAGCAAGTCAGGATGGCCGAGTGGTCTAAGGCGCTGCGTTCAGGTCGCAGTCTCCTCTGGAGGCGTGGGTTCAAATCCCACTTCTGACAGTCCTGTGTTTACTTTAATTTTTTTCTTGAGGAATATGATCATTTCCCTCGCAGTGGCTTATAGGATTGTCTTCTTGGAAGAGTGCAGTGAGTTTTTTTCTTGCTCTAGCCACTATTGGCCTAAGCTCTGTGCATTTTTTGGTTCCTAATATCTTTTTCACCCTTTAGATGAAAAAGCAGCATGGGGTCAGGATGGCCGAGTGGTCTAAGGTGCTGCGTTAAGGCCGCAGTCTCTCCTGGAGGCGTGGGTTCGAATCCCACTTCTGACAAAACTTGAATTCCATTTTCTCTCTCAGTTCCTTCAGAATCTCAGCTAAAAATTGGCAATGTAAATAATATCTGAATAAGTACCAAACTTCAGTTTCAACTGCAAATGCATTTGCCCTATTCTATCTTTAACGTTAATGTAATATTCTTCTAGCACTCGTGGTGTTTTATATTTCTTTTGTGGGGTACTTTAAAAATCTTTTTTATGAAAGAAATGGGTTACATTAAGTCTTGTGATGTTTTAGGTTTCCAATAAGGAGGTTTTAAATTTTATGTCACGTCATTTTCAGATGCTTCATTCAAGAGATGTTTCCACTATAGAATGCAGAGCAAGGGCAAAAATACAAGTGATAGAGCAAGTGAGTGAGAAGGAGTGTTGTGGAAGGAGAGAATGAAACAAAGACAGAGTGAGTGAACAGCAGGGAGGCATAGAAGAGTAGTCTAGTAGTGAAGGAGACCTGCTTTTCCCTGCTCTTGACCTCCCACCCATCCCCAAACAACCACAAACATACCTTCTGTGCAAAGTTGGTATGCAGAATTTCACGCCTCAACAAGTGAGGGTGAGTCCCAGGCCAGGGGCTAAAGAGCAAAAGAGTGCCTGTGCTCAGACTTTCCCTGCTAGGGATAGTTTATCTGGAACAAGGCCTACTCTCTTGTATCCAGCAAGGATCTAGAAATCCTGCATGAATCTGCAAGGCACATTGGCAGCATAAATTTGCATAAACTGCCCCACCTATTGCCTTCCTACTTCCTGTGCTGTAGTTGTTTGTGTAGAGAGAGAGGTCGCAGGCAAGGAAATGTTGTGAGTCGGATACAGGACCCTAAATAGCTGGTGAGAGGTATGTGGAGTTCTAAAAGCATGAAAACTGTGTACCTGTGAAATAAAGTGCTTTCGTATGTGTTCTTCTGTGTTTATTGTCCTGTGCATAAAGTTGCACCTTGTGTTTGAAGGTTTAAATTATTTCAGGCTTGCATGGAGGTAGACGTTTCTGAGTAACTTTTATTCATTTCTTAAAAGCCTATACTGTCAGGATGGCCGAGAGGTCTAAGGTGCTGTGTTTAGGCCACAGTCTCCTTTGGAGGCGTGGGTTCGAATCCCACTTCTGACATGCCTTTTGGAGATTTAATCTCCTTTATCAGGTTAACATCTGATGGAAGTTGCATCTGTTGGTCTTCACTTGGCACGTTATTCCGTTCTCCTCTTGTCAAGAGAGATGGGGTTTCTCATATATTTAGGTTCTATAACGTCTTGCTGACAAAGCGCAATCCTTACCAAATGAGCATAGGACCCATGTAAGAGGTCATCTGGAAGAGTCATGCTCTTGTATGCCCTGGCCAGACGGGCCCTGCAAATTTGGAAGAATGCCATTCATCTGGTAGACAACTGGACTCCAGCACACTTACAGCAATTTCCTCAGGGCTTTGATCAGGGGCTGCTTAAATTTGCATACTCCACCCTATGTTGTGACTTTGAGATCCCTTGTTGAAATTGCTTTAGCCAGCCAAGAGGTGGCTATTGTCTCAATTTCAAAGCAGATTTCAGCCGTTCAAGTGGCTGGTGAATAGCACTTTCTCTTTGTTCGCCTCAAAGTTCTAAAGAGTTCTCCATAGGTCCTGCTCTGTACAGATTGTTGAAAGATCTGTTGGAAGTGCATATAATAGGATAAATAAATTGAGGGCATTCCTTTTCAGTACCTCACCTGCATGGCTGTCTGGCCTCTGGAAGCTGCTGGGAAAGCAAGTCAGGATGGCCGAGTGGTCTAAGGCGCTGCGTTCAGGTCGCAGTCTCCTCTGGAGGCGTGGGTTCAAATCCCACTTCTGACAGTCCTGTGTTTACTCTAATTTTTTTCTTGAGAAATATGATCATTTCCCTCGCAGTGGCTTATAGGATTGTCTTCTTGGAAGAGTGCAGTGAGTTTTTTTCTTGCTCTAGCCACTATTGGCCTAAGCTCTGTGCATTTTTTGGTTCCTAATATCTTTCTCACCCTTTAGATGAAAAAGCAGCATGGGGTCAGGATGGCCGAGTGGTCTAAGGCGCTGCGTTAAGGCCGCAGTCTCTCCTGGAGGCGTGGGTTCGAATCCCACTTCTGACAAAACTTGAATTCCATTTTCTCTCTCAGTTCCTTTAGAATCTCAGCTAAAAATTGGCAATGTAAATAATATCTGAATAAGTACCAAACTTCAGTTTCAACTGCAAATGCATTTGCCCTATTCTATCTTTAACGTTAATGTAATATTCTTCTAGCACTCGTGGTGTTTTATATTTGTTTTGTGGGGTACTTTAAAAATCTTTTTTATGAAAGAAATGGGTTACATTAAGTCTTGTGATGTTTTAGGTTTCCAATAAGGAGGATTTAAATTTTATGTCACGTCATTTTCAGATGCTTCATTCAAGAGATGTTTCCACTATAGAAAGCAGAGCAAGGGCAAAAATACAAGTGATAGAGCGAGTGAGTGAGAAGGAGTGTTGTGGAAGGAGAGAATGAAACAAAGACAGAGTGAGTGAACGGCAGGGAGGCATAGAAGAGTAGTCTAGTAGTGAAGGAGACCTGCTTTTCCCTGCTCTTGACCTCCCACCCATCCCCAAACAACCACAAACATACCTTCTGTGCAAAGTTGGTATGCAGAATTTCACGCCTCAGCAAGTGAGGGTGAGTCCCAGGCCAGGGGCTAAAGAGCAAAAGAGTGCCTGTGCTCAGACTTTCCCTGCTAGGGATAGTTTATCTGGAACAAGGCCTACTCTCTTGTATCCAGCAAGGATCTAGAAATCCTGCATGAATCTGCAAGGCACATTGGCAGCATAAATTTGCATAAACTGCCCCACCTATTGCCTTCCTACTTCCTGTGCTGTAGTTGTTTGTCTAGAGAGAGAGGTCGCAGGCAAGGAAATGTTGTGAGTCGGATACAGGACCCTAAATAGCTGGTGAGAGGTATGTAGTGTTCTAAAAGCATGAAAACTGTATACCTGTGAAATAAAGTGCTTTCGTATGTGTTCTTCTGTGTTTATTGTCCTGTGCATAAAGTTGCACCTTGTGTTTGAAGGTTTAAATTATTTCAGGCTTGCATGGAGGTGGACGTTTCTGAGTAACTTTTATTCATTTCTTAAAAGCCTATACTGTCAGGATGGCCGAGAGGTCTAAGGCGCTGTGTTTAGGCCACAGTCTCCTTTGGAGGCGTGGGTTCGCATCCCACTTCTGACATTCCTTTTGGAGATTTAATCTCCTTTATCAGGTTAACATCTGATGGAAGTTGCATCTGTTGGTCTTCACTTGGCACGTTATTCCGTTCTCCTCTTGTCAAGAGAGATGGGGTTTCTCATATATTTAGGTTCTATAACGTCTTGCTGACAAAGCGCAATCCTTACCAAATGAGCATAGGACCCATGTAAGAGGTCATCTGGAAGAGTCATGCTCTTGTCTGCCCTGGCCAGACGGGCCCTGTAAATTTGGAAGAATGCCATTCATCTGGTAGACAACTGGACTCCAGCACACTTACAGCAATTTCCTCAGGGCTTTGATCAGGGGCTGCTTAAATTTGCATACTCCACCCTATGTTGTGACTTTGAGATCCCTTGTTGAAATTGCTTTAGCCAGCCAAGAGGTGGCTATTGTCTCAATTTCAAAGCAGCTTTGAGCCGTTCAAGTGGCTGGTGAATAGCACTTTCTCTTTGTTCGCCTCAAAGTTCTAAAGAGTTCTCCATAGGTCCTGCTCTGTACAGATTGTTGAAAGATCTGTTGGAAGTGCATATAATAGGATAAATAAATTGAGGGCATTCCTTTTCAGTACCTCACCTGCATGGCTGTCTGGCCTCTGGAAGATGCTGGGAAAGCAAGTCAGGATGGCCGAGTGGTCTAAGGTGCTGCGTTCAGATCGCAGTCTCCTCTGGAGGCGTGGGTTCAAATCCCACTTCTGACAGTCCTGTGTTTTTTCTCTAATTTTTTTCTTGAGAAATATGATCATTTCCCTCGCAGTGGCTTATAGGATTGTCTTCTTGGAAGAGTGCAGTGAGTTTTTTTCTTGCTCTAGCCACTATTGGCCTAAGCTCTGTGCATTTTTTGGTTCCTAATATCTTTCTCACCCTTTAGATGAAAAAGCAGCATGGGGTCAGGATGGCCGAGTGGTCTAAGGCGCTGCGTTAAGGCCGCAGTCTCTCCTGGAGGCGTGGGTTCAAATCCCACTTCTGACAAAACTTGAATTCCATTTTCTCTCTCAGTTCCTTCAGAATCTCAGCTAAAAATTGGCAATGTAAATAATATCTGAATAAGTACCAAACTTCAGTTTCAACTGCAAATGCATTTGCCCTATTCTATCTTTAACGTTAATGTAATATTCTTCTAGCACTCGTGGTGTTTTATATTTCTTTTGTGGGGTACTTTAAAAATCTTTTTTATGAAAGAAATGGGTTACATTAAGTCTTGTGATGTTTTAGGTTTCCAATAAGGAGGTTTTAAATTTTATGTCACGTCATTTTCAGATGCTTCATTCAAGAGATGTTTCCACTATAGAATGCAGAGCAAGGGCAAAAATACAAGTGATAGAGCAAGTGAGTGAGAAGGAGTGTTGTGGAAGGAGAGAATGAAACAAAGACAGAGTGAGTGAACAGCAGGGAGGCATAGAAGAGTAGTCTAGTAGTGAAGGAGACCTGCTTTTCCCTGCTCTTGACCTCCCACCCATCCCCAAACAACCACAAACATACCTTCTGTGCATAGTTGGTATGCAGAATTTCACGCCTCAGCAAGTGAGGGTGAGTCCCAGGCCAGGGGCTAAAGAGCAAAAGAGTGCCTGTGCTCAGACTTTCCCTGCTAGGGATAGTTTATCTGGAACAAGGCCTACTCTCTTGTATCCAGCAAGGATCTAGAAATCCTGCATGAATCTGCAAGGCACATTGGCAGCATAAATTTGCATAAACTGCCCCACCTATTGCCTTCCTACTTCCTGTGCTGTAGTTGTTTGTGTAGAGAGAGAGGTCGCAGGCAAGGAAATGTTGTGAGTCGGATACAGGACCCTAAATAGCTGGTGAGAGGTATGTGGTGTTCTAAAAGCATGAAAACTGTGTACCTGTGAAATAAAGTGCTTTCGTATGTGTTCTTCTGTGTTTATTGTCCTGTGCATAAAGTTGCACCTTGTGTTTGAAGGTTTAAATTATTTCAGGCTTGCATGGAGGTAGACGTTTCTGAGTAACTTTTATTCATTTCTTAAAAGCCTATACTGTCAGGATGGCCGAGAGGTCTAAGGTGCTGTGTTTAGGCCACAGTCTCCTTTGGAGGCGTGGGTTCGAATCCCACTTCTGACATGCCTTTTGGAGATTTAATCTCCTTTATCAGGTTAACATCTGATGGAAGTTGCATCTGTTGGTCTTCACTTGGCACGTTATTCCGTTCTCCTCTTGTCAAGAGAGATGGGGTTTCTCATATATTTAGGTTCTATAACGTCTTGCTGACAAAGCGCAATCCTTACCAAATGAGCATAGGACCCATGTAAGAGGTCATCTGGAAGAGTCATGCTCTTGTATGCCCTGGCCAGACGGGCCCTGCAAATTTGGAAGAATGCCATTCATCTGGTAGACAACTGGACTCCAGCACACTTACAGCAATTTCCTCAGGGCTTTGATCAGGGGCTGCTTAAATTTGCATACTCCACCCTATGTTGTGACTTTGAGATCCCTTGTTGAAATTGCTTTAGCCAGCCAAGAGGTGGCTATTGTCTCAATTTCAAAGCAGCTTTGAGCCGTTCAAGTGGCTGGTGAATAGCACTTTCTCTTTGTTCGCCTCAAAGTTCTAAAGAGTTCTCCATAGGTCCTGCTCTGTACAGATTGTTCAAAGATCTGTTGGAAGTGCATATGCTAGGATAAATAAATTGAGGGCATTCCTTTTCAGTACCTCACCTGCATGGCTGTCTGGCCTCTGGAAGATGCTGGGAAAGCAAGTCAGGATGGCCGAGTGGTCTAAGGCGCTGCGTTCAGGTCGCAGTCTCCTCTGGAGGCGTGGGTTCAAATCCCACTTCTGACAGTCCTGTGTTTACTCTAATTTTTTTCTTGAGAAATATGATCATTTCCCTCGCAGTGGCTTATAGGATTGTCTTCTTGGAAGAGTGCAGTGAGTTTTTTTCTTGCTCTAGCCACTATTGGCCTAAGCTCTGTGCATTTTTTGGTTCCTAATATCTTTCTCACCCTTTAGATGAAAAAGTAGCATAAGGGTCAGGATGGCTGAGTGGTCTAAGGCGCTGCGTTAAGGCCACAGTCTCTCCTGGAGGCGTGGGTTCGAATCCCACTTCTGACAAAACTTGAATTCCATTTTCTCTCTCAGTTCCTTTAGAATCTCAGCTAAAAATTGGCAATGTAAATAATATCTGAATAAGTACCAAACTTCAGTTTCAACTGCAAATGCATTTGCCCTATTCTATCTTTAACGTTAATGTAATATTCTTCTAGCACTCGTGGTGTTTTATATTTCTTTTGTGGGGTACTTTAAAAATCTTTTTTATGAAAGAAATGGGTTACATTAAGTCTTGTGATGTTTTAGGTTTCCAATAAGGAGGTTTTAAATTTTATGTCACGTCATTTTCAGATGCTTCATTCAAGAGATGTTTCCACTATAGAATGCAGAGCAAGGGCAAAAATACAAGTGATAGAGCGAGTGAGTGAGAAGGAGTGTTGTGGAAGGAGAGAATGAAACAAAGACAGAGTGAGTGAATGGCAGGGAGGCATAGAAGAGGAGTCTAGTAGTGAAGGAGACCTGCTTTTCCCTGCTCTTGACCTTCCACCCATCCCCAAACAACCACAAACATACCTTCTGTGCAAAGTTGGTATGCAGAATTTCACGCCTCAGCAAGTGAGGGTGAGTCCCAGGCCAGGGGCTAAAGAGCAAAAGAGTGCCTGTGCTCAGACTTTCCCTGCTAGGGATAGTTTATCTGGAACAAGGCCTACTCTCTTGTATCCAGCAAGGATCTAGAAATCCTGCATGAATCTGCAAGGCACATTGGCAGCATAAATTTGCATAAACTGCCCCACCTATTGCCTTCCTACTTCCTGTGCTGTAGTTGTTTGTGTAGAGAGAGAGGTCGCAGGCAAGGAAATGTTGTGAGTCGGATACAGGACCCTAAATAGCTGGTGAGAGGTATGTGGTGTTCTAAAAGCATGAAAACTGTATACCTGTGAAATAAAGTGCTTTCGTATGTGTTCTTCTGTGTTTATTGTCCGGTGCATAAAGTTGCACCTTGTGTTTGAAGGTTTAAATTATTTCAGGCTTGCATGGAGGTAGACGTTTCTGAGTAACTTTTATTCATTTCTTAAAAGCCTATACTGTCAGGATGGCCGAGAGGTCTAAGGTGCTGTGTTTAGGCCACAGTCTCCTTTGGAGGCGTGGGTTCGAATCCCACTTCTGACATGCCTTTTGGAGATTTAATCTCCTTTATCAGGTTAACATCTGATGGAAGTTGCATCTGTTGGTCTTCACTTGGCACGGTATTCCGTTCTCCTCTTGTCAAGAGAGATGGTGTTTCTCATATATTTAGGTTCTATAACGTCTTGCTGACAAAGCGCAATCCTTACCAAATGAGCATAGGACCCATGTAAGAGGTCATCTGGAAGAGTCATGCTCTTGTATGCCCTGGCCAGACGGGCCCTGCAAATTTGGAAGAATGCCATGCATCTGGTAGACAACTGGACTCCAGCACACTTACAGCAATTTCCTCAGGGCTTTGATCAGGGGCTGCTTAAATTTACATACTCCACCCTATGTTGTGACTTTGAGATCCCTTGTTGAAATTGCTTTAGCCAGCCAAGAGGTGGCTATTGTCTCAATTTCAAAGCAGCTTTGAGCCGTTCAAGTGGCTGGTGAATAGCACTTTCTCTTTGTTCGCCTCAAAGTTCTAAAGAGTTCTCCATAGGTCCTGCTCTGTACAGATTGTTCAAAGATCTGTTGGAAGTGCATATAATAGGATAAATAAATTGAGGGCATTCCTTTTCAGTACCTCACCTGCATGGCTGTCTGGCCTCTGGAAGATGCTGGGAAAGCAAGTCAGGATAGCTGAGTGGTCTAAGGCGCTGCGTTCAGGTCGCAGTCTCCTCTGGAGGCGTGGTTTCAAATCCCACTTCTGACAGTCCTGTGTTTACTCTAATTATTTTCTTGAGAAATATGATCATTTCCCTCGCAGTGGCTTATAGGATTGTCTTCTTGGAAGAGTGCAGTGAGTTTTTTTCTTGCTCTAGCCACTATTGGCCTAAGCTCTGTGCATTTTTTGGTTCCTAATATCTTTCTCACCCTTTAGATGAAAAAGCAGCATGGGGTCAGGATGGCCGAGTGGTCTAAGTCGCTGCGTTAAGGCCGCAGTCTCTCCTGGAGGCGTGGGTTCGAATCCTACTTCTGACAAAACTTGAATTCCATTTTCTCTCTCAGTTCCTTTAGAATCTCAGCTAAAAATTGGCAATGTAAATAATATCTGAATAAGTACCAAACTTCAGTTTCAACTGCAAATGCATTTGCCCTATTCTATCTTTAACGTTAATGTAATATTCTTCTAGCACTCGTGGTGTTTTATATTTCTTTTGTGGGGTACTTTAAAAATCTTTTTTATGAAAGAAATGGGTTACATTAAGTCTTGTGATGTTTTAGGTTTCCAATAAGGAGGTTTTAAATTTTATGTCACGTCATTTTCAGATGCTTCATTCAAGAGATGTTTCCACTATAGAATGCAGATCAAGGGCAAAAATACAAGTGATAGAGCGAGTGAGTGAGAAGGAGTGTTGTGGAAGGAGAGAATGAAACAAAAACAAAGTGAGTGAACGGCAGGGAGGCATAGAAGAGTAGTCTAGTAGTGAAGGAGATCTGCTTTTCCCTGCTCTTGACCTCCCACCCATCCCCAAACAACCACAAACATACCTTCTGTGCAAAGTTGGTATGCAGAATTTCACGCCTCTGTGGAAATATGGATTTTTATGATCAGTTATGTCCCCTATCTTGGACCCCAACGGTTTCATGTATAAATCACAAGTACATGTATGTTCCCTCCAGTTCCAGTTATGAAGACCCAAACACTTGTGCGTCCACCGTCAACATGTCCTCTTTCAGATCCGCCATAAATGGGCCGGATACTCTATTTCTAAGTATGAAAGGCCACCGGCTTTATATGGTTCATTTATCCCATTTTTCAGTCCAGGCGAGTAGGCCCTGATTCTGCCATTAAGCCTTTTCCTGCCTTCTGTCTCTGAAAGCTCCAGCCTGAGCTTGCATCTGTATCCATGAACTTTGTCCTATTCCCTGCGCGGCTAACGGTGCCTGACTCCAGCCTGTTGCCTGCCAAAAACTGTATTTCACCTTCGAGATTATCTGCTCCGCTCCCTATCCAATGCATTCCTGTCTAGTAGTTTAAGTAAAGATTCTTCCAGCTACCGAGCAAAGGGCCCGGCTTCTCTGTCTTTATGCAAGTAATTCATAGCCCTGTTACTATGGAAGATTTCTGCCCTCGCATCTAGTGTAGACACTTAGACGCTTGTACACGCACTCACAGTCAGTATAGAATAGATTTTGTTCGAAAGACCTTTCTTTTTGGATAACATAGTTCTTTAAACATAGGATGTTAGATATGATTTGGGATTAGGTTGACTTGACCCCCCAGACTTCTGTCTCCACATGTAGAGCTAAATGTCAAGTCCCCTTCACCCCCTAGTTGCACGTCAATCACACGTCATGCTGCTGCGCGCGCATCTCTGCCGAGTATTTCTGCTGACATTGCGAAATTCTTTCGTGGAACCACCCTATTGTGACATCATACCTGATGACGTTCTTTAAGTTACGCCCAGTTACACCCATTTTAGTTACGCATTTATGTTTTATCTTTGTTATCAACTGTTACGCCTCCTGCATCTGTTTCACTGTAATGCCTATTGTATAAAAATGATTACTTGTCAATAAAGTTGGTCCTTCACTTCCTGAACCTTCGTGGTGATGGAATATGGAGTCCATCAATTCGAATTGATTTTGGAATAAAGCCCGTTCCGAACCTCTAATACCACGGATTCTGCCTCTTATTTTACTGAGCTATTATTATAGATTTTCCGCATCAAATTAAGTACCGGTAATTAAATTATTTACCACATATATGGCGCCCGAATAGGGACACTTTCTCATCTCACGCGCCGGAGGTGCGTTGCAGGCCCGGTCTCCTGCCACAGCTGGACGGACAACAACGCGTACCCACAGGATTTCCTGTATCTCCCTCCTGCCGAGCGGGGGTAACTGAGGCTGCGATCAACACCCAGACGAGGCGGTGAGAAGTGCGAAGTATCCCGACCAGAGCCTAGCTGAGAGAGCAAGATCCGAGGTATACAGAGGCCCACCAGTTTCCGAGGTTCCGAAGTTTCGAGTCGAGTCCAGTCCGGTTCAAGTCCAGTTCAGTTCAGTTCCGAGGCCTTCCGTTCCGAGCTACCCGGTGAGTACCATTGTCGGGGAGGCGTTCTGACGTGCACATAGTTTGTGCCGGTCAAGACGGGTTTGGGTACACAAATCCGGTCTGCACTGTTTCAGCAGTGTATCTGTACTGTTTAGCAGTATATCAAGTATGTCTAGTATATAATTCAGAATTACCTAGTTAGTGTCGAGTATTATGCTTAGTGATTAATTCCCTAAATGGCCATCATTGTTGTTCATTAAATGTTAAAATGTTAAATGTTTTAAATACGTTCTGCATATTGTGGTGTGAATGACTGTTCATTATTGTGTTTTGTTGTATTAAACGTGTTCAAAATTAGGTATCAGATCAGTTCTCAATATGCCGCTCTTTTCGAAATTAAGACAGATCAAAACTAGAAAAGGGGTACTCGAAGAAGCTGTTCCCATTCCTCCTAGGGACACTCCAGGGTACTTCATGTATCATAAACATGGCCTAGACGCCATATTATTTCTTGATTTATGGGTAGACTACACCAAGGAATTACCAGAAAGTCAGAGGTGGCCCGCAGCTGGGACCTGGGATGCAGATTGCATCATGAAAGTAGAGGAAGAATTATGGAAAAAGAAAGCTAGACAGTCACAGAAAGATGCCATTGAATTATGGCGTAAAGAATCATATAGACGTACAGAAAAAGCGCTCAGACAGGAAGAGAAAAGTAAGGAGAATTCAAATAAAGTTCGACAAAATCTATTAATTGAAGAAGGTACTCGAGTAAAATCAGAACAAATAGACAGACAAAGAAATGCCCTTATGAATGGTATGTATCCTCTTCTGGCCGAAGGGTTACCTAAGGCTACTCCGGAGATACCAAAAGACTTGCCACCCCCATTGTTTCCGATGAAAGTACATCCCAAAGGGCATCCCAGATCCGCAGAAGATGTTTTTCTTTCCTCTTATTTAGACGACGCAGCTCCCGAGTACGCTAATACTGCGCCACATAGACCGCCTGCCGAGGGGGTTCAACGCCAAGACCCTCCTCCGTCTGTACCTCCGCAACAGCAAATTCCGACACAAGTTCCGGCAAGCACATCTGTTTCTACATCTGTATCCACACCTATGGTTGCTATATCACGTTCAACAAATCCTTTCGCACCCAGCACCCCAGGTGGTGCTACCGGAGGTACATCAAACATTTTTTCCACGCCACCCAGAGTAAATAAACTTTCCTTTCAAGAATTAGCCCACCAACGTACGCCCAAACTAGTAACTCCCGACACGCTCAAGGAACTTCTAATAGATTGTAGATATGACCCTGTGCCCGGAAAAGGGGACGAAATGCTGCTGGCATCATTACGTATCCGACGAGCTGCAATATATTTAGGGAGGCTACCAGGAATGACTACACATTTAGAAAATATATATCACTTTGTCCAGTCAGGGCGAGATTCTGAGAGTATTAACAGAGCCATGGAGTACCAAAAAGTGGAAATACAGGGGGAACTGTTACGTTTCCTCATAAACTGTGTGATCAGAAATCAAGACCGACCAGGGGTAAATCCGGAAGAAATGCAAATTCTTACCACATGGAGTCGGAATATATCAGAGGGGAGACATGATAAACGATCATGTATAGTAGCTATGAGCCGCAAGATCCGCAAGGAAGTAGAACGAATACACGAAGAAAGATTAGCAGTAGACGAGCCTGAACAAACCGAGGAGGAGGAAGAATTAGAACTGCCCACAGGACAGGTAGAAACCATGGCCTATGTAGGTAGAGGAAGATCTTGCAATAATACTAGATGCTTTACTGATCCGATACGTCCGATACGTCCAGATAATAGCAGAAAATTCCAAACTCCTATAATAAATATAAGGTCCCCCGAACATTCGTTCCAAGCCGCTGACAAATTACTTCGAGAACGAAGGGGTTATCATATACTCGATTCTATGGACGAACAAGAATTAGCCAGGTCAGCCGTTCACTGGGTTGATAGTCCCGGAAAATATGGTGATGATACACTAGCGCATACGTTTTTGAACCTCACCCCAGATGAATAGCGTTTAGCTGGTATCTATATGATTCAACAACTCCTTATATTATATAAAAGCCAACACTCCGATCCCGGTCCCTTACCTGATATATTGACTGAATTACTCACGAATAAATGGAGAGGTTCAGGTACTGAGTTAATTAGAGAAATACTAGAATCCAGAAAGCAGTACATTCTTTTTGTATGTCCCGAACATGTCTCACTACCCATCAAGGAAAGAACGACGTATTACATGGATAGACAGAATCCCTTACGCGAAGTCCACCCGATAAAAGGCGAGGACAATCAGTTTAAACGTGTATTTGTATACACACCTATATCTAAAATAGAACTATTAGAAATGAAGAAAGTGGTACCCAGTCATGACAAAGACCCAGCGGGTTTCCACCGTGAAATTAAAGATATGTTACTCATGGGAGAATATACCTACCCCGACATTATGACAATATTGAAGGTATTAATGCCTGCGGGCATTTACGAAAAACTAAAGGAAAAGGATTGGGAGGTGGGAGACCAGAAGATAGATTGGACAGCATTAGAAAACGAAGAAAAAGCTCGAGGTCCAGGTTCAGGGCTTGGGGAAAAGACCAAAACACTACCAGGTTTACTAGTACAGGTACTGCCACGTTTATTAACTACGAAAAAGGAAGACTGGGGTGCAATCTCAGCCTGTAAACAAAAACCAGATGAAGACACTAGTGATTTCTATTCCCGATTTGAAAAATGTTTTGGTATAAATAGTGGAATAAAAGCAAGTAGCGAATCGTATCCACATCTGTTTGTGACAAAATTAGTTGAAAATTCCTTGCCCCAAGTTAAGAATAGAGTATTGAAATTCGAGAGTACCTGGCAAGGTAACACTCCGTCACAAATGTTACAAATGCTACAGTACCATCACAATAGAATTAGAGAGGAACAAGAACATGAACAAAGACGCATGAAAGACACGAAAATGAAAATGCTAGTTTCCCAGACAGTTCCAGCTGACGGTCATAAAAAGGGTATGACACAGTCCAGTGTTTCAGCAGGTCCTGTGAAAGGGACGTGCAACTATTGTAAACAGCCAGGACATTATGTACACGATTGTCCAGTTTTAAAACATAATATCGCCATAGGTAACACAAAAGAAAGACCACGACCACTTAGACAGGATCAGAACCAACAAGGAGCCCCGCAGCATGCACAGTCCATGCCAGCTCCGCAACAGTCTATGCCAGCTCCACCACCGCAGCCTATTGCTGCCACACAAACAACGACACAACAGATGTACCAGACCGCACAGTATGACTATCCTGATTATCAACGATACTCATGAAACAGCCTAGAGAGGGAAGTTGGCTTACCCCTTATCGAGGTCCCTGTAGATCAAGAAGGACCTTATGTACACAGTGAACTATTAGGCCAAGATAGAAAATTTTTACTTGATACAGGGGCAAGCCGAACAACCATAAAACGTAGTGAAGTTCCAGGGGCACCCCTCTCAGGCTCACAGAATATTTCCCTTGGCTTTTCAGGAAAACCTATCATTAACGAACTATCACAGCCTCTTCCACTTACGATTGGCCCCTTGACACGAACTACAGATTTATTGCTTACTAAATCATGTCCAGAAAATCTGTTAGGTATAAAAACGTTGAAAGCTCTAGGAGCTATAATATGTTGTTCTCCGGAAGGAGTAAGATTGTTTTTACGTGATTTCAAAGGGCACTATGTGTCCTGAGACATGGATGACCGACTGCAGACTTTACCCACACATTTATGGGCACAAGGCCCTACAGATGTTGGTTGCATGAACATTACACCATATCGAGTCACACTAAAGGCAGGAGTGGTACTACCACGAATGCGACAATACAAGTTACCCTCAGATGCTGTAGTGGCTATACTGCAAATCATTGACGAGCTTATTACCCAAGGAGTGGTTGTGGAAACCGACTCCAATGTATGTAATTCACCGATAATTCCGATTCTTAAACGAACTGATCCAACAGCCCCGCCAGTATATCGATTGGTTATTGATCTGCGCGAATTAAATAAATGCATTGTACCACAATACCCCGTAGTCCCAGACATTTCTTCATTACTGACAGCCATTGATTCCGAAGCAACATTCTTTACTGTAATTGATCTCAAGAATGCCTTTTTCAGCGTCCCAATAGATCCGGAAAGCCAATACTTGTTCGGATTTAGTTTAAATGGACGAAGCTTTAAATTCACACGCGCACCTCAAGGATTCACAGAAAGCCCCAGCATCTATAGCCAAGCACTGAAACGAGAACTTGACAGTATCCACATGCCAGTCAACACTGCCCTGCTTCAATATGTCGATGATCTGCTGATCACCGCTAGAAGCGAACCTGAATGTGAAAAAGCCTCACTGACGGTTTTACAATTTTTGGCCGAAAAGGGGCACAAGGTGTCCCCTTCTAAGCTACAATTCTGTGTCCAGCGAGTTGTTTACCTTGGGCACTCGCTGTCCAAGGAGGGAAGGCAGCTTACACCAGATCGCATCCAGTTAATTGCTAACATGCCAATACCCAAGACACAAAAGGAGGTGCGGGCTTTCATAGGCCTCACTTCATATTGTGGGCAGTGGATGCCTCAGTATGCATTTCTAGCAAAACCACTCATTCAGTTGACAACGCAGGAGGCAGCCACATCGACTGTTCTCCCTTGGACTCAGGAACATACACAAGCTTTTGAAAGCCTAAAGAAAGCTTTATGTCAAGCACCTGTTTTAGCAACACCATGTTACAATAAACAGTTTACACTCTTTGTTACAGAACGCGAAGGTACTGCCTTGTCAGTACTCACACAGGAACAAGCAGGATCACACAAACCATGTGCTTATTTTTCTAGTACATTAGATCCCGTAGCTCAGGCTCTGCCTGCGTGCCTGAAATCAGTGGCAGCAACAGCTTTAGCAATCAGACAAAGCGATGCCATAGTACTAGGACACCAATTGACAGTACAAGTACCACATGCAGTAGAGGTTCTCTTGAACCGCACACAAACACAACACTTGACTATAGCAAGACTCACCGGTTACGAGTTAACATTGTTTCAACCACACATAGAAATCAGACGTTGTAGTACATTGAATCCTGCCACACTGTTACCAGTAAACGGAACAGACCCACTAGCACATGATTGTATTGAAGTTATCACTATCACGACGAAACCCAGACAAGACTTAACAGACGTCCCATTGTCAGATCCAGACCTGACATTGTATGTAGATGGGTCATGTATGAGAACAAGTACAGGAGAGCTAGTGGCTGCGTATGCAGTCACAACAGACACTGAAATCATTGAAACAAATTGCATAAATACCTTGTCAGCTCAAGCAGCAGAGCTTATCGCTCTGACACAAGCCTGTATTCAAGCCACAAGTAAAAAAGTCAACATATACACTGATTCACGTTATGCATTCGGAGTTGTACATGACTTCGGCGTGCTGTGGCGAGAGAGGTTATTTAACTTCTCACGGTGCCCACATTCAGCACGGACCCCTCATTCATGCCTTATTAGATGCAATACATCTACCCACTGCAATATCAATTATGAAATGTAAAGCTCATACGAAAGTTACTGATATCATTTCCCAAGGCAATGATCTAGCTGACAGAACAGCTAAACAGACTGCTCAAACTCAAACATCTGACATGACAAAGACAATAGTTCCGACACCAACATATTGCATGACGGTTAAGGATCCCGCTCTTGACGTAATTGACATACAGACACATGCTACACCAGATGAAATAAAGAAATGGACTGAATTAGGAGGGATCCAAACGGATCAAGGATGGATGACGAAGGAAAAATCTGTGTGGTTCCTTCCTGATTCAATGGTCCAAGTTATCATTAATACTGTACATAGTCCAGCGCACCTAGGAGAAAAAGCTATGCTAGACAGCATTCAACACATTTGGTTCAACAAACATTTATGAGCCGCAGCTAAACAAAAAGTTCGTACCTGTATGATCTGTTGTCAGTTTAACCCAGGTAAAAGCATTCCCGTAGAACAGGGTGGATTTCAGCCTCCTGATCACCCTTTTGAAGTCCTCCAGATGGATTATATCCAGATGGAACGATGTCGAGGATTCAAATATGTTCTTGTAGTTGTCTGTGCTCTTTCCCGTTGGACAGAGGCATACCCGGTTTCAGATTACACTGCCCCGACTACTGCCAAACAGTTAGTTCGAGAATTCTTCCCACGGTACGGTTTACCACGTGTTGTCTACTCAGATAACGGCCAGCCGTTCTCATCCGAACTAATGAAACACGTTTCACTTTTGTTAGGCTATCAGTGGAAATTTCACTGTGTCCGACACCCCGAGGCAGCAGGTCTCGTGGAACGACATAATCAAACTCTGAAAATTAGATTGGCCAAAATATGTAGAGAGAAAGGTGTCGACTGGGTAGTAGCCTTACCAGTTGCACTCTTTTACATGAGAATGGTAGCGCACTCTCGAACAGGGCTATCCCCTTATGAGGTGGTCTTTGGCAGACCACCAAATATGTGGGGGACGCCTATACCACGCAAAATAACTGATGTTGACTGTAATATGCTGACAGATTACCTGGCTTCCTTGATGTCTGCACTACAATCTTGTCGTTCACAGGTAGCTGCAGCCTTTCCCGACAACACCGAGGTGAAACCCCATGACGTAGTTCCCGGGGACCTGGTGTTAGTGAGGAACTTTGACCGGAAGTCTCAGCTGGATCCTAGGTGGAAATCGCCTCAACTAGTACTGCTCACCACGAGGACAGCCGTGAAGATCGAAGGTCGCAAAGGCTGGATACATTCAAGTCATATCAAGAAATTTCATGGATTACAATCAGATGTAAACGATACACCTCGCGTGTCTTCACCGATTGACTCAAAGCTTCCTTTGGTTGAACTGAGTAATCAGGAACAATATAAACTAAAACTAAGGTCTAACAAGTCAGACAATTTGATTGTTTAAGTCCTCTCCAAGGTGAATCGGTCGAATTTGTCTCTGACATGTATTCCCTAGACCTGAATAGAGAAAGACACCGAAAGAAGCAAATGAAACAACATGCGTACTGTAAATCACTGCGTAGTCATTGCACAGTGACGTTATTAATTTTGTTTTTCTTAAGTCTTTTAATAATCGCTGCAAGTATATTGTTGCACATATATTATCCTATTTCTAAACATGTTTACAATGTTACTGCTGAACATTCTTTTAGTGAATTACCGCCGCATGAGTTGTCCTATAGATTTGCGCTGCGCAATAACACTTTCATTAGTATGTTACATCATTCCCATCAGGCTAGCAATGCTACAAATTGTTGGATATGTGGCCGACTCCCTCCCTATCAGAATTATAAGGGAATTCTGCCTCTCTTTCCATACCCGTTCACACACAATGGCTCCTGTGGAGCATGGTTTAGTTTAATTAATTCCCTAGATTCGAATTCTGCAGTTTATCAAGACAACTGGGTATGGGGAAACCTGAACTTAGTTTTACTCAAAGTCTGCTACCCTGACAAGAAGGGACTTCCCAAAAGAACAGGAACTGATCTAGAAAATGAAGTATATGGATTAGGGAATTTCACGCTTAATCTCATGATCCTGAATGTTGAATCTGAAGCTGCACCAATTTTGCCCGCTATGTCAGTATTTCCAGTTAAAGGTGAATTATGTGTAAGAAAGAATGGTTCCATACATATGGGCCATAGTAGATGCACCACTGTAATAGAATTCAGTGATCAAGGCAAGTCTACATTTAGAGCTTCTCGCCATTCCTACTTCGTATGTGGTCAGACTGCATATATACGTTTGCCTCTAGATTGGGATGGTACCTGCTACATCGGATTCTTTTTGCCACCTGTTTTCCTAGCTCCTCCTGATTATCATAGAAATACTCATTTAGTACACAATAGAGAACGGAGAGATCTCCCAATAGTCGATTACACTGAGACAGCATGGGAAAAATACACAGATTTCAATAAAGGTCTTTTTCCCTATATAGGTACAGTTACCAATAGTAAGCTGATACGTAGATTAACCAGAACCCTTGAAGCAGTAGTGAACGAAACTATTTCCGCCTTAGGCAATTTAACAGAAGAGCAGTCTGCTATGCGGATTGTTGTGCTTCAAAATCGTCTTGTCCTTGACGTCATCCTGGCCGATAGGGGCGGAGCTTGTAGGGTCATCGGATCTAGCTGTTGCATTTTCATACCAGAAAATTCGCCATCTGTATATAAAGCCATAACTCGCCTTCATAAGATTGTAAGCCAGATACACCAGAATCCAGGCACCTGGACTTGGTCCGGTTGGTTTTGGAGTGTATTATCTACCTTTGGATGGAGGGTCCTATCCTTCCTAGGTATTGGTTTTCTCATACTATTCAGTTGCTGCTTATGCCTACAATGTGGACCAGCGATTTGTGGTCTGTGTGCCACATCGTGTATTCCACCACCAAGATTTCATTCATCCCAGAAGAAAAAAGAAGAACAAATGATGCTATACGAACAGATCAACGGATTGATGAAGATTGATATCTCTTAAGGGCAAGTAGGGGACAAGGAGGGAATGTGGAAATATGGATTTTTATGATCAGTTATGTCCCCTATCTTGGACCCCAACGGTTTCATGTATAAATCACAAGTACATGTATGTTCCCTCCAGTTCCAGTTATGAAGACGCAAACACTTGTGCGTCCACCGTCAACATGTCCTCTTTCAGATCCGCCATGAATGGGCCGGATACTCTATTTCTAAGTATGAAAGGCCACCGGCTTTATATGGTTCATTTATACCATTTTTCAGTCCAGGCGAGTAGGCCCTGATTCTGCCATTAAGCCTTTTCCTGCCTTCTGTCTCTGAAAGCTCCAGCCTGAGCTTGCATCTGTATCCATGAACTTTGTCCTATACCCTGCGCGGCTAACGGTGCCTGACTCCAGCCTGTTGCCTGCCAAAAACTGTATTTCACCTTCGAGATTATCTGCTCCGCTCCCTATCCAATGCATTCCTGTCTAGTAGTTTAAGTAAACATTCTTCCAGCTACCGAGCAAAGGGCCCGGCTTCTCTGTCTTTATGCAAGTAATTCATAGCCCTGTTACTATGGAAGATTTCTGCCCTCGCATCTAGTGTAGACACTTAGACGCTTGTACACGCACTCACAGTCAGTATAGAATAGATTTTGTTCGAAAGACCTTTCTTTTTGGATAACATAGTTCTTTAAACATAGGATGTTAGATATGATTTGGGATTAGGTTGACTTGACCCCCCAGACTTCTGTCTCCACATGTAGAGCTAAATGTCAAGTCCCCTTCACCCCCTAGTTGCACGTCAATCACACGTCATGCTGCTGCGCGCGCATCTCTGCCGAGTATTTCTGCTGACATTGCGAAATTCTTTCGTGGAACCACCCTATTGTGACATCATACCTGATGACGTTCTTTAAGTTACGCCCAGTTACACCCATTTTAGTTACGCATGTATGTTTTATCTTTGTTATCAACTGTTACGCCTCCTGCATCTGTTTCACTGTAATGCCTATTGTATAAAAATGATTACTTGTCAATAAAGTTGGTCCTTCACTTCCTGAACCTTCGTGGTGATGGAATATGGAGTCCATCAATTCGAATTGATTTTGGAATAAAGCCCGTTCCGAACCTCTAATACCACGGATTCTGCCTCTTATTTTACTGAGCTATTATTATAGATTTTCCGCATCAAATTAAGTACCGGTAATTAAATTATTTACCACACCTCAGCAAGTGAGGGTGAGTCCCAGGCCAGGGGCTAAAGAGCAAAAGAGTGCCTGTGCTCAGACTTTCCCTGCTAGGGATAGTTTATCTGGAACAAGGCCTACTCTCTTGTATCCAGCAAGGATCTAGAAATCCTGCATGAATCTGCAAGGCACATTGGCAGCATAAATTTGCATAAACTGCCCCACCTATTGCCTTCCTACTTCCTGTGCTGTAGTTGTTTGTGTAGAGAGAGAGGTCGCAGGCAAGGAAATGTTGTGAGTCGGATACAGGACCCTAAATAGCTGGTGAGAGGTATGTGGTGTTCTAAAAGCATGAAAACTGTATACCTGTGAAATAAAGTGCTTTCGTATGTGTTCTTCTGTGTTTATTGTCCTGTGCATAAAGTTGCACCTTGTGTTTGAAGGTTTAAATTATTTCAGGCTTGCATGGAGGTAGACGTTTCTGAGTAACTTTTATTCATTTCTTAAAAGCCTATACTGTCAGGATGGCTGAGAGGTCTAAGGTGCTGTGTTTAGGCCACAGTCTCCTTTGGAGGCGTGGGTTCGAATCCCACTTCTGTCTTGCCTTTTGGAGATTTAATCTCCTTTATCAGGTTAACATCTGATGGAAGTTGCATCTGTTGGCCTTCACTTGCACGTTATTCCGTTCTCCTCTTGTCAAGAGAGATGGGGTTTCTCATATATTTAGGTTCTATAACGTCTTGCTGACAAAGCGCAATCCTTACCAAATGAGCATAGGACCCATGTAAGAGGTCATCTGGAAGAGTCATGCTCTTGTATGCCCTGGCCAGACGGCCCTGCAAATTTGGAAGAATGCCATTCATCTGGTAGACAACTGGACTCCAGCACACTTACAGCAATTTCCTCAGGGCTTTGATCAGGGGCTGCTTAAATTTGCATACTCCACCCTATGTTGTGACTTTGAGATCCCTTGTTGAAATTGCTTTAGCCAGCCAAGAGGTGGCTATTGTCTCAATTTCAAAGCAGATTTCAGCCGTTCAAGTGGCTGGTAAATAGCACTTTCTCTTTGTTCGCCTCAAAGTTCTAAAGAGTTTTCCATAGGTCCTGCTCTGTACAGATTGTTGAAAGATCTGTTGGAAGTGCATATAATAGGATAAATAAATTGAGGGCATTCCTTTTCAGTACCTCACCTGCATGGCTGTCTGGCCTCTGGAAGATGCTGGGAAAGCAAGTCAGGATGGCTGAGTGGTCTAAGGCGCTGCGTTCAGGTCGCAGTCTCCTCTGGAGGCGTGGTTTCAAATCCCACTTCTGACAGTCCTGTGTTTACTCTAATTATTTTCTTGAGAAATATGATCATTTCCCTCGCAGTGGCTTATAGGATTGTCTTCTTGGAAGAGTGCAGTGAGTTTTTTTCTTGCTCTAGCCACTATTGGCCTAAGCTCTGTGCATTTTTTGGTTCCTAATATCTTTCTCACCCTTTAGATGAAAAAGCAGCATGGGGTCAGGATGGCCGAGTGGTCTAAGGCGCTGCGTTAAGGCCGCAGTCTCTCCTGGAGGCGTTGGTTCAAATCCCACTTCTGACAAAACTTGAATTCCATTTTCTCTCTCAGTTCCTTTAGAATCTCAGCTAAAAATTGGCAATGTAAATAATATCTGAATAAGTACCAAACTTCAGTTTCAACTGCAAATGCATTTGCCCTATTCTATCTTTAACGTTAATGTAATATTCTTCTAGCACTCGTGGTGTTTTATATTTCTTTTGTGGGGTACTTTAAAAATCTTTTTTATGAAAGAAATGGGTTACATTAAGTCTTGTGATGTTTTAGGTTTCCAATAAGGAGGTTTTAAATTTTATGTCACGTCATTTTCAGATGCTTCATTCAAGAGATGTTTCCACTATAGAATGCAGAGCAAGGGCAAAAATACAAGTGATAGAGCGAGTGAGTGAGAAGGAGTGTTGTGGAAGGAGAGAATGAAACAAAGACAGAGTGAGTGAATGGCAGGGAGGCATAGAAGAGGAGTCTAGTAGTGAAGGAGACCTGCTTTTCCCTGCTCTTGACCTCCCACCCATCCCCAAACAACCACAAACATACCTTCTGTGCAAAGTTGGTATGCAGAATTTCACGCCTCAGCAAGTGAGGGTGAATCCCAGGCCAGGGGCTAAAGAGCAAAAGAGTGCCTGTGCTCAGACTTTCCCTGCTAGGGATAGTTTATCTGGAACAAGGCCTACTCTCTTGTATCCAGCAAGGATCTAGAAATCCTGCATGAATCTGCAAGGCACATTGGCAGCATAAATTTGATTAAACTGCCCCACCTATTGCCTTCCTACTTCCTGTGCTGTAGTTGTTTGTGTAGAGAGAGAGGTCGCGGGCAAGGAAATGTTGTGAGTCGGATACAGGACCCTAAATAGCTGGTGAGAGGTATGTGGTGTTCTAAAAGCATGAAAACTGTATACCTGTGAGATAAAGTGCTTTCGTATGTGTTCTTCTGTGTTTATTGTCCTGTGCATAAAGTTGCACCTTGTGTTTGAAGGTTTAAATTATTTCAGGCTTGCATGGAGGTAGACGTTTCTGAGTAACTTTTATTCATTTCTTAAAATCCTATACTGTCAGGATGGCCGAGAGGTCTAAGGCGCTGTGTTTAGGCCACAGTCTCCTTTGGAGGAGTGGGTTCGAATCCCACTTCTGACATGCCTTTTGGAGATTTAATCTCCTTTATCAGGTTAACATCTGATGGAAGTTGCATCTGTTGGTCTTCACTTCGCACGTTATTCCGTTCTCCTCTTGTCAAGAGAGATGGGGTTTCTCATATATTTAGGTTCTATAACGTCTTGCTGACAAAGCGCAATCCTTACCAAATGAGCATAGGACCCATGTAAGAGGTCATCTGGAATAGTCATGCTCTTGTATGCACTGGCCAGACGGGCCCTGCAAATTTGGAAGAATGCCATGCATCTGGTAGACAACTGGACTCCAGCACACTTACAGCAATTTCCTTAGGGCTTTGATCAGGGGCTGCTTAAATTTGCATACTCCACCCTATGTTGTGACTTTGAGATCCCTTGTTGAAATTGCTTTAGCCAGCCAAGAGGTGGCTATTGTCTCAATTTCAAAGCAGCTTTGAGCCGTTCAAGTGGCTGGTGAATAGCACTTTCTCTTTGTTCGCCTCAAAGTTCTAAAGAGTTCTCCATAGGTCCTGCTCTGTACAGATTGTTCAAAGATCTGTTGGAAGTGCATATAATAGGATAAATAAATTGAGGGCATTCCTTTTCAGTACCTCACCTGCATGGCTGTCTGGCCTCTGGAAGATGCTGGGAAAGCAAGTCAGGATGGCCGAGTGGTCTAAGGCGCTGCGTTCAGGTCGCAGTCTCTTCTGGAGGCGTGGGTTCAAATCCCACTTCTGACAGTCCTGTGTTTACTCTAATTATTTTCTTGAGAAATATGATCATTTCCCTCGCAGTGGCTTATAGGATTGTCTTCTTGGAAGAGTGCAGTGAGTTTTTTTCTTGCTCTAGCCACTATTGGCCTCAGCTCTGTGCATTTTTTGGTTCCTAATATCTTTCTCACCCTTTAGATGAAAAAGCAGCATGGGGTCAGGATGGCCGAGTGGTCTAAGGCGCTGCGTTAAGGCCGCAGTCTCTCCTGGAGGCGTGGGTTCGAATCCCACTTCTGACAAAACTTGAATTCCATTTTCTCTCTCAGTTCCTTTAGAATCTCAGCTAAAAATTGGCAATGTAAATAATATCTGAATAAGTACCAAACTTCAGTTTCAACTGCAAATGCATTTGCCCTATTCTATCTTTAACGTTAATGTAATATTCTTCTAGCACTCGTGGTGTTTTATATTTGTTTTGTGGGGTACTTTAAAAATCTTTTTTATGAAAGAAATGGGTTACATTAAGTATTGTGATGTTTTAGGTTTCCAATAAGGAGGTTTTAAATTTTATGTCACGTCATTTTCAGATGCTTCATTCAAGAGATGTTTCCACTATAGAATGCAGAGCAAGGGCAAAAATACAAGTGATAGAGCGAGTGAGTGAGAAGGAGTGTTGTGGAAGGAGAGAATGAAACAAAGACAGAGTGAGTGAACGGCAGGGAGGCATAGAAGAGGAGTCTAGTAGTGAAGGAGACCTGCTTTTCCCTGCTCTTGACCTCCCACCCATCCCCAAACAACCACAAACATACCTTCTGTGCAAAGTTGGTATGCAGAATTTCATGCCTCAGCAAGTGAGGGTGAGTCCCAGGCCAGGGGCTAAAGAGCAAAAGAGTGCCTGTGCTCAGACTTTCCCTGCTAGGGATAGTTTATCTGGAACAAGGCCTACTCTCTTGTATCCAGCAAGGATCTAGAAATCCTGCATGTATCTGCAAGGCACATTGGCAGCATAAATTTGCATAAACTGCCCCACCTATTGCCTTCCTACTTCCTGTGCTGTAGTTGTTTGTGTAGAGAGAGAGGTCGCAGGCAAGGAAATGTTGTGAGTCGGATACAGGACCCTAAATAGCTGGTGAGAGGTATGTGGTGTTCTAAAAGCATGAAAACTGTATACCTGTGAAATAAAGTGCTTTCGTATGTGTTCTTCTGTGTTTATTGTCCTGTGCATAAAGTTGCACCTTGTGTTTGAAGGTTTAAATTATTTCAGGCTTGCATGGAGGTAGACGTTTCTGAGTAACTTTTATTCATTTCTTAAAAGCCTATACTGTCAGGGTGGCCGAGAGGTCTAAGGTGCTGTGTTTAGGCCACAGTCTCCTTTGGAGGCGTGGGTTCGAATCCCACTTCTGACATGCCTTTTGGAGATTTAATCTCCTTTATCAGGTTAACATCTGATGGAAGTTGCATCTGTTGGTCTTCACCTGGCACGTTATTCCGTTCTCCTCTTGTCAAGAGAGATGGGGTTTCTCATATATTTAGGTTCTATAACGTCTTGCTGACAAAGCGCAATCCTTACCAAATGAGCATAGGACCCATGTAAGAGGTCATCTGGAAGAGTCATGCTCTTGTATGCCCTGGCCAGACGGGCCCTGCAAATTTGGAAGAATGCCATTCATCTGGTAGACAACTGGACTCCAGCACACTTACAGCAATCTCCTCAGGGCTTTGATCAGGGGCTGCTTAAATTTGCATACTCCACCCTATGTTGTGACTTTGAGATCCCTTGTTGAAATTGCTTTAGCCAGCCAAGAGGTGGCTATTGTCTCAATTTCAAAGCAGCTTTGAGCCGTTCAAGTGGCTGGTGAATAGCACTTTCTCTTTGTTTGCCTCAAAGTTCTAAAGAGTTCTCCATAGGTCCTGCTCTGTACAGATTGTTCAAAGATCTGTTGGAAGTGCATATAATAGGATAAATAAATTGAGGGCATTCCTTTTCAGTACCTCACCTGCATGGCTGTCTGGCCTCTGGAAGATGCTGGGAAAGCAAGTCAGGATGGCCGAGTGGTCTAAGGCGCTGCGTTCAGGTCGCAGTCTCCTCTGGAGGCGTGGGTTCAAATCCCACTTCTGACAGTCCTGTGTTTACTCTAATTTTTTTCTTGAGAAATATGATCATTTCCCTCGCAGTGGCCTTTAGGATTGTCTTCTTGGAAGAGTGCAGTGAGTTTTTTTCTTGCTCTAGCCACTATTGGCCTAAGCTCTGTGCATTTTTTGGTTCCTAATATCTTTCTCACGCTTTAGATGAAAAAGCACCATGGGGTCAGGATGGCCGAGTGGTCTAAGGCGCTGCCTTAAGGCCGCAGTCTCTCCTGGAGGCGTGGGTTCGAATCCCACTTCTGACAAAACTTGAATTCCATTTTCTCTCTCAGTTCCTTTAGAATCTCAGCTAAAAATTGGCAATGTAAATAATATCTGAATAAGTACCAAACTTCAGTTTCAACTGCAAAGGCATTTGCCCTATTCTATCTTTAACGTTAATGTAATATTCTTCTAGCACTCGTGGTGTTTTATATTTCTTTTGTGGGGTACTTTAAAAATCTTTTTTATGAAAGAAATGGGTTACATTAAGTCTTGTGATGTTTTAGGTTTCCAATAAGGAGGTTTTAAATTTTATGTCACGTCATTTTCAGATGCTTCTTTCAAGAGATGTTTCCACTATAGAATGCAGAGCAAGGGCAAAAATACAAGTGATAGAGCGAGTGAGTGAGAAGGAGTGTTGTGGAAGGACAGAATGAAACAAAGACAGAGTGAGTGAACGGCAGGGAGGCATAGAAGAGTAGTCTAGTAGTGAAGGAGACCTGCTTTTCCCTGCTCTTGACCTCCCACCCATCCCCAAACAACCACAAACATACCTTCTGTGCAAAGTTGGTATGCAGAATTTCACGCCTCAGCAAGTGAGGGTGAGTCCCAGGCCAGGGGCTAAAGAGCAAAAGAGTGCCTGTGCTCAGACTTTCCCTGCTAGGGATAGTTTATCTGGAACAAGGCCTACTCTCTTGTATCCAGCAAGGATCTAGAAATCCTGCATGAATCTGCAAGGCACATTGGCAGCATAAATTTGCATAAACTGCCCCACCTATTGCCTTCCTACTTCCTGTGCTGTAGTTGTTTGTGTAGAGAGAGAGGTCGCAGGCAAGGAAATGTTGTGAGTCGGATACAGGACCCTAAATAGCTGGTGAGAGGTATGTGGTGTTCTAAAAGCATGAAAACTGTATACCTGTGAAATAAAGTGCTTTCGTATGTGTTCTTCTGTGTTTATTGTCCTGTGCATAAAGTTGCACCTTGTGTTTGAAGGTTTAAATTATTTCAGGCTTGCATGGAGGTAGACGTTTCTGAGTAACTTTTATTCATTTATTAAAAGCCTATACTGTCAGGATGGCCGAGAGGTCTAAGGCGCTGTGTTTAGGCCACAGTCTCCTTTGGAGGCGTGGGTTCGAATCCCACTTCTGACATGCCTTTTGGAGATTTAATCTCCTTTATCAGGTTAACATCTGATGGAAGTTGCATCTGTTGGTCTTCACTTGGCACGTTATTCCGTTCTCCTCTTGTCAAGAGAGATGGGGTTTCTCATATATTTAGGTTCTATAACGTCTTGCTGACAAAGCGCAATCCTTACCAAATGAGCATAGGACCCATGTAAGAGGTCATCTGGAAGAGTCATACTCTTGTATGCCCTGGCCAGACGGGCCCTGCAAATTTGGAAGAATGCCATTCATCTGGTAGACAACTGGACTCCAGCACACTTACAGCAATCTCCTCAGGGCTTTGATCAGGGGCTGCTTAAATTTGCATACTCCACCCTATGTTGTGACTTTGAGATCCCTTGTTGAAATTGCTTTAGCCAGCCAAGAGGTGGCTATTGTCTCAATTTCAAAGCAGCTTTGAGCCGTTCAAGTGGCTGGTGAATAGCACTTTCTCTTTGTTTGCCTCAAAGTTCTAAAGAGTTCTCCATAGGTCCTGCTCTGTACAGATTGTTCAAAGATCTGTTGGAAGTGCATATAATAGGATAAATAAATTGAGGGCATTCCTTTTCAGTACCTCACCTGCATGGCTGTCTGGCCTCTGGAAGATGCTGGGAAAGCAAGTCAGGATGGCCGAGTGGTCTAAGGCGCTGCGTTCAGGTCGCAGTCTCCTCTGGAGGCGTGGGTTCAAATCCCACTTCTGACAGTCCTGTGTTTACTCTAATTTTTTTCTTGAGAAATATGATCATTTCCCTCGCAGTGGCTTATAGGATTGTCTTCTTGGAAGAGTGCAGTGAGTTTTTTTCTTGCTCTAGCCACTATTGGCCTAAGCTCTGTGCATTTTTTGGTTCCTAATATCTTTCTCAGGCTTTAGATGAAAAAGCACCATGGGGTCAGGATGGCCGAGTGGTCTAAGGCGCTGCGTTAAGGCCGCAGTCTCTCCTGGAGGCGTGGGTTCGAATCCCACTTCTGACAAAACTTGAATTCCATTTTCTCTCTCAGTTCCTTTAGAATCTCAGCTAAAAATTGGCAATGTAAATAATATCTGAATAAGTACCAAACTTCAGTTTCAACTGCAAAGGCATTTGCCCTATTCTATCTTTAACGTTAATGTAATATTCTTCTAGCACTCGTGGTGTTTTATATTTCTTTTGTGGGGTACTTTAAAAATCTTTTTTATGAAAGAAATGGGTTACATTAAGTCTTGTGATGTTTTAGGTTTCCAATAAGGAGGTTTTAAATTTTATGTCACGTCATTTTCAGATGCTTCTTTCAAGAGATGTTTCCACTATAGAATGCAGAGCAAGGGCAAAAATACAAGTGATAGAGCGAGTGATTGAGAAGGAGTGTTGTGGAAGGACAGAATGAAACAAAGACAGAGTGAGTGAACGGCAGGGAGGCATAGAAGAGTAGTCTAGTAGTGAAGGAGACCTGCTTTTCCCTGCTCTTGACCTCCCACCCATCCCCAAACAACCACAAACATACCTTCTGTGCAAAGTTGGTATGCAGAATTTCACGCCTCAGCAAGTGAGGGTGAGTCCCAGGCCAGGGGCTAAAGAGCAAAAGAGTGCCTGTGCTCAGACTTTCCCTGCTAGGGATAGTTTATCTGGAACAAGGCCTACTCTCTTGTATCCAGCAAGGATCTAGAAATCCTGCATGAATCTGCAAGGCACATTGGCAGCATAAATTTGCATAAACTGCCCCACCTATTGCCTTCCTACTTCCTGTGCTGTAGTTGTTTGTGTAGAGAGAGAGGTCGCAGGCAAGGAAATGTTGTGAGTCGGATACAGGACCCTAAATAGCTGGTGAGAGGTATGTGGTGTTCTAAAAGCATGAAAACTGTATACCTGTGAAATAAAGTGCTTTCGTATGTGTTCTTCTGTGTTTATTGTCCTGTGCATAAAGTTGCACCTTGTGTTTGAAGGTTTAAATTATTTCAGGCTTGCATGGAGGTAGACGTTTCTGAGTAACTTTTATTCATTTCTTAAAAGCCTATACTGTCAGGATGGCCGAGAGGTCTAAGGCGCTGTGTTTAGGCCACAGTCTCCTTTGGAGGCGTGGGTTCGAATCCCACTTCTGACATGCCTTTTGGAGATTTAATCTCCTTTATCAGGTTAACATCTGATGGAAGTTGCATCTGTTGGTCTTCACTTGGCACGTTATTCCGTTCTCCTCTTGTCAAGAGAGATGGGGTTTCTCATATATTTAGGTTCTATAACGTCTTGCTGACAAAGCGCAATCCTTACCAAATGAGCATAGGACCCATGTAAGAGGTCATCTGGCAGAGTCATGCTCTTGTATGCCCTGGCCAGACGGGCCCTGCAAATTTGGAAGAATGCCATGCATCTGGTAGACAACTGGACTCCAGCACACTTACAGCAATTTCCTTAGGGCTTTGATCAGGGGCTGCTTAAATTTGCATACTCCACCCTATGTTGTGACTTTGAGATCCCTTGTTGAAATTGCTTTAGCCAGCCAAGAGGTGGCTATTGTCTCAATTTCAAAGCAGCTTTGAGCCGTTCAAGTGGCTGGTGAATAGCACTTTCTCTTTGTTCGCCTCAAAGTTCTAAAGAGTTCTCCATAGGTCCTGCTCTGTACAGATTGTTCAAAGATCTGTTGGAAGTGCATATAATAGGATAAATAAATTGAGGGCATTCCTTTTCAGTACCTCACCTGCATGGCTGTCTGGCCTCTGGAAGATGCTGGGAAAGCAAGTCAGGATGGCCGAGTGGTCTAAGGCGCTGCGTTCAGGTCGCAGTCTCCTCTGGAGGTGTGGGTTCAAATCCCACTTCTGACAGTCCTGTGTATACTCTAATTTTTTTCTTGAGAAATATGATCATTTCCCTCGCAGTGGCTTATAGGATTGTCTTCTTGGAAGAGTGCAGTGAGTTTTTTTCTTGCTCTAGCCACTATTGGCCTAAGCTCTGTGCATTTTTTGGTTCCTAATATCTTTCTCACCCTTTAGATGAAAAAGCAGCATGGGGTCAGGATGGCCGAGTTGTCTAAGGCGCTGCGTTAAGGCCGCAGTCTCTCCTGGAGGCGTGGGTTCAAATCCCACTTCTGACAAAACTTGAATTCCATTTTCTCTCTCAGTTCCTTTAGAATCTCAGCTAAAAATTGGCAATGTAAATAATATCTGAATAAGTACCAAACTTCAGTTTCAACTGCAAATGCATTTGCCCTATTCTATCTTTAACGTTAATGTAATATTCTTCTAGCACTCGTGGTGTTTTATATTTGTTTTGTGGGGTACTTTAAAAATCTTTTTTATGAAAGAAATGGGTTACATTAAGTCTTGTGATGTTTTAGGTTTACAATAAGGAGGTTTTAAATTTTATGTCACGTCATTTTCAGATGCTTCATTCAAGAGATGTTTCCACTATAGAATGCAGAGCAAGGGCAAAAATACAAGTGATAGAGCGAGTGAGTGAGAAGGAGTGTTGTGGAAGGAGAGAATGAAACAAAGACAGAGTGAGTGAATGGCAGGGAGGCATAGAAGAGGAGTCTAGTAGTGCAGGAGACCTGCTTTTCCCTGCTCTTGACCTCCCACCCATCCCCAAACAACCACAAACATACCTTCTGTGCAAAGTTGGTATGCAGATTTTCACGCCTCAGCAAGTGAGGGTGAGTCCCAGGCCAGGGGCTAAAGAGCAAAAGAGTGCCTGTGCTCAGACTTTCCCTGCTAGGGATAGTTTATCTGGAACAAGGCCTACTCTCTTGTATCCAGCAAGGATCTAGAAATCCTGCATGAATCTGCAAGGCACATTGGCAGCATAAATTTGCATAAACTGCCCCACCTATTGCCTTCCTACTTCCTGTGCTGTAGTTGTTTGTGTAGAGAGAGAGGTCGCAGGCAAGGAAATGTTGTGAGTCGGATACAGGACCCTAAATAGCTGGTGAGAGGTATGTGGTGTTCTAAAAGCATGAAAACTGTATACCTGTGAAATAAAGTGCTTTCGTATGTGTTCTTCTGTGTTTATTGTCCTGTGCATAAAGTTGCACCTTGTGTTTGAAGGTTTAAATTATTTCAGGCTTGCATGGAGGTAGACGTTTCTGAGTAACTTTTATTCATTTCTTAAAAGCCTATACTGTCAGGATGGCCGAGAGGTCTAAGGCGCTGTGTTTAGGCCACAGTCTCCTTTGGAGGCGTGGGTTCGAATCCCACTTCTGACATGCCTTTTGGAGATTTAATCTCCTTTATCAGGTTAACATCTGATGGAAGTTGCATCTGTTGGTCTTCACTTGGCACGTTATTCCGTTCTCCTCTTGTCAAGAGAGATGGGGTTTCTCATATATTTAGGTTCTATAACGTCTTGCTGACAAAGCGCAATCCTTACCAAATGAGCATAGGACCCATGTAAGAGGTCATCTGGAATAGTCATGCTCTTGTATGCACTGGCCAGACGGGCCCTGCAAATTTGGAAGAATGCCATGCATCTGGTAGACAACTGGACTCCAGCACACTTACAGCAATTTCCTTAGGGCTTTGATCAGGGGCTGCTTAAATTTGCATACTCCACCCTATGTTGTGACTTTGAGATCCCTTGTTGAAATTGCTTTAGCCAGCCAAGAGGTGGCTATTGTCTCAATTTCAAAGCAGCTTTGAGCCGTTCAAGTGGCTGGTGAATAGCACTTTCTCTTTGTTCGCCTCAAAGTTCTAAAGAGTTCTCCATAGGTCCTGCTCTGTACAGATTGTTCAAAGATCTGTTGGAAGTGCATATAATAGGATAAATAAATTGAGGGCATTCCTTTTCAGTACCTCACCTGCATGGCTGTCTGGCCTCTGGAAGATGCTGGGAAAGCAAGTCAGGATGGCCGAGTGGTCTAAGGCGCTGCGTTCAGGTCGCAGTCTCCTCTGGAGGCGTGGGTTCAAATCCCACTTCTGACAGTCCTGTGTTTACTCTAATTTTTTTCTTGAGAAATATGATCATTTCCCTCGCAGTGGCTTATAGGATTGTCTTCTTGGAAGAGTGCAGTGAGTTTTTTTCTTGCTCTAGCCACTATTGGCCTAAGCTCTGTGCATTTTTTGGTTCCTAATATCTTTCTCACCCTTTAGATGAAAAAGCAGTATGGGGTCAGGATGGCCGAGTGGTCTAAGGCGCTGCGTTAAGGCCGCAGTCTCTCCTGGAGGCGTGGGTTCGAATCCCACTTCTGACAAAACTTGAATTCCATTTTCTCTCTCAGTTCCTTTAGAATCTCAGCTAAAAATTGGCAATGTAAATAATATCTGAATAAGTACCAAACTTCAGTTTCAACTGCAAATGCATTTGCCCTATTCTATCTTTAACGTTAATGTAATATTCTTCTAGCACTCGTGGTGTTTTATATTTGTTTTGTGGGGTACTTTAAAAATCTTTTTTATGAAAGAAATGGGTTACATTAAGTCTTGTGATGTTTTAGGTTTCCAATAAGGAGGTTTTAAATTTTATGTCACGTCATTTTCAGATGCTTCATTCAAGAGATGTTTCCACTATAGAATGCAGAGCAAGGGCAAAAATACAAGTGATAGAGCGAGTGAGTGAGAAGGAGTGTTGTGGAAGGAGAGAATGAAACAAAGACAGAGTGAGTGAACGGCAGGGAGGCATAGAAGAGGAGTCTAGTAGTGAAGGAGACCTGCTTTTCCCTGCTCTTGACCTCCCACCCATCCCCAAACAACCACAAACATACCTTCTGTGCAAAGTTGGTATGCAGAATTTCACGCCTCAGCAAGTGAGGGTGAGTCCCAGGCCAGGGGCTAAAGAGCAAAAGAGTGCCTGTGCTCAGACTTTCCCTGCTAGGGATAGTTTATCTGGAACAAACCCTACTCTCTTGTATCCAGCAAGGATCTAGAAATCCTGCATGAATCTGCAAGGCACATTGGCAGCATAAATTTGCATAAACTGCCCCACCTATTGCCTTCCTACTTCCTGTGCTGTAGTTGTTTGTGTAGAGAGAGAGGTCGCAGGCAAGGAAATGTTGTGAGTCGGATACAGGACCCTAAATAGCTGGTGAGAGGTATGTGGTGTTCTAAAAGCATGAAAACTGTATACCTGTGAAATAAAGTGCTTTCGTATGTGTTCTTCTGTGTTTATTGTCCTGTGCATAAAGTTGCACCTTGTGTTTGAAGGTTTAAATTATTTCAGGCTTGCATTGAGGTAGACGTTTCTGAGTAACTTTTATTCATTTCTTAAAAGCATATACTGTCAGGATGGCCGAGAGGTCTAAGGCGCTGTGTTTAGGCCACAGTCTCCTTTGGAGGCGTGGGTTCGAATCCCACTTCTGACATGCCTTTTGGAGATTTAATCTCCTTTATCAGGTTAACATCTGATGGAAGTTCCATCTGTTGGTCTTCACTTGGCACGTTATTCCGTTCTCCTCTTGTCAAGAGAGATGGGGTTTCTCATATATTTAGGTTCTATAACGTCTTGCTGACAAAACGCAATCCTTACCAAATGAGCATAGGACCCATGTAAGAGGTCATCTGGAAGAGTCATGCTCTTGTATGCCCTGGCCAGACGGGCCCTGCAAATTTGGAAGAATGCCATTCATCTGGTAGACAACTGGACTCCAGCACACTTACAGCAATCTCCTCAGGGCTTTGATCAGGGGCTGCTTAAATTTGCATACTCCACCCTATGTTGTGACTTTGAGATCCCTTGTTGAAATTGCTTTAGCCAGCCAAGAGGTGGCTATTGTCTCAATTTCAAAGCAGCTTTGAGCCGTTCAAGTGGCTGGTGAATAGCACTTTCTCTTTGTTTGCCTCAAAGTTCTAAAGAGTTCTCCATAGGTCCTGCTCTGTACAGATTGTTCAAAGATCTGTTGGAAGTGCATATAATAGGATAAATAAATTGAGGGCATTCCTTTTCAGTACCTCACCTGCATGGCTGTCTGGCCTCTGGAAGATGCTGGGAAAGCAAGTCAGGATGGCCGAGTGGTCTAAGGCGCTGCGTTCAGGTCGCAGTCTCCTCTGGAGGCGTGGGTTCAAATCCCACTTCTGACAGTCCTGTGTTTACTCTAATTTTTTTCTTGAGAAATATGATCATTTCCCTCGCAGTGGCTTATAGGATTGTCTTCTTGGAAGAGTGCAGTGAGTTTTTTTCTTGCTCTAGCCACTATTGGCCTAAGCTCTGTGCATTTTTTGGTTCCTAATATCTTTCTCACCCTTTAGATGAAAAAGCACCATGGGGTCAGGATGGCCGAGTGGTCTAAGGCGCTGCGTTAAGGCCGCAGTCTCTCCTGGAGGCGTGGGTTCGAATCCCACTTCTGACAAAACTTGAATTCCATTTTCTCTCTCAGTTCCTTTAGAATCTCAGCTAAAAATTGGCAATGTAAATAATATCTGAATAAGTACCAAACTTCAGTTTCAACTGCAAATGCATTTGCCCTATTCTATCTTTAACGTTAATGTAATATTCTTCTAGCACTCGTGGTGTTTTATATTTCTTTTGTGGGGTACTTTAAAAATCTTTTTTATGAAAGAAATGGGTTACATTAAGTCTTGTGATGTTTTAGGTTTACAATAAGGAGGTTTTAAACTTTATGTCACGTCATTTTCAGATGCTTCATTCAAGAGATGTTTCCACTATAGAATGCAAAGCAAGGGCAAAAATACAAGTGATAGAGCGAGTGAGTGAGAAGGAGTGTTGTGGAAGGAGAGAATGAAACAAAGACAGAGTGAGTGAACGGCAGGGTGGCATAGAAGAGGAGTCTAGTAGTGCAGGAGACCTGCGTTTCCCTGCTCTTGACCTCCCACCCATCCCCAAACAACCACAAACATACCTTCTGTGCAAAGTTGGTATGCAGATTTTCACGCCTCAGCAAGTGAGGGTGAGTCCCAGGCCAGGGGCTAAAGAGCAAAAGAGTGCCTGTGCTCAGACTTTCCCTGCTAGGGATAGTTTATCTGGAACAAGGCCTACTCTCTTGTATCCAGCAAGGATCTAGAAATCCTGCATGAATCTGCAAGGCACATTGGCAGCATAAATTTGCATAAACTGCCCCACCTATTGCCTTCCTACTTCCTGTGCTGTAGTTGTTTGTGTAGAGAGAGAGGTCGCAGGCAAGGAAATGTTGTGAGTCGGATACAGGACCCTAAATAGCTGGTGAGAGGTATGTGGTGTTCTAAAAGCATGAAAACTGTATACCTGTGAAATAAAGTGCTTTCGTATGTGTTCTTCTGTGTTTATTGTCCTGTGCATAAAGTTGCACCTTGTGTTTGAAGGTTTAAATTATTTCAGGCTTGCATGGAGGTAGACGTTTCTGAGTAACTTTTATTCATTTCTTAAAAGCCTATACTGTCAGGATGGCCGAGAGGTCTAAGGTGCTGTGTTTAGGCCACAGTCTCCTTTGGAGGCGTGGGTTCGAATTCCACTTCTGACATTCCTTTTGGAGATTTAATCTCCTTTATCAGGTTAACATCTGATGGAAGTTGCATCTGTTGGTCTTCACCTGGCACGTTATTCCGTTCTCCTCTTGTCAAGAGAGATGGGGTTTCTCATATATTTAGGTTCTATAACGTCTTGCTGACAAAGCGCAATCCTTACCAAATGAGCATAGGACCCATGTAAGAGGTCATCTGGAAGAGTCATGCTCTTGTATGCCCTGGCCAGACGGGCCCTGCAAATTTGGAAGAATGCCATGCATCTGGTAGACAACTGGACTCCAGCACACTTACAGCAATTTCCTTAGGGCTTTGATCAGGGGCTGCTTAAATTTGCATACTCCACCCTATGTTGTGACTTTGAGATCCCTTGTTGAAATTGCTTTAGCCAGCCAAGAGGTGGCTATTGTCTCAATTTCAAAGCAGCTTTGAGCCGTTCAAGTGGCTGGTGAATAGCACTTTCTCTTTGTTCGCCTCAAAGTTCTAAAGAGTTCTCCATAGGTCCTGCTCTGTACAGATTGTTCAAAGATCTGTTGGAAGTGCATATAATAGGATAAATAAATTGAGGGCATTCCTTTTCAGTACCTCACCTGCATGGCTGTCTGGCCTCTGGAAGATGCTGGGAAAGCAAGTCAGGATGGCCCAGTGGTCTAAGGCGCTGCGTTCAGGTCGCAGTCTCCTCTGGAGGCGTGGGTTCAAATCCCACTTCTGACAGTCCTGTGTTTACTCTAATTATTTTCTTGAGAAATATGATCATTTCCCTCGCAGTGGCTTATAGGATTGTCTTCTTGGAAGAGTGCAGTGAGTTTTTTTCTTGCTCTAGCCACTATTGCCCTCAGCTCTGTGCATTTTTTGGTTCCTAATATCTTTCTCACCCTTTAGATGAAAAAGCAGCATGGGGTCAGGATGGCCGAGTGGTCTAAGGCGCTGCGTTAAGGCCGCAGTCTCTCCTGGAGGTGTGGGTTCGAATCCCACTTCTGACAAAACTTGAATTCCATTTTCTCTCTCAGTTCCTTTAGAATCTCAGCTAAAAATTGGCAATGTAAATAATATCTGAATAAGTACCAAACTTCAGTTTCAACTGCAAATGCATTTGCCCTATTCTATCTTTAACGTTAATGTAATATTCTTCTAGCACTCGTGGTGTTTTATATTTGTTTTGTGGGGTACTTTAAAAATCTTTTTTATGAAAGAAATGGGTTACATTAAGTCTTGTGATGTTTTAGGTTTCCAATAAGGAGGTTTTAAATTTTATGTCACGTCATTTTCAGATGCTTCATTCAAGAGATGTTTCCACTATAGAATGCAGAGCAAGGGCAAAAATACAAGTGATAGAGCGAGTGAGTGAGAAGGAGTGTTGTGGAAGGAGAGAATGAAACAAAGACAGAGTGAGTGAACGGCAGGGAGGCATAGAAGAGGAGTCTAGTAGTGAAGGAGACCTGCTTTTCCCTGCTCTTGACCTCCCACCCATCCCCAAACAACCACAAACATACCTTCTGTGCAAAGTTGGTATGCAGAATTTCACGCCTCAGCAAGTGAGGGTGAGTCCCAGGCCAGGGGCTAAAGAGCAAAAGAGTGCCTGTGCTCAGACTTTCCCTGCTAGGGATAGTTTATCTGGAACAAGGCCTACTCTCTTGTATCCAGCAAGGATCTAGAAATCCTGCATGAATCTGCAAGGCACATTGGCAGCATAAATTTGCATAAACTGCCCCACCTATTGCCTTCCTACTTCCTGTGCTGTAGTTGTTTGTGTAGAGAGAGAGGTCGCAGGCAAGGAAATGTTGTGAGTCGGATACAGGACCCTAAATAGCTGGTGAGAGGTATGTGGTGTTCTAAAAGCATGAAAACTGTATACCTGTGAAATAAAGTGCTTTCGTATGTGTTCTTCTGTGTTTATTGTCCTGTGCATAAAGTTGCACCTTGTGTTTGAAGGTTTAAATTATTTCAGGCTTGCATGGAGGTAGACGTTTCTGAGTAACTTTTATTCATTTATCAAAAGCCTATACTTTCAGGATGGCCGAGAGGTCTAAGGCGCTGTGTTTAGGCCACAGTCTCCTTTGGAGGCGTGGGTTCGATTCCCACTTCTGACATGCCTTTTGGAGATTTAATCTCCTTTATCAGGTTAACATCTGATGGAAGTTGCATCTGTTGGTCTTCACTTGGCACGTTATTCCGTTCTCCTCTTGTCAAGAGAGATGGGGTTTCTCATATATTTAGGTTCTATAACGTCTTGCTGACAAAGCGCAATCCTTACCAAATGAGCATAGGACCCATGTAAGAGGTCATCTGGAAGAGTCATGCTCTTGTATGCCCTGGCCAGACGGGCCCTGCAAATTTGGAAGAATGCCATTCATCTGGTAGACAACTGGACTCCAGCACACTTACAGCAATCTCCTCAGGGCTTTGATCAGGGGCTGCTTAAATTTGCATACTGCACCCTATGTTGTGACTTTGAGATCCCTTGTTGAAATTGCTTTAGCCAGCCAAGAGGTGGCTATTGTCTCAATTTCAAAGCAGCTTTGAGCCGTTCAAGTGGCTGGTGAATAGCACTTTCTCTTTGTTTGCCTCAAAGTTCTAAAGAGTTCTCCATAGGTCCTGCTCTGTACAGATTGTTCAAAGATCTGTTGGAAGTGCATATAATAGGATAAATAAATTGAGGGCATTCCTTTTCAGTACCTCACCTGCATGGCTGTCTGGCCTCTGGAAGATGCTGGGAAAGCAAGTCAGGATGGCCGAGTGGTCTAAGGCGCTGCGTTCAGGTCGCAGTCTCCTCTGGAGGCGTGGGTTCAAATCCCACTTCTGACAGTCCTGTGTTTACTCTAATTTTTTTCTTGAGAAATATGATCATTTCCCTCGCAGTGGCTTATAGAATTGTCTTCTTGGAAGAGTGCAGTGAGTTTTTTTCTTGCTCTAGCCACTATTGGCCTAAGCTCTGTGCATTTTTTGGTTCCTAATATCTTTCTCACCCTTTAGATGAAAAAGCACCATGGGGTCAGGATGGCCGAGTGGTCTAAGGTGCTGCGTTAAGGCCGCAGTCTCTCCTGGAGGCGTGGGTTCGAATCCCACTTCTGACAAAACTTGAATTCCATTTTCTCTCTCAGTTCCTTTAGAATCTCAGCTAAAAATTGGCAATGTAAATAATATCTGAATAAGTACCAAACTTCAGTTTCAACTGCAAAGGCATTTGCCCTATTCTATCTTTAACGTTAATGTAATATTCTTCTAGCACTCGTGGTGTTTTATATTTGTTTTGTGGGGTACTTTAAAAATCTTTTTTATGAAAGAAATGGGTTACATTAAGTCTTGTGATGTTTTAGGTTTCCAATAAGGAGGTTTTAAATTTTATGTCACGTCATTTTCAGATGCTTCTTTCAAGAGATGTTTCCACTATAGAATGCAGAGCAAGGGCAAAAATACAAGCGATAGAGCGAGTGAGTGAGAAGGAGTGTTGTGGAAGGAGAGAATGAAACAAAGACAGAGTGAGTGAACGGCAGGGAGGCATAGAAGAGTAGTCTAGTAGTGAAGGAGACCTGCTTTTCCCTGCTCTTGACCTCCCACCCATCCCCAAACAACCACAAACATACCTTCTGTGCAAAGTTGGTATGCAGAATTTCACGCCTCAGCAAGTGAGGGTGAGTCCCAGGCCAGGGGCTAAAGAGCAAAAGAGTGCCTGTGCTCAGACTTTCCCTGCTAGGGATAGTTTATCTGGAACAAGGCCTACTCTCTTGTATCCAGCAAGGATCTAGAAATCCTGCATGAATCTGCAAGGCACATTGGCAGCATAAATTTGCATAAACTGCCCCACCTATTGCCTTCCTACTTCCTGTGCTGTAGTTGTTTGTGTAGAGAGAGAGGTCGCAGGCAAGGAAATGTTGTGAGTCGGATACAGGACCCTAAATAGCTGGTGAGAGGTATGTGGTGTTCTAAAAGCATGAAAACTGTATACCTGTGAAATAAAGTGCTTTCGTGTGTGTTCTTCTGTGTTTATTGTCCTGTGCATAAAGTTGCACCTTGTGTTTGAAGGTTTAAATTATTTCAGGCTTGCATGGAGGTAGACGTTTCTGAGTAACTTTTATTCATTTCTTAAAAGCCTATACTGTCAGGATGGCCGAGAGGTCTAAGGCGCTGTGTTTAGGCCACAGTCTCCTTTGGAGGCGTGGGTTCGAATCCCACTTCTGACATGCCTTTTGGAGATTTAATCTCCTTTATCAGGTTAACATCTGATGGAAGTTGCATCTGTTGGTCTTCACTTGGCACGTTATTCCGTTCTCCTCTTCTCAAGAGAGATGGGGTTTCTCATATATTTAGGTTCTATAACGTCTTGCTGACAAAGCGCAATCCTTACCAAATGAGCATAGGACCCATGTAAGAGGTCATCTGGAATAGTCATGCTCTTGTATGCACTGGCCAGACGGGCCCTGCAAATTTGGAAGAATGCCATGCATCTGGTAGACAACTGGACTCCAGCACACTTACAGCAATTTCCTTAGGGCTTTGATCAGGGGCTGCTTAAATTTGCATACTCCACCCTATGTTGTGACTTTGAGATCCCTTGTTGAAATTGCTTTAGCCAGCCAAGAGGTGGCTATTGTCTCAATTTCAAAGCAGCTTTGAGCCATTCAAGTGGCTGGTGAATAGCACTTTCTCTTTGTTCGCCTCAAAGTTCTAAAGAGTTCTCCATAGGTCCTGCTCTGTACAGATTGTTCAAAGATCTGTTGGAAGTGCATATAATAGGATAAATAAATTGAGGGCATTCCTTTTCAGTACCTCACCTGCATGGCTGTCTGGCCTCTGGAAGATGCTGGGAAAGCAAGTCAGGATTGCCGAGTGGTCTAAGGCGCTGCGTTTAGGTCGCAGTCTCCTCTGGAGGCGGGGGTCAAATCCCACTTCTGACAGTCCTCTGTTTACTCTAATTTTTTTCTTGAGAAATATGATCATTTCCCTCGCAGTGGCTTATAGGATTGTCTTCTTGGAAGAGTGCAGTGAGTTTTTTTCTTGCTCTAGCCACTATTGGCCTAAGCTCTGTGCATTTTTTGGTTCCTAATATCTTTCTCACCCTTTAGATGAAAATGCAGCATGGGGTCAGGATGGCCGAGTGGTCTAAGGCGCTGAGTTAAGGCTGCAGTCTCTCGTGGAGGCATGGGTTCGAATCCCACTTCTGACAAAACTTGAATTCCATTTTCTCTCTCAGTTCCTTTAGAATCTCAGCTAAAAATTGGCAATGTAAATAATATCTGAATAAGTACCAAACTTCAGTTTCAACTGCAAATGCATTTGCCCTATTCTATCTTTAACGTTAATGTAATATTCTTCTAGCACTCGTGGTGTTTTATATTTGTTTTGTGGGGTACTTTAAAAATCTTTTTTATGAAAGAAATGGGTTACATTAAGTCTTGTGATGTTTTAGGTTTCCAATAAGGAGGTTTTAAATTTTATGTCACGTCATTTTCAGATGCTTCATTCAAGAGATGTTTCCACTATAGAATGCAGAGCAAGGGCAAAAATACAAGTGATAGAGCGAATGAGTGAGAAGGAGTGTTGTGGAAGGAGAGAATGAAACAAAGACAGAGTGAGTGAACGGCAGGGAGGCATAGAAGAGGAGTCTAGTAGTGCAGGAGACCTGCTTTTCCCTGCTCTTGACCTCCCACCCATCCCCCAAACAACCACAAACATACCTTCTGTGCAAAGTTGGTATGCAGAATTTCATGCCTCAGCAAGTGAGGGTGAGTCCCAGGCCAGGGGCTAAAGAGCAAAAGAGTGCCTGTGCTCAGACTTTCCCTGCTAGGGATAGTGTATCTGGAACAAGGCCTACTCTCTTGTATCCAGCAAGGATCTAGAAATCCTGCATGAATCTGCAAGGCACATTGGCAGCATAAATTTGCATAAACTGCCCCACCTATTGCCTTCCTACTTCCTGTGCTGTAGTTGTTTGTGTAGAGAGAGAGGTCGCAGGCAAGGAAATGTTGTGAGTCGGATACACGACCCTAATTAGCTGGTGAGAGGTATGTGGTGTTCTAAAAGCATGAAAACTGTATACCTGTGAAATAAAGTGCTTTCGTATGTGTTCTTCTGTGTTTATTGTCCTGTGCATAAAGTTGCACCTTGTGTTTGAAGGTTTAAATTATTTCAGGCTTGCATGGAGGTAGACGTTTCTGAGTAACTTTTATTCATTTATTAAAAGCCTATACTGTCAGGATGGCCGAGAGGTCTAAGGCGCTGTGTTTAGGCCACAGTCTCCTTTGGAGGCGTGGGTTCGAATCCCACTTCTGACATGCCTTTTGGAGATTTAATCTCCTTTATCAGGTTAACATCTGATGGAAGTTGCATCTGTTGGTCTTCACTTGGCACTTTATTCCGTTCTCCTCTTGTCAAGAGAGATGGGGTTTCTCATATATTTAGGTTCTATAACGTCTTGCTGACAAAACGCAATCCTTACCAAATGAGCATAGGACCCATGTAAGAGGTCATCTGGAAGAGTCATGCTCTTGTATGCCCTGGCCAGACGGGCCCTGCAAATTTGGAAGAATGCCATTCATCTGGTAGACAACTGGACTCCAGCACACTTACAGCAATCTCCTCAGGGCTTTGATCAGGGGCTGCTTAAATTTGCATACTCCACCCTATGTTGTGACTTTGAGATCCCTTGTTGAAATTGCTTTAGCCAGCCAAGAGGTGGCTATTGTCTCAATTTCAAAGCAGCTTTGAGCCGTTCAAGTGGCTGGTGAATAGCACTTTCTCTTTGTTTGCCTCAAAGTTCTAAAGAGTTCTCCATAGGTCCTGCTCTGTACAGATTGTTCAAAGATCTGTTGGAAGTGCATATAATAGGATAAATAAATTGAGGGCATTCCTTTTCAGTACCTCACCTGCATGGCTGTCTGGCCTCTGGAAGATGTTGGGAAAGAAAGTCAGGATGGCCGAGTGGTCTAAGGCGCTGCGTTCAGGTCGCAGTCTCCTCTGGAGGCGTGGGTTCAAATCCCACTTCTGACAGTCCTGTGTTTACTCTAATTATTTTCTTGAGAAATATGATCATTTCCCTCGCAGTGGCTTTTAGGATTGTCTTCTTGGAAGAGTGCAGTGAGTTTTTTTCTTGCTCTAGCCACTATTGGCCTCAGCTCTGTGCATTTTTTGGTTCCTAATATCTTTCTCACCCTTTAGATGAAAAAGCAGCATGGGGTCAGGATGGCCGAGTGGTCTAAGGCGCTGCGTTAAGGCCGCAGTCTCTCCTGGAGGCGTGGGTTCGAATCCCACTTCTGACAAAACTTGAATTCCATTTTCTCTCTCAGTTCCTTTAGAATCTCAGCTAAAAATTGGCAATGTAAATAATATCTGAATAAGTACCAAACTTCAGTTTCAACTGCAAATGCATTTGCCCTATTCTATCTTTAACGTTAATGTAATATTCTTCTAGCACTCGTGGTGTTTTATATTTCTTTTGTGGGGTACTTTAAAAATCTTTTTTATGAAAGAAATGGGTTACATTAAGTCTTGTGATGTTTTAGGTTTCCAATAAGGAGGTTTTAAATTTTATGTCACGTCATTTTCAGATGCTTCATTCAAGAGATGTTTCCACTATAGAATGCAGAGCAAGGGCAAAAATACAAGTGATAGAGCGAGTGAGTGAGAAGGAGTGTTGTGGAAGGAGAGAATGAAACAAAGACAGAGTGAGTGAATGGCAGGGAGGCATAGAAGAGGAGTCTAGTAGTGAAGGAGACCTGCTTTTCCCTGCTCTTGACCTCCCACCCATCCCCAAACAACCACAAACATACCTTCTGTGCAAAGTTGGTATGCAGAATTTCACGCCTCAGCAAGTGAGGGTGAGTCCCAGGCCAGGGGCTAAAGAGCAAAAGAGTGCCTGTGCTCAGACTTTCCCTGCTAGGGATAGTTTATCTGGAACAAGGCCTACTCTCTTGTATCCAGCAAGGATCTAGAAATCCTGCATGAATCTGCAAGGCACATTGGCAGCATAAATTTGCATAAACTGCCCCACCTATTGCCTTCCTACTTCCTGTGCTGTAGTTGTTTGTGTAGAGAGAGAGGTCGCAGGCAAGGAAATGTTGTGAGTCGGATACAGGACCCTAAATAGCTGGTGAGAGGTATGTGGTGTTCTAAAAGCATGAAAACTGTATACCTGTGATAGAAAGTGCTTTCGTATGTGTTCTTCTGTGTTTATTGTCCTGTGCATAAAGTTGCACCTTGTGTTTGAAGGTTTAAATTATTTCAGGCTTGCATTGAGGTAGACGTTTCTGAGTAACTTTTATTCATTTCTTAAAAGCATATACTGTCAGGATGGCCGAGAGGTCTAAGGCGCTGTGTTTAGGCCACAGTCTCCTTTGGAGGCGTGGGTTCGAATCCCACTTCTGACATGCCTTTTGGAGATTTAATCTCCTTTATCAGGTTAACATCTGATGGAAGTTGCATCTGTTGGTCTTCACTTGGCACGTTATTCCGTTCTCCTCTTGTCAAGAGAGATGGGGTTTCTCATATATTTAGGTTCTATAACGTCTTGCTGACAAAGCGCAATCCTTACCAAATGAGCATAGGACCCATGTAAGAGGTCATCTGGAAGAGTCATGCTCTTGTATGCCCTGGCCAGACGGGCCCAGCAAATTTGGAAGAATGCCATTCATCTGGTAGACAACTGGACTCCAGCACACTTACAGCAATTTCCTCAGGGCTTTGATCAGGGGCTGCTTAAATTTGCATACTCCACCCTATGTTGTGACTTTGAGATCCCTTGTTGAAATTGCTTTAGCCAGCCAAGAGGTGGCTATTGTCTCAATTTCAAAGCAGCTTTGAGCCGTTCAAGTGGCTGGTGAATAGCACTTTCTCTTTGTTCGCCTCAAAGTTCTAAAGAGTTCTCCATAGGTCCTGCTCTGTACAGATTGTTCAAAGATCTGTTGGAAGTGCATATAATAGGATAAATAAATTGAGGGCATTCCTTTTCAGTACCTCACCTGCATTGCTGTCTGGCCTCTGGAAGATGCTGGGAAAGCAAGTCAGTATGGCCGAGTGGTCTAAGGCGCTTCGTTCAGGTCGCGGTCTCCTCTGGAGGCGTGGGTTCAAATCCCACTTCTGACAGTCCTCTGTTTACTCTAATTTTTTTCTTGAGAAATATGATCATTTCCCTCGCAGTGGCTTATAGGATTGTCTTCTTGGAAGAGTGCAGTGAGTTTTTTTCTTGCTCTAGCCACTATTGGCCTAAGCTCTGTGCATTTTTTGGTTCCTAATATCTTTCTCACCCTTTAGATGAAAAAGCACCATGGGGTCAGGATGGCCGAGTGGTCTAAGGCGCTGCGTTAAGGCCGCAGTCTCTCCTGGAGGCGTGGGTTCGAATCCCACTTCTGACAAAACTTGAATTCCATTTTCTCTCTCAGTTCCTTTAGAATCTCAGCTAAAAATTGGCAATGTAAATAATATCTGAATAAGTACCAAACTTCAGTTTCAACTGCAAATGCATTTGCCCTATTCTATCTTTAACGTTAATGTAATATTCTTCTAGCACTCGTGGTGTTTTATATTTCTTTTGTGGGGTACTTTAAAAATCTTTTTTATGAAAGAAATGGGTTACATTAAGTCTTGTGATGTTTTAGGTTTCCAATAAGGAGGTTTTAAATTTTATGTCACGTCATTTTCAGATGCTTCAATCAAGAGATGTTTCCACTATAGAATGCAGAGCAAGGGCAAAAATACAAGTGATAGAGCGAGTGAGTGAGAAGGAGTGTTGTGGAAGGACAGAATGAAACAAAGACAGAGTGAGTGAACGGCAGGGAGGCATAGAAGAGTAGTCTAGTAGTGAAGGAGACCTGCTTTTCCCTGCTCTTGACCTCCCACCCATCCCCAAACAACCACAAACATACCTTCTGTGCAAAGTTGGTATGCAGAATTTCACGCCTCAGCAAGTGAGGGTGAGTCACAGGCCAGGGGCTAAAGAGCAAAAGAGTGCCTGTGCTCAGACTTTCCCTGCTAGGGATAGTTTATCTGGAACAAGGCCTACTCTCTTGTATCCAGCAAGGATCTAGAAATCCTGCATGAATCTGCAAGGCACATTGGCAGCATAAATTTGCATAAACTGCCCCACCTATTGCCTACCTACTTCCTGTGCTGTAGTTGTTTGTGTAGAGAGAGAGGTCGCAGGCAAGGAAATGTTGTGAGTCGGATACAGGACCCTAATTAGCTGGTGAGAGGTATGTGGTGTTCTAAAAGCATGAAAACTGTATACCTGTGAAATAAAGTGCTTTCGTATGTGTTCTTCTGTGTTTATTGTCCTGTGCATAAAGTTGCACCTTGTGTTTGAAGGTTTAAATTATTTCAGGCTTGCATTGAGGTAGACGTTTCTGAGTAACTTTTATTCATTTCTTAAAAGCATATACTGTCAGGATGGCCGAGAGGTCTATGGCGCTGTGTTTAGGCCACAGTCTCCTTTGGAGGCGTGGGTTCGAATCCCACTTCTGACATGCCTTTTGGAGATTTAATCTCCTTTATCAGGTTAACATCTGATGGAAGTTGCATCTGTTGGTCTTCACTTGGCACGTTATTCCGTTCTCCTCTTGTCAAGAGAGATGGGGTTTCTCATATATTTAGGTTCTATAACGTCTTGCTGACAAAGCGCAATCCTTACCAAATGAGCATAGGACCCATGTAAGAGGTCATCTGGAAGAGTCATGCTCTTGTATGCCCTGGCCAGACGGGCCCAGCAAATTTGGAAGAATGCCATTCATCTGGTAGACAACTGGACTCCAGCACACTTACAGCAATTTCCTCAGGGCTTTGATCAGGGGCTGCTTAAATTTGCATACTCCACCCTATGTTGTGACTTTGAGATCCCTTGTTGAAATTGCTTTAGCCAGCCAAGAGGTGGCTATTGTCTCAATTTCAAAGCAGCTTTGAGCCGTTCAAGTGGCTGGTGAATAGCACTTTCTCTTTGTTCGCCTCAAAGTTCTAAAGAGTTCTCCATAGGTCCTGCTCTGTACAGATTGTTCAAAGATCTGTTGGAAGTGCATATAATAGGATAAATAAATTGAGGGCATTCCTTTTCAGTACCTCACCTGCATTGCTGTCTGGCCTCTGGAAGATGCTGGGAAAGCAAGTCAGGATGGCCGAGTGGTCTAAGGCGCTGCGTTCAGGTCGCAGTCTCCTCTGGAGGCGTGGGTTCAAATCCCACTTCTGACATTCCTCTGTTTACTCTAATTTTTTCTTGAGAAATATGATCATTTCCCTCGCAGTGGCTTATAGGATTGTCTTCTTGGAAGAGTGCAGTGAGTTTTTTTCTTGCTCTAGCCACTATTGGCCTAAGCTCTGTGCATTTTTTGGTTCCTAATATCTTTCTCACCCTTTAGATGAAAATGCAGCATGGGGTCAGGATGGCCGAGTGGTCTAAGGTGCTGCGTTAAGGCCGCAGTCTCTCCTGGAGGCGTGGGTTCGAATCCCACTTCTGGCAAAACTTGAATTCCATTTTCTCTCTCAGTTCCTTTAGAATCTCAGCTAAAAATTGGCAATGTAAATAATATCTGAATAAGTACCAAACTTCAGTTTCAACTGCAAATGCATTTGCCCTATTCTATCTTTAACGTTAATGTAATATTCTTCTAGCATTCGTGGTGTTTTATATTTGTTTTGTGGGGTACTTTAAAAATCTTTTTTATGAAAGAAATGGGTTACATTAAGTCTTGTGATGTTTTAGGTTTCCAATAAGGAGGTTTTAAATTTTATGTCACGTCATTTTCAGATGCTTCATTCAAGAGATGTTTCCACTATAGAATGCAGAGCAAGGGCAAAAATACAAGTGATAGAGCGAGTGAGTGAGAAGGAGTGTTGTGGAAGGAGAGAATGAAACAAAGACAGAGTGAGTGAACGGCAGGGAGGCATAGAAGAGTAGTCTAGTAGTGAAGGAGACCTGCTTTTCCCTGCTCTTGACCTCCCACCCATCCCCAAACAACCACAAACATACCTTCTGTGCAAAGTTGGTATGCAGAATTTCATGCCTCAGCAAGTGAGGGTGAGTCCCAGGCCAGGGGCTAAAGAGCAAAAGAGTGCCTGTGCTCAGACTTTCCCTGCTAGGGATAGTTTATCTGGAACAAGGCCTACTCTCTTGTATCCAGCAAGGATCTAGAAATCCTGCATGAATCTGCAAGGCACATTGGCAGCATAAATTTGCATAAACTGCCCCACCTATTGCCTTCCTACTTCCTGTGCTGTAGTTGTTTGTGTAGAGAGAGAGGTCGCAGGCAAGGAAATGTTGTGAGTCGGATACAGGACCCTAAATAGCTGGTGAGAGGTATGTGGTGTTCTAAAAGCATGAAAACTGTATACCTGTGAAATAAAGTGCTTTCGTATGTGTTCTTCTGTGTTTATTGTCCTGTGCATAAAGTTGCACCTTGTGTTTGAAGGTTTAAATTATTTCAGGCTTGCATGGAGGTAGACGTTTCTGAGTAACTTTTATTCATTTCTTAAAAGCCTATACTGTCAGGATGGCCGAGAGGTCTAAGGCGCTGTGTGTAGGCCACAGTCTCCTTTGGAGGCGTGGGTTCGAATCCCACTTCTGACATGCCTTTTGGAGATTTAATCTCCTTTATCAGGTTAACATCTGATGGAAGTTGCATCTGTTGGTCTTCACTTGGCACGTTATTCCGTTCTCCTCTTGTCAAGAGAGATGGGGTTTCTCATATATTTAGGTTCTATAACGTCTTGCTGACAAAGCGCAATCCTTACCAAATGAGCATAGGACCCATGTAAGAGGTCATCTGGAATAGTCATGCTCTTGTATGCACTGGCCAGACGGGCCCTGCAAATTTGGAAGAATGCCATGCATCTGGTAGACAACTGGACTCCAGCACACTTACAGCAATTTCCTAAGGGCTTTGATCAGGGGCTGCTTAAATTTGCATACTCCACCCTATGTTGTGACTTTGAGATCCCTTGTTGAAATTGCTTTAGCCAGCCAAGAGGTGGCTATTGTCTCAATTTCAAAGCAGCTTTGAGCCGTTCAAGTGGCTGGTGAATAGCACTTTCTCTTTGTTCGCCTCAAAGTTCTAAAGAGTTCTCCATAGGTCCTGCTCTGTACAGATTGTTCAAAGATCTGTTGGAAGTGCATATAATAGGATAAATAAATTGAGGGCATTCCTTTTCAGTACCTCACCTGCATGGCTGTCTGGCCTCTGGAAGATGCTGGGAAAGCAAGTCAGGATGGCCGAGTGGTCTAAGGCGCTGCGTTCAGGTCGCAGTCTCCTCTGGAGGCGTGGGTTCAAATCCCACTTCTGACAGTCCTGTGTTTCTCTAATTTTTTTCTTGAGAAATATGATCATTTCCCTCGCAGTGGCTTATAGGATTGTCTTCTTGGAAGAGTGCAGTGAGTTTTTTTCTTGCTCTAGCCACTATTGGCCTAAGCTCTGTGCATTTTTTGGTTCCTAATATCTTTCTCACCCTTTAGATGAAAAAGCAGCATGGGGTCAGGATGGCCGAGTGGTCTAAGGCACTGCGTTAAGGCCGCAGTCTCTCCTGGAGGCGTGGGTTCGAATCCCACTTCTGACAAAACTTGTATTCCATTTTCTCTCTCAGTTCCTTGAGAATCTCAGCTAAAAATTGGCAATGTAAATAATATCTGAATAAGCACCAAACTTCAGTTTCAACTGCAAATGCATTTGCCCTATTCTATCTTTAACGTTAATGTAATATTCTTCTAGCACTCGTGGTGTTTTATATTTGTTTTGTGGGGTACTTTAAAAATCTTTTTTATGAAAGAAATGGGTTACATTAAGTCTTGTGATGTTTTAGGTTTCCAATAAGGAGGTTTTAAATTTTATGTCACGTCATTTTCAGATGCTTCATTCAAGAGATGTTTCCACTATAAAATGCAGAGCAAGGGCAAAAATACAAGTGATAGAGCGAGTGAGTGAGAAGGAGTGTTGTGGAAGGAGAGAATGAAACAAAGACAGAGTGAGTGAATGGCAGGGAGGCATAGAAGAGGAGTCTAGTAGTGAAGGAGACCTGCTTTTCCCTGCTCTTGCCCTCCCACCCATCCCCAAACAACCACAAACATACCTTCTGTGCAAAGTTGGTATGCAGAATTTCACGCCTCAGCAAGTGAGGTTGAGTCCCAGGCCAGGGGCTAAAGAGCAAAAGAGTGCCTGTGCTCAGACTTTCCCTGCTAGGGATAGTTTATCTGGAACAAGGCCTACTCTCTTGTATCCAGCAAGGATCTAGAAATCCTGCATGAATCTGCAAGGCACATTGGCAGCATAAATTTGCATAAACTGCCCCACCTATTGCCTTCCTACTTCCTGTGCTGTAGTTGTTTGTGTAGAGAGAGAGGTTGCAGGCAAGGAAATGTTGTGAGTCGGATACAGGACCCTAAATAGCTGGTGAGAGGTATGTGGTGTTCTAAAAGCATGAAAACTGTATACCTGTGAAATAAAGTGCTTTCGTATGTGTTCGTCTGTGTTTATTGTCCTGTGCATAAAGTTGCACCTTGTGTTTGAATGTTTAAATTATTTCAGGCTTGCATGGAGGTAGACATTTCTGAGTAACTTTTATTCATTTCTTAAAAGCCTATACTGTCAGGATGGCCGAGAGGTCTAAGGTGCTGTGTTTAGGCCACAGTCTCCTTTGGAGGCGTGGGTTCGAATTCCACTTCTGACATTCCTTTTGGAGATTTAATCTCCTTTATCAGGTTAACATCTGATGGAAGTTGCATCTGTTGGTCTTCACCTGGCACGTTATTCCGTTCTCCTCTTGTCAAGAGAGATGGGGTTTCTCATATATTTAGGTTCTATAACGTCTTGCTGACAAAGCGCAATCCTTACCAAATGAGCATAGGACCCATGTAAGAGGTCATCTGGAAGAGTCATGCTCTTGTATGCCCTGGCCAGACGGGCCCTGCAAATTTGGAAGAATGCCATTCATCTGGTAGACAACTGGACTCCAGCACACTTACAGCAATCTCCTCAGGGCTTTGATCAGGGGCTGCTTAAATTTGCATACTCCACCCTATGTTGTGACTTTGAGATCCCTTGTTGAAATTGCTTTAGCCAGCCAAGAGGTGGCTATTGTCTCAATTTCAAAGCAGCTTTGAGCCGTTCAAGTGGCTGGTGAATAGCACTTTCTCTTTGTTTGCCTCAAAGTTCTAAAGAGTTCTCCATAGGTCCTGCTCTGTACAGATTGTTCAAAGATCTGTTGGAAGTGCATATAATAGGATAAATAAATTGAGGGCATTCCTTTTCAGTACCTCACCTGCATGGCTGTCTGGCCTCTGGAAGATGCTGGGAAAGCAAGTCAGGATGGCCGAGTGGTCTAAGGCGCTGCGTTCAGGTCGCAGTCTCCTCTGGAGGCGTGGGTTCAAATCCCACTTCTGACAGTCCTGTGTTTACTCTAATTTTTTTCTTGAGAAATATGATCATTTCCCTCGCAGTGGCTTATAGGATTGTCTTCTTGGAAGAGTGCAGTGAGTTTTTTTCTTGCTCTAGCCACTATTGGCCTAAGCTCTGTGCATTTTTTGGTTCCTAATATCTTTCTCACCCTTTAGATGAAAATGCAGCATGGGGAAAGGATGGCCGAGTGGTCTAAGGCGCTGCGTTAAGGCCGCAGTCTCTCCTGGAGGCGTGGGTTTGAATCCCACTTCTGACAAAACTTGAATTCCATTTTCTCTCTCAGTTCCTTTAGAATCTCAGCTAAAAATTGGCAATGTAAATAATATCTGAATAAGTACCAAACTTCAGTTTCAACTGCAAATGCATTTGCCCTATTCTATCTTTAACGTTAATGTAATATTCTTCTAGCACTCGTGGTGTTTTATATTTGTTTTGTGGGGTACTTTAAAAATCTTTTTTATGAAAGAAATGGGTTACATTAAGTCTTGTGATGTTTTAGGTTTCCAATAAAGAGGTTTTAAATTTTATGTCACGTCATTTTCAGATGCTTCATTCAAGAGATGTTTCCACTATAGAATGCAGAGCAAGGGCAAAAATACAAGTGATAGAGCGAGTGAGTGAGAAGGAGTGTTGATGAAGGAGAGAATGAAACAAAGACAGAGTGAGTGAACGGCAGGGAGGCATAGAAGAGGAGTCTAGTAGTGAAGGAGACCTGCTTTTCCCTGCTCTTGACCTCCCACCCATCCCCAAACAACCACAAACATACCTTCTGTGCAAAGTTGGTATGCAGAATTTCACGCCTCAGCAAGTGAGGGTGAGTCCCAGGCCAGGGGCTAAAGAGCAAAAGAGTGCCTGTGCTCAGACTTTCCCTGCTAGGGATAGTTTATCTGGAACAAGGCCTACTCTCTTGTATCCAGCAAGGTTCTAGAAATCCTGCATGAATCTGCAAGGCACATTGGCAGCATAAATTTGCATAAACTGCCCCACCTATTGCCTTCCTACTTCCTGTGCTGTAGTTGTTTGTGTAGAGAGAGAGGTCGCAGGCAAGGAAATGTTGTGAGTCGGATACAGGACCCTAAATAGCTGGTGAGAGGTATGTGGTGTTCTAAAAGCATGAAAACTGTATACCTGTGAAATAAAGTGCTTTCGTATGTGTTCTTCTGTGTTTATTGTCCTGTGCATAAAGTTGCACCTTGTGTTTGAAGGTTTAAATTATTTCAGGCTTGCATGGAGGTAGACGTTTCTGAGTAACTTTTATTCATTTCTTAAAAGCCTATACTGTCAGGATGGCCGAGAGGTCTAAGGCGCTGTGTTTAGGCCACAGTCTCCTTTGGAGGCGTGGGTTCGAATCCCACTTCTGACATGCCTTTTGGAGATTTAATCTCCTTTATCAGGTTAACATCTGATGGAAGTTGCATCTGTTGGTCTTCACTTGGCACGTTATTCCGTTCTCCTCTTGTCAAGAGAGATGGGGTTTCTCATATATTTAGGTTCTATAACGTCTTGCTGACAAAGCGCAATCCTTACCAAATGAGCAGAGGACCCATGTAAGAGGTCATCTGGAAGAGTCATGCTCTTGTATGCCCTGGCCAGACGGGCCCTGCAAATTTGGAAGAATGCCATGCATCTGGTAGACAACTGGACTCCAGCACACTTACAGCAATTTCCTTAGGGCTTTGATCAGGGGCTGCTTAAATTTGCATACTCCACCCTATGTTGTGACTTTGAGATCCCTTGTTGAAATTGCTTTAGCCAGCCAAGAGGTGGCTATTGTCTCAATTTCAAAGCAGCTTTGAGCCGTTCAAGTGGCTGGTGAATAGCACTTTCTCTTTGTTCGCCTCAAAGTTCTAAAGAGTTCTCCATAGGTCCTGCTCTGTACAGATTGTTCAAAGATCTGTTGGAAGTGCATATGCTAGGATAAATAAATTGAGGGCATTCCTTTTCAGTACCTCACCTGCATGGCTGTCTGGCCTCTGGAAGATGCTGGGAAAGCAAGTCAGGATGGCCGAGTGGTCTAAGGCGCTGCGTTCAGGTCGCAGTCTCCTCTGGAGGCGTGGGTTCAAATCCCACTTCTGACAGTCCTTTGTTTACTCTAATTATTTTCTTGAGAAATATGATCATTTCCCTCGCAGTGGCTTATAGGATTGTCTTCTTGGAAGAGTGCAGTGAGTTTTTTTCTTGCTCTAGCCACTATTGGCCTAAGCTCTGTGCATTTTTTGGTTCCTAATATCTTTCTCACCCTTTAGATGAAAAAGCAGCATGGGGTCAGGATAGCCGAGTGGTCTAAGGCGCTGCGTTAAGGCCGCAGTCTCTCCTGGAGGCGTTGGTTCAAATCCCACTTCTGACAAAACTTTAATTCCATTTTCTCTCTCAGTTCCTTTAGAATCTCAGCTAAAAATTGGCAATGTAAATAATATCTGAATAAGTACCAAACTTCAGTTTCAACTGCAAATGCATTTGCCCTATTCTATCTTTAACGTTAATGTTATATTCTTCTAGCACTCGTGGTGTTTTATATTTCTTTTGTGGGGTACTTTAAAAATCTTTTTTATGAAAGAAATGGGTTACATTAAGTCTTGTGATGTTTTAGGTTTCCAATAAGGAGGTTTTAAATTTTATGTCACGTCATTTTCAGATGCTTCATTCAAGAGATGTTTCCACTATAGAATGCAGAGCAAGGGCAAAAATACAAGTGATAGAGCGAGTGAGTGAGAAGGAGTGTTGTGGAAGGAGAGAATGAAACAAAGACAGAGTGAGTGAATGGCAGGGAGGCATAGAAGAGGAGTCTAGAAGTGAAGGAGACCTGCTTTTCCCTGCTCTTGACCTCCCACCCATTCCCAAACAACCACAAACATACCTTTTGTGCAAAGTTGATATGCAGAATTTCACGCCTCAGCAAGTGAGGGTGAGTCCCAGGCCAGGGGCTAAAGAGCAAAAGAGTGCCTGTGCTCAGACTTTCCCTGCTAGGGATAGTTTATCTGGAACAAGGCCTACTCTCTTGTATCCAGCAAGGATCTAGAAATCCTGCATGAATCTGCAAGGCACATTGGCAGCATAAATTTGCATAAACTGCCCCACCTATTGCCTTCCTACTTCCTGTGCTGTAGTTGTTTGTGTAGAGAGAGAGGTCGCAGGCAAGGAAATGTTGTGAGTCGGATACAGGACCCTAATTAGCTGGTGAGAGGTATGTGGTGTTCTAAAAGCATGAAAACTGTATACCTGTGAAATAAAGTGCTTTCGTATGTGTTCTTCTGTGTTTATTGTCCTGTGCATAAAGTTGCACCTTGTGTTTGAAGGTTTAAATTATTTCAGGCTTGCATTGAGGTAGACGTTTCTGAGTAACTTTTATTCATTTCTTAAAAGCATATACTGTCAGGATGGCCGAGAGGTCTAAGGCGCTGTGTTTAGGCCACAGTCTCCTTTGGAGGCGTGGGTTCGAATCCCACTTCTGACATGCCTTTTGGAGATTTAATCTCCTTTATCAGGTTAACATCTGATGGAAGTTGCATCTGTTGGTCTTCACTTGGCACGTTATTCCGTTCTCCTCTTGTCAAGAGAGATGGGGTTTCTCATATATTTAGGTTCTATAACGTCTTGCTGACAAAGCGCAATCCTTACCAAATGAGCATAGGACCCATGTAAGAGGTCATCTGGAAGAGTCATGCTCTTGTATGCCCTGGCCAGACGGGCCCAGCAAATTTGGAAGAATGCCATTCATCTGGTAGACAACTGGACTCCAGCACACTTACAGCAATTTCCTCAGGGCTTTGATCAGGGGCTGCTTAAATTTGCATACTCCACCCTATGTTGTGACTTTGAGATCCCTTGTTGAAATTGCTTTAGCCAGCCAAGAGGTGGCTATTGTCTCAATTTCAAAGCAGCTTTGAGCCGTTCAAGTGGCTGGTGAATAGCACTTTCTCTTTGTTCGCCTCAAAGTTCTAAAGAGTTCTCCATAGGTCCTGCTCTGTACAGATTGTTCAAAGATCTGTTGGAAGTACATATAATAGGATAAATAAATTGAGGGCATTCCTTTTCAGTACCTCACCTGCATTGCTGTCTGGCCTCTGGAAGATGCTGGGAAAGCAAGTCAGGATGGCCGAGTGGTCTAAGGCGCTGCGTTCAGGTCGCAGTCTCCTCTGGAGGCGTGGGTTCAAATCCCACTTCTGACAGTCCACTGTTTACTCTAATTTTTTTCTTGAGAAATATGATCATTTCCCTCGCAGTGGCTTATAGGATTGTCTTCTTGGAAGAGTGCAGTGAGTTTTTTTCTTGCTCTAGCCACTATTGGCCTAAGCTCTGTGCATTTTTTGGTTCCTAATATCTTTCTCACCCTTTAGATGAAAATGCAGCATGGGGTCAGGATGGCCGAGTGGTCTAATGTGCTGCATTAAGGCCGCAGTCTCTCCTGGAGGCGTGGGTTCGAATCCCACTTCTGACAAAACTTGAATTCCATTTTCTCTCTCAGTTCCTTTAGAATCTCAGCTAAAAATTGGCAATGTAAATAATATCTGAATAAGTACCAAACTTCAGTTTCAACTGCAAATGCATTTGCCCTATTCTATCTTTAACGTTAATGTAATATTCTTCTAGCACTCGTGGTGTTTTATATTTGTTTTGTGGGGTACTTTAAAAATCTTTTTTATGAAAGAAATGGGTTACATTAAGTCTTGTGATGTTTTAGGTTTCCAATAAGGAGGTTTTAAATTTTATGTCACGTCATTTTCAGATGCTTCATTCAAGAGATGTTTCCACTATAGAATGCAGAGCAAGGGCAAAAATACAAGTGATAGAGCGAGTGAGTGAGAAGGAGTGTTGTGGAAGGAGAGAATGAAACAAAGACAGAGTGAGTGAACGGCAGGGAGGCATAGAAGAGTAGTCTAGTAGTGAAGGAGACCTGCTTTTCCCTGCTCTTGACCTCCCACCCATCCCCAAACAACCACAAACATACCTTCTGTGCAAAGTTGGTATGCAGAATTTCATGCCTCAGCAAGTGAGGGTGAGTCCCAGGCCAGGGGCTAAAGAGCAAAAGAGTGCCTGTGCTCAGACTTTCCCTGCTAGGGATAGTTTATCTGGAACAAGGCCTACTCTCTTGTATCCAGCAAGGATCTAGAAATCCTGCATGAATCTGCAAGGCACATTGGCAGCATAAATTTGCATAAACTGCCCCACCTATTGCCTTCCTACTTCCTGTGCTGTAGTTGTTTGTGTAGAGAGAGAGGTCGCAGGCAAGGAAATGTTGTGAGTCGGATACAGGACCCTAAATAGCTGGTGAGAGGTATGTGGTGTTCTAAAAGCATGAAAACTGTATACCTGTGAAATAAAGTGCTTTCGTATGTGTTCTTCTGTGTTTATTGTCCTGTGCATAAAGTTGCACCTTGTGTTTGAAGGTTTAAATTATTTCAGGCTTGCATGGAGGTAGACGTTTCTGAGTAACTTTTATTCATTTCTTAAAAGCCTATACTGTCAGGATGGCCGAGAGGTCTAAGGCGCTGTGTGTAGGCCACAGTCTCCTTTGGAGGCGTGGGTTCGAATCCCACTTCTGACATGCCTTTTCGGAGATTTAATCTCCTTTATCAGGTTAACATCTGATGGAAGTTGCATCTGTTGGTCTTCACTTGGCACGTTATTCCGTTCTCCTCTTGTCAAGAGAGATGGGGTTTCTCATATATTTAGGTTCTATAACGTCTTGCTGACAAAGCGCAATCCTTACCAAATGAGCATAGGACCCATGTAAGAGGTCATCTGGAATAGTCATGCTCTTGTATGCACTGGCCAGACGGGCCCTGCAAATTTGGAAGAATGCCATGCATCTGGTAGACAACTGGACTCCAGCACACTTACAGCAATTTCCTTAGGGCTTTGATCAGGGGCTGCTTAAATTTGCATAATCCACCCTATGTTGTGACTTTGAGATCCCTTGTTGAAATTGCTTTAGCCAGCCAAGAGGTGGCTATTGTCTCAATTTCAAAGCAGCTTTGAGCCGTTCAAGTGGCTGGTGAATAGCACTTTCTCTTTGTTCGCCTCAAAGTTCTAAAGAGTTCTCCATAGGTCCTGCTCTGTACAGATTGTTCAAAGATCTGTTGGAAGTGCATATAATAGGATAAATAAATTGAGGGCATTCCTTTTCAGTACCTCACCTGCATGGCTGTCTGGCCTCTGGAAGATGCTGGGAAAGCAAGTCAGGATGGCCGAGTGGTCTAAGGCGCTGCGTTCAGGTCGCAGTCTCCTCTGGAGGCGTGGGTTCAAATCCCACTTCTGACAGTCCTGTGTTTACTCTAATTTTTTTCTTGAGAAATATGATCATTTCCCTCGCAGTGGCTTATAGGATTGTCTTCTTGGAAGAGTGCAGTGAGTTTTTTTCTTGCTCTAGCCACTATTGGCCTAAGCTCTGTGCATTTTTTGGTTCCTAATATCTTTCTCACCCTTTAGATGAAAAAGCAGCATGGGGTCAGGATGGCCGAGTGGTCTAAGGCGCTGCGTTAAGGCCGCAGTCTCTCCTGGAGGCGTGGGTTCGAATCCCACTTCTGACAAAACTTGTATTCCATTTTCTCTCTCAGTTCCTTGAGAATCTCAGCTAAAAATTGGCAATGTAAATAATATCTGAATAAGTACCAAACTTCAGTTTCAACTGCAAATGCATTTGCCCTATTCTATCTTTAACGTTAATGTAATATTCTTCTAGCACTCGTGGTGTTTTATATTTGTTTTGTGGGGTACTTTAAAAATCTTTTTTATGAAAGAAATGGGTTACATTAAGTCTTGTGATGTTTTAGGTTTCCAATAAGGAGGTTTTAAATTTTATGTCACGTCATTTTCAGATGCTTCATTCAAGAGATGTTTCCACTATAAAATGCAGAGCAAGGGCAAAAATACAAGTGATAGAGCGAGTGAGTGAGAAGGAGTGTTGTGGAAGGAGAGAATGAAACAAAGACAGAGTGAGTGAATGGCAGGGAGGCATAGAAGAGGAGTCTAGTAGTGAAGGAGACCTGCTTTTCCCTGCTCTTGACCTCCCACCCATCCCCAAACAACCACAAACATACCTTCTGTGCAAAGTTGGTATGCAGAATTTCACGCCTCAGCAAGTGAGGGTAAGTCCCAGGCCAGGGGCTAAAGAGCAAAAGAGTGCCTGTGCTCAGACTTTCCCTGCTAGGGATAGTTTATCTGGAACAAGGCCTACTCTCTTGTATCCAGCAAGGATCTAGAAATCCTGCATGAATCTGCAAGGCACATTGGCAGCATAAATTTGCATAAACTGCCCCACCTATTACCTTCCTACTTCCTGTGCTGTAGTTGTTTGTGTAGAGAGAGAGGTTGCAGGCAAGGAAATGTTGTGAGTCGGATACAGGACCCTAAATAGCTGGTGAGAGGTATGTGGTGTTCTAAAAGCATGAAAACTGTATACCTGTGAAATAAAGTGCTTTCGTATGTGTTCTTCTGTGTTTATTGTCCTGTGCATAAAGTTGCACCTTGTGTTTGAATGTTTAAATTATTTCAGGCTTGCATGGAGGTAGACGTTTCTGAGTAACTTTTATTCATTTCTTAAAAGCCTATACTGTCAGGATGGCCGAGAGGTCTAAGGTGCTGTGTTTAGGCCACAGTCTCCTTTGGAGGCGTGGGTTCGAATTCCACTTCTGACATTCCTTTTGGAGATTTAATCTCCTTTATCAGGTTAACATCTGATGGAAGTTGCATCTGTTGGTCTTCACCTGGCACGTTATTCCGTTCTCCTCTTGTCAAGAGAGATGGGGTTTCTCATATATTTAGGTTCTATAACGTCTTGCTGACAAAGCGCAATCCTTACCAAATGAGCATAGGACCCATGTAAGAGGTCATCTGGAAGAGTCATGCTCTTGTATGCCCTGGCCAGACGGGCCCTGCAAATTTGGAAGAATGGCATGCATCTGGTAGACAACTGGACTCCAGCACACTTACAGCAATTTCCTTAGGGCTTTGATCAGGGGCTGCTTAAATTTGCATACTCCACCCTATGTTGTGACTTTGAGATCCCTTGTTGAAATTGCTTTAGCCAGCCAAGAGGTGGCTATTGTCTCAATTTCAAAGCAGCTTTGAGCCGTTCAAGTGGCTGGTGAATAGCACTTTCTCTTTGTTCGCCTCAAAGTTCTAAAGAGTTCTCCATAGGTCCTGCTCTGTACAGATTGTTCAAAGATCTGTTGGAAGTGCATATAATAGGATAAATAAATTGAGGGCATTCCTTTTCAGTACCTCACCTGCATGGCTGTCTGGCCTCTGGAAGATGCTGGGAAAGCAAGTCAGGATGGCCGAGTGGTCTAAGGCGCTGCGTTCAGGTCGCAGTCTCCTCTGGAGGCGTGGGTTCAAATCCCACTTCTGACAGTCCTGTGTTTACTCTAATTATTTTCTTGAGAAATATGATCATTTCCCTCGCAGTGGCTTATAGGATTGTCTTCTTGGAAGAGTGCAGTGAGTTTTTTTCTTGCTCTAGCCACTATTGGCCTCAGCTCTGTGCATTTTTTGGTTCCTAATATCTTTCTCACCCTTTAGATGAAAAAGCAGCATGGGGTCAGGATGGCCGAGTGGTCTAAGGCGCTGCGTTAAGGCCACAGTCTCTCCTGGAGGCGTGGGTTCGAATCCCACTTCTGACAAAACTTGAATTCCATTTTCTCTCTCAGTTCCTTTAGAATCTCAGCTAAAAATTGGCAATGTAAATAATATCTGAATAAGTACCAAACTTCAGTTTCAACTGCAAATGCATTTGCCCTATTCTATCTTTAACGTTAATGTAATATTCTTCTAGCACTCGTGGTGTTTTATATTTGTTTTGTGGGGTACTTTAAAAATCTTTTTTATGAAAGAAATGGGTTACATTAAGTCTTGTGATGTTTTAGGTTTCCAATAAGGAGGTTTTAAATTTTATGTCACGTCATTTTCAGATGCATCATTCAAGAGATGTTTCCACTATAGAATGCAGAGCAAGGGCAAAAATACAAGTGATAGAGCGAGTGAGTGAGAAGGAGTGTTGTGGAAGGAGAGAATGAAACAAAGACAGAGTGAGTGAACGGCAGGGAGGCATAGAAGAGGAGTCTAGTAGTGAAGGAGACCTGCTTTTCCCTGCTCTTGACCTCCCACCCATCCCCAAACAACCACAAACATACCTTCTGTGCAAAGTTGGTATGCAGAATTTCACGCCTCAGCAAGTGAGGGTGAGTCCCAGGCCAGGGGCTAAAGAGCAAAAGAGTGCCTGTGCTCAGACTTTCCCTGCTAGGGATAGTTTATCTGGAACAAGGCCTACTCTCTTGTATCCAGCAAGGATCTAGAAATCCTGCATGAATCTGCAAGGCACATTGGCAGCATAAATTTGCATAAACTGCCCCACCTATTGCCTTCCTACTTCCTGTGCTGTAGTTGTTTGTGTAGAGAGAGAGGTTGCAGGCAAGGAAATGTTGTGAGTCGGATACAGGACCCTAAATAGCTGGTGAGAGGTATGTGGTGTTCTAAAAGCATGAAAACTGTATACCTGTGAAATAAAGTGCTTTCGTATGTGTTCGTCTGTGTTTATTGTCCTGTGCATAAAGTTGCACCTTGTGTTTGAATGTTTAAATTATTTCAGGCTTGCATGGAGGTAGACATTTCTGAGTAACTTTTATTCATTTCTTAAAAGCCTATACTGTCAGGATGGCCGAGAGGTCTAAGGTGCTGTGTTTAGGCCACAGTCTCCTTTGGAGGCGTGGGTTCGAATTCCACTTCTGACATTCCTTTTGGAGATTTAATCTCCTTTATCAGGTTAACATCTGATGGAAGTTGCATCTGTTGGTCTTCACCTGGCACGTTATTCCGTTCTCCTCTTGTCAAGAGAGATGGGGTTTCTCATATATTTAGGTTCTATAACGTCTTGCTGACAAAGCGCAATCCTTACCAAATGAGCATAGGACCCATGTAAGAGGTCATCTGGAAGAGTCATGCTCTTGTATGCCCTGGCCAGACGGGCCCTGCAAATTTGGAAGAATGCCATTCATCTGGTAGACAACTGGACTCCAGCACACTTACAGCAATCTCCTCAGGGCTTTGATCAGGGGCTGCTTAAATTTGCATACTCCACCCTATGTTGTGACTTTGAGATCCCTTGTTGAAATTGCTTTAGCCAGCCAAGAGGTGGCTATTGTCTCAATTTCAAAGCAGCTTTGAGCCGTTCAAGTGGCTGGTGAATAGCACTTTCTCTTTGTTTGCCTCAAAGTTCTAAAGAGTTCTCCATAGGTCCTGCTCTGTACAGATTGTTCAAAGATCTGTTGGAAGTGCATATAATAGGATAAATAAATTGAGGGCATTCCTTTTCAGTACCTCACCTGCATGGCTGTCTGGCCTCTGGAAGATGCTGGGAAAGCAAGTCAGGATGGCCGAGTGGTCTAAGGCGCTGCGTTCAGGTCGCAGTCTCCTCTGGAGGCGTGGGTTCAAATCCCACTTCTGACAGTCCTGTGTTTACTCTAATTTTTTTCTTGAGAAATATGATCATTTCCCTCGCAGTGGCTTATAGGATTGTCTTCTTGGAAGAGTGCAGTGAGTTTTTTTCTTGCTCTAGCCACTATTGGCCTAAGCTCTGTGCATTTTTTGGTTCCTAATATCTTTCTCACCCTTTAGATGAAAATGCAGCATGGGGAAAGGATGGCCGAGTGGTCTAAGGCGCTGCGTTAAGGCCGCAGTCTCTCCTGGAGGCGTGGGTTTGAATCCCACTTCTGACAAAACTTGAATTCCATTTTCTCTCTCAGTTCCTTTAGAATCTCAGCTAAAAATTGGCAATGTAAATAATATCTGAATAAGTACCAAACTTCAGTTTCAACTGCAAATGCATTTGCCCTATTCTATCTTTAACGTTAATGTAATATTCTTCTAGCACTCGTGGTGTTTTATATTTGTTTTGTGGGGTACTTTAAAAATCTTTTTTATGAAAGAAATGGGTTACATTAAGTCTTGTGATGTTTTAGGTTTCCATTAAAGAGGTTTTAAATTTTATGTCACGTCATTTTCAGATGCTTCATTCAAGAGATGTTTCCACTATAGAATGCAGAGCAAGGGCAAAAATACAAGTGATAGAGCGAGTGAGTGAGAAGGAGTGTTGTGGAAGGAGAGAATGAAACAAAGACAGAGTGAGTGAACGGCAGGGAGGCATAGAAGAGGAGTCTAGTAGTGAAGGAGACCTGCTTTTCCCTGCTCTTGACCTCCCACCCATCCCCAAACAACCACAAACATACCTTCTGTGCAAAGTTGGTATGCAGAATTTCACGCCTCAGCAAGTGAGGGTGAGTCCCAGGCCAGGGGCTAAAGAGCAAAAGAGTGCCTGTGCTCAGACTTTCCCTGCTAGGGATAGTTTATCTGGAACAAGGCCTACTCTCTTGTATCCAGCAAGGTTCTAGAAATCCTGCATGAATCTGCAAGGCACATTGGCAGCATAAATTTGCATAAACTGCCCCACCTATTGCCTTCCTACTTCCTGTGCTGTAGTTGTTTGTGTAGAGAGAGAGGTCGCAGGCAAGGAAATGTTGTGAGTCGGATACAGGACCCTAAATAGCTGGTGAGAGGTATGTGGTGTTCTAAAAGCATGAAAACTGTATACCTGTGAAATAAAGTGCTTTCGTATGTGTTCTTCTGTGTTTATTGTCCTGTGCATAAAGTTGCACCTTGTGTTTGAAGGTTTAAATTATTTCAGGCTTGCATGGAGGTAGACGTTTCTGAGTAACTTTTATTCATTTCTTAAAAGCCTATACTGTCAGGATGGCCGAGAGGTCTAAGGCGCTGTGTTTAGGCCACAGTCTCCTTTGGAGGCGTGGGTTCGAATCCCACTTCTGACATGCCTTTTGGAGATTTAATCTCCTTTATCAGGTTAACATCTGATGGAAGTTGCATCTGTTGGTCTTCACTTGGCACGTTATTCCGTTCTCCTCTTGTCAAGAGAGATGGGGTTTCTCATATATTTAGGTTCTATAACGTCTTGCTGACAAAGCGCAATCCTTACCAAATGAGCAGAGGACCCATGTAAGAGGTCATCTGGAAGAGTCATGCTCTTGTATGCCCTGGCCAGACGGGCCCTGCAAATTTGGAAGAATGCCATGCATCTGGTAGACAACTGGACTCCAGCACACTTACAGCAATTTCCTTAGGGCTTTGATCAGGGGCTGCTTAAATTTGCATACTCCACCCTATGTTGTGACTTTGAGATCCCTTGTTGAAATTGCTTTAGCCAGCCAAGAGGTGGCTATTGTCTCAATTTCAAAGCAGCTTTGAGCCGTTCAAGTGGCTGGTGAATAGCACTTTCTCTTTGTTCGCCTCAAAGTTCTAAAGAGTTCTCCATAGGTCCTGCTCTGTACAGATTGTTCAAAGATCTGTTGGAAGTGCATATGCTAGGATAAATAAATTGAGGGCATTCCTTTTCAGTACCTCACCTGCATGGCTGTCTGGCCTCTGGAAGATGCTGGGAAAGCAAGTCAGGATGGCCGAGTGGTCTAAGGCGCTGCGTTCAGGTCGCAGTCTCCTCTGGAGGCGTGGGTTCAAATCCCACTTCTGACAGTCCTTTGTTTACTCTAATTATTTTCTTGAGAAATATGATCATTTCCCTCGCAGTGGCTTATAGGATTGTCTTCTTGGAAGAGTGCAGTGAGTTTTTTTCTTGCTCTAGCCACTATTGGCCTAAGCTCTGTGCATTTTTTGGTTCCTAATATCTTTCTCACCCTTTAGATGAAAAAGCAGCATGGGGTCAGGATAGCCGAGTGGTCTAAGGCGCTGCGTTAAGGCCGCAGTCTCTCCTGGAGGCGTTGGTTCAAATCCCACTTCTGACAAAACTTTAATTCCATTTTCTCTCTCAGTTCCTTTAGAATCTCAGCTAAAAATTGGCAATGTAAATAATATCTGAATAAGTACCAAACTTCAGTTTCAACTGCAAATGCATTTGCCCTATTCTATCTTTAACGTTAATGTTATATTCTTCTAGCACTCGTGGTGTTTTATATTTCTTTTGTGGGGTACTTTAAAAATCTTTTTTATGAAAGAAATGGGTTACATTAAGTCTTGTGATGTTTTAGGTTTCCAATAAGGAGGTTTTAAATTTTATGTCACGTCATTTTCAGATGCTTCATTCAAGAGATGTTTCCACTATAGAATGCAGAGCAAGGGCAAAAATACAAGTGATAGAGCGAGTGAGTGAGAAGGAGTGTTGTGGAAGGAGAGAATGAAACAAAGACAGAGTGAGTGAATGGCAGGGAGGCATAGAAGAGGAGTCTAGAAGTGAAGGAGACCTGCTTTTCCCTGCTCTTGACCTCCCACCCATTCCCAAACAACCACAAACATACCTTTTGTGCAAAGTTGGTATGCAGAATTTCACGCCTCAGCAAGTGAGGGTGAGTCCCAGGCCAGGGGCTAAAGAGCAAAAGAGTGCCTGTGCTCAGACTTTCCCTGCTAGGGATAGTTTATCTGGAACAAGGCCTACTCTCTTGTATCCAGCAAGGATCTAGAAATCCTGCATGAATCTGCAAGGCACATTGGCAGCATAAATTTGCATAAACTGCCCCACCTATTGCCTTCCTACTTCCTGTGCTGTAGTTGTTTGTGTAGAGAGAGAGGTCGCAGGCAAGGAAATGTTGTGAGTCGGATACAGGACCCTAATTAGCTGGTGAGAGGTATGTGGTGTTCTAAAAGCATGAAAACTGTATACCTGTGAAATAAAGTGCTTTCGTATGTGTTCTTCTGTGTTTATTGTCCTGTGCATAAAGTTGCACCTTGTGTTTGAAGGTTTAAATTATTTCAGGCTTGCATTGAGGTAGACGTTTCTGAGTAACTTTTATTCATTTCTTAAAAGCATATACTGTCAGGATGGCCGAGAGGTCTAAGGCGCTGTGTTTAGGCCACAGTCTCCTTTGGAGGCGTGGGTTCGAATCCCACTTCTGACATGCCTTTTGGAGATTTAATCTCCTTTATCAGGTTAACATCTGATGGAAGTTGCATCTGTTGGTCTTCACTTGGCACGTTATTCCGTTCTCCTCTTGTCAAGAGAGATGGGGTTTCTCATATATTTAGGTTCTATAACGTCTTGCTGACAAAGCGCAATCCTTACCAAATGAGCATAGGACCCATGTAAGAGGTCATCTGGAAGAGTCATGCTCTTGTATGCCCTGGCCAGACGGGCCCAGCAAATTTGGAAGAATGCCATTCATCTGGTAGACAACTGGACTCCAGCACACTTACAGCAATTTCCTCAGGGCTTTGATCAGGGGCTGCTTAAATTTGCATACTCCACCCTATGTTGTGACTTTGAGATCCCTTGTTGAAATTGCTTTAGCCAGCCAAGAGGTGGCTATTGTCTCAATTTCAAAGCAGCTTTGAGCCGTTCAAGTGGCTGGTGAATAGCACTTTCTCTTTGTTCGCCTCAAAGTTCTAAAGAGTTCTCCATAGGTCCTGCTCTGTACAGATTGTTCAAAGATCTGTTGGAAGTACATATAATAGGATAAATAAATTGAGGGCATTCCTTTTCAGTACCTCACCTGCATTGCTGTCTGGCCTCTGGAAGATGCTGGGAAAGCAAGTCAGGATGGCCGAGTGGTCTAAGGCGCTGCGTTCAGGTCGCAGTCTCCTCTGGAGGCGTGGGTTCAAATCCCACTTCTGACAGTCCACTGTTTACTCTAATTTTTTTCTTGAGAAATATGATCATTTCCCTCGCAGTGGCTTATAGGATTGTCTTCTTGGAAGAGTGCAGTGAGTTTTTTTCTTGCTCTAGCCACTATTGGCCTAAGCTCTGTGCATTTTTTGGTTCCTAATATCTTTCTCACCCTTTAGATGAAAATGCAGCATGGGGTCAGGATGGCCGAGTGGTCTAATGTGCTGCATTAAGGCCGCAGTCTCTCCTGGAGGCGTGGGTTCGAATCCCACTTCTGACAAAACTTGAATTCCATTTTCTCTCTCAGTTCCTTTAGAATCTCAGCTAAAAATTGGCAATGTAAATAATATCTGAATAAGTACCAAACTTCAGTTTCAACTGCAAATGCATTTGCCCTATTCTATCTTTAACGTTAATGTAATATTCTTCTAGCACTCGTGGTGTTTTATATTTGTTTTGTGGGGTACTTTAAAAATCTTTTTTATGAAAGAAATGGGTTACATTAAGTCTTGTGATGTTTTAGGTTTCCAATAAGGAGGTTTTAAATTTTATGTCACGTCATTTTCAGATGCTTCATTCAAGAGATGTTTCCACTATAGAATGCAGAGCAAGGGCAAAAATACAAGTGATAGAGCGAGTGAGTGAGAAGGAGTGTTGTGGAAGGAGAGAATGAAACAAAGACAGAGTGAGTGAACGGCAGGGAGGCATAGAAGAGTAGTCTAGTAGTGAAGGAGACCTGCTTTTCCCTGCTCTTGACCTCCCACCCATCCCCAAACAACCACAAACATACCTTCTGTGCAAAGTTGGTATGCAGAATTTCATGCCTCAGCAAGTGAGGGTGAGTCCCAGGCCAGGGGCTAAAGAGCAAAAGAGTGCCTGTGCTCAGACTTTCCCTGCTAGGGATAGTTTATCTGGAACAAGGCCTACTCTCTTGTATCCAGCAAGGATCTAGAAATCCTGCATGAATCTGCAAGGCACATTGGCAGCATAAATTTGCATAAACTGCCCCACCTATTGCCTTCCTACTTCCTGTGCTGTAGTTGTTTGTGTAGAGAGAGAGGTCGCAGGCAAGGAAATGTTGTGAGTCGGATACAGGACCCTAAATAGCTGGTGAGAGGTATGTGGTGTTCTAAAAGCATGAAAACTGTATACCTGTGAAATAAAGTGCTTTCGTATGTGTTCTTCTGTGTTTATTGTCCTGTGCATAAAGTTGCACCTTGTGTTTGAAGGTTTAAATTATTTCAGGCTTGCATGGAGGTAGACGTTTCTGAGTAACTTTTATTCATTTCTTAAAAGCCTATACTGTCAGGATGGCCGAGAGGTCTAAGGCGCTGTGTGTAGGCCACAGTCTCCTTTGGAGGCGTGGGTTCGAATCCCACTTCTGACATGCCTTTTCGGAGATTTAATCTCCTTTATCAGGATAACATCTGATGGAAGTTGCATCTGTTGGTCTTCACTTGGCACGTTATTCCGTTCTCCTCTTGTCAAGAGAGATGGGGTTTCTCATATATTTAGGTTCTATAACGTCTTGCTGACAAAGCGCAATCCTTACCAAATGAGCATAGGACCCATGTAAGAGGTCATCTGGAATAGTCATGCTCTTGTATGCACTGGCCAGACGGGCCCTGCAAATTTGGAAGAATGCCATGCATCTGGTAGACAACTGGACTCCAGCACACTTACAGCAATTTCCTTAGGGCTTTGATCAGGGGCTGCTTAAATTTGCATAATCCACCCTATGTTGTGACTTTGAGATCCCTTGTTGAAATTGCTTTAGCCAGCCAAGAGGTGGCTATTGTCTCAATTTCAAAGCAGCTTTGAGCCGTTCAAGTGGCTGGTGAATAGCACTTTCTCTTTGTTCGCCTCAAAGTTCTAAAGAGTTCTCCATAGGTCCTGCTCTGTACAGATTGTTCAAAGATCTGTTGGAAGTGCATATAATAGGATAAATAAATTGAGGGCATTCCTTTTCAGTACCTCACCTGCATGGCTGTCTGGCCTCTGGAAGATGCTGGGAAAGCAAGTCAGGATGGCCGAGTGGTCTAAGGCGCTGCGTTCAGGTCGCAGTCTCCTCTGGAGGCGTGGGTTCAAATCCCACTTCTGACAGTCCTGTGTTTACTCTAATTTTTTTCTTGAGAAATATGATCATTTCCCTCGCAGTGGCTTATAGGATTGTCTTCTTGGAAGAGTGCAGTGAGTTTTTTTCTTGCTCTAGCCACTATTGGCCTAAGCTCTGTGCATTTTTTGGTTCCTAATATCTTTCTCACCCTTTAGATGAAAAAGCAGCATGGGGTCAGGATGGCCGAGTGGTCTAAGGCGCTGCGTTAAGGCCGCAGTCTCTCCTGGAGGCGTGGGTTCGAATCCCACTTCTGACAAAACTTGTATTCCATTTTCTCTCTCAGTTCCTTGAGAATCTCAGCTAAAAATTGGCAATGTAAATAATATCTGAATAAGTACCAAACTTCAGTTTCAACTGCAAATGCATTTGCCCTATTCTATCTTTAACGTTAATGTAATATTCTTCTAGCACTCGTGGTGTTTTATATTTGTTTTGTGGGGTACTTTAAAAATCTTTTTTATGAAAGAAATGGGTTACATTAAGTCTTGTGATGTTTTAGGTTTCCAATAAGGAGGTTTTAAATTTTATGTCACGTCATTTTCAGATGCTTCATTCAAGAGATGTTTCCACTATAAAATGCAGAGCAAGGGCAAAAATACAAGTGATAGAGCGAGTGAGTGAGAAGGAGTGTTGTGGAAGGAGAGAATGAAACAAAGACAGAGTGAGTGAATGGCAGGGAGGCATAGAAGAGGAGTCTAGTAGTGAAGGAGACCTGCTTTTCCCTGCTCTTGACCTCCCACCCATCCCCAAACAACCACAAACATACCTTCTGTGCAAAGTTGGTATGCAGAATTTCACGCCTCAGCAAGTGAGGGTAAGTCCCAGGCCAGGGGCTAAAGAGCAAAAGAGTGCCTGTGCTCAGACTTTCCCTGCTAGGGATAGTTTATCTGGAACAAGGCCTACTCTCTTGTATCCAGCAAGGATCTAGAAATCCTGCATGAATCTGCAAGGCACATTGGCAGCATAAATTTGCATAAACTGCCCCACCTATTACCTTCCTACTTCCTGTGCTGTAGTTGTTTGTGTAGAGAGAGAGGTTGCAGGCAAGGAAATGTTGTGAGTCGGATACAGGACCCTAAATAGCTGGTGAGAGGTATGTGGTGTTCTAAAAGCATGAAAACTGTATACCTGTGAAATAAAGTGCTTTCGTATGTGTTCTTCTGTGTTTATTGTCCTGTGCATAAAGTTGCACCTTGTGTTTGAATGTTTAAATTATTTCAGGCTTGCATGGAGGTAGACGTTTCTGAGTAACTTTTATTCATTTCTTAAAAGCCTATACTGTCAGGATGGCCGAGAGGTCTAAGGTGCTGTGTTTAGGCCACAGTCTCCTTTGGAGGCGTGGGTTCGAATTCCACTTCTGACATTCCTTTTGGAGATTTAATCTCCTTTATCAGGTTAACATCTGATGGAAGTTGCATCTGTTGGTCTTCACCTGGCACGTTATTCCGTTCTCCTCTTGTCAAGAGAGATGGGGTTTCTCATATATTTAGGTTCTATAACGTCTTGCTGACAAAGCGCAATCCTTACCAAATGAGCATAGGACCCATGTAAGAGGTCATCTGGAAGAGTCATGCTCTTGTATGCCCTGGCCAGACGGGCCCTGCAAATTTGGAAGAATGGCATGCATCTGGTAGACAACTGGACTCCAGCACACTTACAGCAATTTCCTTAGGGCTTTGATCAGGGGCTGCTTAAATTTGCATACTCCACCCTATGTTGTGACTTTGAGATCCCTTGTTGAAATTGCTTTAGCCAGCCAAGAGGTGGCTATTGTCTCAATTTCAAAGCAGCTTTGAGCCGTTCAAGTGGCTGGTGAATAGCACTTTCTCTTTGTTCGCCTCAAAGTTCTAAAGAGTTCTCCATAGGTCCTGCTCTGTACAGATTGTTCAAAGATCTGTTGGAAGTGCATATAATAGGATAAATAAATTGAGGGCATTCCTTTTCAGTACCTCACCTGCATGGCTGTCTGGCCTCTGGAAGATGCTGGGAAAGCAAGTCAGGATGGCCGAGTGGTCTAAGGCGCTGCGTTCAGGTCGCAGTCTCCTCTGGAGGCGTGGGTTCAAATCCCACTTCTGACAGTCCTGTGTTTACTCTAATTATTTTCTTGAGAAATATGATCATTTCCCTCGCAGTGGCTTATAGGATTGTCTTCTTGGAAGAGTGCAGTGAGTTTTTTTCTTGCTCTAGCCACTATTGGCCTCAGCTCTGTGCATTTTTTGGTTCCTAATATCTTTCTCACCCTTTAGATGAAAAAGCAGCATGGGGTCAGGATGGCCGAGTGGTCTAAGGCGCTGCGTTAAGGCCACAGTCTCTCCTGGAGGCGTGGGTTCGAATCCCACTTCTGACAAAACTTGAATTCCATTTTCTCTCTCAGTTCCTTTAGAATCTCAGCTAAAAATTGGCAATGTAAATAATATCTGAATAAGTACCAAACTTCAGTTTCAACTGCAAATGCATTTGCCCTATTCTATCTTTAACGTTAATGTAATATTCTTCTAGCACTCGTGGTGTTTTATATTTGTTTTGTGGGGTACTTTAAAAATCTTTTTTATGAAAGAAATGGGTTACATTAAGTCTTGTGATGTTTTAGGTTTCCAATAAGGAGGTTTTAAATTTTATGTCACGTCATTTTCAGATGCATCATTCAAGAGATGTTTCCACTATAGAATGCAGAGCAAGGGCAAAAATACAAGTGATAGAGCGAGTGAGTGAGAAGGAGTGTTGTGGAAGGAGAGAATGAAACAAAGACAGAGTGAGTGAACGGCAGGGAGGCATAGAAGAGGAGTCTAGTAGTGAAGGAGACCTGCTTTTCCCTGCTCTTGACCTCCCACCCATCCCCAAACAACCACAAACATACCTTCTGTGCAAAGTTGGTATGCAGAATTTCACGCCTCAGCAAGTGAGGGTGAGTCCCAGGCCAGGGGCTAAAGAGCAAAAGAGTGCCTGTGCTCAGACTTTCCCTGCTAGGGATAGTTTATCTGGAACAAGGCCTACTCTCTTGTATCCAGCAAGGATCTAGAAATCCTGCATGAATCTGCAAGGCACATTGGCAGCATAAATTTGCATAAACTGCCCCACCTATTGCCGTCCTACTTCCTGTGCTGTAGTTGTTTGTGTAGAGAGAGAGGTCGCAGGCAAGGAAATGTTGTGAGTCGGATACAGGACCCTAAATAGCTGGTGAGAGGTATGTGGTGTTCTAAAAGCATGAAAACTGTATACCTGTGAAATAAAGTGCTTTCGTATGTGTTCTTCTGTGTTTATTGTCCTGTGCATAAAGTTGCACCTTGTGTTTGAAGGTTTAAATTATTTCAGGCTTGCATTGAGGTAGACGTTTCTGAGTAACTTTTATTAATTTCTTAAAAGCATATACTGTCAGGATGGCCGAGAGGTCTAAGGCGCTGTGTTTAGGCCACAGTCTCCTTTGGAGGCGTGGGTTCGAATCCCACTTCTGACATGCCTTTTGGAGATTTAATCTCCTTTATCAGGTTAACATCTGATGGAAGTTGCATCTGTTGGTCTTCACTTGGCACGTTATTCCGTTCTCCTCTTGTCAAGAGAGATGGGGTTTCTCATATATTTAGGTTCTATAACGTCTTGCTGACAAAGCGCAATCCTTACCAAATGAGCATAGGACCCATGTAAGAAGTCATCTGGAAGAGTCATGCTCTTGTATGCCCTGGCCAGACGGGCCCTGCAAATTTGGAAGAATGCCATTCATCTGGTAGACAACTGGACTCCAGCACACTTACAGCAATCTCCTCAGGGCTTTGATCAGGGGCTGCTTAAATTTGCATACTCCACCCTATGTTGTGACTTTGAGATCCCTTGTTGAAATTGCTTTAGCCAGCCAAGAGGTGGCTATTGTCTCAATTTCAAAGCAGCTTTGGGCCGTTCAAGTGGCTGGTGAATAGCACTTTCTCTTTGTTTGCCTCAAAGTTCTAAAGAGTTCTCCATAGGTCCTGCTCTGTACAGATTGTTCAAAGATCTGTTGGAAGTGCAATGCTAGGATAAATAAATTGAGGGCATTCCTTTTCAGTACCTCACCTGCATGGCTGTCTGGCCTCTGGAAGATGCTGGGAAAGCAAGTCAGGATGGCCGAGTGGTCTAAGGCGCTGCGTTCAGGTCACAGTCTCCTCTGGAGGCGTGGGTTCAAATCCCACTTCTGACAGTCCTTTGTTTACTCTAATTTTTTTCTTGAGAAATATGATCATTTCCCTCGCAGTGGCTTATAGGATTGTCTTCTTGGAAGAGTGCAGTGAGTTTTTTTCTTGCTCTAGCCACTATTGGCCTAAGCTCTGTGCATTTTTTGGTTCCTAATATCTTTCTCACCCTTTAGATGAAAAAGCAGCATGGGGTCAGGATAGCCAAGTGGTCTAAGGCGCTGCGTTAAGGCCGCAGTCTCTCCTGGAGGCGTTGGTTCAAATCCCACTTCTGACAAAACTTTAATTCCATTTTCTCTCTCAGTTCCTTTAGAATCTCAGCTAAAAATTGGCAATGTAAATAATATCTGAATAAGTACCAAACTTCAGTTTCAACTGCAAATGCATTTGCCCTATTCTATCTTTAACGTTAATGTTATATTCTTCTAGCACTCGTGGTGTTTTATATTTCTTTTGTGGGGTACTTTAAAAATCTTTTTTATGAAAGAAATGGGTTACATTAAGTCTTGTGATGTTTTAGGTTTCCAATAAGGAGGTTTTAAATTTTATGTCACGTCATTTTCAGATGCTTCATTCAAGAGATGTTTCCACTATAGAATGCAGGGCAAGGGCAAAAATACAAGTGATAGAGCGAGTGAGTGAGAAGGAGTGTTGTGGAAGGAGAGAATGAAACAAAGACAGAGTGAGTGAATGGCAGGGAGGCATAGAAGAGGAGTCTAGTAGTGAAGGAGACCTGCTTTTCCCTGCTCTTGACCTCCCACCCATTCCCAAACAACCACAAACATACCTTTTGTGCAAAGTTGGTATGCAGAATTTCACGCCTCAGCAAGTGAGGGTGAGTCCCAGGCCAGGGGCTAAAGAGCAAAAGAGTGCCTGTGCTCAGACTTTCCCTGCTAGGGATAGTTTATCTGGAACAAGGCCTACTCTCTTGTATCCAGCAAGGATCTAGAAATCCTGCATGAATCTGCAAGGCACATTGGCAGCATAAATTTGCATAAACTGCCCCACCTATTGCCTTCCTACTTCCTGTGCTGTAGTTGTTTGTGTAGAGAGAGAGGTCGCAGGCAAGGAAATGTTGTGAGTCGGATACAGGACCCTAATTAGCTGGTGAGAGGTATGTGGTGTTCTAAAAGCATGAAAACTGTATACCTGTGAAATAAAGTGCTTTCGTATGTGTTCTTCTGTGTTTATTGTCCTGTGCATAAAGTTGCACCTTGTGTTTGAAGGTTTAAATTATTTCAGGCTTGCATTGAGGTAGACGTTTCTGAGTAACTTTTATTCATTTCTTAAAAGCATATACTGTCAGGATGGCCGAGAGGTCTAAGGCGCTGTGTTTAGGCCACAGTCTCCTTTGGAGGCGTGGGTTCGAATCCCACTTCTGACATGCCTTTTGGAGATTTAATCTCCTTTATCAGGTTAACATCTGATGGAAGTTGCATCTGTTGGTCTTCACTTGGCACGTTATTCCGTTCTCCTCTTGTCAAGAGAGATGGGGTTTCTCATATATTTAGGTTCTATAACGTCTTGCTGACAAAGCGCAATCCTTACCAAATGAGCATAGGACCCATGTAAGAGGTCATCTGGAAGAGTCATGCTCTTGTATGCCCTGGCCAGACGGGCCCAGCAAATTTGGAAGAATGCCATTCATCTGGTAGACAACTGGACTCCAGCACACTTACAGCAATTTCCTCAGGGCTTTGATCAGGGGCTGCTTAAATTTGCATACTCCACCCTATGTTGTGACTTTGAGATCCCTTGTTGAAATTGCTTTAGCCAGCCAAGAGGTGGCTATTGTCTCAATTTCAAAGCAGCTTTTAGCCGTTCAAGTGGCTGGTGAATAGCACTTTCTCTTTGTTCGCCTCAAAGTTCTAAAGAGTTCTCCATAGGTCCTGCTCTGTACAGATTGTTCAAAGATCTGTTGGAAGTGCATATAATAGGATAAATAAATTGAGGGCATTCCTTTTCAGTACCTCACCTGCATGGCTGTCTGGCCTCTGGAAGATGCTGGGAAAGCAAGTCAGGATGGCCGAGTGGTCTAAGGCGCTGCGTTCAGGTCGCAGTCTCCTCTGGAGGCGTGGGTTCAAATCCCACTTCTGACAGTCCTGTGTTCACTCTAATTATTTTCTTGAGAAATATGATCATTTCCCTCGCAGTGGCTTATAGGATTGTCTTCTTGGAAGAGTGCAGTGAGTTTTTTTCTTGCTCTAGCCACTATTGGCCTCAGCTCTGTGCATTTTTTGGTTCCTAATATCTTTCTCACCCTTTAGATGAAAAAGCAGCATGGGGTCAGGATGGCCGAGTGGTCTAAGGCGCTGAGTTAAGGCCGCAGTCTCTCCTGGAGGCGTGGGTTCGAATCCCACTTCTGACAAAACTTGAATTCCATTTTCTCTCTCAGTTCCTTTAGAATCTCAGCTAAAAATTGGCAATGTAAATAATATCTGAATAAGTACCAAACTTCAGTTTCAACTGCAAATGCATTTGCCCTATTCTATCTTTAACGTTAATGTAATATTCTTCTAGCACTCGTGGTGTTTTATATTTGTTTTGTGGGGTACTTTAAAAATCTTTTTTATGAAAGAAATGGGTTACATTAAGTCTTGTGATGTTTTAGGTTTCCAATAAGGAGGTTTTAAATTTTATGTCACGTCATTTTCAGATGCATCATTCAAGAGATGTTTCCACTATAGAATGCAGAGCAAGGGCAAAAATACAAGTGATAGAGCGAGTGAGTGAGAAGGAGTGTTGTGGAAGGAGAGAATGAAACAAAGACAGAGTGAGTGAACGGCAGGGAGGCATAGAAGAGGAGTCTAGTAGTGAAGGAGACCTGCTTTTCCCTGCTCTTGACCTCCCACCCATCCCCAAACAACCACAAACATACCTTCTGTGCAAAGTTGGTATGCAGAATTTCACGCCTCAGCAAGTGAGGGTGTGTCCCAGGCCAGGGGCTAAAGAGCAAAAGAGTGCCTGTGCTCAGACTTTCCCTGCTAGGGATAGTTTATCTGGAACAAGGCCTACTCTCTTGTATCCAGCAAGGATCTAGAAATCCTGCATGAATCTGCAAGGCACATTGGCAGCATAAATTTGCATAAACTGCCCCACCTATTGCCGTCCTACTTCCTGTGCTGTAGTTGTTTGTGTAGAGAGAGAGGTCGCAGGCAAGGAAATGTTGTGAGTCGGATACAGGACCCTAAATAGCTGGTGAGAGGTATGTGGTGTTCTAAAAGCATGAAAACTGTATACCTGTGAAATAAAGTGCTTTCGTATGTGTTCTTCTGTGTTTATTGTCCTGTGCATAAAGTTGCACCTTGTGTTTGAAGGTTTAAATTATTTCAGGCTTGCATTGAGGTAGACGTTTCTGATTAACTTTTATTAATTTCTTAAAAGCATATACTGTCAGGATGGCCGAGAGGTCTAAGGCGCTGTGTTTAGGCCACAGTCTCCTTTGGAGGCGGGGGTTCGAATCCCACTTCTGACATGCCTTTTGGAGATTTAATCTCCTTTATCAGGTTAACATCTGATGGAAGTTGCATCTGTTGGTCTTCACTTGGCACGTTATTCCGTTCTCCTCTTGTCAAGAGAGATGGGGTTTCTCATATATTTAGGTTCTATAACGTCTTGCTGACAAAGCGCAATCCTTACCAAATGAGCATAGGACCCATGTAAGAGGTCATCTGGAAGAGTCATGCTCTTGTATGCCCTGGCCAGACGGGCCCAGCAAATTTGGAAGAATGCCATTCATCTGGTAGACAACTGGACTCCAGCACACTTACAGCAATTTCCTCAGGGCTTTGATCAGGGGCTGCTTAAATTTGCATACTCCACCCTATGTTGTGACTTTGAGATCCCTTGTTGAAATTGCTTTAGCCAGCCAAGAGGTGGCTATTGTCTCAATTTCAAAGCAGCTTTGAGCCGTTCAAGTGGCTGGTGAATAGCACTTTCTCTTTGTTCGCCTCAAAGTTCTAAAGAGTTCTCCATAGGTCCTGCTCTGTACAGATTGTTCAAAGATCTGTTGGAAGTGCATATAATAGGATAAATAAATTGAGGGCATTCCTTTTCAGTACCTCACCTGCATGGCTGTCTGGCCTCTGGAAGATGCTGGGAAAGCAAGTCAGGATGGCCGAGTGGTCTAAGGCGCTGCGTTCAGGTCGCAGTCTCCTCTGGAGGCGTGGGTTCAAATCCCACTTCTGACAGTCCTCTGTTTACTCTAATTTTTTTCTTGAGAAATATGATCATTTCCCTCGCAGTGGCTTATAGGATTGTCTTCTTGGAAGAGTGCAGTGAGTTTTTTTCTTGCTCTAGCCACTATTGGCCTAAGCTCTGTGCATTTTTTGGTTCCTAATATCTTTCTCACCCTTTAGATGAAAATGCAGCATGGGGTCAGGATGGCCGAGTGGTCTAAGGTGCTGCGTTAAGGCCGCAGTCTCTCCTGGAGGCGTGGGTTCGAATCCCACTTCTGACAAAACTTGAATTCCATTTTCTCTCTCAGTTCCTTTAGAATCTCAGCTAAAAATTGGCAATGTAAATAATATCTGAATAAGTACCAAACTTCAGTTTCAACTGCAAATGCATTTGCCCTATTCTATCTTTAACGTTAATGTAATATTCTTCTAGCACTCGTGGTGTTTTATATTTGTTTTGTGGGGTACTTTAAAAATCTTTTTTATGAAAGAAATGGGTTACATTAAGTCTTGTGATGTTTTAGGTTTCCAATAAGGAGGTTTTAAATTTTATGTCACGTCATTTTCAGATGCTTCATTCAAGAGATGTTTCCACTATAGAATGCAGAGCAAGGGCAAAAATACAAGTGATAGAGCGAATGAGTGAGAAGGAGTGTTGTGGAAGGAGAGAATGAAACAAAGACAGAGTGAGTGAACGGCAGGGAGGCATAGAAGAGGAGTCTAGTAGTGAAGGAGACCTGCTTTTCCCTGCTCTTGACCTCCCACCCATCCCCAAACAACCACAAACATACCTTCTGTGCAAAGTTGGTATGCAGAATTTCATGCCTCAGCAAGTGAGGGTGAGTCCCAGGCCAGGGGCTAAAGAGCAAAAGAGTGCCTGTGCTCAGACTTTCCCTGCTAGGGATAGTTTATCTGGAACAAGGCCTACTCTCTTGTATCCAGCAAGGATCTAGAAATCCTGCATGAATCTGCAAGGCACATTGGCAGCATAAATTTGCATAAACTGCCCCACCTATTGCCTTCCTACTTCCTGTGCTGTAGTTGTTTGTGTAGAGAGAGAGGTCGCAGGCAAGGAAATGTTGTGAGTCGGATACAGGACCCTAAATAGCTGGTGAGAGGTATGTGGTGTTCTAAAAGCATGAAAACTGTATACCTGTGAAATAAAGTGCTTTCGTATGTGTTCTTCTGTGTTTATTGTCCTGTGCATAAAGTTGCACCTTGTGTTTGAAGGTTTAAATTATTTCAGGCTTGCATGGACGTTTCTGAGTAACTTTTATTCATTTATTAAAAGCCTATACTGTCAGGATGGCCGAGAGGTCTAAGGTGCTGTGTTTAGGCCACAGTCTCCTTTGGAGGCGTGCGTTCGAATCCCACTTCTGACATGCCTTTTGGAGATTTAATCTCCTTTATCAGGTTAACATCTGATGGAAGTTGCATCTGTTGGTCTTCACTTGGCACGTTATTCCGTTCTCCTCTTGTCAAGAGAGATGGGGTTTCTCATATATTTAGGTTCTATAACGTCTTGCTGACAAAGCGCAATCCTTACCAAATGAGCATAGGACCCATGTAAGAGGTCATCTGGAAGAGTCATGCTCTTGTATGCCCTGGCCAGACGGGCCCTGTAAATTTGGAAGAATGCCATTCATCTGGTAGACAACTGGACTCCAGCACACTTACAGCAATCTCCTCAGGGCTTTGATCAGGGGCTGCTTAAATTTGCATACTCCACCCTATGTTGTGACTTTGAGATCCCTTGTTGAAATTGCTTTAGCCAGCCAAGAGGTGGCTATTGTCTCAATTTCAAAGCAGCTTTGAGCCGTTCAAGTGGCTGGTGAATAGCACTTTCTCTTTGTTTGCCTCAAAGTTCTAAAGAGTTCTCCATAGGTCCTGCTCTGTACAGATTGTTCAAAGATCTGTTGGAAGTGCATATAATAGGATAAATAAATTGAGGGCATTCCTTTTCAGTACCTCACCTGCATGGCTGTCTGGCCTCTGGAAGATGCTGGGAAAGCAAGTCAGGATGGCCGAGTGGTCTACGGCGCTGCGTTCAGGTCGCAGTCTCCTCTGGAGGCGTGGGTTCAAATCCCACTTCTGACAGTCCTGTGTTTACTCTAATTTTTTTCTTGAGAAATATGATCATTTCCCTCGCAGTGGCTTATAGGATTGTCTTCTTGGAAGAGTGCAGTGAGTTTTTTTCTTGCTCTAGCCACTATTGGCCTAAGCTCTGTGCATTTTTTGGTTCCTAATATCTTTCTCACCCTTTAGATGAAAAAGCACCATGGGGTCAGGATGGCCGAGTGGTCTAAGGCGCTGCGTTAAGGCCGCAGTCTCTCCTGGAGGCGTGGGTTCGAATCCCACTTCTGACAAAACTTGAATTCCATTTTCTCTCTCAGTTCCTTTAGAATCTCAGCTAAAAATTGGCAATGTAAATAATATCTGAATAAGTACCAAACTTCAGTTTCAACTGCAAATGCATTTGCCCTATTCTATCTTTAACGTTAATGTAATATTCTTCTAGCACTCGTGGTGTTTTATATTTGTTTTGTGGGGTACTTTAAAAATCTTTTTTATGAAAGAAATGGGTTACATTAAGTCTTGTGATGTTTTAGGTTTCCAATAAGGAGGTTTTAAATTTTATGTCACGTCATTTTCAGATGCTTCAATCAAGAGATGTTTCCACTATAGAATGCAGAGCAAGGGCAAAAATACAAGTGATAGAGCGAGTGAGTGAGAAGGAGTGTTGTGGAAGGACAGAATGAAACAAAGACAGAGTGAGTGAACGGCAGGGAGGCATAGAAGAGTAGTCTAGTAGTGAAGGAGACCTGCTTTTCCCTGCTCTTGACCTCCCACCCATCCCCAAACAACCACAAACATACCTTCTGTGCAAAGTTGGTATGCAGAATTTCACGCCTCAGCAAGTGAGGGTGAGTCCCAGGCCAGGGGCTAAAGAGCAAAAGAGTGCCTGTGCTCAGACTTTCCCTGCTAGGGATAGTTTATCTGGAACAAGGCCTACTCTCTTGTATCCAGCAAGGATCTAGAAATCCTGCATGAATCTGCAAGGCACATTGGCAGCATAAATTTGCATAAACTGCCCCACCTATTGCCTTCCTACTTCCTGTGCTGTAGTTGTTTGTGTAGAGAGAGAGGTCGCAGGCAAGGAAATGTTGTGAGTCGGATACAGGACCCTAAATAGCTGGTGAGAGGTATGTGGTGTTCTAAAAGCATGAAAACTGTATACCTGTGAAATAAAGTGCTTTCGTATGTGTTCTTCTGTGTTTATTGTCCTGTGCATAAAGTTGCAACTTGTGTTTGAAGGTTTAAATTATTTCAGGCTTGCATGGAGGTAGACGTTTCTGAGTAACTTTTATTCATTTCTTAAAAGCCTATACTGTCAGGATGGCCGAGAGGTCTAAGGCGCTGTGTTTAGGCCACAGTCTCCTTTGGAGGCGTGGGTTCGAATCCCACTTCTGACATGCCTTTTGGAGATTTAATCTCCTTTATCTGGTTAACATCTGATGGAAGTTGCATCTGTTGGTCTTCACTTGGCACGTTATTCCGTTCTCCTCTTGTCAAGAGAGATGGGGTTTCTCATATATTTAGGTTCTATAACGTCTTGCTGACAAAGCGCAATCCTTACCAAATGAGCATAGGACCCATGTAAGAGGTCATCTGGAAGAGTCATGCTCTTGTATGCCCTGGCCAGACGGGCCCTGCAAATTTGGAAGAATGCCATGCATCTGGTAGACAACTGGACTCCAGCACACTTACAGCAATTTCCTTAGGGCTTTGATCAGGGGCTGCTTAAATTTGCATACTCCACCCTATGTTGTGACTTTGAGATCCCTTGTTGAAATTGCTTTAGCCAGCCAAGAGGTGGCTATTGTCTCAATTTCAAAGCAGCTTTGAGCCGTTCAAGTGGCTGGTGAATAGCACTTTCTCTTTGTTCGCCTCAAAGTTCTAAAGAGTTCTCCATAGGTCCTGCTCTGTACAGATTGTTCAAAGATCTGTTGGAAGTGCATATAATAGGATAAATAAATTGAGGGCATTCCTTTTCAGTACCTCACCTGCATGGCTGTCTGGCCTCTGGAAGATGCTGGGAAAGCAAGTCAGGATGGCCGAGTGGTCTAAGGCGCTGCGTTCAGGTCGCAGTCTCCTCTGGAGGTGTGGGTTCAAATCCCACTTCTGACAGTCCTGTGTTTACTCTAATTTTTTTCTTGAGAAATATGATCATTTCCCTCGCAGTGGCTTATAGGATTGTCTTCTTGGAAGAGTGCAGTGAGTTTTTTTCTTGCTCTAGCCACTATTGGCCTAAGCTCTGTGCATTTTTTGGTTCCTAATATCTTTCTCACCCTTTAGATGAAAAATCAGCATGGGGTCAGGATGGCCGAGTGGTCTAAGGCGCTGCGTTAAGGCCGCAGTCTCTCCTGGAGGCGTGGGTTCAAATCCCACTTCTGACAAAACTTGAATTCCATTTTCTCTCTCAGTTCCTTTAGAATCTCAGCTAAAAATTGGCAATGTAAATAATATCTGAATAAGTACCAAACTTCAGTTTCAACTGCAAATGCATTTGCCCTATTCTATCTTTAACGTTAATGTAATATTCTTCTAGCACTCGTGGTGTTTTATATTTGTTTTGTGGGGTACTTTAAAAATCTTTTTTATGAAAGAAATGGGTTACATTAAGTCTTGTGATGTTTTAGGTTTACAATAAGGAGGTTTTAAATTTTATGTCACGTCATTTTCAGATGCTTCATTCAAGAGATGTTTCCACTATAGAATGCAGAGCAAGGGCAAAAATACAAGTGATAGAGCGAGTGAGTGAGAAGGAGTGTTGTGGAAGGAGAGAATGAAACAAAGACAGAGTGAGTGAATGGCAGGGAGGCATAGAAGAGGAGTCTAGTAGTGCAGGAGACCTGCTTTTCCCTGCTCTTGACCTCCCACCCATCCCCAAACAACCACAAACATACCTTCTGTGCAAAGTTGGTATGCAGAATTTCACGCCTCAGCAAGTGAGGGTGAGTCCCAGGCCAGGGGCTAAAGAGCAAAAGAGTGCCTGTGCTCAGACTTTCCCTGCTAGGGATAGTTTATCTGGAACAAGGCCTACTCTCTTGTATCCAGCAAGGATCTAGAAATCCTGCATGAATCTGCAAGGCACATTGGCAGCATAAATTTGCATAAACTGCCCCACCTATTGCCTTCCTACTTCCTGTGCTGTAGTTGTTTGTGTAGAGAGAGAGGTCGCAGGCAAGGAAATGTTGTGAGTCGGATACAGGACCCTAAATAGCTGGTGAGAGGTATGTGGTGTTCTAAAAGCATGAAAACTGTATACCTGTGAAATAAAGTGCTTTCGTATGTGTTCTTCTGTGTTCATTGTCCTGTGCATAAAGTTGCACCTTGTGTTTGAAGGTTTAAATTATTTCAGGCTTGCATGGAGGTAGACGTTTCTGAGTAACTTTTATTCATTTCTTAAAAGCCTATACTGTCAGGATGGCCGAGAGGTCTAAGGCGCTGTGTTTAGACCACAGTCTCCTTTGGAGGCGTGGGTTCGAATCCCACTTCTGACATGCCTTTTGGAGATTTAATCTCCTTTATCAGGTTAACATCTGATGGAAGTTGCATCTGTTGGTCTTCACTTCGCACGTTATTCCGTTCTCCTCTTGTCAAGAGAGATGGGGTTTCTCATATATTTAGGTTCTATAACGTCTTGCTGACAAAGCGCAATCCTTACCAAATGAGCATAGGACCCATGTAAGAGGTCATCTGGAAGAGTCATGCTCTTGTATGCACTGGCCAGACGGGCCCTGCAAATTTGGAAGAATGCCATGCATCTGGTAGACAACTGGACTCCAGCACACTTACAGCAATTTCCTTAGGGCTTTGATCAGGGGCTGCTTAAATTTGCATACTCCACCCTATGTTGTGACTTTGAGATCCCTTGTTGAAATTGCTTTAGCCAGCCAAGAGGTGGCTATTGTCTCAATTTCAAAGCAGCTTTGAGCCGTTCAAGTGGCTGGTGAATAGCACTTTCTCTTTGTTCGCCTCAAAGTTCTAAAGAGTTCTCCATAGGTCCTGCTCTGTACAGATTGTTCAAAGATCTGTTGGAAGTGCATATAATAGGATAAATAAATTGAGGGCATTCCTTTTCAGTACCTCACCTGCATGGCTGTCTGGCCTCTGGAAGATGCTGGGAAAGAAAGTCAGGATGGCCGAGTGGTCTAAGGCGCTGCGTTCAGGTCGCAGTCTCCTCTGGAGGCGTGGGTTCAAATCCCACTTCTGACAGTCCTGTGTTTACTCTAATTATTTTCTTGAGAAATATGATCATTTCCCTCGCAGTGGCTTATAGGATTGTCTTCTTGGAAGAGTGCAGTGAGTTTTTTTCTTGCTCTAGCCACTATTGGCCTAAGCTCTGTGCATTTTTTGGTTCCTAATATCTTTCTCACCCTTTAGATGAAAAAGCACCATGGGGTCAGGATGGCCGAGTGGTCTAAGGCGCTGCGTTAAGGCTGCAGTCTCTCCTGGAGGCGTGGGTTCGAATCCCACTTCTGACAAAACTTGAATTCCATTTTCTCTCTCAGTTCCTTTAGAATCTCAGCTAAAAATTGGCAATGTAAATAATATCTGAATAAGTACCAAACTTCAGTTTCAACTGCAAATGCATTTGCCCTATTCTATCTTTAACGTTAATGTAATGTTCTTCTAGCACTCGTGGTGTTTTATATTTCTTTTGTGGGGTACTTTAAAAATCTTTTTTATGAAAGAAATGGGTTACATTAAGTCTTGTGATGTTTTAGGTTTCCAATAAGGAGGTTTTAAATTTTATGTCACGTCATTTTCAGATGCTTCAATCAAGAGATGTTTCCACTATAGAATGCAGAGCAAGGGCAAAAATACAAGTGATAGAGCGAGTGAGTGAGAAGGAGTGTTGTGGAAGGACAGAATGAAACAAAGACAGAGTGAGTGAACGGCAGGGAGGCATAGAAGAGTAGTCTAGTAGTGAAGGAGACCTGCTTTTCCCTGCTCTTGACCTCCCACCCATCCCCAAACAACCACAAACATACCTTCTGTGCAAAGTTGGTATGCAGAATTTCACGCCTCAGCAAGTGAGGGTGAGTCACAGGCCAGGGGCTAAAGAGCAAAAGAGTGCCTGTGCTCAGACTTTCCCTGCTAGGGATAGTTTATCTGGAACAAGGCCTACTCTCTTGTATCCAGCAAGGATCTAGAAATCCTGCATGAATCTGCAAGGCACATTGGCAGCATAAATTTGCATAAACTGCCCCACCTATTGCCTTCCTACTTCCTGTGCTGTAGTTGTTTGTGTAGAGAGAGAGGTCGCAGGCAAGGAAATGTTGTGAGTCGGATACAGGACCCTAAATAGCTGGTGAGAGGTATGTGGTGTTCTAAAAGCATGAAAACTGTATACCTGTGAAATAAAGTGCTTTCGTATGTGTTCTTCTGTGTTTATTGTCCTGTGCATAAAGTTGCACCTTGTGTTTGAAGGTTTAAATTATTTCAGGCTTGCATGGAGGTAGACGTTTCTGAGTAACTTTTATTCATTTCTTAAAAGCCTATACTGTCAGGATGGCCGAGAGGTCTAAGGCGCTGTGTTTAGGCCACAGTCTCCTTTGGAGGCGTGGGTTCGAATCCCACTTCTGACATGCCTTTTGGAGATTTAATCTCCTTTATCTGGTTAACATCTGATGGAAGTTGCATCTGTTGGTCTTCACTTGGCACGTTATTCCGTTCTCCTCTTGTCAAGAGAGATGGGGTTTCTCATATATTTAGGTTCTATAACGTCTTGCTGACAAAGCGCAATCCTTACCAAATGAGCATAGGACCCATGTAAGAGGTCATCTGGAAGAGTCATGCTCTTGTATGCCCTGGCCAGACGGGCCCTGCAAATTTGGAAGAATGCCATGCATCTGGTAGACAACTGGACTCCAGCACACTTACAGCAATTTCCTTAGGGCTTTGATCAGGGGCTGCTTAAATTTGCATACTCCACCCTATGTTGTGACTTTGAGATCCCTTGTTGAAATTGCTTTAGCCAGCCAAGAGGTGGCTATTGTCTCAATTTCAAAGCAGCTTTGAGCCGTTCAAGTGGCTGGTGAATAGCACTTTCTCTTTGTTCGCCTCAAAGTTCTAAAGAGTTCTCCATAGGTCCTGCTCTGTACAGATTGTTCAAAGATCTGTTGGAAGTGCATATAATAGGATAAATAAATTGAGGGCATTCCTTTTCAGTACCTCACCTGCATGGCTGTCTGGCCTCTGGAAGGTGCTGGGAAAGCAAGTCAGGATGGCCGAGTGGTCTAAGGCGCTGCGTTCAGGTCGCAGTCTCCTCTGGAGGTGTGGGTTCAAATCCCACTTCTGACAGTCCTGTGTTTACTCTAATTTTTTTCTTGAGAAATATGATCATTTCCCTCGCAGTGGCTTATAGGATTGTCTTCTTGGAAGAGTGCAGTGAGTTTTTTTCTTGCTCTAGCCACTATTGGCCTAAGCTCTGTGCATTTTTTGGTTCCTAATATCTTTCTCACCCTTTAGATGAAACAGCAGCATGGGATCAGGATGGCCGAGTGGTCTAAGGCGCTGCGTTAAGGCCGCAGTCTCTCCTGGAGGCGTGGGTTCAAATCCCACTTCTGACAAAACTTGAATTCCATTTTCTCTCTCAGTTCCTTTAGAATCTCAGCCAAAAATTGGCAATGTAAATAATATCTGAATAAGTACCAAACTTCAGTTTCAACTGCAAATGCATTTGCCCTATTCTATCTTTAACGTTAATGTAATATTCTTCTAGCACTCGTGGTGTTTTATATTTGTTTTGTGGGGTACTTTAAAAATCTTTTTTATGAAAGAAATGGGTTACATTAAGTCTTGTGATGTTTTAGGTTTACAATAAGGAGGTTTTAAATTTTATGTCACGTCATTTTCAGATGCTTCATTCAAGAGATGTTTCCACTATAGAATGCAGAGCAAGGGCAAAAATACAAGTGATAGAGCGAGTGAGTGAGAAGGAGTGTTGTGGAAGGAGAGAATGAAACAAAGACAGAGTGAGTGAATGGCAGGGAGGCATAGAAGAGGAGTCTAGTAGTGCAGGAGACCTGCTTTTCCCTGCTCTTGACCTCCCACCCATCCCCAAACAACCACAAACATACCTTCTGTGCAAAGTTGGTATGCAGATTTTCACGCCTCAGCAAGTGAGGGTGAGTCCCAGGCCAGGGGCTAAAGAGCAAAAGAGTGCCTGTGCTCAGACTTTCCCTGCTAGGGATAGTTTATCTGGAACAAGGCCTACTCTCTTGTATCCAGCAAGGATCTAGAAATCCTGCATGAATCTGCAAGGCACATTGGCAGCATAAATTTGCATAAACTGCCCCACCTATTGCCTTCCTACTTCCTGTGCTGTAGTTGTTTGTGTAGAGAGAGAGGTCGCAGGCAAGGAAATGTTGTGAGTCGGATACAGGACCCTAAATAGCTGGTGAGAGGTATGTGGTGTTCTAAAAGCATGAAAACTGTATACCTGTGAAATAAAGTGCTTTCGTATGTGTTCTTCTGTGTTTATTGTCCTGTGCATAAAGTTGCACCTTGTGTTTGAAGGTTTAAATTATTTCAGGCTTGCATGGAGGTAGACGTTTCTGAGTAACTTTTATTCATTTCTTAAAAGCCTATACTGTCAGGATGGCCGAGAGGTCTAAGGCGCTGTGTTTAGGCCACAGTCTCCTTTGGAGGCGTGGGTTCGAATCCCACTTCTGACATGCCTTTTGGAGATTTAATCTCCTTTATCTGGTTAACATCTGATGGAAGTTGCATCTGTTGGTCTTCACTTGGCACGTTATTCCGTTCTCCTCTTGTCAAGAGAGATGGGGTTTCTCATATATTTAGGTTCTATAACGTCTTGCTGACAAAGCGCAATCCTTACCAAATGAGCATAGGACCCATGTAAGAGGTCATCTGGAAGAGTCATGCTCTTGTATGCCCTGGCCAGACGGGCCCTGCAAATTTGGAAGAATGCCATGCATCTGGTAGACAACTGGACTCCAGCACACTTACAGCAATTTCCTTAGGGCTTTGATCAGGGGCTGCTTAAATTTGCATACTCCACCCTATGTTGTGACTTTGAGATCCCTTGTTGAAATTGCTTTAGCCAGCCAAGAGGTGGCTATTGTCTCAATTTCAAAGCAGCTTTGAGCCGTTCAAGTGGCTGGTGAATAGCACTTTCTCTTTGTTCGCCTCAAAGTTCTAAAGAGTTCTCCATAGGTCCTGCTCTGTACAGATTGTTCAAAGATCTGTTGGAAGTGCATATAATAGGATAAATAAATTGAGGGCATTCCTTTTCAGTACCTCACCTGCATGGCTGTCTGGCCTCTGGAAGATGCTGGGAAAGCAAGTCAGGATGGCCGAGTGGTCTAAGGCGCTGCGTTCAGGTCGCAGTCTCCTCTGGAGGTGTGGGTTCAAATCCCACTTCTGACAGTCCTGTGTTTACTCTAATTTTTTTCTTGAGAAATATGATCATTTCCCTCGCAGTGGCTTATAGGATTGTCTTCTTGGAAGAGTGCAGTGAGTTTTTTTCTTGCTCTAGCCACTATTGGCCTAAGCTCTGTGCATTTTTTGGTTCCTAATATCTTTCTCACCCTTTCGATGAAAAAGCAGCATGGGGTCGGGATGGCCGAGTGGTCTAAGGCACTGCGTTAAGGCCGCAGTCTCTCCTGGAGGCGTGGGTTCAAATCCCACTTCTGACAAAACTTGAATTCCATTTTCTCTCTCAGTTCCTTTAGAATCTCAGCTAAAAATTGGCAATGTAAATAATATCTGAATAAGTACCAAACTTCAGTTTCAACTGCAAATGCATTTGCCCTATTCTATCTTTAACGTTAATGTAATATTCTTCTAGCACTCGTGGTGTTTTATATTTGTTTTGTGGGGTACTTTAAAAATCTTTTTTATGAAAGAAATGGGTTACATTAAGTCTTGTGATGTTTTAGGTTTACAATAAGGAGGTTTTAAATTTTATGTCACGTCATTTTCAGATGCTTCATTCAAGAGATTTTTCCACTATAGAATGCAGAGCAAGGGCAAAAATACAAGTGATAGAGCGAGTGAGTGAGAAGGAGTGTTGTGGAAGGAGAGAATGAAACAAAGACAGAGTGAGTGAATGGCAGGGAGGCATAGAAGAGGAGTCTAGTAGTGCAGGAGACCTGCTTTTCCCTGCTCTTGACCTCCCACCCATCCCCAAACAACCACAAACATACCTTCTGTGCAAAGTTGGTATGCAGATTTTCACGCCTCAGCAAGTGAGGGTGAGTCCCAGGCCAGGGGCTAAAGAGCAAAAGAGTGCCTGTGCTCAGACTTTCCCTGCTAGGGATAGTTTATCTGGAACAAGGCCTACTCTCTTGTATCCAGCAAGGATCTAGAAATCCTGCATGAATCTGCAAGGCACATTGGCAGCATAAATTTGCATAAACTGCCCCACCTATTGCCTTCCTACTTCCTGTGCTGTAGTTGTTTGTGTAGAGAGAGAGGTCGCAGGCAAGGAAATGTTGTGAGTCGGATACAGGACCCTAAATAGCTGGTGAGAGGTATGTGGTGTTCTAAAAGCATGAAAACTGTATACCTGTGAAATAAAGTGCTTTCGTATGTGTTCTTCTGTGTTCATTGTCCTGTGCATAAAGTTGCACCTTGTGTTTGAAGGTTTAAATTATTTCAGGCTTGCATGGAGGTAGACGTTTCTGAGTAACTTTTATTCATTTCTTAAAAGCCTATACTGTCAGGATGGCCGAGAGGTCTAAGGCGCTGTGTTTAGACCACAGTCTCCTTTGGAGGCGTGGGTTCGAATCCCACTTCTGACATGCCTTTTGGAGATTTAATCTCCTTTATCAGGTTAACATCTGATGGAAGTTGCATCTGTTGGTCTTCACTTCGCACGTTATTCCGTTCTCCTCTTGTCAAGAGAGATGGGGTTTCTCATATATTTAGGTTCTATAACGTCTTGCTGACAAAGCGCAATCCTTACCAAATGAGCATAGGACCCATGTAAGAGGTCATCTGGAAGAGTCATGCTCTTGTATGCCCTGGCCAGACGGGCCCAGCAAATTTGGAAGAATGCCATTCATCTGGTAGACAACTGGACTCCAGCACACTTACAGCAATTTCCTCAGGGCTTTGATCAGGGGCTGCTTAAATTTGCATACTCCACCCTATGTTGTGACTTTGAGATCCCTTGTTGAAATTGCTTTAGCCAGCCAAGAGGTGGCTATTGTCTCAATTTCAAAGCAGCTTTGAGCCGTTCAAGTGGCTGGTGAATAGCACTTTCTCTTTGTTCGCCTCAAAGTTCTAAAGAGTTCTCCATAGGTCCTGCTCTGTACAGATTGTTCAAAGATCTGTTGGAAGTGCATATAATAGGATAAATAAATTGAGGGCATTCCTTTTCAGTACCTCACCTGCATGGCTGTCTGGCCTCTGGAAGATGGTGGGAAAGCAAGTCAGGATGGCCGAGTGGTCTAAGGCGCTGTGTTCAGGTCGCAGCCTCTCTGGAGGCGTGGGTTCAAATCCCACTTCTGACAGTCCTCTGTTTACTCTAATTTTTTTCTAGAGAAATATGATCATTTCCCTCGCAGTGGCTTATAGGATTGTCTTCTTGGAAGAGTGCAGTGAGTTTTATTCTTGCTCTAGCCACTATTGGCCTAAGCTCTGTGCATTTTTTGGTTCCTAATATCTTTCTCACCCTTTAGATGAAAATGCAGCATGGGGTCAGGATGGCCGAGTGGTCTAAGGCGCTGCGTTAAGGCCGCAGTCTCTCCTGGAGGCGTGGGTTCGAATCCCACTTCTGACAAAACTTGAATTCCATTTTCTCTCTCAGTTCCTTTAGAATCTCAGCTAAAAATTGGCAATGTAAATAATATCTGAATAAGTACCAAACTTCAGTTTCAACTGCAAATGCATTTGCCCTATTCTATCTTTAACGTTAATGTAATATTCTTCTAGCACTCGTGGTGTTTTATATTTGTTTTGTGGGGTACTTTAAAAATCTTTTTTATGAAAGAAATGGGTTACATTAAGTCTTGTGATGTTTTAGGTTTCCAATAAGAAGGTTTTAAATTTTATGTCACGTCATTTTCAGATGCTTCATTCAAGAGATGTTTCCACTATAGAATGCAGAGCAAGGGCAAAAATACAAGTGATAGAGCGAGTGAGTGAGAAGGAGTGTTGTGGAAGGACAGAATGAAACAAAGACAGAGTGAGTGAACGGCAGGGAGGCATAGAAGAGTAGTCTAGTAGTGAAGGAGACCTGCTTTTCCCTGCTCTTGACCTCCCACCTATCCCCAAACAACCACAAACATACCTTCTGTGCAAAGTTGGTATGCAGAATTTCATGCCTCAGCAAGTGAGGGTGAGTCCCAGGCCAGGGGCTAAAGAGCAAAAGAGTGCCTGTGCTCAGACTTTCCCTGCTAGGGATAGTTTATCTGGAACAAGGCCTACTCTCTTGTATCCAGCAAGGATCTAGAAATCCTGCATGAATCTGCAAGGCACATTGGCAGCATAAATTTGCATAAACTGCCCCACCTATTGCCTTCCTACTTCCTGTGCTGTAGTTGTTTGTGTAGAGAGAGAGGTCGCAGGCAAGGAAATGTTGTGAGTCGGATACAGGACCCTAAATAGCTGGTGAGAGGTATGTGGTGTTCTAAAAGCATGAAAACTGTATACCTGTGAAATAAAGTGCTTTCGTATGTGTTCTTCTGTGTTTATTGTCCTGTGCATAAAGTTGCACCTTGTGTTTGAAGGTTTAAATTATTTCAGGCTTGCATGGAGGTAGACGTTTCTGAGTAACTTTTATTCATTTATTAAAAGCCTATACTGTCAGGATGGCCGAGAGGTCTAAGGCGCTGTGTTTAGGCCACAGTCTCCTTTGGAGGCGTGGGTTCGAATCCCACTTCTGACATGCCTTTTGGAGATTTAATCTCCTTTATCAGGTTAACATCTGATGGAAGTTGCATCTGTTGGTCTTCACTTGGCACGTTATTCCGTTCTCCTCTTGTCAAGAGAGATGGGGTTTCTCATATATTTAGGTTCTATAACGTCTTGCTGACAAAGCGCAATCCTTACCAAATGAGCATAGGACCCATGTAAGAGGTCATCTGGAAGAGTCATGCTCTTGTATGCCCTGGCCAGACGGGCCCTGTAAATTTGGAAGAATGCCATTCATCTGGTAGACAACTGGACTCCAGCACACTTACAGCAATCTCCTCAGGGCTTTGATCAGGGGCTGCTTAAATTTGCATACTCCACCCTATGTTGTGACTTTGAGATCCCTTGTTGAAATTGCTTTAGCCAGCCAAGAGGTGGCTATTGTCTCAATTTCAAAGCAGCTTTGAGCCGTTCAAGTGGCTGGTGAATAGCACTTTCTCTTTGTTTGCCTCAAAGTTCTAAAGAGTTCTCCATAGGTCCTGCTCTGTACAGATTGTTCAAAGATCTGTTGGAAGTGCATATAATAGGATAAATAAATTGAGGGCATTCCTTTTCAGTACCTCACCTGCATGGCTGTCTGGCCTCTGGAAGATGCTGGGAAAGCAAGTCAGGATGGCCGAGTGGTCTACGGCGCTGCGTTCAGGTCGCAGTCTCCTCTGGAGGCGTGGGTTCAAATCCCACTTCTGACAGTCCTGTGTTTACTCTAATTTTTTTCTTGAGAAATATGATCATTTCCCTCGCAGTGGCTTATAGGATTGTCTTCTTGGAAGAGTGCAGTGAGTTTTTTTCTTGCTCTAGCCACTATTGGCCTAAGCTCTGTGCATTTTTTGGTTCCTAATATCTTTCTCACCCTTTAGATGAAAAAGCACCATGGGGTCAGGATGGCCGAGTGGTCTAAGGCGCTGCGTTAAGGCCGCAGTCTCTCCTGGAGGCGTGGGTTCGAATCCCACTTCTGACAAAACTTGAATTCCATTTTCTCTCTCAGTTCCTTTAGAATCTCAGCTAAAAATTGGCAATGTAAATAATATCTGAATAAGTACCAAACTTCAGTTTCAACTGCAAATGCATTTGCCCTATTCTATCTTTAACGTTAATGTAATATTCTTCTAGCACTCGTGGTGTTTTATATTTCTTTTGTGGGGTACTTTAAAAATCTTTTTTATGAAAGAAATGGGTTACATTAAGTCTTGTGATGTTTTAGGTTTCCAATAAGGAGGTTTTAAATTTTATGTCACGTCATTTTCAGATGCTTCAATCAAGAGATGTTTCCACTATAGAATGCAGAGCAAGGGCAAAAATACAAGTGATAGAGCGAGTGAGTGAGAAGGAGTGTTGTGGAAGGACAGAATGAAACAAAGACAGAGTGAGTGAACGGCAGGGAGGCATAGAAGAGTAGTCTAGTAGTGAAGGAGACCTGCTTTTCCCTGCTCTTGACCTCCCACCCATCCCCAAACAACCACAAACATACCTTCTGTGCAAAGTTGGTATGCAGAATTTCACGCCTCAGCAAGTGAGGGTGAGTCCCAGGCCAGGGGCTAAAGAGCAAAAGAGTGCCTGTGCTCAGACTTTCCCTGCTAGGGATAGTTTATCTGGAACAAGGCCTACTCTCTTGTATCCAGCAAGGATCTAGAAATCCTGCATGAATCTGCAAGGCACATTGGCAGCATAAATTTGCATAAACTGCCCCACCTATTGCCTTCCTACTTCCTGTGCTGTAGTTGTTTGTGTAGAGAGAGAGGTCGCAGGCAAGGAAATGTTGTGAGTCGGATACAGGACCCTAAATAGCTGGTGAGAGGTATGTGGTGTTCTAAAAGCATGAAAACTGTATACCTGTGAAATAAAGTGCTTTCGTATGTGTTCTTCTGTGTTTATTGTCCTGTGCATAAAGTTGCACCTTGTGTTTGAAGGTTTAAATTATTTCAGGCTTGCATGGAGGTAGACGTTTCTGAGTAACTTTTATTCATTTCTTAAAAGCCTATACTGTCAGGATGGCCGAGAGGTCTAAGGTGCTGTGTTTAGGCCACAGTCTCCTTTGGAGGCGAGGGTTCGAATCCCACTTCTGACATGCCTTTTGGAGATTTAATCTCCTTTATCTGGTTAACATCTGATGGAAGTTGCATCTGTTGGTCTTCACTTGGCACGTTATTCCGTTCTCCTCTTGTCAAGAGAGATGGGGTTTCTCATATATTTAGGTTCTATAACGTCTTGCTGACAAAGCGCAATCCTTACCAAATGAGCATAGGACCCATGTAAGAGGTCATCTGGAAGAGTCATGCTCTTGTATGCCCTGGCCAGACGGGCCCTGCAAATTTGGAAGAATGCCATGCATCTGGTAGACAACTGGACTCCAGCACACTTACAGCAATTTCCTTAGGGCTTTGATCAGGGGCTGCTTAAATTTGCATACTCCACCCTATGTTGTGACTTTGAGATCCCTTGTTGAAATTGCTTTAGCCAGCCAAGAGGTGGCTATTGTCTCAATTTCAAAGCAGCTTTGAGCCGTTCAAGTGGCTGGTGAATAGCACTTTCTCTTTGTTCGCCTCAAAGTTCTAAAGAGTTCTCCATAGGTCCTGCTCTGTACAGATTGTTCAAAGATCTGTTGGAAGTGCATATAATAGGATAAATAAATTGAGGGCATTCCTTTTCAGTACCTCACCTGCATGGCTGTCTGGCCTCTGGAAGATGCTGGGAAAGCTAGTCAGGATGGCCGAGTGGTCTAAGGCGCTGCGTTCAGGTCGCAGTCTCCTCTGGAGGTGTGGGTTCAAATCCCACTTCTGACAGTCCTGTGTTTACTCTAATTTTTTTCTTGAGAAATATGATCATTTCCCTCGCAGTGGCTTATAGGATTGTCTTCTTGGAAGAGTGCAGTGAGTTTTTTTCTTGCTCTAGCCACTATTGGCCTAAGCTCTGTGCATTTTTTGGTTCCTAATATCTTTCTCACCCTTTAGATGAAAAAGCAGCATGGGGTCAGGATGGCCGAGTGGTCTAAGGTGCTGCGTTAAGGCCGCAGTCTCTCCTGGAGGCGTGGGTTCAAATCCCACTTCTGACAAAACTTGAATTCCATTTTCTCTCTCAGTTCCTTTAGAATCTCAGCTAAAAATTGGCAATGTAAATAATATCTGAATAAGTACCAAACTTCAGTTTCAACTGCAAATGCATTTGCCCTATTCTATCTTTAACGTTAATGTAATATTCTTCTAGCACTCGTGGTGTTTTATATTTGTTTTGTGGGGTACTTTAAAAATCTTTTTTATGAAAGAAATGGGTTACATTAAGTCTTGTGATGTTTTAGGTTTACAATAAGGAGGTTTTAAATTTTATGTCACGTCATTTTCAGATGCTTCATTCAAGAGATGTTTCCACTATAGAATGCAGAGCAAGGGCAAAAATACAAGTGATAGAGCGAGTGAGTGAGAAGGAGTGTTGTGGAAGGAGAGAATGAAACAAAGACAGAGTGAGTGAATGGCAGGGAGGCATAGAAGAGGAGTCTAGTAGTGCAGGAGACCTGCTTTTCCCTGCTCTTGACCTCCCACCCATCCCCAAACAACCACAAACATACCTTCTGTGCAAAGTTGGTATGCAGATTTTCACGCCTCAGCAAGTGAGGGTGAGTCCCAGGCCAGGGGCTAAAGAGCAAAAGAGTGCCTGTGCTCAGACTTTCCCTGCTAGGGATAGTTTATCTGGAACAAGGCCTACTCTCTTGTATCCAGCAAGGATCTAGAAATCCTGCATGAATCTGCAAGGCACATTGGCAGCATAAATTTGCATAAACTGCCCCACCTATTGCCTTCCTACTTCCTGTGCTGTAGTTGTTTGTGTAGAGAGAGAGGTCGCAGGCAAGGAAATGTTGTGAGTCGGATACAGGACCCTAAATAGCTGGTGAGAGGTATGTGGTGTTCTAAAAGCATGAAAACTGTATACCTGTGAAATAAAGTGCTTTCGTATGTGTTCTTCTGTGTTCATTGTCCTGTGCATAAAGTTGCACCTTGTGTTTGAAGGTTTAAATTATTTCAGGCTTGCATGGAGGTAGACGTTTCTGAGTAACTTTTATTCATTTCTTAAAAGCCTATACTGTCAGGATGGCCGAGAGGTCTAAGGCGCTGTGTTTAGACCACAGTCTCCTTTGGAGGCGTGGGTTCGAATCCCACTTCTGACATGCCTTTTGGAGATTTAATCTCCTTTATCAGGTTAACATCTGATGGAAGTTGCATCTGTTGGTCTTCACTTCGCACGTTATTCCGTTCTCCTCTTGTCAAGAGAGATGGGGTTTCTCATATATTTAGGTTCTATAACGTCTTGCTGACAAAGCGCAATCCTTACCAAATGAGCATAGGACCCATGTAAGAGGTCATCTGGAAGAGTCATGCTCTTGTATGCACTGGCCAGACGGGCCCTGCAAATTTGGAAGAATGCCATGCATCTGGTAGACAACTGGACTCCAGCACACTTACAGCAATTTCCTTAGGGCTTTGATCAGGGGCTGCTTAAATTTGCATACTCCACCCTATGTTGTGACTTTGAGATCCCTTGTTGAAATTGCTTTAGCCAGCCAAGAGGTGGCTATTGTCTCAATTTCAAAGCAGCTTTGAGCCGTTCAAGTGGCTGGTGAATAGCACTTTCTCTTTGTTCGCCTCAAAGTTCTAAAGAGTTCTCCATAGGTCCTGCTCTGTACAGATTGTTCAAAGATCTGTTGGAAGTGCATATAATAGGATAAATAAATTGAGGGCATTCCTTTTCAGTACCTCACCTGCATGGCTGTCTGGCCTCTGGAAGATGCTGGGAAAGAAAGTCAGGATGGCCGAGTGGTCTAAGGCGCTGCGTTCAGGTCGCAGTCTCCTCTGGAGGCGTGGGTTCAAATCCCACTTCTGACAGTCCTGTGTTTACTCTAATTATTTTCTTGAGAAATATGATCATTTCCCTCGCAGTGGCTTATAGGATTGTCTTCTTGGAAGAGTGCAGTGAGTTTTTTTCTTGCTCTAGCCACTATTGGCCTCAGCTCTGTGCATTTTTTGGTTCCTAATATCTTTCTCACCCTTTAGATGAAAAAGCAGCATGGGGTCAGGATGGCCGAGTGGTCTAAGGCGCTGTGTTAAGGCCGCAGTCTCTCCTGGAGGCGTGGGTTCGAATCCCACTTCTGACAAAACTTGAATTCCATTTTCTCTCTCAGTTCCTTTAGAATCTCAGCTAAAAATTGGCAATGTAAATAATATCTGAATAAGTACCAAACTTCAGTTTCAACTGCAAATGCATTTGCCCTATTCTATCTTTAACGTTAATGTAATATTCTTCTAGCACTCGTGGTGTTTTATATTTGTTTTGTGGGGTACTTTAAAAATCTTTTTTATGAAAGAAATGGGTTACATTAAGTCTTGTGATGTTTTAGGTTTACAATAAGGAGGTTTTAAATTTTATGTCACGTCATTTTCAGATGCTTCATTCAAGAGATGTTTCCACTATAGAATGCAGAGCAAGGGCAAAAATACAAGTGATAGAGCGAGTGAGTGAGAAGGAGTGTTGTGGAAGGAGAGAATGAAACAAAGACAGAGTGAGTGAATGGCAGGGAGGCATAGAAGAGGAGTCTAGTAGTGAAGGAGACCTGCTTTTCCCTGCTCTTGACCTCCCACCCATCCCCAAACAACCACAAACATACCTTCTGTGCAAAGTTGGTATGCAGAATTTCACGCCTCAGCAAGTGAGGGTGAGTCCCAGGCCAGGGGCTAAAGAGCAAAAGAGTGCCTGTGCTCAGACTTTCCCTGCTAGGGATAGTCTATCTGGAACAAGGCCTACTCTCTTGTATCCAGCAAGGATCTAGAAATCCTGCATGAATCTGCAAGGCACATTGGCAGCATAAATTTGCATAAACTGCCCCACCTATTGCCTTCCTACTTCCTGTGCTGTAGTTGTTTGTGTAGAGAGAGAGGTCGCAGGCAAGGAAATGTTGTGAGTCGGATACAGGACCCTAAATAGCTGGTGAGAGGTATGTGGTGTTCTAAAAGAATGAAAACTGTATACCTGTGAAATAAAGTGCTTTCGTATGTGTTCTTCTGTGTTTATTGTCCTGTGCATAAAGTTGCACCTTGTGTTTGAAGGTTTAAATTATTTCAGGCTTGCATGGAGGTAGACATTTCTGAGTAACTTTTATTCATTTATTAAAAGCCTATACTGTCAGGATGGCCGAGAGGTCTAAGGCGCTGTGTTTAGGCCACAGTCTCCTTTGGAGGCGTGGGTTCGAATCCCACTTCTGACATGCCTTTTGGAGATTTAATCTCCTTTATCAGGTTAACATCTGATGGAAGTTGCATCCGTTGGTCTTCACTTGGCACGTTATTCCGTTCTCCTCTTGTCAAGAGAGATGGGGTTTCTCATATATTTAGGTTCTATAACGTCTTGCTGACAAAGCGCAATCCTTACCAAATGAGCATAGGACCCATGTAAGAGGTCATCTGGAAGAGTCATGCTCTTGTATGCCCTGGCAAGACGGGCCCTGCAAATTTGGAAGAATGCCATTCATCTGGTAGACAACTGGACTCCAGCACACTTACAGCAATTTCCTTAGGGCTTTGATCAGGGGCTGCTTAAATTTGCATACTCCACCCTATGTTGTGACTTTGAGATCCCTTGTTGAAATTGCTTTAGCCAGCCAAGAGTTGGCTATTGTCTCAATTTCAAAGCAGCTTTGAGCCGTTCAAGTGGCTGGTGAATAGCACTTTCTCTTTGTTCGCCTCAAAGTTCTAAAGAGTTCTCCATAGGTCCTGCTCTGTACAGATTGTACAAAGATCTGTTGGAAGTGCATATAATAGGATAAATAAATTGAGGGCATTCCTTTTCAGTACCTCACCTGCATGGCTGTCTGGCCTCTGGAAGATGCTGGGAAAGCAAGTCAGGATGGCCGAGTGGTCTAAGGCGCTGCGTTCAGGTCGCAGTCTCCTCTGGAGGTGTGGGTTCAAATCCCATTTCTGACAGTCCTGTGTTTACTCTAATTTTTTTCTTGAGAAATATGATCATTTCCCTCGCAGTGGCTTATAGGATTGTCTTCTTGGAAGAGTGCAGTGAGTTTTTTTCTTGCTCTAGCCACTATTGGCCTAAGCTCTGTGCATTTTTTGGTTCCTAATATCTTTCTCACCCTTTCGATGAAAAAGCAGCATGGGGTCAGGATGGCCGAGTGGTCTAAGGCGCTGCGTTAAGGCCGCAGTCTCTCCTGGAGGCGTGGGTTCAAATCCCACTTCTGACAAAACTTGAATTCCATTTTCTCTCTCAGTTCCTTTAGAATCTCAGCTAAAAATTGGCAATGTAAATAATATCTGAATAAGTACCAAACTTCAGTTTCAACTGCAAATGCATTTGCCCTATTCTATCTTTAACGTTAATGTAATATTCTTCTAGCACTCGTGGTGTTTTATATTTGTTTTGTGGGGTACTTTAAAAATCTTTTTTATGAAAGAAATGGGTTACATTAAGTCTTGTGATGTTTTAGGTTTACAATAAGGAGGTTTTAAATTTTGTGTCACGTCATTTTCAGATGCTTCATTCAAGAGATGTTTCCACTATAGAATGCAGAGCAAGGGCAAAAATACAAGTGATAGAGCGAGTGAGTGAGAAGGAGTGTTGTGGAAGGACAGAATGAAACAAAGACAGAGTGAGTGAATGGCAGGGAGGCATAGAAGAGGAGTCTAGTAGTGCAGGGGACCTGCTTTTCCCTGCTCTTGACCTCCCACCCATCCCCAAACAACCACAAACATACCTTCTGTGCAAAGTTGGTATGCAGATTTTCACGCCTCAGCAAGTGAGGGTGAGTCCCAGGCCAGGGGCTAAAGAGCAAAAGAGTGCCTGTGCTCAGACTTTCCCTGCTAGGGATAGTTTATCTGGAACAAGGCCTACTCTCTTGTATCCAGCAAGGATCTAGAAATCCTGCATGAATCTGCAAGGCACATTGGCAGCATAAATTTGCATAAACTGCCCCACCTATTGCCTTCCTACTTCCTGTGCTGTAGTTGTTTGTGTAGAGAGAGAGGTCGCAGGCAAGGAAATGTTGTGAGTCGGATACAGGACCCTAAATAGCTGGTGAGAGGTATGTGGTGTTCTAAAAGCATGAAAACTGTATACCTGTGAAATAAAGTGCTTTCGTATGTGTTCTTCTGTGTTCATTGTCCTGTGCATAAAGTTGCACCTTGTGTTTGAAGGTTTAAATTATTTCAGGCTTGCATGGAGGTAGACGTTTCTGAGTAACTTTTATTCATTTCTTAAAAGCCTATACTGTCAGGATGGCCGAGAGGTCTAAGGCGCTGTGTTTAGACCACAGTCTCCTTTGGAGGCGTGGGTTCGAATCCCACTTCTGACATGCCTTTTGGAGATTTAATCTCCTTTATCAGGTTAACATCTGATGGAAGTTGCATCCGTTGGTCTTCACTTCGCACGTTATTCCGTTCTCCTCTTGTCAAGAGAGATGGGGTTTCTCATATATTTAGGTTCTATAACGTCTTGCTGACAAAGCGCAATCCTTACCAAATGAGCATAGGACCCATGTAAGAGGTCATCTGGAAGAGTCATGCTCTTGTATGCACTGGCCAGACGGGCCCTGCAAATTTGGAAGAATGCCATGCATCTGGTAGACAACTGGACTCCAGCACACTTACAGCAATTTCCTTAGGGCTTTGATCAGGGGCTGCTTAAATTTGCATACTCCACCCTATGTTGTGACTTTGAGATCCCTTGTTGAAATTGCTTTAGCCAGCCAAGAGGTGGCTATTGTCTCAATTTCAAAGCAGCTTTGAGCCGTTCAAGTGGCTGGTGAATAGCACTTTCTCTTTGTTCGCCTCAAAGTTCTAAAGAGTTCTCCATAGGTCCTGCTCTGTACAGATTGTTCAAAGATCTGTTGGAAGTGCATATAATAGGATAAATAAATTGAGGGCATTCCTTTTCAGTACCTCACCTGCATGGCTGTCTGGCCTCTGGAAGATGCTGGGAAAGAAAGTCAGGATGGCCGAGTGGTCTAAGGCGCTGCGTTCAGGTCGCAGTCTCCTCTGGAGGCGTGGGTTCAAATCCCACTTCTGACAGTCCTGTGTTTACTCTAATTATTTTCTTGAGAAATATGATCATTTCCCTCGCAGTGGCTTATAGGATTGTCTTCTTGGAAGAGTGCAGTGAGTTTTTTTCTTGCTCTAGCCACTATTGGCCTCAGCTCTGTGCATTTTTTGGTTCCTAATATCTTTCTCACCCTTTAGATGAAAAAGCAGCATGGGGTCAGGATGGCCGAGTGGTCTAAGGCGCTGCGTTAAGGCCGCAGTCTCTCCTGGAGGCGTGGGTTCGAATCCCACTTCTGACAAAACTTGAATTCCATTTTCTCTCTCAGTTCCTTTAGAATCTCAGCTAAAAATTGGCAATGTAAATAATATCTGAATAAGTACCAAACTTCAGTTTCAACTGCAAATGCATTTGCCCTATTCTATCTTTAACGTTAATGTAATATTCTTCTAGCACTCGTGGTGTTTTATATTTGTTTTGTGGGGTACTTTAAAAATCTTTTTTATGAAAGAAATGGGTTACATTAAGTCTTGTGATGTTTTAGGTTTCCAATAAGGAGGTTTTAAATTTTATGTCACGTCATTTTCAGATGCTTCATTCAAGAGATGTTTCCACTATAGAATGCAGAGCAAGGGCAAAAATACAAGTGATAGAGCGAGTGAGTGAGAAGGAGTGTTGTGGAAGGAGAGAATGAAACAAAGACAGAGTGAGTGAATGGCAGGGAGGCATAGAAGAGGAGTCTAGTAGTGAAGGAGACCTGCTTTTCCCTGCTCTTGACCTCCCACCCATCCCCAAACAACCACAAACATACCTTCTGTGCAAAGTTGGTATGCAGAATTTCACGCCTCAGCAAGTGAGGGTGAGTCCCAGGCCAGGGGCTAAAGAGCAAAAGAGTGCCTGTGCTCAGACTTTCCCTTCTAGGGATAGTTTATCTGGAACAAGGCCTACTCTCTTGTATCCAGCAAGGATCTAGAAATCCTGCATGAATCTGCAAGGCACATTGGCAGCATAAATTTGCATAAACTGCCCCACCTATTGCCTTCCTACTTCCTGTGCTGTAGTTGTTTGTGTAGAGAGAGAGGTCGCAGGCAAGGAAATGTTGTGAGTCGGATACAGGACCCCAATTAGCTGGTGAGAGGTATGTGGTGTTCTAAAAGCATGAAAACTGTATACCTGTGAAATAAAGTGCTTTCGTATGTGTTCTTCTGTGTTTATTGTCCTGTGCATAAAGTTGCACCTTGTGTTTGAAGGTTTAAATTATTTCAGGCTTGCATGGAGGTAGACGTTTCTGAGTAACTTTTATTCATTTCTTAAAAGCCTATACTGTCAGGATGGCCGAGAGGTCTAAGGCGCTGTGTTTAGGCCACAGTCTCCTTTGGAGGCGTGGGTTCGAATCCCACTTCTGACATGCCTTTTGGAGATTTAATCTCCTTTATCAGGTTAACATCTGATGGAAGTTGCATCTGTTGGTCTTCACTTGGCACGTTATTCCGTTCTCCTCTTGTCAAGAGAGATGGGGTTTCTCATATATTTAGGTTCTATAACGTCTTGCTGACAAAGCGCAATCCTTACCAAATGAGCATAGGACCCATGTAAGAGGTCATCTGGAATAGTCATGCTCTTGTATGCACTGGCCAGACGGGCCCTGCAAATTTGGAAGAATGCCATGCATCTGCTAGACAACTGGACTCCAGCACACTTACAGCAATTTCCTTAGGGCTTTGATCAGGGGCTGCTTAAATTTGCATACTCCACCCTATGTTGTGACTTTGAGATCCCTTGTTGAAATTGCTTTAGCCAGCCAAGAGGTGGCTATTGTCTCAATTTCAAAGCAGCTTTGAGCCGTTCAAGTGGCTGGTGAATAGCACTTTCTCTTTGTTTGCCTCAAAGTTCTAAAGAGTTCTCCATAGGTCCTGCTCTGTACAGATTGTTCAAAGATCTGTTGGAAGTGCATATAATAGGATAAATAGATTGAGGGCATTCCTTTTCAGTACCTCACCTGCATGGCTGTCTGGCCTCTGGAAGACGCTGGGAAAGAAAGTCAGGATGGCCGAGTGGTCTAAGGCGCTGCGTTCAGGTCGCAGTCTCCTCTGGAGGCGTGGGTTCAAATCCCACTTCTGACAGTCCTGTGTTTACTCTAATTATTTTCTTGAGAAATATGATCATTTCCCTCGCAGTGGCTTATAGGATTGTCTTCTTGGAAGAGTGCAGTGAGTTTTTTTCTTGCTCTAGCCACTATTGGCCTCAGCTCTGTGCATTTTTTGGTTCCTAATATCTTTCTCACCCTTTAGATGAAAAAGCAGCATGGGGTCAGGATAGCCGAGTGGTCTAAGGCGCTGCGTTAAGGCCGCAGTCTCTCCTGGAGGCGTGGGTTCGAATCCCACTTCTGACAAAACTTGAATTCCATTTTCTCTCTCAGTTCCTTTAGAATCTCAGCTAAAAATTGGCAATGTAAATAATATCTGAATAAGTACCAAACTTCAGTTTCAACTGCAAATGCATTTGCCCTATTCTATCTTTAACGTTAATGTAATATTCTTCTGGCACTCGTGGTGTTTTATATTTGTTTTGTGGGGTACTTTAAAAATCTTTTTTATGAAAGAAATGGGTTACATTAAGTCTTGTGATGTTTTAGGTTTCCAATAAGGAGGTTTTAAATTTTATGTCACGTCATTTTCAGATGCTTCATTCAAGAGATGATTCCACTATAGAATGCAGAGCAAGGGCAAAAATACAAGTGATAGAGCGAGTGAGTGAGAAGGAGTGTTGTGGAAGGAGAGAATGAAACAAAGACAGAGTGAGTGAATGGCAGGGAGGCATAGAAGAGGAATCTAGTAGTGAAGGAGACCTGCTTTTCCCTGCTCTTGACCTCCCACCCATCCCCAAACAACCACAAACATACCTTCTGTGCAAAGTTGGTATGCAGAATTTCACGCCTCAGCAAGTGAGGGTGAGTCCCAGGCCAGGGGCTAAAGAGCAAAAGAGTGCCTGTGCTCAGACTTTCCCTGCTAGGGATAGTTTATCTGGAACAAGGCCTACTCTCTTGTATCCAGCAAGGATCTAGAAATCCTGCATGAATCTGCAAGGCACATTGGCAGCATAAATTTGCATAAACTGCCCCACCTATTGCCTTCCTACTTCCTGTGCTGTAGTTGTTTGTGTAGAGAGAGAGGTCGCAGGCAAGGAAATGTTGTGAGTCGGATACAGGACCCTAATTAGCTGGTGAGAGGTATGTGGTGTTCTAAAAGCATGAAAACTGTATACCTGTGAAATAAAGTGCTTTCGTATGTGTTCTTCTGTGTTTATTGTCCTGTGCATAAAGTTGCACCTTGTGTTTGAAGGTTTAAATTATTTCAGGGTTGCATGGAGGTAGACGTTTCTGAGTAACTTTTATTCATTTCTTAAAAGCATATACTGTCAGGATGGCCGAGAGGTCTAAGGCGCTGTGTTTAGGCAACAGTCTCCTTTGGAGGCGTGGGTTCGATTCCCACTTCTGACATGCCTTTTGGAGATTTAATCTCCTTTATCAGGTTAACATCTGATGGAAGTTGCATCTGTTGGTCTTCACTTGGCACGTTATTCCGTTCTCCTCTTGTCAAGAGAGATGGGGTTTCTCATATATTTAGGTTCTATAACGTCTTGCTGACAAAGCGCAATCCTTACCAAATGAGCATAGGACCCATGTAAGAGGTCATCTGGAAGAGTCATGCTCTTGTATGCCCTGGCCAGACGGGCCCAGCAAATTTGGAAGAATGCCATTCATCTGGTAGACAACTGGACTCCAGCACACTTACAGCAATTTCCTCAGGGCTTTGATCAGGGGCTGCTTAAATTTGCATACTCCACCCTATGTTGTGACTTTGAGATCCCTTGTTGAAATTGCTTTAGCCAGCCAAGAGGTGGCTATTGTCTCAATTTCAAAGCAGCTTTGAGCCGTTCAAGTGGCTGGTGAATAGCACTTTCTCTTTGTTCGCCTCAAAGTTCTAAAGAGTTCTCCATAGGTCCTGCTCTGTACAGATTGTTCAAAGATCTGTTGGAAGTGCATATAATAGGATAAATAAATTGAGGGCATTCCTTTTCAGTACCTCACCTGCATTGCTGTCTGGCCTCTGGAAGATGCTGGGAAAGCAAGTCAGGATGGCCGAGTGGTCTAAGGCGCTGCGTTCAGGTCGCAGTCTCCTCTGGAGGCGTGGGTTCAAATCCCACTTCTGACAGTCCTCTGTTTACTCTAATTTTTTTCTTGAGAAATATGATCATTTCCCTCGCAGTGGCTTATAGGATTGTCTTCTTGGAAGAGTGCAGTGAGTTTTTTTCTTGCTCTAGCCACTATTGGCCTAAGCTCTGTGCATTTTTTGGTTCCTAATATCTTTCTCACCCTTTAGATGAAAATGCAGTATGGGGTCAGGATGGCCGAGTGGTCTAAGGCGCTGCGTTAAGGCCGCAGTCTCTCCTGGAGGCGTGGGTTCGAATCCCACTTCTGACAAAACTTGAATTCCGTTTTCTCTCTCAGTTCCTTTAGAATCTCAGCTAAAAATTGGCAATGTAAATAATATCTGAATAAGTACCAAACTTCAGTTTCAACTGCAAATGCATTTGCCCTATTCTATCTTTAACGTTAATGTAATATTCTTCTAGCACTCGTGGTGTTTTATATTTGTTTTGTGGGGTACTTTAAAAATCTTTTTTATGAAAGAAATGGGTTACATTAAGTCTTGTGATGTTTTAGGTTTCCAATAAGGAGGTTTTAAATTTTATGTCACGTCATTTTCAGATGCTTCATTCAAGAGATGTTTCCACTATAGAATGCAGAGCAAGGGCAAAAATACAAGTGATAGAGCGAGTGAGTGAGAAGGAGTGTTGTGGAAGGAGAGAATGAAACAAAGACAGAGTGAGTGAACGGCAGGGAGGCATAGAAGAGTAGTCTAGTAGTGAAGGAGACCTGCTTTTCCCTGCTCTTGACCTCCCACCCATCCCCAAACAACCACAAACATACCTTCTGTGCAAAGTTGGTATGTAGAATTTCATGCCTCAGCAAGTGAGGGTGAGTCCCAGGCCAGGGGCTAAAGAGCAAAAGAGTGCCTGTGCTCAGACTTTCCCTGCTAGGGATAGTTTATCTGGAACAAGGCCTACTCTCTTGTATCCAGCAAGGATCTAGAAATCCTGCATGAATCTGCAAGGCACATTGGCAGCATAAATTTGCATAAACTGCCCCACCTATTGCCTTCCTACTTCCTGTGCTGTAGTTGTTTGTGTAGAGAGAGAGGTCGCAGGCAAGGAAATGTTGTGAGTCGGATACAGGACCCTAAATAGCTGGTGAGAGGTATGTGGTGTTCTAAAAGCATGAAAACTGTATACCTGTGAAATAAAGTGCTTTCGTATGTGTTCTTCTGTGTTTATTGTCCTGTGCATAAAGTTGCACCTTGTGTTTGAAGGTTTAAATTATTTCAGGCTTGCATGGAGGTAGACGTTTCTGAGTAACTTTTATTCATTTCTTAAAAGCCTATACTGTCAGGATGGCCGAGAGGTCTAAGGCGCTGTGTTTAGGCCACAGTCTCCTTTGGAGGCGTGGGTTCGAATCCCACTTCTGACATGCCTTTTGGAGATTTAATCTCCTTTATCAGGTTAACATCTGATGGAAGTTGCATCTGTTGGTCTTCACTTGGCACGTTATTCCGTTCTCCTCTTGTCAAGAGAGATGGGGTTTCTCATATATTTAGGTTCTATAACGTCTTGCTGACAAAGCGCAATCCTTACCAAATGAGCATAGGACCCATGTAAGAGGTCATCTGGAATAGTCATGCTCTTGTATGCACTGGCCAGACGGGCCCTGCAAATTTGGAAGAATGCCATGCATCTGCTAGACAACTGGACTCCAGCACACTTACAGCAATTTCCTTAGGGCTTTGATCAGGGGCTGCTTAAATTTGCATACTCCACCCTATGTTGTGACTTTGAGATCCCTTGTTGAAATTGCTTTAGCCAGCCAAGAGGTGGCTATTGTCTCAATTTCAAAGCAGCTTTGAGCCGTTCAAGTGGCTGGTGAATAGCACTTTCTCTTTGTTTGCCTCAAAGTTCTAAAGAGTTCTCCATAGGTCCTGCTCTGTACAGATTGTTCAAAGATCTGTTGGAAGTGCATATAATAGGATAAATAGATTGAGGGCATTCCTTTTCAGTACCTCACCTGCATGGCTGTCTGGCCTCTGGAAGACGCTGAGGAAGAAAGTCAGGATGGCCGAGTGGTCTAAGGCGCTGCGTTCAGGTCGCAGTCTCCTCTGGAGGCGTGGGTTCAAATCCCACTTCTGACAGTCCTGTGTTTACTCTAATTATTTTCTTGAGAAATATGATCATTTCCCTCGCAGTGGCTTATAGGATTGTCTTCTTGGAAGAGTGCAGTGAGTTTTTTTCTTGCTCTAGCCACTATTGGCCTCAGCTCTGTGCATTTTTTGGTTCCTAATATCTTTCTCACCCTTTAGATGAAAAAGCAGCATGGGGTCAGGATGGCCGAGTGGTCTAAGGCGCTGCGTTAAGGCCGCAGTCTCTCCTGGAGGCGTGGGTTCGAATCCCACTTCTGACAAAACTTGAATTCTATTTTCTCTCTCAGTTCCTTTAGAATCTCAGCTAAAAATTGGCAATGTAAATAATATCTGAATAAGTACCAAACTTCAGTTTCAACTGCAAATGCATTTGCCCTATTCTATCTTTAACGTTAATGTAATATTCTTCTGGCACTCGTGGTGTTTTATATTTGTTTTGTGGGGTACTTTAAAAATCTTTTTTATGAAAGAAATGGGTTACATTAAGTCTTGTGATGTTTTAGGTTTCCAATAAGGAGGTTTTAAATTTTATGTCACGTCATTTTCAGATGCTTCATTCAAGAGATGATTCCACTATAGAATGCAGAGCAAGGGCAAAAATACAAGTGATAGAGCGAGTGAGTGAGAAGGAGTGTTGTGGAAGGAGAGAATGAAACAAAGACAGAGTGAGTGAATGGCAGGGAGGCATAGAAGAGGAATCTAGTAGTGAAGGAGACCTGCTTTTCCCTGCTCTTGACCTCCCACCCATCCCCAAACAACCACAAACATACCTTCTGTGCAAAGTTGGTATGCAGAATTTCACGCCTCAGCAAGTGAGGGTGAGTCCCAGGCCAGGGGCTAAAGAGCAAAAGAGTGCCTGTGCTCAGACTTTCCCTGCTAGGGATAGTTTATCTGGAACAAGGCCTACTCTCTTGTATCCAGCAAGGATCTAGAAATCCTGCATGAATCTGCAAGGCACATTGGCAGCATAAATTTGCATAAACTGCCCCACCTATTGCCTTCCTACTTCCTGTGCTGTAGTTGTTTGTGTAGAGAGAGAGGTCGCAGGCAAGGAAATGTTGTGAGTCGGATACACGACCCTAATTAGCTGGTGAGAGGTATGTGGTGTTCTAAAAGCATGAAAACTGTATACCTGTGAAATAAAGTGCTTTCGTATGTGTTCTTCTGTGTTTATTGTCCTGTGCATAAAGTTGCACCTTGTGTTTGAAGGTTTAAATTATTTCAGGGTTGCATGGAGGTAGACGTTTCTGAGTAACTTTTATTCATTTCTTAAAAGCATATACTGTCAGGATGGCCGAGAGGTCTAAGGCGCTGTGTTTAGGCCACAGTCTCCTTTGGAGGCGTGGGTTCGATTCCCACTTCTGACATGCCTTTTGGAGATTTAATCTCCTTTATCAGGTTAACATCTGATGGAAGTTGCATCTGTTGGTCTTCACTTGGCACGTTATTCCGTTCTCCTCTTGTCAAGAGAGATGGGGTTTCTCATATATTTAGGTTCTATAACGTCTTGCTGACAAAGCGCAATCCTTACCAAATGAGCATAGGACCCATGTAAGAGGTCATCTGGAAGAGTCATGCTCTTGTATGCCCTGGCCAGACGGGCCCAGCAAATTTGGAAGAATGCCATGCATCTGGTAGACAACTGGACTCCAGCACACTTACAGCAATTTCCTTAGGGCTTTGATCAGGGGCTGCTTAAATTTGCATACTCCACCCTATGTTGTGACTTTGAGATCCCTTGTTGAAATTGCTTTAGCCAGCCAAGAGGTGGCTATTGTCTCAATTTCAAAGCAGCTTTGAGCCGTTCAAGTGGCTGGTGAATAGCACTTTCTCTTTGTTCGCCTCAAAGTTCTAAAGAGTTCTCCATAGGTCCTGCTCTGTACAGATTGTTCAAAGATCTGTTGGAAGTGCATATAATAGGATAAATAAATTGAGGGCATTCCTTTTCAGTACCTCACCTGCATGGCTGTCTGGCCTCTGGAAGATGCTGGGAAAGCAAGTCAGGATGGCCGAGTGGTCTAAGGCGCTGCGTTCAGGTCGCAGTCTCCTCTGGAGGCGTGGGTTCAAATCCCACTTCTGACAGTCCTCTGTTTACTCTAATTTTTTTCTTGAGAAATATGATCATTTCCCTCGCAGTGGCTTATAGGATTGTCTTCTTGGAAGAGTGCAGTGAGTTTTTTTCTTGCTCTAGCCACTATTGGCCTAAGCTCTGTGCATTTTTTGGTTCCTAATATCTTTCTCACCCTTTAGATGAAAAAGCACCATGGGGTCAGGATGGCCGAGTGGTCTAAGGCGCTGCGTTAAGGCCGCAGTCTCTCCTGGAGGCGTGGGTTCGAATCCCACTTCTGACAAAACTTGAATTCCATTTTCTCTCTCAGTTCCTTTAGAATCTCAGCTAAAAATTGGCAATGTAAATAATATCTGAATAAGTACCAAACTTCAGTTTCAACTGCAAATGCATTTGCCCTATTCTATCTTTAACGTTAATGTAATATTCTTCTAGCACTCGTGGTGTTTTATATTTCTTTTGTGGGGTACTTTAAAAATCTTTTTTATGAAAGAAATGGGTTACATTAAGTCTTGTGATGTTTTAGGTTTCCAATAAGGAGGTTTTAAATTTTATGTCACGTCATTTTCAGATGCTTCATTCAAGAGATGTTTCCACTATAGAATGCAGAGCAAGGGCAAAAATACAAGTGATAGAGCGAGTGAGTGAGAAGGAGTGTTGTGGAAGGACAGAATGAAACAAAGACAGAGTGAGTGAACGGCAGGGAGGCATAGAAGAGTAGTCTAGTAGTGAAGGAGACCTGCTTTTCCCTGCTCTTGACCTCCCACCCATCCCCAAACAACCACAAACATACCTTCTGTGCAAAGTTGGTATGCAGAATTTCACGCCTCAGCAAGTGAGGGTGAGTCCCAGGCCAGGGGCTAAAGAGCAAAAGAGTGCCTGTGCTCAGACTTTCCCTGCTAGGGATAGTTTATCTGGAACAAGGCCTACTCTCTTGTATCCAGAAAGGATCTAGAAATCCTGCATGAATCTGCAAGGCACATTGGCAGCATAAATTTGCATAAACTGCCCCACCTATTGCCTTCCTACTTCCTGTGCTGTAGTTGTTTGTGTAGAGAGAGAGGTCGCAGGCAAGGAAATGTTGTGAGTCGGATACAGGACCCTAAATAGCTGGTGAGAGGTATGTGGTGTTCTAAAAGCATGAAAACTGTATACCTGTGAAATAAAGTGCTTTCGTATGTGTTCTTCTGTGTTTATTGTCCTGTGCATAAAGTTGCACCTTGTGTTTGAAGGTTTAAATTATTTCAGGCTTGCATGGAGGTAGACGTTTCTGAGTAACTTTTATTCATTTCTTAAAAGCCTATACTGTCAGGATGGCCGAGAGGTCTAAGGCGCTGTGTTTAGGCCACAGTCTCCTTTGGAGGCGTGGGTTCAAATCCCACTTCTGACATGCCTTTTGGAGATTTAATCTCCTTTATCAGGTTAACATCTGATGGAAGTTGCATCTGTTGGTCTTCACTTGGCACGTTATTCCGTTCTCCTCTTGTCAAGAGAGATGGGGTTTCTCATATATTTAGGTTCTATAACGTCTTGCTGACAAAGCGCAATCCTTACCAAATGAGCATAGGACCCATGTAAGAGGTCATCTGGAAGAGTCATGCTCTTGTATGCCCTGGCCAGACGGGCCCTGCAAATTTGGAAGAATGCCATGCATCTGGTAGACAACTGGACTCCAGCACACTTACAGCAATTTCCTTAGGGCTTTGATCAGGGGCTGCTTAAATTTGCATACTCCACCCTATGTTGTGACTTTGAGATCCCTTGTTGAAATTGCTTTAGCCAGCCAAGAGGTGGCTATTGTCTCAATTTCAAAGCAGCTTTGAGCCGTTCAAGTGGCTGGTGAATAGCACTTTCTCTTTGTTCGCCTCAAAGTTCTAAAGAGTTCTCCATAGGTCCTGCTCTGTACAGATTGTTCAAAGATCTGTTGGAAGTGCATATAATAGGATAAATAAATTGAGGGCATTCCTTTTCAGTACCTCACCTGCATGGCTGTCTGGCCTCTGGAAGATGCTGGGAAAGCAAGTCAGGATGGCCGAGTGGTCTAAGGCGCTGCGTTCAGGTCGCAGTCTCCTCTGGAGGTGTGGGTTCAAATCCCACTTCTGACAGTCCTGTGTTTACTCTAATTTTTTTCTTGAGAAATATGATCATTTCCCTCGCAGTGGCTTATAGGATTGTCTTCTTGGAAGAGTGCAGTGAGTTTTTTTCTTGCTCTAGCCACTATTGGCCTAAGCTCTGTGCATTTTTTGGTTCCTAATATCTTTCTCACCCTTTAGATGAAAAAGCAGCATGGGGTCAGGATGGCCGAGTGGTCTAAGGCGCTGCGTTAAGGCCGCAGTCTCTCCTGGAGGCGTGGGTTCAAATCCCACTTCTGACAAAACTTGAATTCCATTTTCTCTCTCAGTTCCTTTAGAATCTCAGCTAAAAATTGGCAATGTAAATAATATCTGAATAAGTACCAAACTTCAGTTTCAACTGCAAATGCATTTGCCCTATTCTATCTTTAACGTTAATGTAATATTCTTCTAGCACTCGTGGTGTTTTATATTTGTTTTGTGGGGTACTTTAAAAATCTTTTTTATGAAAGAAATGGGTTACATTAAGTCTTGTGATGTTTTAGGTTTCCAATAAGGAGGTTTTAAATTTTATGTCACGTCATTTTCAGATGCTTCATTCAAGAGATGTTTCCACTATAGAATGCAGAGCAAGGGCAAAAATACAAGTGATAGAGCGAGTGAGTGAGAAGGAGTGTTGTGGAAGGAGAGAATGAAACAAAGACAGAGTGAGTGAATGGCAGGGAGGCATAGAAGAGGAGTCTAGTAGTGAAGGAGACCTGCTTTTCCCTGCTCTTGACCTCCCACCCATCCCCAAACAACCACAAACATACCTTCTGTGCAAAGTTGGTATGCAGAATTTCACGCCTCAGCAAGTGAGGGTGAGTCCCAGGCCAGGGGCTAAAGAGCAAAAGAGTGCCTGTGCTCAGACTTTCCCTGCTAGGGATAGTTTATCTGGAACAAGGCCTACTCTCTTGTATCCAGCAAGGATCTAGAAATCCTGCATGAATCTGCAAGGCACATTGGCAGCATAAATTTGCATAAACTGCCCCACCTATTGCCTTCCTACTTCCTGTGCTGTAGTTGTTTGTGTAGAGAGAGAGGTCGCAGGCAAGGAAATGTTGTGAGTCGGATACAGGACCCTAAATAGCTGGTGAGAGGTATGTGGTGTTCTAAAAGCATGAAAACTGTATACCTGTGAAATAAAGTGCTTTCGTATGTGTTCTTCTGTGTTTATTGTCCTGTGCATAAAGTTGCACCTTGTGTTTGAAGGTTTAAATTATTTCAGGCTTGCATGGAGGTAGACTTTTCTGAGTAACTTTTATTCATTTCTTAAAAGCATATACTGTCAGGATGGCCGAGAGGTCTAAGGCGCTGTGTTTAGGCCACAGTCTCCTTTGGAGGCGTGGGTTCGAATCCCACTTCTGACATGCCTTTTGGAGATTTAATCTCCTTTATCAGGTTAACATCTGATGGAAGTTGCATCTGTTGGTCTTCACTTGGCACGTTATTCCGTTCTCCTCTTGTCAAGAGAGATGGGGTTTCTCATATATTTAGGTTCTATAACGTCTTGCTGACAAAGCGCAATCCTTACCAAATGAGCATAGGACCCATGTAAGAGGTCATCTGGAAGAGTCATGCTCTTGTATGCCCTGGCCAGACGGGCCCAGCAAATTTGGAAGAATGCCATTCATCTGGTAGACAACTGGACTCCAGCACACTTACAGCAATTTCCTCAGGGCTTTGATCAGGGGCTGCTTAAATTTGCATACTCCACCCTATGTTGTGACTTTGAGATCCCTTGTTGAAATTGCTTTAGCCAGCCAAGAGGTGGCTATTGTCTCAATTTCAAAGCAGCTTTGAGCCGTTCAAGTGGCTGGTGAATAGCACTTTCTCTTTGTTCGCCTCAAAGTTCTAAAGAGTTCTCCATAGGTCCTGCTCTGTACAGATTGTTCAAAGATCTGTTGGAAGTGCATATAATAGGATAAATAAATTGAGGGCATTCCTTTTCAGTACCTCACCTGCATGGCTGTCTGGCCTCTGGAAGATGCTGTGAAAGCAAGTCAGGATGGCCGAGTGGTCTAAGGCGCTGCGTTCAGGTCGCAGTCTCCTCTGGAGGCGTGGGTTCAAATCCCACTTCTGACAGTCCTCTGTTTACTCTAATTTTTTTCTTGAGAAATATGATCATTTCCCTCGCAGTGGCTTATAGGATTGTCTTCTTGGAAGAGTGCAGTGAGTTTTTTTCTTGCTCTAGCCACTATTGCCCTCAGCTCTGTGCATTTTTTGGTTCCTAATATCTTTCTCACCCTTTAGATGAAAAAGCAGCATGGGGTCAGGATGGCCGAGTGGTCTAAGGCGCTGCGTTAAGGCCGCAGTCTTTCCTGGAGGCGTGGGTTTGAATCCCACTTCTGACAAAACTTGAATTCCATTTTCTCTCTCAGTTCCTTTAGAATCTCAGCTAAAAATTGGCAATGTAAATAATATCTGAATAAGTACCAAACTTCAGTTTCAACTGCAAATGCATTTGCCCTATTCTATCTTTAACGTTAATGTAATATTCTTCTAGCACTCGTGGTGTTTTATATTTCTTTTGTGGGGTACTTTAAAAATCTTTTTTATGAAAGAAATGGGTTACATTAAGTCTTGTGATGTTTTAGGTTTACAATAAGGAGGTTTTAAACTTTATGTCACGTCATTTTCAGATGCTTCATTCAAGAGATGTTTCCACTATAGAATGCAGAGCACGGGCAAAAATACAAGTGATAGAGCGAGTGAGTGAGAAGGAGTGTTGTGGAAGGAGAGAATGAAACAAAGACAGAGTGAGTGAATGGCAGGGAGGCATAGAAGAGGAGTCTAGTAGTGAAGGAGACCTGCTTTTCCCTGCTCTTGACCTCCCACCCATCCCCAAACAACCACAAACATACCTTCTGTGCAAAGTTGGTATGCAGAATTTCACGCCTCAGCAAGTGAGGGTGAGTCCCAGGCCAGGGGCTAAAGAGCAAAAGAGTGCCTGTGCTCAGACTTTCCCTGCTAGGGATAGTTTATCTGGAACAAGGCCTACTCTCTTGTATCCAGCAAGGATCTAGAAATCCTGCATGAATCTGCAAGGCACATTGGCAGCATAAATTTGCATAAACTGCCCCACCTATTGCCTTCCTACTTCCTGTGCTGTAGTTGTTTGTGTAGAGAGAGAGGTCGCAGGCAAGGAAATGTTGTGAGTCGGATACAGGACCCTAAATAGCTGGTGAGAGGTATGTGGTGTTCTAAAAGCATGAAAACTGTATACCTGTGAAATAAAGTGCTTTCGTATGTGTTCTTCTGTGTTTATTGTCCTGTGCATAAAGTTGCACCTTGTGTTTGAAGGTTTAAATTATTTTAGGCTTGCATTGAGGTAGACGTTTCTGAGTAACTTTTATTCATTTATTAAAAGCATATACTGTCAGGATGGCCGAGAGGTCTAAGGCGCTGTGTTTAGGCCACAGTCTCCTTTGGAGGCGTGGGTTCGAATCCCACTTCTGACATGCCTTTTGGAGATTTAATCTCCTTTATCAGGTTAACATCTGATGGAAGTTGCATCTGTTGGTCTTCACTTGGCACGTTATTCCGTTCTCCTCTTGTCAAGAGAGATGGGGTTTCTCATATATTTAGGTTCTATAACGTCTTGCTGACAAAGCGCAATCCTTACCAAATGAGCATAGGACCCATGTAAGAGGTCATCTGGAAGAGTCATGCTCTTGTATGCCCTGGCCAGACGGGCCCAGCAAATTTGGAAGAATGCCATTCATCTGGTAGACAACTGGACTCCAGCACACTTACAGCAATTTCCTCAGGGCTTTGATCAGGGGCTGCTTAAATTTGCATACTCCACCCTATGTTGTGACTTTGAGATCCCTTGTTGAAATTGCTTTAGCCAGCCAAGAGGTGGCTATTGTCTCAATTTCAAAGCAGCTTTGAGCCGTTCAAGTGGCTGGTGAATAGCACTTTCTCTTTGTTTGCCTCAAAGTTCTAAAGAGTTCTCCATAGGTCCTGCTCTGTACAGATTGTTCAAAGATCTGTTGGAAGTGCATATAATAGGATAAATAAATTGAGGGCATTCCTTTTCAGTACCTCACCTGCATGGCTGTCTGGCCTCTGGAAGATGCTGGGAAAGCAAGTCAGGATGGCCGAGTGGTCTAAGGCGCTGCGTTCAGGTCGCAGTCTCCTCTGGAGGCGTGGGTTCAAATCCCACTTCTGACAGTCCTGTGTTTACTCTAATTTTTTTCTTGAGAAATATGATCATTTCCCTCGCAGTGGCTTATAGGATTGTCTTCTTGGAAGAGTGCAGTGAGTTTTTTTCTTGCTCTAGCCACTATTGGCCTAAGCTCTGTGCATTTTTTGGTTCCTAATATCTTTCTCACCCTTTAGATGAAAAAGCACCATGGGGTCAGGATGGCCGAGTGGTCTAAGGCGCTGCGTTAAGGCCGCAGTCTCTCCTGGAGGCGTGGATTCGAATCCCACTTCTGACAAAACTTGAATTCCATTTTCTCTCTCAGTTCCTTTAGAATCTCAGCTAAAAATTGGCAATGTAAATAATATCTGAATAAGTACCAAACTTCAGTTTCAACTGCAAATGCATTTGCCCTATTCTATCTTTAACGTTAATGTAATATTCTTCTAGCACTCGTGGTGTTTTATATTTCTTTTTTGGGGTACTTTAAAAATCTTTTTTATGAAAGAAATGGGTTACATTAAGTCTTGTGATGTTTTAGGTTTACAATAAGGAGGTTTTAAACTGTATGTCACGTCATTTTCAGATGCTTCATTCAAGAGATGTTTCCACTATAGAATGCAGAGCAAGGGCAAAAATACAAGTGATAGAGCGAGTGAGTGAGAAGGAGTGTTGTGGAAGGAGAGAATGAAACAAAGACAGAGTGAGTGAACGGCAGGGAGGCATAGAAGAGGAGTCTAGTAGTGCAGGAGACCTGCTTTTCCCTGCTCTTGACCTCCCACCCATCCCCAAACAACCACAAACATACCTTCTGTGCAAAGTTGGTATGCAGATTTTCACGCCTCAGCAAGTGAGGGTGAGTCCCAGGCCAGGGGCTAAAGAGCAAAAGAGTGCCTGTGCTCAGACTTTCCCTGCTAGGGATAGTTTATCTGGAACAAGGCCTACTCTCTTGTATCCAGCAAGGATCTAGAAATCCTGCATGAATCTGCAAGGCACATTGGCAGCATAAATTTGCATAAACTGCCCCACCTATTGCCTTCCTACTTCCTGTGCTGTAGTTGTTTGTGTAGAGAGAGAGGTCGCAGGCAAGGAAATGTTGTGAGTCGGATACAGGACCCTAAATAGCTGGTGAGAGGTATGTGGTGTTCTAAAAGCATGAAAACTGTATACCTGTGAAATAAAGTGCTTTCGTATGTGTTCTTCTGTGTTTATTGTCCTGTGCATAAAGTTGCACCTTGTGTTTGAAGGTTTAAATTATTTCAGGCTTGCATGGAGGTAGACGTTTCTGAGTAACTTTTATTCATTTCTTAAAAGCCTATACTGTCAGGATGGCCGAGAGGTCTAAGGTGCTGTGTTTAGGCCACAGTCTCCTTTGGAGGCGTGGGTTCGAATTCCACTTCTGACATTCCTTTTGGAGATTTAATCTCCTTTATCAGGTTAACATCTGATGGAAGTTGCATCTGTTGGTCTTCACCTGGCACGTTATTCCGTTCTCCTCTTGTCAAGAGAGATGGGGTTTCTCATATATTTAGGTTCTATAACGTCTTGCTGACAAAGCGCAATCCTTACCAAATGAGCATAGGACCCATGTAAGAGGTCATCTGGAAGAGTCATGCTCTTGTATGCCCTGGCCAGACGGGCCCTGCAAATTTGGAAGAATACCATGCATCTGGTAGACAACTGGACTCCAGCACACTTACAGCAATTTCCTTAGGGCTTTGATCAGGGGCTGCTTAAATTTGCATACTCCACCCTATGTTGTGACTTTGAGATCCCTTGTTGAAATTGCTTTAGCCAGCCAAGAGGTGGCTATTGTCTCAATTTCAAAGCAGCTTTGAGCCGTTCAAGTGGCTGGTGAATAGCACTTTCTCTTTGTTCGCCTCAAAGTTCTAAAGAGTTCTCCATAGGTCCTGCTCTGTACAGATTGTTCAAAGATCTGTTGGAAGTGCATATAATAGGATAAATAAATTGAGGGCATTCCTTTTCAGTACCTCACCTGCATGGCTGTCTGGCCTCTGGAAGATGCTGGGAAAGCAAGTCAGGATGGCCGAGTGGTCTAAGGCGCTGCGTTCAGGTCGCAGTCTCCTCTGGAGGTGTGGGTTCAAATCCCACTTCTGACAGTCCTGTGTTTACTCTAATTTTTTTCTTGAGAAATATGATCATTTCCCTCGCAGTGGCTTATAGGATTGTCTTCTTGGAAGAGTGCAGTGAGTTTTTTTCTTGCTCTAGCCACTATTGGCCTAAGCTCTGTGCATTTTTTGGTTCCTAATATCTTTCTCACCCTTTAGATGAAAAAGCAGCATGGGGTCAGGATGGCCGAGTGGTCTAAGGCGCTGCGTTAAGGCCGCAGTCTCTCCTGGAGGCGTGGGTTCAAATCCCACTTCTGACAAAACTTGAATTCCATTTTCTCTCTCAGTTCCTTTAGAATCTCAGCTAAAAATTGGCAATGTAAATAATATCTGAATAAGTACCAAACTTCAGTTTCAACTGCAAATGCATTTGCCCTATTCTATCTTTAACGTTAATGTAATATTCTTCTAGCACTCGTGGTGTTTTATATTTGTTTTGTGGGGTACTTTAAAAATCTTTTTTATGAAAGAAATGGGTTACATTAAGTCTTGTGATGTTTTAGGTTTCCAATAAGGAGGTTTTAAATTTTATGTCACGTCATTTTCAGATGCTTCATTCAAGAGATGTTTCCACTATAGAATGCAGAGCAAGGGCAAAAATACAAGTGATAGAGCGAGTGAGTGAGAAGGAGTGTTGTGGAAGGAGAGAATGAAACAAAGACAGAGTGAGTGAATGGCAGGGAGGCATAGAAGAGGAGTCTAGTAGTGAAGGAGACCTGCTTTTCCCTGCTCTTGACCTCCCACCCATCCCCAAACAACCACAAACATACCTTCTGTGCAAAGTTGGTATGCAGAATTTCACGCCTCAGCAAGTGAGGGTGAGTCCCAGGCCAGGGGCTAAAGAGCAAAAGAGTGCCTGTGCTCAGACTTTCCCTGCTAGGGATAGTTTATCTGGAACAAGGCCTACTCTCTTGTATCCAGCAAGGATCTAGAAATCCTGCATGAATCTGCAAGGCACATTGGCAGCATAAATTTGCATAAACTGCCCCACCTATTGCCTTCCTACTTCCTGTGCTGTAGTTGTTTGTGTAGAGAGAGAGGTCGCAGGCAAGGAAATGTTGTGAGTCGGATACAGGACCCTAAATAGCTGGTGAGAGGTATGTGGTGTTCTAAAAGCATGAAAACTGTATACCTGTGAAATAAAGTGCTTTCGTATGTGTTCTTCTGTGTTTATTGTCCTGTGCATAAAGTTGCACCTTGTGTTTGAAGGTTTAAATTATTTCAGGCTTGCATTGAGGTAGACTTTTCTGAGTAACTTTTATTCATTTCTTAAAAGCATATACTGTCAGGATGGCCGAGAGGTCTAAGGCGCTGTGTTTAGGCCACAGTCTCCTTTGGAGGCGTGGGTTCAAATCCCACTTCTGACATGCCTTTTGGAGATTTAATCTCCTTTATCAGGTTAACATCTGATGGAAGTTGCATCTGTTGGTCTTCACTTGGCACGTTATTCCGTTCTCCTCTTGTCAAGAGAGATGGGGTTTCTCATATATTTAGGTTCTATAACGTCTTGCTGACAAAGCGCAATCCTTACCAAATGAGCATAGGACCCATGTAAGAGGTCATCTGGAAGAGTCATGCTCTTGTATGCCCTGGCCAGACGGGCCCAGCAAATTTGGAAGAATGCCATTCATCTAGTAGACAACTGGACTCCAGCACACTTACAGCAATTTCCTCAGGGCTTTGATCAGGGGCTGCTTAAATTTGCATACTCCACCCTATGTTGTGACTTTGAGATCCCTTGTTGAAATTGCTTTAGCCAGCCAAGAGGTGGCTATTGTCTCAATTTCAAAGCAGCTTTGAGCCGTTCAAGTGGCTGGTGAATAGCACTTTCTCTTTGTTTGCCTCAAAGTTCTAAAGAGTTCTCCATAGGTCCTGCTCTGTACAGATTGTTCAAAGATCTGTTGGAAGTGCATATAATAGGATAAATAAATTGAGGGCATTCCTTTTCAGTACCTCACCTGCATGGCTGTCTGGCCTCTGGAAGATGCTGGGAAAGCAAGTCAGGATGGCCGAGTGGTCTAAGGCGCTGCGTTCAGGTCGCAGTCTCCTCTGGAGGCGTGGGTTCAAATCCCACTTCTGACAGTCCTGTGTTTACTCTAATTTTTTTCTTGAGAAATATGATCATTTCCCTCGCAGTGGCTTATAGGATTGTCTTCTTGGAAGAGTGCAGTGAGTTTTTTTCTTACTCTAGCCACTATTGGCCTAAGCTCTGTGCATTTTTTGGTTCCTAATATCTTTCTCACCCTTTAGATGAAAAAGCACCATGGGGTCAGGATGGCCGAGTGGTCTAAGGCGCTGCGTTAAGGCCGCAGTCTCTCCTGGAGGCGTGGCTTCGAATCCCACTTCTGACAAAACTTGAATTCCATTTTCTCTCTCAGTTCCTTTAGAATCTCAGCTAAAAATTGGCAATGTAAATAATATCTGAATAAGTACCAAACTTCAGTTTCAACTGCAAATGCATTTGCCCTATTCTATCTTTAACGTTAATGTAATATTCTTCTAGCACTCGTGGTGTTTTATATTTCTTTTTTGGGGTACTTTAAAAATCTTTTTTATGAAAGAAATGGGTTACATTAAGTCTTGTGATGTTTTAGGTTTACAATAAGGAGGTTTTAAACTTTATGTCACGTCATTTTCAGATGCTTCATTCAAGAGATGTTTCCACTATAGAATGCAGAGCAAGGGCAAAAATACAAGTGATAGAGCGAGTGAGTGAGAAGGAGTGTTGTGGAAGGAGAGAATGAAACAAAGACAGAGTGAGTGAACGGCAGGGAGGCATAGAAGAGGAGTCTAGTAGTGCAGGAGACCTGCTTTTCCCTGCTCTTGACCTCCCACCCATCCCCAAACAACCACAAACATACCTTCTGTGCAAAGTTGGTATGCAGATTTTCACGCCTCAGCAAGTGAGGGTGAGTCCCAGGCCAGGGGCTAAAGAGCAAAAGAGTGCCTGTGCTCAGACTTTCCCTGCTAGGGATAGTTTATCTGGAACAAGGCCTACTCTCTTGTATCCAGCAAGGATCTAGAAATCCTGCATGAATCTGCAAGGCACATTGGCAGCATAAATTTGCATAAACTGCCCCACCTATTGCCTTCCTACTTCCTGTGCTGTAGTTGTTTGTGTAGAGAGAGAGGTCGCAGGCAAGGAAATGTTGTGAGTCGGATACAGGACCCTAAATAGCTGGTGAGAGGTATGTGGTGTTCTAAAAGCATGAAAACTGTATACCTGTGAAATAAAGTGCTTTCGTATGTGTTCTTCTGTGTTTATTGTCCTGTGCATAAAGTTGCACCTTGTGTTTGAAGGTTTAAATTATTTCAGGCTTGCATGGAGGTAGACGTTTCTGAGTAACTTTTATTCATTTCTTAAAAGCCTATACTGTCAGGATGGCCGAGAGGTCTAAGGTGCTGTGTTTAGGCCACAGTCTCCTTTGGAGGCGTGGGTTCGAATTCCACTTCTGACATTCCTTTTGGAGATTTAATCTCCTTTATCAGGTTAACATCTGATGGAAGTTGCATCTGTTGGTCTTCACCTGGCACGTTATTCCGTTCTCCTCTTGTCAAGAGAGATGGGGTTTCTCATATATTTAGGTTCTATAACGTCTTGCTGACAAAGCGCAATCCTTACCAAATGAGCATAGGACCCATGTAAGAGGTCATCTGGAAGAGTCATGCTCTTGTATGCCCTGGCCAGACGGGCCCTGCAAATTTGGAAGAATGCCATGCATCTGGTAGACAACTGGACTCCAGCACACTTACAGCAATTTCCTTAGGGCTTTGATCAGGGGCTGCTTAAATTTGCATACTCCACCCTATGTTGTGACTTTGAGATCCCTTGTTGAAATTGCTTTAGCCAGCCAAGAGGTGGCTATTGTCTCAATTTCAAAGCAGCTTTGAGCCGTTCAAGTGGCTGGTGAATAGCACTTTCTCTTTGTTCGCCTCAAAGTTCTAAAGAGTTCTCCATAGGTCCTGCTCTGTACAGATTGTTCAAAGATCTGTTGGAAGTGCATATAATAGGATAAATAAATTGAGGGCATTCCTTTTCAGTACCTCACCTGCATGGCTGTCTGGCCTCTGGAAGATGCTGGGAAAGCAAGGCAGGATGGCCGAGTGGTCTAAGGCGCTGCGTTCAGGTCGCAGTCTCCTCTGGAGGCGTGGGTTCAAATCCCTCCTCTGACAGTCCTGTGTTTACTCTAATTATTTTCTTGAGAAATATGATCATTTCCCTCGCAGTGGCTTATAGGATTGTCTTCTTGGAAGAGTGCAGTGAGTTTTTTTCTTGCTCTAGCCACTATTGGCCTCAGCTCTGTGCATTTTTTGGTTCCTAATATCTTTCTCACCCTTTAGATGAAAAAGCAGCATGGGGTCAGGATGGCCGAGTGGTCTAAGGCGCTGCGTTAAGGCCGCAGTCTCTCCTGGAGGCGTGGGTTTGAATCCCACTTCTGACAAAACTTGAATTCCATTTTCTCTCTCAGTTCCTTTAGAATCTCAGCTAAAAATTGGCAATGTAAATAATATCTGAATAAGTACCAAACTTCAGTTTCAACTGCAAATGCATTTGCCCTATTCTATCTTTAACGTTAATGTAATATTCTTCTAGCACTCGTGGTGTTTTATATTTGTTTTGTGGGGTACTTTAAAAATCTTTTTTATGAAAGAAATGGGTTACATTAAGTCTTGTGATGTTTTAGGTTTCCAATAAGGAGGTTTTAAATTTTATGTCACGTCATTTTCAGATGCTTCATTCAAGAGATGTTTCCACTATAGAATGCAGAGCAAGGGCAAAAATACAAGTGATAGAGCGAGTGAGTGAGAAGGAGTGTTGTGGAAGGAGAGAATGAAACAAAGACAGAGTGAGTGAACGGCAGGGAGGCATAGAAGAGGAGTCTAGTAGTGAAGGAGACCTGCTTTTCCCTGCTCTTGACCTCCCACCCATCCCCAAACAACCACAAACATACCTTCTGTGCAAAGTTGGTATGCAGAATTTCACGCCTCAGCAAGTGAGGGTGAGTCCCAGGCCAGGGGCTAAAGAGCAAAAGAGTGCCTGTGCTCAGACTTTCCCTGCTAGGGATAGTTTATCTGGAACAAGGCCTACTCTCTTGTATCCAGCAAGGATCTAGAAATCCTGCATGAATCTGCAAGGCACATTGGCAGCATAAATTTGCATAAACTGCCCCACCTATTGCCTTCCTACTTCCTGTGCTGTAGTTGTTTGTGTAGAGAGAGAGGTCGCAGGCAAGGAAATGTTGTGAGTCGGATACAGGACCCTAAATAGCTGGTGAGAGGTATGTGGTGTTCTAAAAGCATGAAAACTGTATACCTGTGAAATAAAGTGCTTTCGTATGTGTTCTTCTGTGTTTATTGTCCTGTGCATAAAGTTGCACCTTGTGTTTGAAGGTTTAAATTATTTCAGGCTTGCATGGAGGTAGACGTTTCTGAGTAACTTTTATTCATTTATTAAAAGCCTATACTGTCAGGATGGCCGAGAGGTCTAAGGTGCTGTGTTTAGGCCACAGTCTCCTTTGGAGGCGTGGGTTTGAATCCCACTTCTGACATGCCTTTTGGAGATTTAATCTCCTTTATCAGGTTAACATCTGATGGAAGTTGCATCTGTTGGTCTTCACTTGGCACTTTATTCCGTTCTCCTCTTGTCAAGAGAGATGGGGTTTCTCATATATTTAGGTTCTATAACGTCTTGCTGACAAAATGCAATCCTTACCAAATGAGCATAGGACCCATGTAAGAGGTCATCTGGAAGAGTCATGCTCTTGTATGCCCTGGCCAGACGGGCCCTGCAAATTTGGAAGAATGCCATTCATCTGGTAGACAACTGGACTCCAGCACACTTACAGCAATCTCCTCAGGGCTTTGATCAGGGGCTGCTTAAATTTGCATACTCCACCCTATGTTGTGACTTTGAGATCCCTTGTTGAAATTGCTTTAGCCAGCCAAGAGGTGGCTATTGTCTCAATTTCAAAGCAGCTTTGAGCCGTTCAAGTGGCTGGTGAATAGCACTTTCTCTTTGTTTGCCTCAAAGTTCTAAAGAGTTCTCCATAGGTCCTGCTCTGTACAGATTGTTCAAAGATCTGTTGGAAGTGCATATAATAGGATAAATAAATTGAGGGCATTCCTTTTCAGTACCTCACCTGCATGGCTGTCTGGCCTCTGGAAGATGCTGGGAAAGCAAGTCAGGATGGCCGAGTGGTCTAAGGCGCTGCGTTCAGGTCGCAGTCTCCTCTGGAGGCGTGGGTTCAAATCCCACTTCTGACAGTCCTGTGTTTACTCTAATTTTTTTCTTGAGAAATATGATCATTTCCCTCGCAGTGGCTTATAGGATTGTCTTCTTGGAAGAGTGCAGTGAGTTTTTTTCTTGCTCTAGCCACTATTGGCCTAAGCTCTGTGCATTTTTTGGTTCCTAATATCTTTCTCACCCTTTAGATGAAAAAGCACCATGGGGTCAGGATGGCCGAGTGGTCTAAGGCGCTGCGTTAAGGCCGCAGTCTCTCCTGGAGGCGTGGGTTCGAATCCCACTTCTGACAAAACTTGAATTCCATTTTCTCTCTCAGTTCCTTTAGAATCTCAGCTAAAAATTGGCAATGTAAATAATATCTGAATAAGTACCAAACTTCAGTTTCAACTGCAAATGCATTTGCCCTATTCTATCTTTAACGTTAATGTAATATTCTTCTAGCACTCGTGGTGTTTTATATTTCTTTTTTGGGGTACTTTAAAAATCTTTTTTATGAAAGAAATGGGTTACATTAAGTCTTGTGATGTTTTAGGTTTACAATAAGGAGGTTTTAAACTTTATGTCACGTCATTTTCAGATGCTTCATTCAAGAGATGTTTCCACTATAGAATGCAGAGCAAGGGCAAAAATACAAGTGATAGAGCGAGTGAGTGAGAAGGAGTGTTGTGGAAGGAGAGAATGAAACAAAGACAGAGTGAGTGAACGGCAGGGAGGCATAGAAGAGGAGTCTAGTAGTGCAGGAGACCTGCTTTTCCCTGCTCTTGACCTCCCACCCATCCCCAAACAACCACAAACATACCTTCTGTGCAAAGTTGGTATGCAGATTTTCACGCCTCAGCAAGTGAGGGTGAGTCCCAGGCCAGGGGCTAAAGAGCAAAAGAGTGCCTGTGCTCAGACTTTCCCTGCTAGGGATAGTTTATCTGGAACAAGGCCTACTCTCTTGTATCCAGCAAGGATCTAGTAATCCTGCATGAATCTGCAAGGCACATTGGCAGCATAAATTTGCATAAACTGCCCCACCTATTGCCTTCCTACTTCCTGTGCTGTAGTTGTTTGTGTAGAGAGAGAGGTCGCAGGCAAGGAAATGTTGTGAGTCGGATACAGGACCCTAAATAGCTGGTGAGAGGTATGTGGTGTTCTAAAAGCATGAAAACTGTATACCTGTGAAATAAAGTGCTTTCGTATGTGTTCTTCTGTGTTTATTGTCCTGTGCATAAAGTTGCACCTTGTGTTTGAAGGTTTAAATTATTTCAGGCTTGCATGGAGGTAGACGTTTCTGAGTAACTTTTATTCATTTCTTAAAAGCCTATACTGTCAGGATGGCCGAGAGGTCTAAGGCGCTGTGTTTAGGCCACAGTCTCCTTTGGAGGCGTGGGTTCGAATCCCACTTCTGACATGCCTTTTGGAGATTTAATCTCCTTTATCAGGTTAACATCTGATGGAAGTTGCATCTGTTGGTCTTCACTTGGCACGTTATTCCGTTCTCCTCTTGTCAAGAGAGATGGGGTTTCTCATATATTTAGGTTCTATAACGTCTTGCTGACAAAGCGCAATCCTTACCAAATGAGCATAGGACCCATGTAAGAGGTCATCTGGAAGAGTCATGCTCTTGTATGCCCTGGCCAGACGGGCCCTGCAAATTTGGAAGAATGCCATGCATCTGGTAGACAACTGGACTCCAGCACACTTACAGCAATTTCCTTAGGGCTTTGATCAGGGGCTGCTTAAATTTGCATACTCCACCCTATGTTGTGACTTTGAGATCCCTTGTTGAAATTGCTTTAGCCAGCCAAGAGGTGGCTATTGTCTCAATTTCAAAGCAGCTTTGAGCCGTTCAAGTGGCTGGTGAATAGCACTTTCTCTTTGTTCGCCTCAAAGTTCTAAAGAGTTCTCCATAGGTCCTGCTCTGTACAGATTGTTCAAAGATCTGTTGGAAGTGCATATAATAGGATAAATAAATTGAGGGCATTCCTTTTCAGTACCTCACCTGCATGGCTGTCTGGCCTCTGGAAGATGCTGGGAAAGAAAGTCAGGATGGCCGAGTGGTCTAAGGCGCTGCGTTCAGGTCGCGGTCTTCTCTGGAGGCGTGGGTTCAAATCCCACTTCTGACAGTCCTGTGTTTACTCTAATTATTTTCTTGAGAAATATGATCATTTCCCTCGCAGTGGCTTATAGGATTGTCTTCTTGGAAGAGTGCAGTGAGTTTTTTTCTTGCTCTAGCCACTATTGGCCTCAGCTCTGTGCATTTTTTGGTTCCTAATATCTTTCTCACCCTTTAGATGAAAAAGCAGCATGGGGTCAGGATGGCCGAGTGGTCTAAGGCGCTGCGTTAAGGCCGCAGTCTCTCCTGGAGGCGTGGGTTCGAATCCCACTTCTGACAAAACTTGAATTCCATTTTCTCTCTCAGATCCTTTAGAATCTCAGCTAAAAATTGGCAATGTAAATAATATCTGAATAAGTACCAAACTTCAGTTTCAACTGCAAATGCATTTGCCCTATTCTATCTTTAACGTTAATGTAATATTCTTCTAGCACTCGTGGTGTTTTATATTTGTTTTGTGGGGTACTTTAAAAATCTTTTTTATGAAAGAAATGGGTTACATTAAGTCTTGTGATGTTTTAGGTTTCCAATAAGGAGGTTTTAAATTTTATGTCACGTCATTTTCAGATGCTTAATTCAAGAGATGTTTCCACTATACAATGCAGAGCAAGGGCAAAAATACAAGTGATAGAGCGAGTGAGTGAGAAGGAGTGTTGTGGAAGGAGAGAATGAAACAAAGACAGAGTGAGTGAATGGCAGGGAGGCATAGAAGAGGAGTCTAGTAGTGCAGGAGACCTGCTTTTCCCTGCTCTTGACCTCCCACCCATCCCCAAACAACCACAAACATACCTTCTGTGCAAAGTTGGTATGCAGAATTTCACGCCTCAGCAAGTGAGGGTGAGTCCCAGGCCAGGGGCTAAAGAGCAAAAGAGTGCCTGTGCTCAGACTTTCCCTGCTAGGGATAGTTTATCTGGAACAAGGCCTACTCTCTTGTATCCAGCAAGGATCTAGAAATCCTGCATGAATCTGCAAGGCACATTGGCAGCATAAATTTGCATAAACTGCCCCACCTATTGCCTTCCTACTTCCTGTGCTGTAGTTGTTTGTGTAGAGAGAGAGGTCGCAGGCAAGGAAATGTTGTGAGTCGGATACAGGACCCTAAATAGCTGGTGAGAGGTATGTGGTGTTCTAAAAGCATGAAAACTGTATACCTGTGAAATAAAGTGCTTTCGTATGTGTTCTTCTGTGTTTATTGTCCTGTGCATAAAGTTGCACCTTGTGTTTGAAGGTTTAAATTATTTCAGGCTTGCATTGAGGTAGACGTTTCTGAGTAACTTTTATTCATTTCTTAAAAGCATATACTGTCAGGATGGCCGAGAGGTCTAAGGCGCTGTGTTTAGGCCACAGTCTCCTTTGGAGGCGTGGGTTCGAATCCCACTTCTGACATGCCTTTTGGAGATTTAATCTCCTTTATCAGGTTAACATCTGATGGAAGTTGCATCTGTTGGTCTTCACTTGGCACGTTATTCCGTTCTCCTCTTGTCAAGAGAGATGGGGTTTCTCATATATTTAGGTTCTATAACGTCTTGCTGACAAAGCGCAATCCTTACCAAATGAGCATAGGACCCATGTAAGAGGTCATCTGGAAGAGTCATGCTCTTGTATGCCCTGGCCAGACGGGCCCTGCAAATTTGGAAGAATGCCATTCATCTGGTAGACAACTGGACTCCAGCACACTTACAGCAATTTCCTCAGGGCTTTGATCAGGGGCTGCTTAAATTTGCATACTCCACCCTATGTTGTGACTTTGAGATCCCTTGTTGAAATTGCTTTAGCCAGCCAAGAGGTGGCTATTGTCTCAATTTCAAAGCAGCTTTGAGCCGTTCAAGTGGCTGGTGAATAGCACTTTCTCTTTGTTTGCCTCAAAGTTCTAAAGAGTTCTCCATAGGTCCTGCTCTGTACAGATTGTTCAAAGATCTGTTGGAAGTGCATATAATAGGATAAATAAATTGAGGGCATTCCTTTTCAGTACCTCACCTGCATGGCTGTCTGGCCTCTGGAAGATGCTGGGAAAGCAAGTCAGGATGGCCGAGTGGTCTAAGGCGCTGCGTTCAGGTCGCAGTCTCCTCTGGAGGCGTGGGTTCAAATCCCACTCCTGACAGTCCTGTGTTTACTCTAATTTTTTTCTTGAGAAATATGATCATTTCCCTCGCAGTGGCTTATAGGATTGTCTTCTTGGAAGAGTGCAGTGAGTTTTTTTCTTGCTCTAGCCACTATTGGCCTCAGCTCTGTGCATTTTTTGGTTCCTAATATCTTTCTCACCCTTTAGATGAAAAAGCAGCATTGGGTCAGGATGGCCGAGTGGTCTAAGGCGCTGCGTTAAGGCCGTAGTTTCTCCTGGAGGCGTGGGTTCGAATCCCACTTCTGACAAAACTTGAATTCCATTTTCTCTCTCAGTTCCTTTAGAATCTCAGCTAAAAATTGGCAATGTAAATAATATCTGAATAAGTACCAAACTTCAGTTTCAACTGCAAATGCATTTGCCCTATTCTATCTTTAACGTTAATGTAATATTCTTCTAGCACTCGTGGTGTTTTATATTTCTTTTGTGGGGTACTTTAAAAATCTTTTTTATGAAAGAAATGGGTTACATTAAGTCTTGTGATGTTTTAGGTTTCCAATAAGGAGGTTTTAAATTTTATGTCACGTCATTTTCAGATGCTTCATTCAAGAGATGTTTCCACTATAGAATGCAGAGCAAGGGCAAAAATACAAGTGATAGAGCGAATGAGTGAGAAGGAGTGTTGTGGAAGGAGAGAATGAAACAAAAACAGAGTGAGTGAACGGCAGGGAGGCATAGAAGAGTAGTCTAGTAAAGAAGGAGACCTGCTTTTCCCTGCTCTTGACCTCCCACCCATCCCCCAAACAACCACAAACATACCTTCTGTGCAAAGTTGGTATGCAGAATTTCATGCCTCAGCAAGTGAGGGTGAGTCCCAGGCCAGGGGCTAAAGAGCAAAAGAGTGCCTGTGCTCAGACTTTCCCTGCTAGGGATAGTTTATCTGGAACAAGGCCTACTCTCTTGTATCCAGCAAGGATCTAGAAATCCTGCATGAACCTGCAAGGCACATTGGCAGCATAAATTTGCATAAACTGCCCCACCTATTGCCTTCCTACTTCCTGTGCTGTAGTTGTTTGTGTAGAGAGAGAGGTCGCAGGCAAGGAAATGTTGTGAGTCGGATACAGGACCCTAAATAGCTGGTGAGAGGTATGTGGTGTTCTAAAAGCATGAAAACTGTATACCTGTGAAATAAAGTGCTTTCGTATGTGTTCTTCTGTGTTTATTGTCCTGTGCATAAAGTTGCACCTTGTGTTTGAAGGTTTAAATTATTTCAGGCTTGCATGGAGGTAGACGTTTCTGAGTAACTTTTATTCATTTATTAAAAGCCTATACTGTCAGGATGGCCGAGAGGTCTAAGGCGCTGTGTTTAGGCCACAGTCTCCTTTGGAGGCGTGGGTTCGAATCCCACTTCTGACATGCCTTTTGGAGATTTAATCTCCTTTATCAGGTTAACATCTGATGGAAGTTGCATCTGTTGGTCTTCACTTGGCACGTTATTCCGTTCTCCTCTTGTCAAGAGAGATGGGGTTTCTCATATATTTAGGTTCTATAACGTCTTGCTGACAAAGCGCAATCCTTACCAAATGAGCATAGGACCCATGTAAGAGGTCATCTGGAAGAGTCATGCTCTTGTATGCCCTGGCCAGACGGGCCCTGCAAATTTGGAAGAATGCCATTCATCTGGTAGACAACTGGACTCCAGCACACTTACAGCAATCTCCTCAGGGCTTTGATCAGGGGCTGCTTAAATTTGCATACTCCACCCTATGTTGTGACTTTGAGATCCCTTGTTGAAATTGCTTTAGCCAGCCAAGAGGTGGCTATTGTCTCAATTTCAAAGCAGCTTTGAGCCGTTCAAGTGGCTGGTGAATAGCACTTTCTCTTTGTTTGCCTCAAAGTTCTAAAGAGTTCTCCATAGGTCCTGCTCTGTACAGATTGTTCAAAGATCTGTTGGAAGTGCATATAATAGGATAAATAAATTGAGGGCATTCCTTTTCAGTACCTCACCTGCATGGCTGTCTGGCCTCTGGAAGATGCTGGGAAAGCAAGTCAGGATGGCCGAGTGGTATAAGGCGCTGCGTTCAGGTCGCAGTCTCCTCTGGAGGCGTGGGTTCAAATCCCACTTCTGACAGTCCTGTGTTTACTCTAATTTTTTTCTTGAGAAATATGATCATTTCCCTCGCAGTGGCTTATAGGATTGTCTTCTTGGAAGAGTGCAGTGAGTTTTTTTCTTGCTCTAGCCACTATTGGCCTAAGCTCTGTGCATTTTTTGGTTCCTAATATCTTTCTCACCCTTTAGATGAAAAAGCACCATGGGGTCAGGATGGCCGAGTGGTCTAAGGCGCTGCGTTAAGGCCGCAGTCTCTCCTGGAGGCGTGGGTTCGAATCCCACTTCTGACAAAACTTGAATTCCATTTTCTCTCTCAGTTCCTTTAGAATCTCAGCTAAAAATTGGCAATGTAAATAATATCTGAATAAGTACCAAACTTCAGTTTCAACTGCAAATGCATTTGCCCTATTCTATCTTTAACGTTAATGTAATATTCTTCTAGCACTCGTGGTGTTTTATATTTCTTTTGTGGGGTACTTTAAAAATCTTTTTTATGAAAGAAATGGGTTACATTAAGTCTTGTGATGTTTTAGGTTTCCAATAAGGAGGTTTTAAATTTTATGTCACGTCATTTTCAGATGCTTCTTTCAAGAGATGTTTCCACTATAGAATGCAGAGCAAGGGCAAAAATACAAGTGATAGAGCGAGTGAGTGAGAAGGAGTGTTGTGGAAGGACAGAATGAAACAAAGACAGAGTGAGTGAACGGCAGGGAGGCATAGAAGAGTAGTCTAGTAGTGAAGGAGACCTGCTTTTCCCTGCTCTTGACCTCCCACCCATCCCCAAACAACCACAAACATACCTTCTGTGCAAAGTTGGTATGCAGAATTTCACGCCTCAGCAAGTGAGGGTGAGTCCCAGGCCAGGGGCTAAAGAGCAAAAGAGTGCCTGTGCTCAGACTTTCCCTGCTAGGGATAGTTTATCTGGAACAAGGCCTACTCTCTTGTATCCAGCAAGGATCTAGAAATCCTGCATGAATCTGCAAGGCACATTGGCAGCATAAATTTGCATAAACTGCCCCACCTATTGCCTTCCTACTTCCTGTGCTGTAGTTGTTTGTGTAGAGAGAGAGCTCGCAGGCAAGGAAATGTTGTGAGTCGGATACAGGACCCTAAATAGCTGGTGAGAGGTATGTGGTGTTCTAAAAGCATGAAAACTGTATACCTGTGAAATAAAGTGCTTTCGTATGTGTTCTTCTGTGTTTATTGTCCTGTGCATAAAGTTGCACCTTGTGTTTGAAGGTTTAAATTATTTCAGGCTTGCATGGAGGTAGACGTTTCTGAGTAACTTTTATTCATTTCTTAAAAGCCTATACTGTCAGGATGGCCGAGAGGTCTAAGGCGCTGTGTTTAGGCCACAGTCTCCTTTGGAGGCGTGGGTTCGAATCCCACTTCTGACATGCCTTTTGGAGATTTAATCTCCTTTATCAGGTTAACATCTGATGGAAGTTGCATCTGTTGGTCTTCACTTGGCACGTTATTCCGTTCTCCTCTTGTCAAGAGAGATGGGGTTTCTCATATATTTAGGTTCTATAACGTCTTGCTGACAAAGCGCAATCCTTACCAAATGAGCATAGGACCCATGTAAGAGGTCATCTGGAAGAGTCATGCTCTTGTATGCCCTGGCCAGACGGGCCCTGCAAATTTGGAAGAATGCCATGCATCTGGTAGACAACTGGACTCCAGCACACTTACAGCAATTTCCTTAGGGCTTTGATCAGGGGCTGCTTAAATTTGCATACTCCACCCTATGTTGTGACTTTGAGATCCCTTGTTGAAATTGCTTTAGCCAGCCAAGAGGTGGCTATTGTCTCAATTTCAAAGCAGCTTTGAGCCGTTCAAGTGGCTGGTGAATAGCACTTTCTCTTTGTTCGCCTCAAAGTTCTAAAGAGTTCTCCATAGGTCCTGCTCTGTACAGATTGTTCAAAGATCTGTTGGAAGTGCATATAATAGGATAAATAAATTGAGGGCATTCCTTTTCAGTACCTCACCTGCATGGCTGTCTGGCCTCTGGAAGATGCTGGGAAAGCAAGTCAGGATGGCCGAGTGGTCTAAGGCGCTGCGTTCAGGTCGCAGTCTCCTCTGGAGGTGTGGGTTCAAATCCCACTTCTGACAGTCCTGTGTATACTCTAATTTTTTTCTTGAGAAATATGATCATTTCCCTCGCAGTGGCTTATAGGATTGTCTTCTTGGAAGAGTGCAGTGAGTTTTTTTCTTGCTCTAGCCACTATTGGCCTAAGCTCTGTGCATTTTTTGGTTCCTAATATCTTTCTCACCCTTTAGATGAAAAAGCAGCATGGGGTCAGGATGGCCGAGTTGTCTAAGGCGCTGCGTTAAGGCCGCAGTCTCTCCTGGAGGCGTCGGTTCAAATCCCACTTCTGACAAAACTTGAATTCCATTTTCTCTCTCAGTTCCTTTAGAATCTCAGCTAAAAATTGGCAATGTAAATAATATCTGAATAAGTACCAAACTTCAGTTTCAACTGCAAATGCATTTGCCCTATTCTATCTTTAACGTTAATGTAATATTCTTCTAGCACTCGTGGTGTTTTATATTTGTTTTGTGGGGTACTTTAAAAATCTTTTTTATGAAAGAAATGGGTTACATTAAGTCTTGTGATGTTTTAGGTTTACAATAAGGAGGTTTTAAATTTTATGTCACGTCATTTTCAGATGCTTCATTCAAGAGATGTTTCCACTATAGAATGCAGAGCAAGGGCAAAAATACAAGTGATAGAGCGAGTGAGTGAGAAGGAGTGTTGTGGAAGGAGAGAATGAAACAAAGACAGAGTGAGTGAATGGCAGGGAGGCATAGAAGAGGAGTCTAGTAGTGCAGGAGACCTGCTTTTCCCTGCTCTTGACCTCCCACCCATCCCCAAACAACCACAAACATACCTTCTGTGCAAAGTTGGTATGCAGATTTTCACGCCTCAGCAAGTGAGGGTGAGTCCCAGGCCAGGGGCTAAAGAGCAAAAGAGTGCCTGTGCTCAGACTTTCCCTGCTAGGGATAGTTTATCTGGAACAAGGCCTACTCTCTTGTATCCAGCAAGGATCTAGAAATCCTGCATGAATCTGCAAGGCACATTGGCAGCATAAATTTGCATAAACTGCCCCACCTATTGCCTTCCTACTTCCTGTGCTGTAGTTGTTTGTGTAGAGAGAGAGGTCGCAGGCAAGGAAATGTTGTGAGTCGGATACAGGACCCTAAATAGCTGGTGAGAGGTATGTGGTGTTCTAAAAGCATGAAAACTGTATACCTGTGAAATAAAGTGCTTTCGTATGTGTTCTTCTGTGTTTATTGTCCTGTGCATAAAGTTGCACCTTGTGTTTGAAGGTTTAAATTATTTCAGGCTTGCATGGAGGTAGACGTTTCTGAGTAACTTTTATTCATTTCTTAAAATCCTATACTGTCAGGATGGCCGAGAGGTCTAAGGCGCTGTGTTTAGGCCACAGTCTCCTTTGGAGGCGTGGGTTCGAATCCCACTTCTGACATGCCTTTTGGAGATTTAATCTCCTTTATCAGGTTAACATCTGATGGAAGTTGCATCTGTTGGTCTTCACTTGGCACGTTATTCCGTTCTCCTCTTGTCAAGAGAGATGGGGTTTCTCATATATTTAGGTTCTATAACGTCTTGCTGACAAAGCGCAATCCTTACCAAATGAGCATAGGACCCATGTAAGAGGTCATCTGGAATAGTCATGCTCTTGTATGCACTGGCCAGACGGGCCCTGCAAATTTGGAAGAATGCCATGCATCTGGTAGACAACTGGACTCCAGCACACTTACAGCAATTTCCTTAGGGCTTTGATCAGGGGCTGCTTAAATTTGCACACTCCACCCTATGTTGTGACTTTGAGATCCCTTGTTGAAATTGCTTTAGCCAGCCAAGAGGTGGCTATTGTCTCAATTTCAAAGCAGCTTTGAGCCGTTCAAGTGGCTGGTGAATAGCACTTTCTCTTTGTTTGCCTCAAAGTTCTAAAGAGTTCTCCATAGGTCCTGCTCTGTACAGATTGTTCAAAGATCTGTTGGAAGTGCATATAATAGGATAAATAAATTGAGGGCATTCCTTTTCAGTACCTCACCTGCATGGCTGTCTGGCCTCTGGAAGATGCTGGGAAAGCAAGTCAGGATGGCCGAGTGGTCTAAGGCGCTGCGTTCAGGTCGCAGTCTCCTCTGGAGGCGTGGGTTCAAATCCCACTTCTGACAGTCCTGTGTTTACTCTAATTTTTTTCTTGAGAAATATGATCATTTCCCTCGCAGTGGCTTATAGGATTGTCTTCTTGGAAGAGTGCAGTGAGTTTTTTTCTTGCTCTAGCCACTATTGGCCTAAGCTCTGTGCATTTTTTGGTTCCTAATATTTTTCTCACCCTTTAGATGAAAAAGCAGTATGGGGTCAGGATGGCCGAGTGGTCTAAGGCGCTGCGTTAAGGCCGCAGTCTCTCCTGGAGGCGTGGGTTCGAATACCACTTCTGACAAAACTTGAATTCCATTTTCTCTCTCAGTTCCTTTAGAATCTCAGCTAAAAATTGGCAATGTAAATAATATCTGAATAAGTACCAAACTTCAGTTTCAACTGCAAATGCATTTGCCCTATTCTATCTTTAACGTTAATGTAATATTCTTCTAGCACTCGTGGTGTTTTATATTTGTTTTGTGGGGTACTTTAAAAATCTTTTTTATGAAAGAAATGGGTTACATTAAGTCTTGTGATGTTTTAGGTTTCCAATAAGGAGGTTTTAAATTTTATGTCACGTCATTTTCAGATGCTTCATTCAAGAGATGTTTCCACTATAGAATGCAGAGCAAGGGCAAAAATACAAGTGATAGAGCGAGTGAGTGAGAAGGAGTGTTGTGGAAGGAGAGAATGAAACAAAGACAGAGTGAGTGAACGGCAGGGAGGCATAGAAGAGGAGTCTAGTAGTGAAGGAGACCTGCTTTTCCCTGCTCTTGACCTCCCACCCATCCCCAAACAACCACAAACATACCTTCTGTGCAAAGTTGGTATGCAGAATTTCACGCCTCAGCAAGTGAGGGTGAGTCCCAGGCCAGGGGCTAAAGAGCAAAAGAGTGCCTGTGCTCAGACTTTCCCTGCTAGGGATAGTTTATCTGGAACAAACCCTACTCTCTTGTATCCAGCAAGGATCTAGAAATCCTGCATGAACCTGCAAGGCACATTGGCAGCATAAATTTGCATAAACTGCCCCACCTATTGCCTTCCTACTTCCTGTGCTGTAGTTGTTTGTGTAGAGAGAGAGGTCGCAGGCAAGGAAATGTTGTGAGTCGGATACAGGACCCTAAATAGCTGGTGAGAGGTATGTGGTGTTCTAAAAGCATGAAAACTGTATACCTGTGAAATAAAGTGCTTTCGTATGTGTTCTTCTGTGTTTATTGTCCTGTGCATAAAGTTGCACCTTGTGTTTGAAGGTTTAAATTATTTCAGGCTTGCATGGAGGTAGACGTTTCTGAGTAACTTTTATTCATTTATTAAAAGCCTATACTGTCAGGATGGCCGAGAGGTCTAAGGCGCTGTGTTTAGGCCACAGTCTCCTTTGGAGGCGTGGGTTCGAATCCCACTTCTGACATGCCTTTTGGAGATTTAATCTCCTTTATCAGGTTAACATCTGATGGAAGTTGCATCTGTTGGTCTTCACTTGGCACGTTATTCCGTTCTCCTCTTGTCAAGAGAGATGGGGTTTCTCATATATTTAGGTTCTATAACGTCTTGCTGACAAAGCGCAATCCTTACCAAATGAGCATAGGACCCATGTAAGAGGTCATCTGGAAGAGTCATGCTCTTGTATGCCCTGGCCAGACGGGCCCTGCAAATTTGGAAGAATGCCATTCATCTGGTAGACAACTGGACTCCAGCACACTTACAGCAATCTCCTCAGGGCTTTGATCAGGGGCTGCTTAAATTTGCATACTCCACCCTATGTTGTGACTTTGAGATCCCTTGTTGAAATTGCTTTAGCCAGCCAAGAGGTGGCTATTGTCTCAATTTCAAAGCAGCTTTGAGCCGTTCAAGTGGCTGGTGAATAGCACTTTCTCTTTGTTTGCCTCAAAGTTCTAAAGAGTTCTCCATAGGTCCTGCTCTGTACAGATTGTTCAAAGATCTGTTGGAAGTGCATATAATAGGATAAATAAATTGAGGGCATTCCTTTTCAGTACCTCACCTGCATGGCTGTCTGGCCTCTGGAAGATGCTGGGAAAGCAAGTCAGGATGGCCGAGTGGTCTAAGGCGCTGCGTTCAGGTCGCAGTCTCCTCTGGAGGCGTGGGTTCAAATCCCACTTCTGACAGTCCTGTGTTTACTCTAATTTTTTTCTTGAGAAATATGATCATTTCCCTCGCAGTGGCTTATAGGATTGTCTTCTTGGAAGAGTGCAGTGAGTTTTTTTCTTGCTCTAGCCACTATTGGCCTAAGCTCTGTGCATTTTTTGGTTCCTAATATCTTTCTCACCCTTTAGATGAAAAAGCACCATGGGGTCAGGATGGCCGAGTGGTCTAAGGCGCTGCGTTAAGGCCGCAGTCTCTCCTGGAGGCGTGGGTTCGAATCCCACTTCTGACAAAACTTGAATTCCATTTTCTCTCTCAGTTCCTTTAGAATCTCAGCTAAAAATTGGCAATGTAAATAATATCTGAATAAGTACCAAACTTCAGTTTCAACTGCAAAGGCATTTGCCCTATTCTATCTTTAACGTTAATGTAATATTCTTCTAGCACTCGTGGTGTTTTATATTTCTTTTGTGGGGTACTTTAAAAATCTTTTTTATGAAAGAAATGGGTTACATTAAGTCTTGTGATGTTTTAGGTTTCCAATAAGGAGGTTTTAAATTTTATGTCACGTCATTTTCAGATGCTTCTTTCAAGAGATGTTTCCACTATAGAATGCAGAGCAAGGACAAAAATACAAGTGATAGAGCGAGTGAGTGAGAAGGAGTGTTGTGGAAGGACAGAATGAAACAAAGACAGAGTGAGTGAACGGCAGGGAGGCATAGAAGAGTAGTCTAGTAGTGAAGGAGACCTGCTTTTCCCTGCTCTTGACCTCCCACCCATCCCCAAACAACCACAAACATACCTTCTGTGCAAAGTTGGTATGCAGAATTTCACGCCTCAGCAAGTGAGGGTGAGTCCCAGGCCAGGGGCTAAAGAGCAAAAGAGTGCCTGTGCTCAGACTTTCCCTGCTAGGGATAGTTTATCTGGAACAAGGCCTACTCTCTTGTATCCAGCAAGGATCTAGAAATCCTGCATGAATCTGCAAGGCACATTGGCAGCATAAATTTGCATAAACTGCCCCACCTATTGCCTTCCTACTTCCTGTGCTGTAGTTGTTTGTGTAGAGAGAGAGCTCGCAGGCAAGGAAATGTTGTGAGTCGGATACAGGACCCTAAATAGCTGGTGAGAGGTATGTGGTGTTCTAAAAGCATGAAAACTGTATACCTGTGAAATAAAGTGCTTTCGTATGTGTTCTTCTGTGTTTATTGTCCTGTGCATAAAGTTGCACCTTGTGTTTGAAGGTTTAAATTATTTCAGGCTTGCATGGAGGTAGACGTTTCTGAGTAACTTTTATTCATTTCTTAAAAGCCTATACTGTCAGGATGGCCGAGAGGTCTAAGGTGCTGTGTTTAGGCCACAGTCTCCTTTGGAGGCGTGGGTTCGAATCCCACTTCTGACATGCCTTTTGGAGATTTAATCTCCTTTATCAGGTTAACATCTGATGGAAGTTGCATCTGTTGGTCTTCACTTGGCACGTTATTCCGTTCTCCTCTTGTCAAGAGAGATGGGGTTTCTCATATATTTAGGTTCTATAACGTCTTGCTGACAAAGCGCAATCCTTACCAAATGAGCATAGGACCCATGTAAGAGGTCATCTGGAAGAGTCATGCTCTTGTATGCCCTGGCCAGACGGGCCCTGCAAATTTGGAAGAATGCCATGCATCTGGTAGACAACTGGACTCCAGCACACTTACAGCAATTTCCTTAGGGCTTTGATCAGGGGCTGCTTAAATTTGCATACTCCACCCTATGTTGTGACTTTGAGATCCCTTGTTGAAATTGCTTTAGCCAGCCAAGAGGTGGCTATTGTCTCAATTTCAAAGCAGCTTTGAGCCGTTCAAGTGGCTGGTGAATAGCACTTTCTCTTTGTTCGCCTCAAAGTTCTAAAGAGTTCTCCATAGGTCCTGCTCTGTACAGATTGTTCAAAGATCTGTTGGAAGTGCATATAATAGGATAAATAAATTGAGGGCATTCCTTTTCAGTACCTCACCTGCATGGCTGTCTGGCCTCTGGAAGATGCTGGGAAAGCAAGTCAGGATGGCCGAGTGGTCTAAGGCGCTGCGTTCAGGTCGCAGTCTCCTCTGGAGGTGTGGGTTCAAATCCCACTTCTGACAGTCCTGTGTATACTCTAATTTTTTTCTTGAGAAATATGATCATTTCCCTCGCAGTGGCTTATAGGATTGTCTTCTTGGAAGAGTGCAGTGAGTTTTTTTCTTGCTCTAGCCACTATTGGCCTAAGCTCTGTGCATTTTTTGGTTCCTAATATCTTTCTCACCCTTTAGATGAAAAAGCAGCATGGGGTCAGGATGGCCGAGTTGTCTAAGGCGCTGCGTTAAGGCCGCAGTCTCTCCTGGAGGCGTCGGTTCAAATCCCACTTCTGACAAAACTTGAATTCCATTTTCTCTCTCAGTTCCTTTAGAATCTCAGCTAAAAATTGGCAATGTAAATAATATCTGAATAAGTACCAAACTTCAGTTTCAACTGCAAATGCATTTGCCCTATTCTATCTTTAACGTTAATGTAATATTCTTCTAGCACTCGTGGTGTTTTATATTTGTTTTGTGGGGTACTTTAAAAATCTTTTTTATGAAAGAAATGGGTTACATTAAGTCTTGTGATGTTTTAGGTTTCCAATAAGGAGGTTTTAAATTTTATGTCACGTCATTTTCAGATGCTTCATTCAAGAGATGTTTCCACTATAGAATGCAGAGCAAGGGCAAAAATACAAGTGATAGAGCGAGTGAGTGAGAAGGAGTGTTGTGGAAGGAGAGAATGAAACAAAGACAGAGTGAGTGAACGGCAGGGAGGCATAGAAGAGGAGTCTAGTAGTGAAGGAGACCTGCTTTTCCCTGCTCTTGACCTCCCACCCATCCCCAAACAACCACAAACATACCTTCTGTGCAAAGTTGGTATGCAGAATTTCACGCCTCAGCAAGTGAGGGTGAGTCCCAGGCCAGGGGCTAAAGAGCAAAAGAGTGCCTGTGCTCAGACTTTCCCTGCTAGGGATAGTTTATCTGGAACAAACCCTACTCTCTTGTATCCAGCAAGGATCTAGAAATCCTGCATGAATCTGCAAGGCACATTGGCAGCATAAATTTGCATAAACTGCCCCACCTATTGCCTTCCTACTTCCTGTGCTGTAGTTGTTTGTGTAGAGAGAGAGGTTGCAGGCAAGGAAATGTTGTGAGTCGGATACAGGACCCTAAATAGCTGGTGAGAGGTATGTGGTGTTCTAAAAGCATGAAAACTGTATACCTGTGAAATAAAGTGCTTTCGTATGTGTTCTTCTGTGTTTATTGTCCTGTGCATAAAGTTGCACCTTGTGTTTGAAGGTTTAAATTATTTCAGGCTTGCATTGAGGTAGACGTTTCTGAGTAACTTTTATTCATTTCTTAAAAGCATATACTGTCAGGATGGCCGAGAGGTCTAAGGCGCTGTGCTTAGGCCACAGTCTCCTTTGGAGGCGTGGGTTCGAATCCCACTTCTGACATGCCTTTTGGAGATTTAATCTCCTTTATCAGGTTAACATCTGATGGAAGTTGCATCTGTTGGTCTTCACTTGGCACGTTATTCCGTTCTCCTCTTGTCAAGAGAGATGGGGTTTCTCATATATTTAGGTTCTATAACGTCTTGCTGACAAAGCGCAATCCTTACCAAATGAGCATAGGACCCATGTAAGAGGTCATCTGGAAGAGTCATGCTCTTGTATGCCCTGGCCAGACGGGCCCAGCAAATTTGGAAGAATGCCATTCATCTGGTAGACAACTGGACTCCAGCACACTTACAGCAATTTCCTCAGGGCTTTGATCAGGGGCTGCTTAAATTTGCATACTCCACCCTATGTTGTGACTTTGAGATCCCTTGTTGAAATTGCTTTAGCCAGCCAAGAGGTGGCTATTGTCTCAATTTCAAAGCAGCTTTGAGCCGTTCAAGTGGCTGGTGAATAGCACTTTCTCTTTGTTCGCCTCAAAGTTCTAAAGAGTTCTTCATAGGTCCTGCTCTGTACAGATTGTTCAAAGATCTGTTGGAAGTGCATATAATAGGATAAATACATTGAGGGCATTCCTTTTCAGTACCTCACCTGCATGGCTGTCTGGCCTCTGGAAGATGCTGGGAAAGCAAGTCAGGATGGCCGAGTGGTCTAAGGCGCTGCGTTTAGGTCGCAGTCTCCTCTGGAGGCGTGGGTTCAAATCCCACTTCTGACAGTCCTCTGTTTACTCTAATTTTTTTCTTGAGAAATATGATCATTTCCCTCGCAGTGGCTTATAGGATTGTCTTCTTGGAAGAGTGCAGTGAGTTTTTTTCTTGCTCTAGCCACTATTGGCCTAAGCTCTGTGCATTTTTTGGTTCCTAATATCTTTCTCACCCTTTAGATGAAAATGCAGCATGGGGTCAGGATGGCCGAGTGGTCTAAGGCGCTGCGTTAAGGCCGCAGTCTCTCCTGGAGGCGTGGGTTCGAATCCCACTTCTGACAAAACTTGAATTCCATTTTCTCTCTCAGTTCCTTTAGAATCTCAGCTAAAAATTGGCAATGTAAATAATATCTGAATAAGTACCAAACTTCAGTTTCAACTGCAAATGCATTTGCCCTATTCTATCTTTAACGTTAATGTAATATTCTTCTAGCACTCGTGGTGTTTTATATTTGTTTTGTGGGGTACTTTAAAAATCTTTTTTATGAAAGAAATGGGTTACATTAAGTCTTGTGATGTTTTAGGTTTCCAATAAGGAGGTTTTAAATTTTATGTCACGTCATTTTCAGATGCTTCATTCAAGAGATGTTTCCACTATAGAATGCAGAGCAAGGGCAAAAATACAAGTGATAGAGCGAATGAGTGAGAAGGAGTGTTGTGGAAGGAGAGAATGAAACAAAGACAGAGTGAGTGAACGGCAGGGAGGCATAGAAGAGGAGTCTAGTAGTGAAGGAGACCTGCTTTTCCCTGCTCTTGACCTCCCACCCATCCCCAAACAACCACAAACATACCTTCTGTGCAAAGTTGGTATGCAGAATTTCATGCCTCAGCAAGTGAGGGTGAGTCCCAGGCCAGGGGCTAAAGAGCAAAAGAGTGCCTGTGCTCAGACTTTCCCTGCTAGGGATAGTTTATCTGGAACAAGGCCTACTCTCTTGTATCCAGCAAGGATCTAGAAATCCTGCATGAATCTGCAAGGCACATTGGCAGCATAAATTTGCATAAACTGCCCCACCTATTGCCTTCCTACTTCCTGTGCTGTAGTTGTTTGTGTAGAGAGAGAGGTCGCAGGCAAGGAAATGTTGTGAGTCGGATACAGGACCCTAAATAGCTGGTGAGAGGTATGTGGTGTTCTAAAAGCATGAAAACTGTATACCTGTGAAATAAAGTGCTTTCGTATGTGTTCTTCTGTGTTTATTGTCCTGTGCATAAAGTTGCACCTTGTGTTTGAAGGTTTAAATTATTTCAGGCTTGCATGGAGGTAGACGTTTCTGAGTAACTTTTATTCATTTCTTAAAAGCCTATACTGTCAGGATGGCCGAGAGGTCTAAGGTGCTGTGTTTAGGCCACAGTCTCCTTTGGAGGCGTGGGTTCGAATTCCACTTCTGACCTTCCTTTTGGAGATTTAATCTCCTTTATCAGGTTAACATCTGATGGAAGTTGCATCTGTTGGTCTTCACCTGGCACGTTATTCCGTTCTCCTCTTGTCAAGAGAGATGGGGTTTCTCATATATTTAGGTTCTATAACGTCTTGCTGACAAAGCGCAATCCTTACCAAATGAGCATAGGACCCATGTAAGAGGTCATCTGGAAGAGTCATGCTCTTGTATGCCCTGGCCAGACGGGCCCTGCAAATTTGGAAGAATGCCATGCATCTGGTAGACAACTGGACTCCAGCACACTTACAGCAATTTCCTTAGGGCTTTGATCAGGGGCTGCTTAAATTTGCATACTCCACCCTATGTTGTGACTTTGAGATCCCTTGTTGAAATTGCTTTAGCCAGCCAAGAGGTGGCTATTGTCTCAATTTCAAAGCAGCTTTGAGCCGTTCAAGTGGCTGGTGAATAGCACTTTCTCTTTGTTCGCCTCAAAGTTCTAAAGAGTTCTCCATAGGTCCTGCTCTGTACAGATTGTTCAAAGATCTGTTGGAAGTGCATATAATAGGATAAATAAATTGAGGGCATTCCTTTTCAGTACCTCACCTGCATGGCTGTCTGGCCTCTGGAAGATGCTGGGAAAGCAAGTCAGGATGGCCGAGTGGTCTAAGGCGCTGCGTTCAGGTCGCAGTCTCCTCTGGAGGCGTGGGTTCAAATCCCACTTCTGACAGTCCTGTGTTTACTCTAATTATTTTCTTGAGAAATATGATAATTTCCCTCGCAGTGGCTTATAGGATTGTCTTCTTGGAAGAGTGCAGTGAGTTTTTTTCTTGCTCTAGCCACTATTGCCCTCAGCTCTGTGCATTTTTTGGTTCCTAATATCTTTCTCACCCTTTAGATGAAAAAGCAGCATGGGGTCAGGATGGCCGAGTGGTCTAAGGCGCTGCGTTAAGGCCGCAGTCTCTCCTGGAGGCGTGGGTTCGAATCCCACTTCTGACAAAACTTGAATTCCATTTTCTCTCTCAGTTCCTTTAGAATCTCAGCTAAAAATTGGCAATGTAAATAATATCTGAATAAGTACCAAACTTCAGTTTCAACTGCAAATGCATTTGCCCTATTCTATCTTTAACGTTAATGTAATATTCTTCTAGCACTCGTGGTGTTTTATATTTGTTTTGTGGGGTACTTTAAAAATCTTTTTTATGAAAGAAATGGGTTACATTAAGTCTTGTGATGTTTTAGGTTTCCAATAAGGAGGTTTTAAATTTTATGTCACGTCATTTTCAGATGCTTCATTCAAGAGATGTTTCCACTATAGAATGCAGAGCAAGGGCAAAAATACAAGTGATAGAGCGAGTGAGTGAGAAGGAGTGTTGTGGAAGGAGAGAATGAAACAAAGACAGAGTGAGTGAACGGCAGGGAGGCATAGAAGAGGAGTCTAGTAGTGAAGGAGACCTGCTTTTCCCTGCTCTTGACCTCCCACCCATCCCCAAACAACCACAAACATACCTTCTGTGCAAAGTTGGTATGCAGAATTTCACGCCTCAGCAAGTGAGGGTGAGTCCCAGGCCAGGGGCTAAAGAGCAAAGGAGTGCCTGTGCTCAGACTTTCCCTGCTAGGGATAGTTTATCTGGAACAAACCCTACTCTCTTGTATCCAGCAAGGATCTAGAAATCCTGCATGAATCTGCAAGGCACATTGGCAGCATAAATTTGCATAAACTGCCCCACCTATTGCCTTCCTACTTCCTGTGCTGTAGTTGTTTGTGTAGAGAGAGAGGTCGCAGCCAAGGAAATGTTGTGAGTCGGATACAGGACCCTAAATAGCTGGTGAGAGGTATGTGGTGTTCTAAAAGCATGAAAACTGTATACCTGTGAAATAAAGTGCTTTCGTATGTGTTCTTCTGTGTTTATTGTCCTGTGCATAAAGTTGCACCTTGTGTTTGAAGGTTTAAATTATTTCAGGCTTGCATTGAGGTAGACGTTTCTGAGTAACTTTTATTCATTTCTTAAAAGCATATACTGTCAGAATGGCCGAGAGGTCTAAGGCGCTGTGTTTAGGCCACAGTCTCCTTTGGAGGCGTGGGTTCGAATCCCACTTCTGACATGCCTTTTGGAGATTTAATCTCCTTTATCAGGTTAACATCTGATGGAAGTTGCATCTGTTGGTCTTCACTTGGCACGTTATTCCGTTCTCCTCTTGTCAAGAGAGATGGGGTTTCTCATATATTTAGGTTCTATAACGTCTTGCTGACAAAGCGCAATCCTTACCAAATGAGCATAGGACCCATGTAAGAGGTCATCTGGAAGAGTCATGCTCTTGTATGCCCTGGCCAGACGGGCCCAGCAAATTTGGAAGAATGCCATTCATCTGGTAGACAACTGGACTCCAGCACACTTACAGCAATTTCCTCAGGGCTTTGATCAGGGGCTGCTTAAATTTGCATACTCCACCCTATGTTGTGACTTTGAGATCCCTTGTTGAAATTGCTTTAGCCAGCCAAGAGGTGGCTATTGTCTCAATTTCAAAGCAGCTTTGAGCCGTTCAAGTGGCTGGTGAATAGCACTTTCTCTTTGTTCGCCTCAAAGTTCTAAAGAGTTCTCCATAGGTCCTGCTCTGTACAGATTGTTCAAAGATCTGTTGGAAGTGCATATAATAGGATAAATAAATTGAGGGCATTCCTTTTCAGTACCTCACCTGCATGGCTGTCTGGCCTCTGGAAGATGCTGGGAAAGCAAGTCAGGATGGCCGAGTGGTCTACGGCGCTGCGTTCAGGTCGTAGTCTCCTCTGGAGGCGTGGGTTCAAATCCCACTTCTGACAGTCCTCTGTTTACTCTAATTTTTTTCTTGAGAAATATGATCATTTCCCTCGCAGTGGCTTATAGGATTGTCTTCTTGGAAGAGTGCAGTGAGTTTTTTTCTTGCTCTAGCCACTATTGGCCTAAGCTCTGTGCATTTTTTGGTTCCTAATATCTTTCTCACCCTTTAGATGAAAATGCATCATGGGGTCAGGATGGCCGAGTGGTCTAAGGCGCTGCGTTAAGGCCGCAGTCTCTCCTGGAGGCGTGGGTTCGAATCCCACTTCTGACTAAACTTGAATTCCATTTTCTCTCTCAGTTCCTTTAGAATCTCAGCTAAAAATTGGCAATGTAAATAATATCTGAATAAGTACCAAACTTCAGTTTCAACTGCAAATGCATTTGCCCTATTCTATCTTTAACGTTAATGTAATATTCTTCTAGCACTCGTGGTGTTTTATATTTGTTTTGTGGGGTACTTTAAAAATCTTTTTTATGAAAGAAATGGGTTACATTAAGTCTTGTGATGTTTTAGGTTTCCAATAAGGAGGTTTTAAATTTTATGTCACGTCATTTTCAGATGCTTCATTCAAGAGATGTTTCCACTATAGAATGCAGAGCAAGGGCAAAAATACAAGTGATAGAGCGAGTGAGTGAGAAGGAGTGTTGTGGAAGGAGAGAATGAAACAAAGACAGAGTGAGTGAATGGCAGGGAGGCATAGAAGAGGAGTCTAGTAGTGAAGGAGACCTGCTTTTCCCTGCTCTTGACCTCCCACCCATCCCCAAACAACCACAAACATACCTTCTGTGCAAAGTTGGTATGCAGAATTTCATGCCTCAGCAAGTGACGGTGAGTCCCAGGCCAGGGGCTAAAGAGCAAAAGAGTGCCTGTGCTCAGACTTTCCCTGCTAGGGATAGTTTATCTGGAACAAGGCCTACTCTCTTGTATCCAGCAAGGATCTAGAAATCCTGCATGAATCTGCAAGGCACATTGGCAGCATAAATTTGCATAAACTGCCCCACCTATTGCCTTCCTACTTCCTGTGCTGTAGTTGTTTGTGTAGAGAGAGAGGTCGCAGGCAAGGAAATGTTGTGAGTCGGATACAGGACCCTAAATAGCTGGTGAGAGGTATGTGGTGTTCTAAAAGCATGAAAACTGTATACCTGTGAAATAAAGTGCTTTCGTATGTGTTCTTCTGTGTTTATTGTCCTGTGCATAAAGTTGCACCTTGTGTTTGAAGGTTTAAATTATTTCAGGCTTGCATGGAGGTAGACGTTTCTGAGTAACTTTTATTCATTTATTAAAAGCCTATACTGTCAGGATGGCCGAGAGGTCTAAGGCGCTGTGTTTAGGCCACAGTCTCCTTTGGAGGCGTGGGTTCGAATCTCCTTCTGACATGCCTTTTGGAGATTTAATCTCCTTTATCAGGTTAACATCTGATGGAAGTTGCATCTGTTGGTCTTCACTTGGCACTTTATTCCGTTCTCCTCTTGTCAAGAGAGATGGGGTTTCTCATATATTTAGGTTCTATAACGTCTTGCTGACAAAACGCAATCCTTACCAAATGAGCATAGGACCCATGTAAGAGGTCATCTGGAAGAGTCATGCTCTTGTATGCCCTGGCCAGACGGGCCCTGCAAATTTGGAAGAATGCCATTCATCTGGTAGACAACTGGACTCCAGCACACTTACAGCAATCTCCTCAGGGCTTTGATCAGGGGCTGCTTAAATTTGCATACTCCACCCTATGTTGTGACTTTGAGATCCCTTGTTGAAATTGCTTTAGCCAGCCAAGAGGTGGTTATTGTCTCAATTTCAAAGCAGCTTTGAGCCGTTCAAGTGGCTGGTGAATAGCACTTTCTCTTTGTTTGCCTCAAAGTTCTAAAGAGTTCTCCATAGGTCCTGCTCTGTACAGATTGTTCAAAGATCTGTTGGAAGTGCATATAATAGGATAAATAAATTGAGGGCATTCCTTTTCAGTACCTCACCTGCATGGCTGTCTGGCCTCTGGAAGATGCTGGGAAAGCAAGTCAGGATGGCCGAGTGGTCTAAGGCGCTGCGTTCAGGTCGCAGTCTTCTCTGGAGGCGTGGGTTCAAATCCCACTTCTGACAGTCCTGTGTTTACTCTAATTTTTTTCTTGAGAAATATGATCATTTCCCTCGCAGTGGCTTATAGGATTGTCTTCTTGGAAGAGTGCAGTGAGTTTTTTTCTTGCTCTAGCCACTATTGGCCTAAGCTCTGTGCATTTTTTGGTTCCTAATATCTTTCTCACCCTTTAGATGAAAAAACACCATGGGGTCAGGATGGCCGAGTGGTCTAAGGCGCTGCGTTAAGGCCGCAGTCTCTCCTGGAGGCGTGGGTTCGAATCCCACTTCTGACAAAACTTGAATTCCATTTTCTCTCTCAGTTCCTTTAGAATCTCAGCTAAAAATTGGCAATGTAAATAATATCTGAATAAGTACCAAACTTCAGTTTCAACTGCAAATGCATTTGCCCTATTCTATCTTTAACGTTAATGTAATATTCTTCTAGCACTCGTGGTGTTTTATATTTCTTTTGTGGGGTACTTTAAAAATCTTTTTTATGAAAGAAATGGGTTACATTAAGTCTTGTGATGTTTTAGGTTTCCAATAAGGAGGTTTTAAATTTTATGTCACGTCATTTTCAGATGCTTCATTCAAGAGCTGTTTCCACTATATAATGCAGAGCAAGGGCAAAAATACAAGTGATAGAGCGAGTGAGTGAGAAGGAGTGTTGTGGAAGGAGAGAATGAAACAAAGACAGAGTGAGTGAATGGCAGGGAGGCATAGAAGAGGAGTCTAGTAGTGAAGGAGACCTGCTTTTCCCTGCTCTTGACCTCCCACCCATCCCCAAACAACCACAAACATACCTTCTGTGCAAAGTTGGTATGCAGAATTTCACGCCTCAGCAAGTGAGGGTGAGTCCCAGGCCAGGGGCTAAAGAGCAAAAGAGTGCCTGTGCTCAGACTTTCCCTGCTAGGGATAGTTTATCTGGAACAAGGCCTACTCTCTTGTATCCAGCAAGGATCTAGAAATCCTGCATGAATCTGCAAGGCACAATGGCAGCATAAATTTGCATAAACTGCCCCACCTATTGCCTTCCTACTTCCTGTGCTGTAGTTGTTTGTGTAGAGAGAGAGGTCGCAGGCAAGGAAATGTTGTGAGTCGGATACAGGACCCTAAATAGCTGGTGAGAGGTATGTGGTGTTCTAAAAGCATGAAAACTGTATACCTGTGAAATAAAGTGCTTTCGTATGTGTTCTTCTGTGTTTATTGTCCTGTGCATAAAGTTGCACCTTGTGTTTGAAGGTTTAAATTATTTCAGGCTTGCATGGAGGTAGACGTTTCTGAGTAACTTTTATTCATTTCTTAAAATCCTATACTGTCAGGATGGCCGAGAGGTCTAAGGTGCTGTGTTTAGGCCACAGTCTCCTTTGGAGGCGTGGGTTCGAATCCTACTTCTGACATGCCTTTTGGAGATTTAATCTCCTTTATCAGGTTAACATCTGATGGAAGTTGCATCTGTTGGTCTTCACCTGGCACGTTATTCCGTTCTCCTCTTGTCAAGAGAGATGGGCTTTCTCATATATTTAGGTTCTATAACGTCTTGCTAACAAAGCGCAATCCTTACCAAATGAGCATAGGACCCATGTAAGAGGTCATCTGGAAGAGTCATGCTCTTGTATGCCCTGGCCAGACGGGCCCTGCAAATTTGGAAGAATGCCATGCATCTGGTAGACAACTGGACTCCAGCACACTTACAGCAATTTCCTTAGGGCTTTGATCAGGGGCTGCTTAAATTTGCATACTCCACCCTATGTTGTGACTTTGAGATCCCTTGTTGAAATTGCTTTAGCCAGCCAAGAGGTGGCTATTGTCTCAATTTCAAAGCAGCTTTGAGCCGTTCAAGTGGCTGGTGAATAGCACTTTCTCTTTGTTCGCCTCAAAGTTCTAAAGAGTTCTCCATAGGTCCTGCTCTGTACAGATTGTTCAAAGATCTGTTGGAAGTGCATATAATAGGATAAATAAATTGAGGGCATTCCTTTTCAGTACCTCACCTGCATGGCTGTCTGGCCTCTGGAAGATGCTGGGAAAGCAAGTCAGGATGGCCGAGTGGTCTAAGGTGCTGCGTTCAGGTCGCAGTCTCCTCTGGAGGCGTGGGTTCAAATCCCACTTCTGACCGTCCTGTGTTTACTCTAATTTTTTTCTTGAGAAATATGATCATTTCCCTCGCAGTGGCTTATAGGATTGTCTTCTTGGAAGAGTGCAGTGAGTTTTTTTCTTGCTCTAGCCACTATTGGCCTAAGCTCTGTGCATTTTTTGGTTCCTAATATCTTTCTCACCCTTTAGATGAAAAAGCAGCATGGGGTCAGGATGGCCGAGTGGTCTAAGGCGCTGCGTTAAGGCCGCAGTCTCTCCTGGAGGCGTGGGTTCAAATCCCACTTCTGTCAAAACTTGAATTCTATTTTCTCTCTCAGTTCCTTTAGAATCTCAGCTAAAAATTGGCAATGTAAATAATATCTGAATAAGTACCAAACTTCAGTTTCAACTGCAAATGCATTTGCCCTATTCTATCTTTAACGTTAATGTAATATTCTTCTAGCACTCGTGGTGTTTTATATTTCTTTTGTGGGGTACTTTAAAAATCTTTTTTATGAAAGAAATGGGTTACATTAAGTCTTGTGATGTTTTAGGTTTCCAATAAGGAGGTTTTAAATTTTATGTCACGTCATTTTCAGATGCTTCTTTCAAGAGATGTTTCTACTATAGAATGCAGAGCAAGGGCAAAAATACAAGTGATAGAGCGAGTGAGTGAGAAGGAGTGTTGTGGAAGGAGAGAATGAAACAAAGACAGAGTGAGTGAATGGCAGGGAGGCATAGAAGAGGAGTCTAGTAGTGAAGGAGACCTGCTTTTCCCTGCTCTTGACCTCCCACCCATCCCCAAACAACCACAAACATACCTTCTGTGCAAAGTTGGTATGCAGAATTTCACGCCTCAGCAAGTGAGGGTGAGTCCCAGGCCAGGGGCTAAAGAGCAAAAGAGTGCCTGTGCTCAGACTTTCCCTGCTAGGGATAGTTTATCTGGAACAAGGCCTACTCTCTTGTATCCAGCAAGGATCTAGAAATCCTGCATGAATCTGCAAGGCACATTGGCAGCATAAATTTGCATAAACTGCCCCACCTATTGCTTTCCTACTTCCTGTGCTGTAGTTGTTTGTGTAGAGAGAGAGGTCGCAGGCAAGGAAATGTTGTGAGTCGGATACAGGACCCTAAATAGCTGGTGAGAGGTATGTGGTGTTCTAAAAGCATGAAAACTGTATACCTGTGAAATAAAGTGCTTTCGTATGTGTTCTTCTGTGTTTATTGTCCTGTGCATAAAGTTGCACCTTGTGTTTGAAGGTTTAAATTATTTCAGGCTTGCATGGAGGTAGACGTTTCTGAGTAACTTTTATTCATTTCTTAAAAGCCTATACTGTCAGGATGTCCGAGAGGTCTAAGGTGCTGTGTTTAGGCCACAGTATCCTTTGGAGGCGTCGCTTCGAATCCCACTTCTGACATGCCTTTTGGAGATTTAATCTCCTTTATCAGGTTAACATCTGATGGAAGTTGCATCTGTTGGTCTTCACCTGGCACGTTATTCCGTTCTCCTCTTGTCAAGAGAGATGGGGTTTCTCATATATTTAGGTTCTATAACGTCTTGCTGACAAAGCGCAATCCTTACCAAATGAGCATAGGACCCATGTAAGAGGTCATCTGGAAGAGTCATGCTCTTGTATGCCCTGGCCAGACGGGCCCTGCAAATTTGGAAGAATGCCATGCATCTGGTAGACAACTGGACTCCAGCACACTTACAGCAATTTCCTTAGGGCTTTGATCAGGGGCTGCTTAAATTTGCATACTCCACCCTATGTTGTGACTTTGAGATCCCTTGTTGAAATTGCTTTAGCCAGCCAAGAGGTGGCTATTGTCTCAATTTCAAAGCAGCTTTGAGCCGTTCAAGTGGCTGGTGAATAGCACTTTCTCTTTGTTCGCCTCAAAGTTCTAAAGAGTTCTCCATAGGTACTGCTCTGTACAGATTGTTCAAAGATCTGTTGGAAGTGCATATAATAGGATAAATAAATTGAGGGCATTCCTTTTCAGTACCTCACCTGCATGGCTGTCTGGCCTCTGGAAGATGCTGGGAAAGCAAGTCAGGATGGCCGAGTGGTCTAAGGCGCTGCGTTCAGGTCGCAGTCTCCTCTGGAGGCGTGGGTTCAAATCCCACTTCTGACAGTCCTGTGTTTACTCTAATTTTTTTCTTGAGAAATATGATCATTTCCCTCGCAGTGGCTTATAGGATTGTCTTCTTGGAAGAGTGCAGTGAGTTTTTTTCTTGCTCTAGCCACTATTGGCCTAAGCTCTGTGCATTTTTTGGTTCCTAATATCTTTCTCACCCTTTAGATGAAAAAGCAGCATGGGATCAGGATGGCCGAGTGGTCTAAGGCGCTGCGTTAAGGCCGCAGTCTCTCCTGGAGGCGTGGGTTTGAATCCCACTTCTGACAAAACTTGAATTCCATTTTCTCTCTCAGTTCCTTTAGAATCTCAGCAAAAAAATTGGCAATGTAAATAATATCTGAATAAGTACCAAACTTCAGTTTCAACTGCAAATGCATTTGCCCTATTCTATCTTTAACGTTAATGTAATATTCTTCTAGCACTCGTGGTGTTTTATATTTCTTTTGTGGGGTACTTTAAAAATCTTTTTTATGAAAGAAATGGGTTACATTAAGTCTTGTGATGTTTTAGGTTTCCAATAAGGAGGTTTTAAATTTTATGTCACGTCATTTTCAGATGCTTCATTCAAGAGATGTTTCCACTATAGAATGCAGAGCAAGGGCAAAAATACAAGTGATAGAGCGAGTGAGTGAGAAGGAGTGTTGTGGAAGGAGAGAATGAAACAAAGACAGAGTGAGTGAACGGCAGGGAGGCATAGAAGAGGAGTCTAGTAGTGAAGGAGACCTGCTTTTCCCTGCTCTTGACCTCCCACCCATCCCCAAAAAACCACAAACATACCTTCTGTGCAAAGTTGGTATGCAGAATTTCACGCCTCAGCAAGTGAGGGTGAGTCCCAGGCCAGGGGCTAAAGAGCAAAAGAGTGCCTGTGCTCAGACTTTCCCTGCTAGGGATAGTTTATCTGGAACAAGGCCTACTCTCTTGTATCCAGCAAGGATCTAGAAATCCTGCATGAATCTGCAAGGCACATTGGCAGCATAAATTTGCATAAACTGCCCCACCTATTGCCTTCCTACTTCCTGTGCTGTAGTTGTTTGTGTAGAGAGAGAGGTCGCAGGCAAGGAAATGTTGTGAGTCGGATACAGGACCCTAAATAGCTGGTGAGAGGTATGTGGTGTTCTAAAAGCATGAAAACTGTATACCTGTGAAATAAAGTGCTTTCGTATGTGTTCTTCTGTGTTTATTGTCCTGTGCATAAAGTTGCACCTTGTGTTTGAAGGTTTAAATTATTTCAGGCTTGCATGGAGGTAGACGTTTCTGAGTAACTTTTATTCATTTCTTAAAAGCCTATACTGTCAGGATGGCCGAGAGGTCTAAGTCGCTGTGTTTAGGCCATAGTCTCCTTTGGAGGCGTGGGTACGAATCCCACTTCTGACATGCCTTTTGGAGATTTAATCTCCTTTATCAGGTTAACATCTGATGGAAGTTGCATCTGTTGGTCTTCACTTGGCACGTTATTCCGTTCTCCTCTTGTCAAGAGAGATGGGGTTTCTCATATATTTAGGTTCTATAACGTCTTGCTGACAAAGCTCAATCCTTACCAAATGAGCATAGGACCCATGTAAGAGGTCATCTGGAAGAGTCATGCTCTTGTATGCCCTGGCCAGACGGGCCCTGCAAATTTGGAAGAATGCCATTCATCTGGTAGACAACTGGACTCCAGCACACTTACAGCAATTTCCTCAGGGCTTTGATCAGGGGCTGCTTAAATTTGCATACTCCACCCTATGTTGTGACTTTGAGATCCCTTGTTGAAATTGCTTTAGCCAGCCAAGAGGTGGCTATTGTCTCAATTTCAAAGCAGCTTTGAGCCGTTCAAGTGGCTGGTGAATAGCACTTTCTCTTTGTTCGCCTCAAAGTTCTAAAGAGTTCTCCATAGGTCCTGCTCTGTACAGATTGTTCAAAGATCTGTTGGAAGTGCATATAATAGGATAAATAAATTGAGGGCATTCCTTTTCAGTACCTCACCTGCATGGCTGTCTGGCCTCTGGAAGAAGATGGGAAAGCAAGTCAGGATGGCCGAGTGGTCTAAGGTGCAGCGTTCAGGTCGCAGTCTCCTCTGGAGGTGTGGGTTCAAATCCAACTTCTGACAGTCCTGTGTTTACTCTACTTTTTTTCTTGAGAAATATGATCATTTCCCTCGCAGTGGCTTATAGGATTGTCTTCTTGGAAGAGTGCAGTGAGTTTTTTTCTTGCTCTAGCCACTATTGGCCTAAGCTCTGTGCATTTTTTGGTTCCTAATATATTTCTCACCCTTTAGATGAAAAAGCAGCATGGAGTCAGGATGGCCGAGTGGTCTAAGGCGCTGCGTTAAGGCCGCTGTCTCTCCTGGAGGCGTGGGTTCGAATCCCACTTCTGACAAAACTTGAATTCCATTTTCTCTCTCAGTTCCTTTAGAATCTCAGCTAAAAATTGGCAATGTAAATAATATCTGAATAAGTACCAAACTTCAGTTTCAACTGCAAATGCATTTGCCCTATTCTATCTTTAACGTTAATGTAATATTCTTCTAGCACTCGTGGTGTTTTATATTTGTTTTGTGGGGTACTTTAAAAATCTTTTTTATGAAAGAAATGGGTTACATTAAGTCTTGTGATGTTTTAGGTTTCCAATAAGGAGGTTTTAAATTTTATGTCACGTCATTTTCAGATGCTTCATTCAAGAGATGTTTCCACTATAGAATGCAGAGCAAGGGCAAAAATACAAGTGATAGAGCGAGTGAGTGAGAAGGAGTGTTGTGGAAGGAGAGAATGAAACAAAGACAGAGTGAGTGAATGGCAGGGAGGCATAGAAGAGGAGTCTAGTAGTGAAGGAGACCTGCTTTTCCCTGCTCTTGACCTCCCACCCATCCCCAAACAACCACAAACATACCTTCTGTGCAAAGTTGGTATGCAGAATTTCATGCCTCAGCAAGTGACGGTGAGTCCCAGGCCAGGGGCTAAAGAGCAAAAGAGTGCCTGTGCTCAGACTTTCCCTGCTAGGGATAGTTTATCTGGAACAAGGCCTACTCTCTTGTATCCAGCAAGGATCTAGAAATCCTGCATGAATCTGCAAGGCACATTGGCAGCATAAATTTGCATAAACTGCCCCACCTATTGCCTTCCTACTTCCTGTGCTGTAGTTGTTTGTGTAGAGAGAGAGGTCGCAGGCAAGGAAATGTTGTGAGTCGGATACAGGACCCTAAATAGCTGGTGAGAGGTATGTGGTGTTCTAAAAGCATGAAAACTGTATACCTGTGAAATAAAGTGCTTTCGTATGTGTTCTTCTGTGTTTATTGTCCTGTGCATAAAGTTGCACCTTGTGTTTGAAGGTTTAAATTATTTCAGGCTTGCATGGAGGTAGACGTTTCTGAGTAACTTTTATTCATTTATTAAAAGCCTATACTGTCAGGATGGCCGAGAGGTCTAAGGCGCTGTGTTTAGGCCACAGTCTCCTTTGGAGGCGTGGGTTCGAATCCCCTTCTGACATGCCTTTTGGAGATTTAATCTCCTTTATCAGGTTAACATCTGATGGAAGTTGCATCTGTTGGTCTTCACTTGGCACTTTATTCCGTTCTCCTCTTGTCAAGAGAGATGGGGTTTCTCATATATTTAGGTTCTATAACGTCTTGCTGACAAAACGCAATCCTTACCAAATGAGCATAGGACCCATGTAAGAGGTCATCTGGAAGAGTCATGCTCTTGTATGCCCTGGCCAGACGGGCCCTGCAAATTTGGAAGAATGCCATTCATCTGGTAGACAACTGGACTCCAGCACACTTACAGCAATCTCCTCAGGGCTTTGATCAGGGGCTGCTTAAATTTGCATACTCCACCCTATGTTGTGACTTTGAGATCCCTTGTTGAAATTGCTTTAGCCAGCCAAGAGGTGGTTATTGTCTCAATTTCAAAGCAGCTTTGAGCCGTTCAAGTGGCTGGTGAATAGCACTTTCTCTTTGTTTGCCTCAAAGTTCTAAAGAGTTCTCCATAGGTCCTGCTCTGTACAGATTGTTCAAAGATCTGTTGGAAGTGCATATAATAGGATAAATAAATTGAGGGCATTCCTTTTCAGTACCTCACCTGCATGGCTGTCTGGCCTCTGGAAGATGCTGGGAAAGCAAGTCAGGATGGCCGAGTGGTCTAAGGCGCTGCGTTCAGGTCGCAGTCTTCTCTGGAGGCGTGGGTTCAAATCCCACTTCTGACAGTCCTGTGTTTACTCTAATTTTTTTCTTGAGAAATATGATCATTTCCCTCGCAGTGGCTTATAGGATTGTCTTCTTGGAAGAGTGCAGTGAGTTTTTTTCTTGCTCTAGCCACTATTGGCCTAAGCTCTGTGCATTTTTTGGTTCCTAATATCTTTCTCACCCTTTAGATGAAAAAGCACCATGGGGTCAGGATGGCCGAGTGGTCTAAGGCGCTGCGTTAAGGCCGCAGTCTCTCCTGGAGGCGTGGGTTCGAATCCCACTTCTGACAAAACTTGAATTCCATTTTCTCTCTCAGTTCCTTTAGAATCTCAGCTAAAAATTGGCAATGTAAATAATATCTGAATAAGTACCAAACTTCAGTTTCAACTGCAAATGCATTTGCCCTATTCTATCTTTAACGTTAATGTAATATTCTTCTAGCACTCGTGGTGTTTTATATTTCTTTTGTGGGGTACTTTAAAAATCTTTTTTATGAAAGAAATGGGTTACATTAAGTCTTGTGATGTTTTAGGTTTCCAATAAGGAGGTTTTAAATTTTATGTCACGTCATTTTCAGATGCTTCATTCAAGAGCTGTTTCCACTATATAATGCAGAGCAAGGGCAAAAATACAAGTGATAGAGCGAGTGAGTGAGAAGGAGTGTTGTGGAAGGAGAGAATGAAACAAAGACAGAGTGAGTGAATGGCAGGGAGGCATAGAAGAGGAGTCTAGTAGTGAAGGAGACCTGCTTTTCCCTGCTCTTGACCTCCCACCCATCCCCAAACAACCACAAACATACCTTCTGTGCAAAGTTGGTATGCAGAATTTCACGCCTCAGCAAGTGAGGGTGAGTCCCAGGCCAGGGGCTAAAGAGCAAAAGAGTGCCTGTGCTCAGACTTTCCCTGCTAGGGATAGTTTATCTGGAACAAGGCCTACTCTCTTGTATCCAGCAAGGATCTAGAAATCCTGCATGAATCTGCAAGGCACAATGGCAGCATAAATTTGCATAAACTGCCCCACCTATTGCCTTCCTACTTCCTGTGCTGTAGTTGTTTGTGTAGAGAGAGAGGTCGCAGGCAAGGAAATGTTGTGAGTCGGATACAGGACCCTAAATAGCTGGTGAGAGGTATGTGGTGTTCTAAAAGCATGAAAACTGTATACCTGTGAAATAAAGTGCTTTCGTATGTGTTCTTCTGTGTTTATTGTCCTGTGCATAAAGTTGCACCTTGTGTTTGAAGGTTTAAATTATTTCAGGCTTGCATGGAGGTAGACGTTTCTGAGTAACTTTTATTCATTTCTTAAAATCCTATACTGTCAGGATGGCCGAGAGGTCTAAGGTGCTGTGTTTAGGCCACAGTCTCCTTTGGAGGCGTGGGTTCGAATCCTACTTCTGACATGCCTTTTGGAGATTTAATCTCCTTTATCAGGTTAACATCTGATGGAAGTTGCATCTGTTGGTCTTCACCTGGCACGTTATTCCGTTCTCCTCTTGTCAAGAGAGATGGGCTTTCTCATATATTTAGGTTCTATAACGTCTTGCTAACAAAGCGCAATCCTTACCAAATGAGCATAGGACCCATGTAAGAGGTCATCTGGAAGAGTCATGCTCTTGTATGCCCTGGCCAGACGGGCCCTGCAAATTTGGAAGAATGCCATGCATCTGGTAGACAACTGGACTCCAGCACACTTACAGCAATTTCCTTAGGGCTTTGATCAGGGGCTGCTTAAATTTGCATACTCCACCCTATGTTGTGACTTTGAGATCCCTTGTTGAAATTGCTTTAGCCAGCCAAGAGGTGGCTATTGTCTCAATTTCAAAGCAGCTTTGAGCCGTTCAAGTGGCTGGTGAATAGCACTTTCTCTTTGTTCGCCTCAAAGTTCTAAAGAGTTCTCCATAGGTCCTGCTCTGTACAGATTGTTCAAAGATCTGTTGGAAGTGCATATAATAGGATAAATAAATTGAGGGCATTCCTTTTCAGTACCTCACCTGCATGGCTGTCTGGCCTCTGGAAGATGCTGGGAAAGCAAGTCAGGATGGCCGAGTGGTCTAAGGCGCTGCGTTCAGGTCGCAGTCTCCTCTGGAGGCGTGGGTTCAAATCCCACTTCTGACCGTCCTGTGTTTACTCTAATTTTTTTCTTGAGAAATATGATCATTTCCCTCGCAGTGGCTTATAGGATTGTCTTCTTGGAAGAGTGCAGTGAGTTTTTTTCTTGCTCTAGCCACTATTGGCCTAAGCTCTGTGCATTTTTTGGTTCCTAATATCTTTCTCACCCTTTAGATGAAAAAGCAGCATGGGGTCAGGATGGCCGAGTGGTCTAAGGCGCTGCGTTAAGGCCGCAGTCTCTCCTGGAGGCGTGGGTTCAAATCCCACTTCTGTCAAAACTTGAATTCTATTTTCTCTCTCAGTTCCTTTAGAATCTCAGCTAAAAATTGGCAATGTAAATAATATCTGAATAAGTACCAAACTTCAGTTTCAACTGCAAATGCATTTGCCCTATTCTATCTTTAACGTTAATGTAATATTCTTCTAGCACTCGTGGTGTTTTATATTTCTTTTGTGGGGTACTTTAAAAATCTTTTTTATGAAAGAAATGGGTTACATTAAGTCTTGTGATGTTTTAGGTTTCCAATAAGGAGGTTTTAAATTTTATGTCACGTCATTTTCAGATGCTTCTTTCAAGAGATGTTTCTACTATAGAATGCAGAGCAAGGGCAAAAATACAAGTGATAGAGCGAGTGAGTGAGAAGGAGTGTTGTGGAAGGAGAGAATGAAACAAAGACAGAGTGAGTGAATGGCAGGGAGGCATAGAAGAGGAGTCTAGTAGTGAAGGAGACCTGCTTTTCCCTGCTCTTGACCTCCCACCCATCCCCAAACAACCACAAACATACCTTCTGTGCAAAGTTGGTATGCAGAATTTCACGCCTCAGCAAGTGAGGGTGAGTCCCAGGCCAGGGGCTAAAGAGCAAAAGAGTGCCTGTGCTCAGACTTTCCCTGCTAGGGATAGTTTATCTGGAACAAGGCCTACTCTCTTGTATCCAGCAAGGATCTAGAAATCCTGCATGAATCTGCAAGGCACATTGGCAGCATAAATTTGCATAAACTGCCCCACCTATTGCTTTCCTACTTCCTGTGCTGTAGTTGTTTGTGTAGAGAGAGAGGTCGCAGGCAAGGAAATGTTGTGAGTCGGATACAGGACCCTAAATAGCTGGTGAGAGGTATGTGGTGTTCTAAAAGCATGAAAACTGTATACCTGTGAAATAAAGTGCTTTCGTATGTGTTCTTCTGTGTTTATTGTCCTGTGCATAAAGTTGCACCTTGTGTTTGAAGGTTTAAATTATTTCAGGCTTGCATGGAGGTAGACGTTTCTGAGTAACTTTTATTCATTTCTTAAAAGCCTATACTGTCAGGATGTCCGAGAGGTCTAAGGTGCTGTGTTTAGGCCACAGTATCCTTTGGAGGCGTGGCTTCGAATCCCACTTCTGACATGCCTTTTGGAGATTTAATCTCCTTTATCAGGTTAACATCTGATGGAAGTTGCATCTGTTGGTCTTCACCTGGCACGTTATTCCGTTCTCCTCTTGTCAAGAGAGATGGGGTTTCTCATATATTTAGGTTCTATAACGTCTTGCTGACAAAGCGCAATCCTTACCAAATGAGCATAGGACCCATGTAAGAGGTCATCTGGAAGAGTCATGCTCTTGTATGCCCTGGCCAGACGGGCCCTGCAAATTTGGAAGAATGCCATGCATCTGGTAGACAACTGGACTCCAGCACACTTACAGCAATTTCCTTAGGGCTTTGATCAGGGGCTGCTTAAATTTGCATACTCCACCCTATGTTGTGACTTTGAGATCCCTTGTTGAAATTGCTTTAGCCAGCCAAGAGGTGGCTATTGTCTCAATTTCAAAGCAGCTTTGAGCCGTTCAAGTGGCTGGTGAATAGCACTTTCTCTTTGTTCGCCTCAAAGTTCTAAAGAGTTCTCCATAGGTACTGCTCTGTACAGATTGTTCAAAGATCTGTTGGAAGTGCATATAATAGGATAAATAAATTGAGGGCATTCCTTTTCAGTACCTCACCTGCATGGCTGTCTGGCCTCTGGAAGATGCTGGGAAAGCAAGTCAGGATGGCCGAGTGGTCTAAGGCGCTGCGTTCAGGTCGCAGTCTCCTCTGGAGGCGTGGGTTCAAATCCCACTTCTGACAGTCCTGTGTTTACTCTAATTTTTTTCTTGAGAAATATGATCATTTCCCTCGCAGTGGCTTATAGGATTGTCTTCTTGGAAGAGTGCAGTGAGTTTTTTTCTTGCTCTAGCCACTATTGGCCTAAGCTCTGTGCATTTTTTGGTTCCTAATATCTTTCTCACCCTTTAGATGAAAAAGCAGCATGGGATCAGGATGGCCGAGTGGTCTAAGGCGCTGCGTTAAGGCCGCAGTCTCTCCTGGAGGCGTGGGTTTGAATCCCACTTCTGACAAAACTTGAATTCCATTTTCTCTCTCAGTTCCTTTAGAATCTCAGCAAAAAAATTGGCAATGTAAATAATATCTGAATAAGTACCAAACTTCAGTTTCAACTGCAAATGCATTTGCCCTATTCTATCTTTAACGTTAATGTAATATTCTTCTAGCACTCGTGGTGTTTTATATTTCTTTTGTGGGGTACTTTAAAAATCTTTTTTATGAAAGAAATGGGTTACATTAAGTCTTGTGATGTTTTAGGTTTCCAATAAGGAGGTTTTAAATTTTATGTCACGTCATTTTCAGATGCTTCATTCAAGAGATGTTTCCACTATAGAATGCAGAGCAAGGGCAAAAATACAAGTGATAGAGCGAGTGAGTGAGAAGGAGTGTTGTGGAAGGAGAGAATGAAACAAAGACAGAGTGAGTGAACGGCAGGGAGGCATAGAAGAGGAGTCTAGTAGTGAAGGAGACCTGCTTTTCCCTGCTCTTGACCTCCCACCCATCCCCAAAAAACCACAAACATACCTTCTGTGCAAAGTTGGTATGCAGAATTTCACGCCTCAGCAAGTGAGGGTGAGTCCCAGGCCAGGGGCTAAAGAGCAAAAGAGTGCCTGTGCTCAGACTTTCCCTGCTAGGGATAGTTTATCTGGAACAAGGCCTACTCTCTTGTATCCAGCAAGGATCTAGAAATCCTGCATGAATCTGCAAGGCACATTGGCAGCATAAATTTGCATAAACTGCCCCACCTATTGCCTTCCTACTTCCTGTGCTGTAGTTGTTTGTGTAGAGAGAGAGGTCGCAGGCAAGGAAATGTTGTGAGTCGGATACAGGACCCTAAATAGCTGGTGAGAGGTATGTGGTGTTCTAAAAGCATGAAAACTGTATACCTATGAAATAAAGTGCTTTCGTATGTGTTCTTCTGTGTTTATTGTCCTGTGCATAAAGTTGCACCTTGTGTTTGAAGGTTTAAATTATTTCAGGCTTGCATGGAGGTAGACGTTTCTGAGTAACTTTTATTCATTTCTTAAAAGCCTATACTGTCAGGATGGCCGAGAGGTCTAAGTCGCTGTGTTTAGGCCATAGTCTCCTTTGGAGGCGTGGGTACGAATCCCACTTCTGACATGCCTTTTGGAGATTTAATCTCCTTTATCAGGTTAACATCTGATGGAAGTTGCATCTGTTGGTCTTCACTTGGCACGTTATTCCGTTCTCCTCTTGTCAAGAGAGATGGGGTTTCTCATATATTTAGGTTCTATAACGTCTTGCTGACAAAGCTCAATCCTTACCAAATGAGCATAGGACCCATGTAAGAGGTCATCTGGAAGAGTCATGCTCTTGTATGCCCTGGCCAGACGGGCCCTGCAAATTTGGAAGAATGCCATTCATCTGGTAGACAACTGGACTCCAGCACACTTACAGCAATTTCCTCAGGGCTTTGATCAGGGGCTGCTTAAATTTGCATACTCCACCCTATGTTGTGACTTTGAGATCCCTTGTTGAAATTGCTTTAGCCAGCCAAGAGGTGGCTATTGTCTCAATTTCAAAGCAGCTTTGAGCCGTTCAAGTGGCTGGTGAATAGCACTTTCTCTTTGTTCGCCTCAAAGTTCTAAAGAGTTCTCCATAGGTCCTGCTCTGTACAGATTGTTCAAAGATCTGTTGGAAGTGCATATAATAGGATAAATAAATTGAGGGCATTCCTTTTCAGTACCTCACCTGCATGGCTGTCTGGCCTCTGGAAGAAGATGGGAAAGCAAGTCAGGATGGCCGAGTGGTCTAAGGTGCAGCGTTCAGGTCGCAGTCTCCTCTGGAGGTGTGGGTTCAAATCCAACTTCTGACAGTCCTGTGTTTACTCTACTTTTTTTCTTGAGAAATATGATCATTTCCCTCGCAGTGGCTTATAGGATTGTCTTCTTGGAAGAGTGCAGTGAGTTTTTTTCTTGCTCTAGCCACTATTGGCCTAAGCTCTGTGCATTTTTTGGTTCCTAATATATTTCTCACCCTTTAGATGAAAAAGCAGCATGGAGTCAGGATGGCCGAGTGGTCTAAGGCGCTGCGTTAAGGCCGCAGTCTCTCCTGGAGGCGTGGGTTCGAATCCCACTTCTGACAAAACTTGAATTCCATTTTCTCTCTCAGATCCTTTAGAATCTCAGCTAAAAATTGGCAATGTAAATAATATCTGAATAAGTACCAAACTTCAGTTTCAACTGCAAATGCATTTGCCCTATTCTATCTTTAACGTTAATGTAATATTCTTCTAGCACTCGTGGTGTTTTATATTTCTTTTGTGGGGTACTTTAAAAATCTTTTTTATGAAAGAAATGGGTTACATTAAGTCTTGTGATGTTTTAGGTTTCCAATAAGGAGGTTTTAAATTTTATGTCACGTCATTTTCAGATGCTTCATTCAAGAGCTGTTTCCACTATAGAATGCAGAGCAAGGGCAAAAATACAAGTGATAGAGCGAGTGAGTGAGAAGGAGTGTTGTGGAAGGAGAGAATGAAACAAAGACAGAGTGAGTGAATGGCAGGGAGGCATAGAAGAGGAGTCTAGTAGTGAAGAAGACCTGCTTTTCCCTGCTCTTGACCTCCCACCCATCCCCAAACAACCACAAACATACCTTCTGTGCAAAGTTGGTATGCAGAATTTCACGCCTCAGCAAGTGAGGGTGAGTCCCAGGCCAGGGGCTAAAGAGCAAAAGAGTGCCTGTGCTCAGACTTTCCCTGCTAGGGATAGTTTATCTGGAACAAGGCCTACTCTCTTGTATCCAGCGAGGATCTAGAAATCCTGCATAAACTGCAAGGCACATTGGCAGCATAAATTTGCATAAACTGCCCCACCTATTGCCTTCCTACTTCCTGTGCTGTACTTGTTTGTGTAGAGAGAGAGGTCGCAGGCAAGGAAATGTTGTGAGTCGGATACAGGACCCTAAATAGCTGGTGAGAGGTATGTGGTGTTCTAAAAGCATGAAAACTGTATACCTGTGAAATAAAGTGCTTTCGTATGTGTTCTTCTGTGTTTATTGTCCTGTGCATAAAGTTGCACCTTGTGTTTGAAGGTTTAAATTATTTCAGGCTTGCATGGAGGTAGACGTTTCTGAGTAACTTTTATTCATTTCTTAAAAGCCTATACTGTCAGGATGGCCGAGAGGTCTAAGGTGCTGTGTTTAGGCCACAGTCTCCTTTGGAGGCGTGGGTTCGAATCCCACTTCTGACATGCCTTTTGGAGATTTAATCTCCTTTATCAGGTTAACATCTGATGGAAGTTGCATCTGTTGGTCTTCACCTGGCACGTTATTCCGTTCTCCTCTTGTCAAGAGAGATGGGGTTTCTCATATATTTAGGTTCTATAACGTCTTGCTGACAAAGCGCAATCCTTACCAAATGAGCATAGGACCAATGTAAGAGGTCATCTGGAAGAGTCATGCTCTTGTATGCCCTGGCCAGACGGGCCCTGCAAATTTGGAAGAATGCCATGCATCTGGTAGACAACTGGACTCCAGCACACTTACAGCAATTTCCTTAGGGCTTTGATCAGGGGCTGCTTAAATTTGCATACTCCACCCTATGTTGTGACTATGAGATCCCTTGTTGAAATTGCTTTAGCCAGCCAAGAGGTGGCTATTGTCTCAATTTCAAAGCAGCTTTGAGCCGTTCAAGTGGCTGGTGAATAGCACTTTCTCTTTGTTCGCCTCAAAGTTCTAAAGAGTTCTCCATAGGTCCTGCTCTGTACAGATTGTTGAAAGATCTGTTGGAAGTGCATATAATAGGATAAATAAATTGAGGGCATTCCTTTTCAGTACCTCACCTGCATGGCTGTCTGGCCTCTGGAAGATGCTGGGAAAGCAAGTCAGGATGGCCGAGTGGTCTAAGGCGCTGCGTTCAGGTCGCAGTCTCCTCTGGAGGCGTGGGTTCAAATCCCACTTCTGACCGTCCTGTGTTTACTCTAATTTTTTTCTTGAGAAATATGATCATTTCCCTCGCAGTGGCTTATAGGATTGTCTTCTTGGAAGAGTGCAGTGAGTTTTTTTCTTGCTCTAGCCACTATTGGCCTAAGCTCTGTGCATTTTTTGGTTCCTAATATCTTTCTCACCCTTTAGATGAAAAAGCAGCTTGGGGTCAGGATGGCCGAGTGGTCTAAGGCGCTGCGTTAAGGCCGCAGTCTCTCCTGGAGGCGTGGGTTCGAATCCCACTTCTGACAAAACTTGAATTCCATTTTCTCTCTCAGTTCCTTTAGAATCTCAGCTAAAAATTGGCAATGTAAATAATATCTGAATAAGTACCAAACTTCAGTTTCAACTGCAAATGCATTTGCCCTATTCTATCTTTAACGTTAATGTAATATTCTTCTAGCACTCGTGGTGTTTTATATTTCTTTTGTGGGGTACTTTAAAAATCTTTTTTATGAAAGAAATGGGTTACATTAAGTCTTGTGATGTTTTAGGTTTCCAATAAGGAGGTTTTAAATTTTATGTCACGTCATTTTCAGATGCTTCTTTCAAGAGATGTTTCTACTATAGAATGCAGAGCAAGGGCAAAAATACAAGTGATAGAGCGAGTGAGTGAGAAGGAGTGTTGTGGAAGGAGAGAATGAAACAAAGACAGAGTGAGTGAATGGCAGGGAGGCATAGAAGAGGAGTCTAGTAGTGAAGGAGACCTGCTTTTCCCTGCTCTTGACCTCCCACCCATCCCCAAACAACCACAAACATACCTTCTGTGCAAAGTTGGTATGCAGAATTTCACGCCTCAGCAAGTGAGGGTGAGTCCCAGGCCAGGGGCTAAAGAGCAAAAGAGTGCCTGTGCTCAGACTTTCCCTGCTAGGGATAGTTTATCTGGAACAAGGCCTACTCTCTTGTATCCAGCAAGGATCTAGAAATCCTGCATGAATCTGCAAGGCACATTGGCAGCATAAATTTGCATAAACTGCCCCACCTATTGCCTTCCTACTTCCTGTGCTGTAGTTGTTTGTGTAGAGAGAGAGGTCGCAGGCAAGGAAATGTTGTGAGTCGGATACAGGACCCTAAATAGCTGGTGAGAGGTATGTGGTGTTCTAAAAGCATGAAAACTGTATACCTGTGAAATAAAGTGCTTTCGTATGTGTTCTTCTGTGTTTATTGTCCTGTGCATAAAGTTGCACCTTGTGTTTGAAGGTTTAAATTATTTCAGGCTTGCATTGAGGTAGACGTTTCTGAGTAACTTTTATTCATTTCTTAAAAGCATATACTGTCAGGGTGGCCGAGAGGTCTAAGGCGCTGTGTTTAGGCCACAGTCTCCTTTGGAGGCGTGGGTTTGAATCCCACTTCTGACATGCCTTTTGGAGATTTAATCTCCTTTATCAGGTTAACATCTGATGGAAGTTGCATCTGTTGGTCTTCACTTGGCACGTTATTCCGTTCTCCTCTTGTCAAGAGAGATGGGGTTTCTCATATATTTAGGTTCTATAACGTCTTGCTGACAAAGCGCAATCCTTACCAAATGAGCATAGGACCCATGTAAGAGGTCATCTGGAAGAGTCATGCTCTTGTATGCCCTGGCCAGACGGGCCCTGCAAATTTGGAAGAATGCCATTCATCTGGTAGACAACTGGACTCCAGCACACTTACAGCAATTTCCTCAGGGCTTTGATCAGGGGCTGCTTAAATTTGCATACTCCACCCTATGTTGTGACTTTGAGATCCCTTGTTGAAATTGCTTTAGCCAGCCAAGAGGTGGCTATTGTCTCAATTTCAAAGCAGCTTTGAGCCGTTCAAGTGGCTGGTGAATAGCACTTTCTCTTTGTTCGCCTCAAAGTTCTAAAGAGTTCTCCATAGGTCCTGCTCTGTACAGATTGTTCAAAGATCTGTTGGAAGTGCATATAATAGGATAAATAAATTGAGGGCATTCCTTTTCAGTACCTCACCTGCATTGCTGTCTGGCCTCTGGAAGATGCTGGGAAAGCAAGTCAGGATGGCCGAGTGGTCTAAGGCGCTGCGTTCAGGTCGCAGTCTCCTCTGGAGGCGTGGGTTCAAATCCCACTTCTGACAGTCCTCTGTTTACTCTAATTTTTTTCTTGAGAAATATGATCATTTCCCTCGCAGTGGCTTATAGGATTGTCTTCTTGGAAGAGTGCAGTGAGTTTTTTTCTTGCTCTAGCCACTATTGGCCTAAGCTCTGTGCATTTTTTGGTTCCTAATATCTTTCTCACCCTTTAGATGAAAATGCAGCATGGGGTCAGGATGGCCGAGTGGTCTAAGGTGCTGCGTTAAAGCCGCAGTCTCTCCTGGAGGCGTGGGTTCGAATCCCACTTCTGACAAAACTTGAATTCCATTTTCTCTCTCAGTTCCTTTAGAATCTCAGCTAAAAATTGGCAATGTAAATAATATCTGAATAAGTACCAAACTTCAGTTTCAACTGCAAATGCATTTGCCCTATTCTATCTTTAACGTTAATGTAATATTCTTCTAGCACTCGTGGTGTTTTATATTTGTTTTGTGGGGTACTTTAAAAATCTTTTTTATGAAAGAAATGGGTTACATTAAGTCTTGTGATGTTTTAGGTTTCCAATAAGGAGGTTTTAAATGTTATGTCACGTCATTTTCAGATGCTTCATTCAAGAGATGTTTCCACTATAGAATGCAGAGCAAGGGCAAAAATACAAGTGATAGAGCGAGTGAGTGAGAAGGAGTGTTGTGGAAGGAGAGAATGAAACAAAGACAGAGTGAGTGAACGGCAGGGAGGCATAGAAGAGTAGTCTAGTAGTGAAGGAGACCTGCTTTTCCCTGCTCTTGACCTCCCACCCATCCCCAAACAACCACAAACATACCTTCTGTGCAAAGTTGGTATGCAGAATTTCACGCCTCAGCAAGTGAGGGTGAGTCCCAGGCCAGGGGCTAAAGAGCAAAAGAGTGCCTGTGCTCAGACTTTCCCTGCTAGGGATAGTTTATCTGGAACAAGGCCTACTCTCTTGTATCCAGCAAGGATCTAGAAATCCTGCATGAATCTGCAAGGCACATTGGCAGCATAAATTTGCATAAACTGCCCCACCTATTGCCTTCCTACTTCCTGTGCTGTAGTTGTTTGTGTAGAGAGAGAGGTCGCAGGCAAGGAAATGTTGTGAGTCGGATACAGGACCCTAAATAGCTGGTGAGAGGTATGTGGTGTTCTAAAAGCATGAAAACTGTATACCTGTGAAATAAAGTGCTTTCGTATGTGTTCTTCTGTGTTTATTGTCCTGTGCATAAAGTTGCACCTTGTGTTTGAAGGTTTAAATTCTTTCAGGCTTGCATGGAGGTAGACGTTTCTGAGTAACTTTTATTCATTTCTTAAAAGCCTATACTGTCAGGATGACCGAGAGGTCTAAGGTGCTGTGTTTAGGCCACAGTCTCCTTTGGAGGCGTGGGTTCGAATCCCACTTCTGACATGCCTTTTGGAGATTTAATCTCCTTTATCAGGTTAACATCTGATGGAAGTTGCATCTGTTGGTCTTCACTTGGCACGTTATTCCGTTCTCCTCTTGTCAAGAGAAATGGGGTTTCTCATATATTTAGGTTCTATAACGTCTTGCTGACAAAGCGCAATCCTTACCAAATGAGCATAGGACCCATGTAAGAGGTCATCTGGAAGAGTCATGCTCTTGTATGCCCTGGCCAGACGGGCCCAGCAAATTTGGAAGAATGCCATTCATCTGGTAGACAACTGGACTCCAGCACACTTACAGCAATTTCCTCAGGGCTTTGATCAGGGGCTGCTTAAATTTGCATACTCCACCCTATGTTGTGACTTTGAGATCCCTTGTTGAAATTGCTTTAGCCAGCCAAGAGGTGGCTATTGTCTCAATTTCAAAGCAGCTTTGAGCCGTTCAAGTGGCTGGTGAATAGCACTTTCTCTTTGTTCGCCTCAAAGTTCTAAAGAGTTCTCCATAGGTCCTGCTCTGTACAGATTGTTCAAAGATCTGTTGGAAGTGCATATAATAGGATAAATAAATTGAGGGCATTCCTTTTCAGTACCTCACCTGCATGGCTGTCTGGCCTCTGGAAGATGCTGGGAAAGCAAGTCAGGATGGCCGAGTGGTCTAAGGCGCTGCGTTCAGGTCGCAGTCTCCTCTGGAGGCGTGGGTTCAAATCCCACTTCTGACAGTCCTGTGTTTACTCTAATTTTTTTCTTGAGAAATATGATCATTTCCCTCGCAGTGGCTTATAGGATTGTCTTCTTGGAAGAGTGCAGTGAGTTTTTTTCTTGCTCTAGCCACTATTGGCCTAAGCTCTGTGCATTTTTTGGTTCCTAATATCTTTCTCACCCTTTAGATGAAAATGCAGCATGGGGTCAGGATGGCCGAGTGGTCTAAGGTGCTGCATTAAGGCCGCAGTCTCTCCTGGAGGCGTGGGTTCGAATCCCACTTCTGACAAAACTTGAATTCCATTTTCTCTCTCAGTTCCTTTAGAATCTCAGCTAAAAATTGGCAATGTAAATAATATCTGAATAAGTACCAAACTTCAGTTTCAACTGCAAATGCATTTGCCCTATTCTATCTTTAACGTTAATGTAATATTCTTCTAGCACTCGTGGTGTTTTATATTTGTTTTGTGGGGTACTTTAAAAATCTTTTTTATGAAAGAAATGGGTTACATTAAGTCTTGTGATGTTTTAGGTTTCCAATAAGGAGGTTTTAAATTTTATGTCACGTCATTTTCAGATGCTTCATTCAAGAGATGTTTCCACTATAGAATGCAGAGCAAGGGCAAAAATACAAGTGATAGAGCGAGTGAGTGAGAAGGAGTGTTGTGGAAGGAGAGAATGAAACAAAGACAGAGTGAGTGAACGGCAGGGAGGCATAGAAGAGTAGTCTAGTAGTGAAGGAGACCTGCTTTTCCCTGCTCTTGACCTCCCACCCATCCCCAAACAACCACAAACATACCTTCTGTGCAAAGTTGGTATGCAGAATTTCATGCCTCAGCAAGTGAGGGTGAGTCCCAGGCCAGGGGCTAAAGAGCAAAAGAGTGCCTGTGCTCAGACTTTCCCTGCTAGGGATAGTTTATCTGGAACAAGGCCTACTCTCTTGTACCCAGCAAGGATCTAGAAATCCTGCATGAATCTGCAAGGCACATTGGCAGCATAAATTTGCATAAACTGCCCCACCTATTGCCTTCCTACTTCCTGTGCTGTAGTTGTTTGTGTAGAGAGAGAGGTCGCAGGCAAGGAAATGTTGTGAGTCGGATACAGGACCCTAAATAGCTGGTGAGAGGTATGTGGTGTTCTAAAAGCATGAAAACTGTATACCTGTGAAATAAAGTGCTTTCGTATGTGTTCTTCTGTGTTTATTGTCCTGTGCATAAAGTTGCACCTTGTGTTTGAAGGTTTAAATTATTTCAGGCTTGCATGGAGGTAGACGTTTCTGAGTAACTTTTATTCATTTCTTAAAAGTCTATACTGTCAGGATGGCCGAGAGGTCTAAGGCGGTGTGTGTAGGCCACAGTCTCCTTTGGAGGCGTGGGTTCGAATCCCACTTCTGACATGCCTTTTGGAGATTTAATCTCCTTTATCAGGTTAACATCTGATGGAAGTTGCATCTGTTGGTCTTCACTTGGCACGTTATTCCGTTCTCCTCTTGTCAAGAGAGATGGGGTTTCTCATATATTTAGGTTCTATAACGTCTTGCTGACAAAGCGCAATCCTTACCAAATGAGCATAGGACCCATGTAAGAGGTCATCTGGAAGAGTCATGCTCTTGTATGCCCTGGCCAGACGGGCCCTGCAAATTTGGAAGAATGCCATGCATCTGGTAGACAACTGGACTCTAGCACACTTACAGCAATTTCCTTAGGGCTTTGATCAGGGGCTGCTTAAATTTGCATACTCCACCCTATGTTGTGCCTTTGAGATCCCTTGTTGAAATTGCTTTAGCCAGCCAAGAGGTGGCTATTGTCTCAATTTCAAAGCAGCTTTGAGCCGTTCAAGTGGCTGGTGAATAGCACTTTCTCTTTGTTCGCCTCAAAGTTCTAAAGAGTTCTCCATAGGTCCTGCTCTGTACAGATTGTTCAAAGATCTGTTGGAAGTGCATATAATAGGATAAATAAATTGAGGGCATTCCTTTTCAGTACCTCACCTGCATGGCTGTCTGGCCTCTGGAAGATGCTGGGAAAGCAAGTCAGGATGGCCGAGTGGTCTAAGGCGCTGCGTTCAGGTCGCACTCTCCTCTGGAGGCGTGGGTTCAAATCCCACTTCTGACAGTCCTTTGTTTACTCTAATTATTTTCTTGAGAAATATGATCATTTCCCTCGCAGTGGCTTATAGGATTGTCTTCTTGGAAGAGTGCAGTGAGTTTTTTTCTTGCTCTAGCCACTATTGGCCTAAGCTCTGTGCATTTTTTGGTTCCTAATATCTTTCTCACCCTTTAGATGAAAAAGCAGCATGGTGTCAGGATAGCCGAGTGGTCTAAGGCGCTGCGTTAAGGCCGCAGTCTCTCCTGGAGGCGTTGGTTCAAATCCCACTTCTGACAAAACTTTAATTCCATTTTCTCTCTCAGTTCCTTTAGAATCTCAGCTAAAAATTGGCAATGTAAATAATATCTGAATAAGTACCAAACTTCAGTTTCAACTGCAAATGCATTTGCCCTATTCTATCTTTAACGTTAATGTTATATTCTTCTAGCACTCGTGGTGTTTTATATTTCTTTTGTGGGGTACTTTAAAAATCTTTTTTATGAAAGAAATGGGTTACATTAAGTCTTGTGATGTTTTAGGTTTCCAATAAGGAGGTTTTAAATTTTATGTCACGTCATTTTCAGATGCTTCATTCAAGAGATGTTTCCACTATAGAATGCAGAGCAAGGGCAAAAATACAAGTGATAGAGCGAGTGAGTGAGAAGGAGTGTTGTGGAAGGAGAGAATGAAACAAAGACAGAGTGAGTGAATGGCAGGGAGGCATAGAAGAGGAGTCTAGTAGTGAAGGAGACCTGCTTTTCCCTGCTCTTGACCTCCCACCCATTCCCAAACAACCACAAACATACCTTTTGTGCAAAGTTGGTATGCAGAATTTCACGCCTCAGCAAGTGAGGGTGAGTCCCAGGCCAGGGGCTAAAGAGCAAAAGAGTGCCTGTGCTCAGACTTTCCCTGCTAGGGATAGTTTATCTGGAACAAGGCCTACTCTCTTGTATCCAGCAAGGATCTAGAAATCCTGCATGAATCTGCAAGGCACATTGGCAGCATAAATTTGCATAAACTGCCCCACCTATTGCCTTCCTACTTCCTGTGCTGTAGTTGTTTGTGTAGAGAGAGAGGTCGCAGGCAAGGAAATGTTGTGAGTCGGATACAGGACCCTAATTAGCTGGTGAGAGGTATGTGGTGTTCTAAAAGCATGAAAACTGTATACCTGTGAAATAAAGTGCTTTCGTATGTGTTCTTCTGTGTTTATTGTCCTGTGCATAAAGTTGCACCTTGTGTTTGAAGGTTTAAATTATTTCAGGCTTGCATTGAGGTAGACGTTTCTGAGTAACTTTTATTCATTTCTTAAAAGCATATACTGTCAGGATGGCCGAGAGGTCTAAGGCGCTGTGTTTAGGCAACAGTCTCCTTTGGAGGCGTGGGTTCGAATCCCACTTCTGACATGCCTTTTGGAGATTTAATCTCCTTTATCAGGTTAACATCTGATGGAAGTTGCATCTGTTGGTCTTCACTTGGCACGTTATTCCGTTCTCCTCTTGTCAAGAGAAATGGGGTTTCTCATATATTTAGGTTCTATAACGTCTTGCTGACAAAGCGCAATCCTTACCAAATGAGCATAGGACCCATGTAAGAGGTCATCTGGAAGAGTCATGCTCTTGTATGCCCTGGCCAGACGGGCCCAGCAAATTTGGAAGAATGCCATTCATCTGGTAGACAACTGGACTCCAGCACACTTACAGCAATTTCCTCAGGGCTTTGATCAGGGGCTGCTTAAATTTGCATACTCCACCCTATGTTGTGACTTTGAGATCCCTTGTTGAAATTGCTTTAGCCAGCCAAGAGGTGGCTATTGTCTCAATTTCAAAGCAGCTTTGAGCCGTTCAAGTGGCTGGTGAATAGCACTTTCTCTTTGTTCGCCTCAAAGTTCTAAAGAGTTCTCCATAGGTCCTGCTCTGTACAGATTGTTCAAAGATCTGTTGGAAGTGCATATAATAGGATAAATAAATTGAGGGCATTCCTTTTCAGTACCTCACCTGCATGGCTGTCTGGCCTCTGGAAGATGCTGGGAAAGCAAGTCAGGATGGCCGAGTGGTCTAAGGCGCTGCGTTCAGGTCGCAGTCTCCTCTGGAGGCGTGGGTTCAAATCCCACTTCTGACAGTCCTGTGTTTACTCTAATTTTTTTCTTGAGAAATATGATCATTTCCCTCGCAGTGGCTTATAGGATTGTCTTCTTGGAAGAGTGCAGTGAGTTTTTTTCTTGCTCTAGCCACTATTGGCCTAAGCTCTGTGCATTTTTTGGTTCCTAATATCTTTCTCACCCTTTAGATGAAAATGCAGCATGGGGTCAGGATGGCCGAGTGGTCTAAGGTGCTGCATTAAGGCCGCAGTCTCTCCTGGAGGCGTGGGTTCGAATCCCACTTCTGACAAAACTTGAATTCCATTTTCTCTCTCAGTTCCTTTAGAATCTCAGCTAAAAATTGGCAATGTAAATAATATCTGAATAAGTACCAAACTTCAGTTTCAACTGCAAATGCATTTGACCTATTCTATCTTTAACGTTAATGTAATATTCTTCTAGCACTCGTGGTGTTTTATATTTGTTTTGTGGGGTACTTTAAAAATCTTTTTTATGAAAGAAATGGGTTACATTAAGTCTTGTGATGTTTTAGGTTTCCAATAAGGAGGTTTTAAATTTTATGTCACGTCATTTTCAGATGCTTCATTCAAGAGATGTTTCCACTATAGAATGCAGAGCAAGGGCAAAAATACAAGTGATAGAGCGAGTGAGTGAGAAGGAGTGTTGTGGAAGGAGAGAATGAAACAAAGACAGAGTGAGTGAACGGCAGGGAGGCATAGAAGAGTAGTCTAGTAGTGAAGGAGACCTGCTTTTCCCTGCTCTTGACCTCCCACCCATCCCCAAACAACCACAAACATACCTTCTGTGCAAAGTTGGTATGCAGAATTTCATGCCTCAGCAAGTGAGGGTGAGTCCCAGGCCAGGGGCTAAAGAGCAAAAGAGTGCCTGTGCTCAGACTTTCCCTGCTAGGGATAGTTTATCTGGAACAAGGCCTACTCTCTTGTACCCAGCAAGGATCTAGAAATCCTGCATGAATCTGCAAGGCACATTGGCAGCATAAATTTGCATAAACTGCCCCACCTATTGCCTTCCTACTTCCTGTGCTGTAGTTGTTTGTGTAGAGAGAGAGGTCGCAGGCAAGGAAATGTTGTGAGTCGGATACAGGACCCTAAATAGCTGGTGAGAGGTATGTGGTGTTCTAAAAGCATGAAAACTGTATACCTGTGAAATAAAGTGCTTTCGTATGTGTTCTTCTGTGTTTATTGTCCTGTGCATAAAGTTGCACCTTGTGTTTGAAGGTTTAAATTATTTCAGGCTTGCATGGAGGTAGACGTTTCTGAGTAACTTTTATTCATTTCTTAAAAGTCTATACTGTCAGGATGGCCGAGAGGTCTAAGGCGGTGTGTGTAGGCCACAGTCTCCTTTGGAGGCGTGGGTTCGAATCCCACTTCTGACATGCCTTTTGGAGATTTAATCTCCTTTATCAGGTTAACATCTGATGGAAGTTGCATCTGTTGGTCTTCACTTGGCACGTTATTCCGTTCTCCTCTTGTCAAGAGAGATGGGGTTTCTCATATATTTAGGTTCTATAACGTCTTGCTGACAAAGCGCAATCCTTACCAAATGAGCATAGGACCCATGTAAGAGGTCATCTGGAATAGTCATGCTCTTGTATGCACTGGCCAGACGGGCCCTGCAAATTTGGAAGAATGCCATGCATCTGGTAGACAACTGGACTCCAGCACACTTACAGCAATTTCCTTAGGGCTTTGATCAGGGGCTGCTTAAATTTGCATACTCCACCCTATGTTGTGACTTTGAGATCCCTTGTTGAAATTGCTTTAGCCAGCCAAGAGGTGGCTATTGTCTCAATTTCAAAGCAGCTTTGAGCCGTTCAAGTGGCTGGTGAATAGCACTTTCTCTTTGTTCGCCTCAAAGTTCTAAAGAGTTCTCCATAGGTCCTGCTCTGTACAGATTGTTCAAAGATCTGTTGGAAGTGCATATAATAGGATAAATAAATTGAGGGCATTCCTTTTCAGTACCTCACCTGCATGGCTGTCTGGCCTCTGGAAGATGCTGGGAAAGCAAGTCAGGATGGCCGAGTGGTCTAAGGCGCTGCGTTCAGGTCGCAGTCTCCTCTGGAGGCGTGGGTTCAAATCCCACTTCTGACAGTCCTGTGTTTACTCTAATTTTTTTCTTGAGAAATATGATCATTTCCCTCGCAGTGGCTTATAGGATTGTCTTCTTGGAAGAGTGCAGTGAGTTTTTTTCTTGCTCTAGCCACTATTGGCCTAAGCTCTGTGCATTTTTTGGTTCCTAATATCTTTCTCACCCTTTAGATGAAAAAGCAGCATGGGGTCAGGATGGCCGAGTGGTCTAAGGCGCTGCGTTAAGGCCGCAGTCTCTCCTGGAGGCGTGGGTTCGAATCCCACTTCTGACAAAACTTGTATTCCATTTTCTCTCTCAGTTCCTTGAGAATCTCAGCTAAAAATTGGCAATGTAAATAATATCTGAATAAGTACCAAACTTCAGTTTCAACTGCAAATGCATTTGCCCTATTCTATCTTTAACGTTAATGTAATATTCTTCTAGCACTCGTGGTGTTTTATATTTGTTTTGTGGGGTACTTTAAAAATCTTTTTTATGAAAGAAATGGGTTACATTAAGTCTTGTGATGTTTTAGGTTTCCAATAAGGAGGTTTTAAATTTTATGTCACGTCATTTTCAGATGCTTCATTCAAGAGATGTTTCCACTATAAAATGCAGAGCAAGGGCAAAAATACAAGTGATAGAGCGAGTGAGTGAGAAGGAGTGTTGTGGAAGGAGAGAATGAAACAAAGACAGAGTGAGTGAATGGCAGGGAGGCATAGAAGAGGAGTCTAGTAGTGAAGGAGACCTGCTTTTCCCTGCTCTTGACCTCCCACCCATCCCCAAACAACCACAAACATACCTTCTGTGCAAAGTTGGTATGCAGAATTTCACGCCTCAGCAAGTGAGGGTGAGTCCCAGGCCAGGGGCTAAAGAGCAAAAGAGTGCCTGTGCTCAGACTTTCCCTGCTAGGGATAGTTTATCTGGAACAAGGCCTACTCTCTTGTATCCAGCAAGGATCTAGAAATCCTGCATGAATCTGCAAGGCACATTGGCAGCATAAATTTGCATAAACTGCCCCACCTATTGCCTTCCTACTTCCTGTGCTGTAGTTGTTTGTGTAGAGAGAGAGGTTGCAGGCAAGGAAATGTTGTGAGTCGGATACAGGACCCTAAATAGCTGGTGAGAGGTATGTGGTGTTCTAAAAGCATGAAAACTGTATACCTGTGAAATAAAGTGCTTTCGTATGTGTTCTTCTGTGTTTATTGTCCTGTGCATAAAGTTGCACCTTGTGTTTGAATGTTTAAATTATTTCAGGCTTGCATGGAGGTAGACGTTTCTGAGTAACTTTTATTCATTTCTTAAAAGCCTATACTGTCAGGATGGCCGAGAGGTCTAAGGTGCTGTGTTTAGGCCACAGTCTCCTTTGGAGGCGTGGGTTCGAATTCCACTTCTGACATTCCTTTTGGAGATTTAATCTCCTTTATCAGGTTAACATCTGATGGAAGTTGCATCTGTTGGTCTTCACCTGGCACGTTATTCCGTTCTCCTCTTGTCAAGAGAGATGGGGTTTCTCATATATTTAGGTTCTATAACGTCTTGCTGACAAAGCGCAATCCTTACCAAATGAGCATAGGACCCATGTAAGAGGTCATCTGGAAGAGTCATGCTCTTGTATGCCCTGGCCAGACGGGCCCTGCAAATTTGGAAGAATGGCATGCATCTGGTAGACAACTGGACTCCAGCACACTTACAGCAATTTCCTTAGGGCTTTGATCAGGGGCTGCTTAAATTTGCATACTCCACCCTATGTTGTGACTTTGAGATCCCTTGTTGAAATTGCTTTAGCCAGCCAAGAGGTGGCTATTGTCTCAATTTCAAAGCAGCTTTGAGCCGTTCAAGTGGCTGGTGAATAGCACTTTCTCTTTGTTCGCCTCAAAGTTCTAAAGAGTTCTCCATAGGTCCTGCTCTGTACAGATTGTTCAAAGATCTGTTGGAAGTGCATATAATAGGATAAATAAATTGAGGGCATTCCTTTTCAGTACCTCACCTGCATGGCTGTCTGGCCTCTGGAAGATGCTGGGAAAGCAAGTCAGGATGGCCGAGTGGTCTAAGGCGCTGCGTTCAGGTCGCAGTCTCCTCTGGAGGCGTGGGTTCAAATCCCACTTCTGACAGTCCTGAGTTTACTCTAATTATTTTCTTGAGAAATATGATCATTTCCCTCGCAGTGGCTTATAGGATTGTCTTCTTGGAAGAGTGCAGTGAGTTTTTTTCTTGCTCTAGCCACTATTGGCCTAAGCTCTGTGCATTTTTTGGTTCCTAATATCTTTCTCACCCTTTAGATGAAAAAGCAGCATGGGGTCAGGATGGCCGAGTGGTCTAAGGCGCTGCGTTAAGGCCGCAGTCTCTCCTGGAGGCGTGGGTTCGAATCCCACTTCTGACAAAACTTGTATTCCATTTTCTCTCTCAGTTCCTTGAGAATCTCAGCTAAAAATTGGCAATGTAAATAATATCTGAATAAGTACCAAACTTCAGTTTCAACTGCAAATGCATTTGCCCTATTCTATCTTTAACGTTAATGTAATATTCTTCTAGCACTCGTGGTGTTTTATATTTGTTTTGTGGGGTACTTTAAAAATCTTTTTTATGAAAGAAATGGGTTACATTAAGTCTTGTGATGTTTTAGGTTTCCAATAAGGAGGTTTTAAATTTTATGTCACGTCATTTTCAGATGCTTCATTCAAGAGATGTTTCCACTATAAAATGCAGAGCAAGGGCAAAAATACAAGTGATAGAGCGAGTGAGTGAGAAGGAGTGTTGTGGAAGGAGAGAATGAAACAAAGACAGAGTGAGTGAATGGCAGGGAGGCATAGAAGAGGAGTCTAGTAGTGAAGGAGACCTGCTTTTCCCTGCTCTTGACCTCCCACCCATCCCCAAACAACCACAAACATACCTTCTGTGCAAAGTTGGTATGCAGAATTTCACGCCTCAGCAAGTGAGGGTGAGTCCCAGGCCAGGGGCTAAAGAGCAAAAGAGTGCCTGTGCTCAGACTTTCCCTGCTAGGGATAGTTTATCTGGAACAAGGCCTACTCTCTTGTATCCAGCAAGGATCTAGAAATCCTGCATGAATCTGCAAGGCACATTGGCAGCATAAATTTGCATAAACTGCCCCACCTATTGCCTTCCTACTTCCTGTGCTGTAGTTGTTTGTGTAGAGAGAGAGGTCGCAGGCAAGGAAATGTTGTGAGTCGGATACAGGACCCTAAATAGCTGGTGAGAGGTATGTGGTGTTCTAAAAGCATGAAAACTGTATACCTGTGAAATAAAGTGCTTTCGTATGTGTTCTTCTGTGTTTATTGTCCTGTGCATAAAGTTGCACCTTGTGTTTGAAGGTTTAAATTATTTCAGGCTTGCATGGAGGTAGACGTTTCTGAGTAACTTTTATTCATTTCTTAAAAGCCTATACTGTCAGGATGGCCGAGAGGTCTAAGGTGCTGTGTTTAGGCCACAGTCTCCTTTGGAGGCGTGGGTTCGAATTCCACTTCTGACATTCCTTTTGGAGATTTAATCTCCTTTATCAGGTTAACATCTGATGGAAGTTGCATCTGTTGGTCTTCACCTGGCACGTTATTCCGTTCTCCTCTTGTCAAGAGAGATGGGGTTTCTCATATATTTAGGTTCTATAACGTCTTGCTGACAAAGCGCAATCCTTACCAAATGAGCATAGGACCCATGTAAGAGGTCATCTGGAAGAGTCATGCTCTTGTATGCCCTGGCCAGACGGGCCCTGAAAATTTGGAAGAATGGCATGCATCTGGTAGACAACTGGACTCCAGCACACTTACAGCAATTTCCTTAGGGCTTTGATCAGGGGCTGCTTAAATTTGCATACTCCACCCTATGTTGTGACTTTGAGATCCCTTGTTGAAATTGCTTTAGCCAGCCAAGAGGTGGCTATTGTCTCAATTTCAAAGCAGCTTTGAGCCGTTCAAGTGGCTGGTGAATAGCACTTTCTCTTTGTTCGCCTCAAAGTTCTAAAGAGTTCTCCATAGGTCCTGCTCTGTACAGATTGTTCAAAGATCTGTTGGAAGTGCATATAATAGGATAAATAAATTGAGGGAATTCCTTTTCAGTACCTCACCTGCATGGCTGTCTGGCCTCTGGAAGATGCTGGGAAAGCAAGTCAGGATGGCCGAGTGGTCTAAGGCGCTGCGTTCAGGTCGCAGTCTCCTCTGGAGGCGTGGGTTCAAATCCCACTTCTGACAGTCCTGAGTTTACTCTAATTATTTTCTTGAGAAATATGATCATTTCCCTCGCAGTGGCTTATAGGATTGTCTTCTTGGAAGAGTGCAGTGAGTTTTTTTCTTGCTCTAGCCACTATTGGCCTCAGCTCTGTGCATTTTTTGGTTCCTAATATCTTTCTCACCCTTTAGATGAAAAAGCAGCATGGGGTCAGGATGGCCGAGTGGTCTAAGGCGCTGCGTTAAGGCCGCAGTCTCTCCTGGAGGCGTGGGTTCGAATCCCACTTCTGACAAAACTTGAATTCCATTTTCTCTCTCAGTTCCTTTAGAATCTCAGCTAAAAATTGGCAATGTAAATAATATCTGAATAAGTACCAAACTTCAGTTTCAACTGCAAATGCATTTGCCCTATTCTATCTTTAACGTTAATGTAATATTCTTCTAGCACTCGTGGTGTTTTATATTTGTTTTGTGGGGTACTTTAAAAATCTTTTTTATGAAAGAAATGGGTTACATTAAGTCTTGTGATGTTTTAGGTTTCCAATAAGGAGGTTTTAAATTTTATGTCACGTCATTTTCAGATGCATCATTCAAGAGATGTTTCCACTATAGAATGCAGAGCAAGGGCAAAAATACAAGTGATAGAGCGAGTGAGTGAGAAGGAGTGTTGTGGAAGGAGAGAATGAAACAAAGACAGAGTGAGTGAACGGCAGGGAGGCATAGAAGAGGAGTCTAGTAGTGAAGGAGACCTGCTTTTCCCTGCTCTTGACCTCCCACCCATCCCCAAACAACCACAAACATACCTTCTGTGCAAAGTTGGTATGCAGAATTTCACGCCTCAGCAAGTGAGGGTGAGTCCCAGGCCAGGGGCTAAAGAGCAAAAGAGTGCCTGTGCTCAGACTTTCCCTGCTAGGGATAGTTTATCTGGAACAAGGCCTACTCTCTTGTATCCAGCAAGGATCTAGAAATCCTGCATGAATCTGCAAGGCACATTGGCAGCATAAATTTGCATAAACTGCCCCACCTATTCCCGTCCTACTTCCTGTGCTGTAGTTGTTTGTGTAGAGAGAGAGGTCGCAGGCAAGGAAATGTTGTGAGTCGGATACAGGACCCTAAATAGCTGGTGAGAGGTATGTGGTGTTCTAAAAGCATGAAAACTGTATACCTGTGAAATAAAGTGCTTTCGTATGTGTTCTTCTGTGTTTATTGTCCTGTGCATAAAGTTGCACCTTGTGTTTGAAGGTTTAAATTATTTCAGGCTTGCATTGAGGTAGACGTTTCTGAGTAACTTTTATTAATTTCTTAAAAGCATATACTGTCAGGATGGCCGAGAGGTCTAAGGCGCTGTGTTTAGGCCACAGTCTCCTTTGGAGGCGTGGGTTCGAATCCCACTTCTGACATGCCTTTTGGAGATTTAATCTCCTTTATCAGGTTAACATCTGATGGAAGTTGCATCTGTTGGTCTTCACTTGGCACGTTATTCCGTTCTCCTCTTGTCAAGAGAGATGGGGTTTCTCATATATTTAGGTTCTATAACGTCTTGCTGACAAAGCGCAATCCTTACCAAATGAGCATAGGACCCATGTAAGAGGTCATCTGGAAGAGTCATGCTCTTGTATGCCCTGGCCAGACGGGCCCTGCAAATTTGGAAGAATGCCATGCATCTGGTAGACAACTGGACTCCAGCACACTTACAGCAATTTCCTTAGGGCTTTGATCAGGGGCTGCTTAAATTTGCATACTCCACCCTATGTTGTGACTTTGAGATCCCTTGTTGAAATTGCTTTAGCCAGCCAAGAGGTGGCTATTGTCTCAATTTCAAAGCAGCTTTGAGCCGTTCAAGTGGCTGGTGAATAGCACTTTCTCTTTGTTCGCCTCAAAGTTCTAAAGAGTTCTCCATAGGTCCTGCTCTGTACAGATTGTTCAAAGATCTGTTGGAAGTGCATATGCTAGGATAAATAAATTGAGGGCATTCCTTTTCAGTACCTCACCTGCATGGCTGTCTGGCCTCTGGAAGATGCTGGGAAAGCAAGTCAGGATGGCCGAGTGGTCTAAGGCGCTGCGTTCAGGTCGCAGTCTCCTCTGGAGGTGTGGGTTCAAATCCCACTTCTGACAGTCCTTTGTTTACTCTAATTATTTTCTTGAGAAATATGATCATTTCCCTCGCAGTGGCTTATAGGATTGTCTTCTTGGAAGAGTGCAGTGAGTTTTTTTCTTGCTCTAGCCACTATTGGCCTAAGCTCTGTGCATTTTTTGGTTCCTAATATCTTTCTCACCCTTTAGATGAAAAAGCAGCATGGGGTCAGGATAGCCGAGTGGTCTAAGGCGCTGCGTTAAGGCCGCAGTCTCTCCTGGAGGCGTTGGTTCAAATCCCACTTCTGACAAAACTTTAATTCCATTTTCTCTCTCAGTTCCTTTAGAATCTCAGCTAAAAATTGGCAATGTAAATAATATCTGAATAAGTACCAAACTTCAGTTTCAACTGCAAATGCATTTGCCCTATTCTATCTTTAACGTTAATGTTATATTCTTCTAGCACTCGTGGTGTTTTATATTTCTTTTGTGGGGTACTTTAAAAATCTTTTTTATGAAAGAAATGGGTTACATTAAGTCTTGTGATGTTTTAGGTTTCCAATAAGGAGGTTTTAAATTTTATGTCACGTCATTTTCAGATGCTTCATTCAAGAGATGTTTCCACTATAGAATGCAGAGCAAGGGCAAAAATACAAGTGATAGAGCGAGTGAGTGAGAAGGAGTGTTGTGGAAGGAGAGAATGAAACAAAGACAGAGTGAGTGAATGGCAGGGAGGCATAGAAGAGGAGTCTAGTAGTGAAGGAGACCTGCTTTTCCCTGCTCTTGACCTCCCACCCATTCCCAAACAACCACAAACATACCTTTTGTGCAAAGTTGGTATGCAGAATTTCACGCCTCAGCAAGTGAGGGTGAGTCCCAGGCCAGGGGCTAAAGAGCAAAAGAGTGCCTGTGCTCAGACTTTCCCTGCTAGGGATAGTTTATCTGGAACAAGGCCTACTCTCTTGTATCCAGCAAGGATCTAGAAATCCTGCATGAATCTGCAAGGCACATTGGCAGCATAAATTTGCATAAACTGCCCCACCTATTGCCTTCCTACTTCCTGTGCTGTAGTTGTTTGTGTAGAGAGAGAGGTCGCAGGCAAGGAAATGTTGTGAGTCGGATACAGGACCCTAATTAGCTGGTGAGAGGTATGTGGTGTTCTAAAAGCATGAAAACTGTATACCTGTGAAATAAAGTGCTTTCGTATGTGTTCTTCTGTGTTTATTGTCCTGTGCATAAAGTTGCACCTTGTGTTTGAAGGTTTAAATTATTTCAGGCTTGCATTGAGGTAGACGTTTCTGAGTAACTTTTATTCATTTCTTAAAAGCATATACTGTCAGGATGGCCGAGAGGTCTAAGGCGCTGTGTTTAGGCCACAGTCTCCTTTGGAGGCGTGGGTTCGAATCCCACTTCTGACATGCCTTTTGGAGATTTAATCTCCTTTATCAGGTTAACATCTGATGGAAGTTGCATCTGTTGGTCTTCACTTGGCACGTTATTCCGTTCTCCTCTTGTCAAGAGAGATGGGGTTTCTCATATATTTAGGTTCTATAACGTCTTGCTGACAAAGCGCAATCCTTACCAAATGAGCATAGGACCCATGGAAGAGGTCATCTGGAAGAGTCATGCTCTTGTATGCCCTGGCCAGACGGGCCCAGCAAATTTGGAAGAATGCCATTCATCTGGTAGACAACTGGACTCCAGCACACTTACAGCAATTTCCTCAGGGCTTTGATCAGGGGCTGCTTAAATTTGCATACTCCACCCTATGTTGTGACTTTGAGATCCCTTGTTGAAATTGCTTTAGCCAGCCAAGAGGTGGCTATTGTCTCAATTTCAAAGCAGCTTTGAGCCGTTCAAGTGGCTGGTGAATAGCACTTTCTCTTTGTTCGCCTCAAAGTTCTAAAGAGTTCTCCATAGGTCCTGCTCTGTACAGATTGTTCAAAGATCTGTTGGAAGTGCATATAATAGGATAAATAAATTGAGGGCATTCCTTTTCAGTACCTCACCTGCATTGCTGTCTGGCCTCTGGAAGATGCTGGGAAAGCAAGTCAGGATGGCCGAGTGGTCTAAGGCGCTGCGTTCAGGTCGCAGTCTCCTCTGGAGGCGTGGGTTCAAATCCCACTTCTGATAGTCCTGTGTTTACTCTAATTTTTTTCTTGAGAAATATGATCATTTCCCTCGCAGTGGCTTATAGGATTGTCTTCTTGGAAGAGTGCAGTGAGTTTTTTTCTTGCTCTAGCCACTATTGGCCTAAGCTCTGTGCATTTTTTGGTTCCTAATATCTTTCTCACCCTTTAGATGAAAATGCAGCATGGGGTCAGGATGGCCGAGTGGTCTAAGGTGCTGCATTAAGTCCGCAGTCTCTCCTGGAGGCGTGGGTTCGAATCCCACTTCTGACAAAACTTGAATTCCATTTTCTCTCTCAGTTCCTTTAGAATCTCAGCTAAAAATTGGCAATGTAAATAATATCTGAATAAGTACCAAACTTCAGTTTCAACTGCAAATGCATTTGCCCTATTCTTTCTTTAACGTTAATGTAATATTCTTCTAGCACTCGTGGTGTTTTATATTTGTTTTGTGGGGTACTTTAAAAATCTTTTTTATGAAAGAAATGGGTTACATTAAGTCTTGTGATGTTTTAGGTTTCCAATAAGGAGGTTTTAAATTTTATGTCACGTCATTTTCAGATGCTTCATTCAAGAGATGTTTCCACTATAGAATGCAGAGCAAGGGCAAAAATACAAGTGATAGAGCGAGTGAGTGAGAAGGAGTGTTGTGGAAGGAGAGAATGAAACAAAGACAGAGTGAGTGAACGGCAGGGAGGCATAGAAGAGTAGTCTAGTAGTGAAGGAGACCTGCTTTTCCCTGCTCTTGACCTCCCACCCATCCCCAAACAACCACAAACATACCTTCTGTGCAAAGTTGGTATGCAGAATTTCATGCCTCAGCAAGTGAGGGTGAGTCCCAGGCCAGGGGCTAAAGATCAAAAGAGTGCCTGTGCTCAGACTTTCCCTGCTAGGGATAGTTTATCTGGAACAAGGCCTACTCTCTTGTATCCAGCAAGGATCTAGAAATCCTGCATGAATCTGCAAGGCACATTGGCAGCATAAATTTGCATAAACTGCCCCACCTATTGCCTTCCTACTTCCTGTGCTGTAGTTGTTTGTGTAGAGAGAGAGGTCGCAGGCAAGGAAATGTTGTGAGTCGGATACAGGACCCTAAATAGCTGGTGAGAGGTATGTGGTGTTCTAAAAGCATGAAAACTGTATACCTGTGAAATAAAGTGCTTTCGTATGTGTTCTTCTGTGTTTATTGTCCTGTGCATAAAGTTGCACCTTGTGTTTGAAGGTTTAAATTATTTCAGGCTTGCATGGAGGTAGACGTTTCTGAGTAACTTTTATTCATTTCTTAAAAGCCTATACTGTCAGGATGGCCGAGAGGTCTAAGGCGCTGTGTGTAGGCCACAGTCTCCTTTGGAGGCGTGGGTTTGAATCCCACTTCTGACATGCCTTTTGGAGATTTAATCTCCTTTATCAGGTTAACATCTGATGGAAGTTGCATCTGTTGGTCTTCACTTGGCACGTTATTCCGTTCTCCTCTTGTCAAGAGAGATGGGGTTTCTCATATATTTAGGTTCTATAACGTCTTGCTGACAAAGCGCAATCCTTACCAAATGAGCATAGGACCCATGTAAGAGGTCATCTGGAATAGTCATGCTCTTGTATGCACTGGCCAGACGGGCCCTGCAAATTTGGAAGAATGCCATGCATCTGGTAGACAACTGGACTCCAGCACACTTACAGCAATTTCCTTAGGGCTTTGATCAGGGGCTGCTTAAATTTGCATACTCCACCCTATGTTGTGACTTTGAGATCCCTTGTTGAAATTGCTTTAGCCAGCCAAGAGGTGGCTATTGTCTCAATTTCAAAGCAGCTTTGAGCCGTTCAAGTGGCTGGTGAATAGCACTTTCTCTTTGTTCGCCTCAAAGTTCTAAAGAGTTCTCCATAGGTCCTGCTCTGTACAGATTGTTCAAAGATCTGTTGGAAGTGCATATAATAGGATAAATAAATTGAGGGCATTCCTTTTCAGTACCTCACCTGCATGGCTGTCTGGCCTCTGGAAGATGCTGGGAAAGCAAGTCAGCATGGCCGAGTGGTCTAAGGCGCTGCGTTCAGGTCGCAGTCTCCTCTGGAGGCGTGGGTTCAAATCCCACTTCTGACAGTGCTGTGTTTACTCTAATTTTTTTCTTGAGAAATATGATCATTTCCCTCGCAGTGGCTTATAGGATTGTCTTCTTGGAAGAGTGCAGTGAGTTTTTTTCTTGCTCTAGCCACTATTGGCCTAAGCTCTGTGCATTTTTTGGTTCCTAATATCTTTCTCACCCTTTAGATGAAAAAGCAGCATGGGGTCAGGATGGCCGAGTGGTCTAAGGCGCTGCGTTAAGGCCGCAGTCTCTCCTGGAGGCGTGGGTTCGAATCCCACTTCTGACAAAACTTGTATTCCATTTTCTCTCTCAGTTCCTTGAGAATCTCAGCTAAAAATTGGCAATGTAAATAATATCTGAATAAGTACCAAACTTCAGTTTCAACTGCAAATGCATTTGCCCTATTCTATCTTTAACGTTAATGTAATATTCTTCTAGCACTCGTGGTGTTTTATATTTGTTTTGTGGGGTACTTTAAAAATCTTTTTTATGAAAGAAATGGGTTACATTAAGTCTTGTGATGTTTTAGGTTTCCAATAAGGAGGTTTTAAATTTTATGTCACGTCATTTTCAGATGCTTCATTCAAGAGATGTTTCCACTATAAAATGCAGAGCAAGGGCAAAAATACAAGTGATAGAGCGAGTGAGTGAGAAGGAGTGTTGTGGAAGGAGAGAATGAAACAAAGACAGAGTGAGTGAATGGCAGGGAGGCTTAGAAGAGGAGTCTAGTAGTGAAGGAGACCTGCTTTTCCCTGCTCTTGACCTCCCACCCATCCCCAAACAACCACAAACATACCTTCTGTGCAAAGTTGGTATGCAGAATTTCACGCCTCAGCAAGTGAGGGTGAGTCCCAGGCCAGGGGCTAAAGAGCAAAAGAGTGCCTGTGCTCAGACTTTCCCTGCTAGGGATAGTTTATCTGGAACAAGGCCTACTCTCTTGTATCCAGCAAGGATCTAGAAATCCTGCATGAATCTGCAAGGCACATTGGCAGCATAAATTTGCATAAACTGCCCCACCTATTGCCTTCCTACTTCCTGTGCTGTAGTTGTTTGTGTAGAGAGAGAGGTTGCAGGCAAGGAAATGTTGTGAGTCGGATACAGGACCCTAAATAGCTGGTGAGAGGTATGTGGTGTTCTAAAAGCATGAAAACTGTATACCTGTGAAATAAAGTGCTTTCGTATGTGTTCTTCTGTGTTTATTGTCCTGTGCATAAAGTTGCACCTTGTGTTTGAATGTTTAAATTATTTCAGGCTTGCATGGAGGTAGACGTTTCTGAGTAACTTTTATTCATTTCTTAAAAGCCTATACTGTCAGGATGGCCGAGAGGTCTAAGGTGCTGTGTTTAGGCCACAGTCTCCTTTGGAGGCGTGGGTTCGAATTCCACTTCTGACATTCCTTTTGGAGATTTAATCTCCTTTATCAGGTTAACATCTGATGGAAGTTGCATCTGTTGGTCTTCACCTGGCACGTTATTCCGTTCTCCTCTTGTCAAGAGAGATGGGGTTTCTCATATATTTAGGTTCTATAACGTCTTGCTGACAAAGCGCAATCCTTACCAAATGAGCATAGGACCCATGTAAGAGGTCATCTGGAAGAGTCATGCTCTTGTATGCCCTGGCCAGACGGGCCCTGCAAATTTGGAAGAATGGCATGCATCTGGTAGACAACTGGACTCCAGCACACTTACAGCAATTTCCTTAGGGCTTTGATCAGGGGCTGCTTAAATTTGCATACTCCACCCTATGTTGTGACTTTGAGATCCCTTGTTGAAATTGCTTTAGCCAGCCAAGAGGTGGCTATTGTCTCAATTTCAAAGCAGCTTTGAGCCGTTCAAGTGGCTGGTGAATAGCACTTTCTCTTTGTTCGCCTCAAAGTTCTAAAGAGTTCTCCATAGGTCCTGCTCTGTACAGATTGTTCAAAGATCTGTTGGAAGTGCATATAATAGGATAAATAAATTGAGGGCATTCCTTTTCAGTACCTCACCTGCATGGCTGTCTGGCCTCTGGAAGATGCTGGGAAAGCAAGTCAGGATGGCCGAGTGGTCTAAGGCGCTGCGTTCAGGTCGCAGTCTCCTCTGGAGGCGTGGGTTCAAATCCCACTTCTGACAGTCCTGTGTTTACTCTAATTATTTTCTTGAGAAATATGATCATTTCCCTCGCAGTGGCTTATAGGATTGTCTTCTTGGAAGAGTGCAGTGAGTTTTTTTCTTGCTCTAGCCACTATTGGCCTCAGCTCTGTGCATTTTTTGGTTCCTAATATCTTTCTCACCCTTTAGATGAAAAAGCAGCATGGGGTCAGGATGGCCGAGTGGTCTAAGGCGCTGCGTTAAGGCCGCAGTCTCTCCTGGAGGCGTGGGTTCGAATCCCACTTCTGACAAAACTTGAATTCCATTTTCTCTCTCAGTTCCTTTAGAATCTCAGCTAAAAATTGGCAATGTAAATAATATCTGAATAAGTACCAAACTTCAGTTTCAACTGCAAATGCATTTGCCCTATTCTATCTTTAACGTTAATGTAATATTCTTCTAGCACTCGTGGTGTTTTATATTTGTTTTGTGGGGTACTTTAAAAATCTTTTTTATGAAAGAAATGGGTTACATTAAGTCTTGTGATGTTTTAGGTTTCCAATAAGGAGGTTTTAAATTTTATGTCACGTCATTTTCAGATGCATCATTCAAGAGATGTTTCCACTATAGAATGCAGAGCAAGGGCAAAAATACAAGTGATAGAGCGAGTGAGTGAGAAGGAGTGTTGTGGAAGGAGAGAATGAAACAAAGACAGAGTGAGTGAACGGCAGGGAGGCATAGAAGAGGAGTCTAGTAGTGAAGGAGACCTGCTTTTCCCTGCTCTTGACCTCCCACCCATCCCCAAACAACCACAAACATACCTTCTGTGCAAAGTTGGTATGCAGAATTTCACGCCTCAGCAAGTGAGGGTGAGTCCCAGGCCAGGGGCTAAAGAGCAAAAGAGTGCCTGTGCTCAGACTTTCCCTGCTAGGGATAGTTTATCTGGAACAAGGCCTACTCTCTTGTATCCAGCAAGGATCTAGAAATCCTGCATGAATCTGCAAGGCACATTGGCAGCATAAATTTGCATAAACTGCCCCACCTATTGCCGTCCTACTTCCTGTGCTGTAGTTGTTTGTGTAGAGAGAGAGGTCGCAGGCAAGGAAATGTTGTGAGTCGGATACAGGACCCTAAATAGCTGGTGAGAGGTATGTGGTGTTCTAAAAGCATGAAAACTGTATACCTGTGAAATAAAGTGCTTTCGTATGTGTTCTTCTGTGTTTATTGTCCTGTGCATAAAGTTGCACCTTGTGTTTGAAGGTTTAAATTATTTCAGGCTTGCATTGAGGTAGACGTTTCTGAGTAACTTTTATTAATTTCTTAAAAGCATATATTGTCAGGATGGCCGAGAGGTCTAAGGCGCTGGGTTTAGGCCACAGTCTCCTTTGGAGGCGTGGGTTCGAATCCCACTTCTGACATGCCTTTTGGAGATTTAATCTCCTTTATCAGGTTAACATCTGATGGAAGTTGCATCTGTTGGTCTTCACTTGGCACGTTATTCCGTTCTCCTCTTGTCAAGAGAGATGGGGTTTCTCATATATTTAGGTTCTATAACGTCTTGCTGACAAAGCGCAATCCTTACCAAATGAGCATAGGACCCATGTAAGAGGTCATCTGGAAGAGTCATGCTCTTGTATGCCCTGGCCAGACGGGCCCTGCAAATTTGGAAGAATGCCATTCATCTGGTAGACAACTGGACTCCAGCACACTTACAGCAATCTCCTCAGGGCTTTGATCAGGGGCTGCTTAAATTTGCATACTCCACCCTATGTTGTGACTTTGAGATCCCTTGTTGAAATTGCTTTAGCCAGCCAAGAGGTGGCTATTGTCTCAATTTCAAAGCAGCTTTGAGCCGTTCAAGTGGCTGGTGAATAGCACTTTCTCTTTGTTTGCCTCAAAGTTCTAAAGAGTTCTCCATAGGTCCTGCTCTGTACAGATTGTTCAAAGATCTGTTGGAAGTGCATATAATAGGATAAATAAATTGAGGGCATTCCTTTTCAGTACCTCACCTGCATGGCTGTCTGGCCTCTGGAAGATGCTGGGAAAGCAAGTCAGGATGGCCGAGTGGTCTAAGGCGCTGCGTTCAGGTCGCAGTCTCCTCTGGAGGCGTGGGTTCAAATCCCACTTCTGACAGTCCTGTGTTTACTCTAATTTTTTTCTTGAGAAATATGATCATTTCCCTCGCAGTGGCTTATAGGATTGTCTTCTTGGAAGAGTGCAGTGAGTTTTTTTCTTGCTCTAGCCACTATTGGCCTAAGCTCTGTGCATTTTTTGGTTCCTAATATCTTTCTCACCCTTTAGATGAAAAAGCACCATGGGGTCAGGATGGCCGAGTGGTCTAAGGCGCTGCGTTAAGGCCGCAGTCTCTCCTGGAGGCGTGGGTTCGAATCCCACTTCTGACAAAACTTGAATTCCATTTTCTCTCTCAGTTCCTTTAGAATCTCAGCTAAAAATTGGCAATGTAAATAATATCTGAATAAGTACCAAACTTCAGTTTCAACTGCAAATGCATTTGCCCTATTCTATCTTTAACGTTAATGTAATATTCTTCTAGCACTCGTGGTGTTTTATATTTCTTTTGTGGGGTACTTTAAAAATCTTTTTTATGAAAGAAATGGGTTACATTAAGTCTTGTGATGTTTTAGGTTTCCAATAAGGAGGTTTTAAATTTTATGTCACGTCATTTTCAGATGCATCATTCAAGAGATGTTTCCACTATAGAATGCAGAGCAAGGGCAAAAATACAAGTGATAGAGCGAGTGAGTGAGAAGGAGTGTTGTGGAAGGAGAGAATGAAACAAAGACAGAGTGAGTGAACGGCAGGGAGGCATAGAAGAGGAGTCTAGTAGTGAAGGAGACCTGCTTTTCCCTGCTCTTGACCTCCCACCCATCCCCAAACAACCACAAACATACCTTCTGTGCAAAGTTGGTATGCAGAATTTCACGCCTCAGCAAGTGAGGGTGAGTCCCAGGCCAGGGGCTAAAGAGCAAAAGAGTGCCTGTGCTCAGACTTTCCCTGCTAGGGATAGTTTATCTGGAACAAGGCCTACTCTCTTGTATCCAGCAAGGATCTAGAAATCCTGCATGAATCTGCAAGGCACATTGGCAGCATAAATTTGCATAAACTGCCCCACCTATTGCCGTCCTACTTCCTGTGCTGTAGTTGTTTGTGTAGAGAGAGAGGTCGCAGGCAAGGAAATGTTGTGAGTCGGATACAGGACCCTAAATAGCTGGTGAGAGGTATGTGGTGTTCTAAAAGCATGAAAACTGTATACCTGTGAAATAAAGTGCTTTCGTATGTGTTCTTCTGTGTTTATTTTCCTGTGCATAAAGTTGCACCTTGTGTTTGAAGGTTTAAATTATTTCAGGCTTGCATGGAGGTAGACGTTTCTGAGTAACTTTTATTCATTTCTTAAAAGCCTATACTGTCAGGATGGCCGTGAGGTCTAAGGCGCTGTGTTTAGGCCACAGTCTCCTTTGGAGGCGTGGGTTCGAATCCCACTTCTGACATGCCTTTTGGAGATTTAATCTCCTTTATCAGGTTAACATCTGATGGAAGTTGCATCTGTTGGTCTTCACTTGGCACGTTATTCCGTTCTCCTCTTGTCAAGAGAGATGGGGTTTCTCATATATTTAGGTTCTATAACGTCTTGCTGACAAAGCGCAATCCTTACCAAATGAGCATAGGACCCATGTAAGAGGTCATCTGGAAGAGTCATGCTCTTGTATGCCCTGGCCAGACGGGCCCAGCAAATTTGGAAGAATGCCATTCATCTGGTAGACAACTGGACTCCAGCACACTTACAGCAATTTCCTCAGGGCTTTGATCAGGGGCTGCTTAAATTTGCATACTCCACCCTATGTTGTGACTTTGAGATCCCTTGTTGAAATTGCTTTAGCCAGCCAAGAGGTGGCTATTGTCTCAATTTCAAAGCAGCTTTGAGCCGTTCAAGTGGCTGGTGAATAGCACTTTCTCTTTGTTCGCCTCAAAGTTCTAAAGAGTTCTCCATAGGTCCTGCTCTGTACAGATTGTTCAAAGATCTGTTGGAAGTGCATATAATAGGATAAATAAATTGAGGGCATTCCTTTTCAGTACCTCACCTGCATGGCTGTCTGGCCTCTGGAAGATGGTGGGAAAGCAAGTCAGGATGGCCGAGTGGTCTAAGGCGCTGTGTTCAGGTCGCAGCCTCTCTGGAGGCGTGGGTTCAAATCCCACTTCTGACAGTCCTCTGTTTACTCTAATTTTTTTCTAGAGAAATATGATCATTTCCCTCGCAGTGGCTTATAGGATTGTCTTCTTGGAAGAGTGCAGTGAGTTTTATTCTTGCTCTAGCCACTATTGGCCTAAGCTCTGTGCATTTTTTGGTTCCTAATATCTTTCTCACCCTTTAGATGAAAATGCAGCATGGGGTCAGGATGGCCGAGTGGTCTAAGGCGCTGCGTTAAGGCCGCAGTCTCTCCTGGAGGCGTGGGTTCGAATCCCACTTCTGACAAAACTTGAATTCCATTTTCTCTCTCAGTTCCTTTAGAATCTCAGCTAAAAATTGGCAATGTAAATAATATCTGAATAAGTACCAAACTTCAGTTTCAACTGCAAATGCATTTGCCCTATTCTATCTTTAACGTTAATGTAATATTCTTCTAGCACTCGTGGTGTTTTATATTTCTTTTGTGGGGTACTTTAAAAATCTTTTTTATGAAAGAAATGGGTTACATTAAGTCTTGTGATGTTTTAGGTTTACAATAAGGAGGTTTTAAATTTTATGTCACGTCATTTTCAGATGCTTCAATCAAGAGATGTTTCCACTATAGAATGCAGAGCAAGGGCAAAAATACAAGTGATAGAGCGAGTGAGTGAGAAGGAGTGTTGTGGAAGGACAGAATGAAACAAAGACAGAGTGAGTGAACGGCAGGGAGGCATAGAAGAGTACTCTAGTAGTGAAGGAGACCTGCTTTTCCCTGCTCTTGACCTCCCACCCATCCCCAAACAACCACAAACATACCTTCTGTGCAAAGTTGGTATGCAGAATTTCACGCCTCAGCAAGTGAGGGTGAGTCCCAGGCCAGGGGCTAAAGAGCAAAAGAGTGCCTGTGCTCAGACTTTCCCTGCTAGGGATAGTTTATCTGGAACAAGGCCTACTCTCTTGTATCCAGCAAGGATCTAGAAATCCTGCATGAATCTGCAAGGCACATTGGCAGCATAAATTTGCATAAACTGCCCCACCTATTGCCTTCCTACTTCCTGTGCTGTAGTTGTTTGTGTAGAGAGAGAGGTCGCAGGCAAGGAAATGTTGTGAGTCGGATACAGGACCCTAAATAGCTGGTGAGAGGTATGTGGTGTTCTAAAAGCATGAAAACTGTATACCTGTGAAATAAAGTGCTTTCGTATGTGTTCTTCTGTGTTTATTGTCCTGTGCATAAAGTTGCACCTTGTGTTTGAAGGTTTAAATTATTTCAGGCTTGCATGGAGGTAGACGTTTCTGAGTAACTTTTATTCATTTCTTAAAAGCCTATACTGTCAGGATGGCCGAGAGGTCTAAGGCGCTGTGTTTAGGCCACAGTCTCCTTTGGAGGCGTGGGTTCGAATCCCACTTCTGACATGCCTTTTGGAGATTTAATCTCCTTTATCTGGTTAACATCTGATGGAAGTTGCATCTGTTGGTCTTCACTTGGCACGTTATTCCGTTCTCCTCTTGTCAAGAGAGATGGGGTTTCTCATATATTTAGGTTCTATAACGTCTTGCTGACAAAGCGCAATCCTTACCAAATGAGCATAGGACCCATGTAAGAGGTCATCTGGAAGAGTCATGCTCTTGTATGCCCTGGCCAGACGGGCCCTGCAAATTTGGAAGAATGCCATGCATCTGGTAGACAACTGGACTCCAGCACACTTACAGCAATTTCCTTAGGGCTTTGATCAGGGGCTGCTTAAATTTGCATACTCCACCCTATGTTGTGACTTTGAGATCCCTTGTTGAAATTGCTTTAGCCAGCCAAGAGGTGGCTATTGTCTCAATTTCAAAGCAGCTTTGAGCCGTTCAAGTGGCTGGTGAATAGCACTTTCTCTTTGTTCGCCTCAAAGTTCTAAAGAGTTCTCCATAGGTCCTGCTCTGTACAGATTGTTCAAAGATCTGTTGGAAGTGCATATAATAGGATAAATAAATTGAGGGCATTCCTTTTCAGTACCTCACCTGCATGGCTGTCTGGCCTCTGGAAGATGCTGGGAAAGCAAGTCAGGATGGCCGAGTGGTCTAAGGCGCTGCGTTCAGGTCGCAGTCTCCTCTGGAGGCGTGGGTTCAAATCCCACTTCTGACAGTCCTGTGTTTACTCTAATTATTTTCTTGAGAAATATGATCATTTCCCTCGCAGTGGCTTATAGGATTGTCTTCTTGGAAGAGTGCAGTGAGTTTTTTTCTTGCTCTAGCCACTATTGGCCTCAGCTCTGTGCATTTTTTGGTTCCTAATATCTTTCTCACCCTTTAGATGAAAAAGCAGCATGGGGTCAGGATGGCCGAGTGGTCTAAGGCGCTGCGTTAAGGCCGCAGTCTCTCCTGGAGGCGTGGGTTCGAATCCCACTTCTGACAAAACTTGAATTCCATTTTCTCTCTCAGTTCCTTTAGAATCTCAGCTAAAAATTGGCAATGTAAATAATATCTGAATAAGTACCAAACTTCAGTTTCAACTGCAAATGCATTTGCCCTATTCTATCTTTAACGTTAATGTAATATTCTTCTAGCACTCGTGGTGTTTTATATTTGTTTTGTGGGGTACTTTAAAAATCTTTTTTATGAAAGAAATGGGTTACATTAAGTCTTGTGATGTTTTAGGTTTCCAATAAGGAGGTTTTAAATTTTATGTCACGTCATTTTCAGATGCTTCATTCAAGAGATGTTTCCACTATAGAATGCAGAGCAAGGGCAAAAATACAAGTGATAGAGCGAGTGAGTGAGAAGGAGTGTTGTGGAAGGAGAGAATGAAACAAAGACAGAGTGAGTGAATGGCAGGGAGGCATAGAAGAGGAGTCTAGTAGTGAAGGAGACCTGCTTTTCCCTGCTCTTGACCTCCCACCCATCCCCAAACAACCACAAACATACCTTCTGTGCAAAGTTGGTATGCAGAATTTCACGCCTCAGCAAGTGAGGGTGAGTCCCAGGCCAGGGGCTAAAGAGCAAAAGAGTGCCTGTGCTCAGACTTTCCCTGCTAGGGATAGTTTATCTGGAACAAGGCCTACTCTCTTGTATCCAGCAAGGATCTAGAAATCCTGCATGAATCTGCAAGGCACATTGGCAGCATAAATTTGCATAAACTGCCCCACCTATTGCCTTCCTACTTCCTGTGCTGTAGTTGTTTGTGTAGAGAGAGAGGTCGCAGGCAAGGAAATGTTGTGAGTCGGATACAGGACCCTAAATAGCTGGTGAGAGGTATGTGGTGTTCTAAAAGCATGAAAACTGTATACCTGTGAAATAAAGTGCTTTCGTATGTGTTCTTCTGTGTTTATTGTCCTGTGCATAAAGTTGCACCTTGTGTTTGAAGGTTTAAATTATTTCAGGCTTGCATGGAGGTAGACGTTTCTGAGTAACTTTTATTCATTTATTGAAAGCCTATACTGTCAGGATGGCCGAGAGGTCTAAGGCGCTGTGTTTAGGCCACAGTCTCCTTTGGAGGCGTGGGTTCGAATCCCACTTCTGACATGCCTTTTGGAGATTTAATCTCCTTTATCAGGTTAACATCTGATGGAAGTTGCATCCGTTGGTCTTCACTTGGCACGTTATTCCGTTCTCCTCTTGTCAAGAGAGATGGGGTTTCTCATATATTTAGGTTCTATAATGTCTTGCTGACAAAGCGCAATCCTTACCAAATGAGCATAGGACCCATGTAAGAGGTCATCTGGAAGAGTCATGCTCTTGTATGCCCTGGCCAGACGGGCCCTGTAAATTTGGAAGAATGCCATTCATCTGGTAGACAACTGGACTCCAGCACACTTACAGCAATCTCCTCAGGGCTTTGATCAGGGGCTGCTTAAATTTGCATACTCCACCCTATGTTGTGACTTTGAGATCCCTTGTTGAAATTGCTTTAGCCAGCCAAGAGGTGGCTATTGTCTCAATTTCAAAGCAGCTTTGAGCCGTTCAAGTGGCTGGTGAATAGCACTTTCTCTTTGTTTGCCTCAAAGTTCTAAAGAGTTCTCCATAGGTCCTGCTCTGTACAGATTGTTCAAAGATCTGTTGGAAGTGCATATAATAGGATAAATAAATTGAGGGCATTCCTTTTCAGTACCTCACCTGCATGGCTGTCTGGCCTCTGGAAGATGCTGGGAAAGCAAGTCAGGATGGCCGAGTGGTCTAAGGCGCTGCGTTCAGGTCGCAGTCTCCTCTGGAGGCGTGGGTTCAAATCCCACTTCTGACAGTCCTGTGTTTACTCTAATTTTTTTCTTGAGAAATATGATCATTTCCCTCGCAGTGGCTTATAGGATTGTCTTCTTGGAAGAGTGCAGTGAGTTTTTTTCTTGCTCTAGCCACTATTGGCCTAAGCTCTGTGCATTTTTTGGTTCCTAATATCTTTCTCACCCTTTAGATGAAAAAGCAGCATGGGGTCAGGATGGCCAAGTGGTCTAAGGCGCTGCGTTAAGGCCGCAGTCTCTCCTGGAGGCGTGGGTTCGAATCCCACTTCTGACAAAACTTGAATTACATTTTCTCTCTCAGTTCCTTTAGAATCTCAGCTAAAAATTGGCAATGTAAATAATATCTGAATAAGTACCAAACTTCAGTTTCAACTGCAAATGCATTTGCCCTATTCTATCTTTAACGTTAATGTAATATTCTTCTAGCACTCGTGGTGTTTTATATTTCTTTTGTGGGGTACTTTAAAAATCTTTTTTATGAAAGAAATGGGTTACATTAAGTCTTGTGATGTTTTAGGTTTCCAATAAGGAGGTTTTAAATTTTATGTCACGTCATTTTCAGATGCTTCATTCAAGAGATGTTTCCACTATAGAATGCAGAGCAAGGGCAAAAATACAAGTGATAGAGCGAGTGAGTGAGAAGGAGTGTTGTGGAAGGACAGAATGAAACAAAGACAGAGTGAGTGAACGGCAGGGAGGCATAGAAGAGTAGTCTAGTAGTGAAGGAGACCTGCTTTTCCCTGCTCTTGACCTCCCACCCATCCCCAAACAACCACAAACATACCTTCTGTGCAAAGTTGGTATGCAGAATTTCACGCCTCAGCAAGTGAGGGTGAGTCCCAGGCCAGGGGCTAAAGAGCAAAAGAGTGCCTGTGCTCAGACTTTCCCTGCTAGGGATAGTTTATCTGGAACAAGGCCTACTCTCTTGTATCCAGCAAGGATCTAGAAATCCTGCATGAATCTGCAAGGCACATTGGCAGCATAAATTTGCATAAACTGCCCCACCTATTGCCTTCCTACTTCCTGTGCTGTAGTTGTTTGTGTAGAGAGAGAGGTCGCAGGCAAGGAAATGTTGTGAGTCGGATACAGGACCCTAAATAGCTGGTGAGAGGTATGTGGTGTTCTAAAAGCATGAAAACTGTATACCTGTGAAATAAAGTGCTTTCGTATGTGTTCTTCTGTGTTTATTGTCCTGTGCATAAAGTTGCACCTTGTGTTTGAAGGTTTAAATTATTTCAGGCTTGCATGGAGGTAGACGTTTCTGAGTAACTTTTATTCATTTCTTAAAAGCCTATACTGTCAGGATGGCCGAGAGGTCTAAGGCGCTGTGTTTAGGCCACAGTCTCCTTTGGAGGCGTGGGTTCGAATCCCACTTCTGACATGCCTTTTGGAGATTTAATCTCCTTTATCTGGTTAACATCTGATGGAAGTTGCATCTGTTGGTCTTCACTTGGCACGTTATTCCGTTCTCCTCTTGTCAAGAGAGATCGGGTTTCTCATATATTTAGGTTCTATAACGTCTTGCTGACAAAGCGCAATCCTTACCAAATGAGCATAGGACCCATGTAAGAGGTCATCTGGAAGAGTCATGCTCTTGTATGCCCTGGCCAGACGGGCCCTGCAAATTTGGAAGAATGCCATGCATCTGGTAGACAACTGGACTCCAGCACACTTACAGCAATTTCCTTAGGGCTTTGATCAGGGGCTGCTTAAATTTGCATACTCCACCCTATGTTGTGACTTTGAGATCCCTTGTTGAAATTGCTTTAGCCAGCCAAGAGGTGGCTATTGTCTCAATTTCAAAGCAGCTTTGAGCCGTTCAAGTGGCTGGTGAATAGCACTTTCTCTTTGTTCGCCTCAAAGTTCTAAAGAGTTCTCCATAGGTCCTGCTCTGTACAGATTGTTCAAAGATCTGTTGGAAGTGCATATAATAGGATAAATAAATTGAGGGCATTCCTTTTCAGTACCTCACCTGCATGGCTGTCTGGCCTCTGGAAGATGCTGGGAAAGCAAGTCAGGATGGCCGAGTGGTCTAAGGCGCTGCGTTCAGGTCGCAGTCTCCTCTGGAGGTGTGGGTTCAAATCCCACTTCTGACAGTCCTGTGTTTACTCTAATTTTTTTCTTGAGAAATATGATCATTTCCCTCGCAGTGGCTTATAGGATTGTCTTCTTGGAAGAGTGCAGTGAGTTTTTTTCTTGCTCTAGCCACTATTGGCCTAAGCTCTGTGCATTTTTTGGTTCCTAATATCTTTCTCACCCTTTCGATGAAAAAGCAGCATGGGGTCAGGATGGCCGAGTGGTCTAAGGCGCTGCGTTAAGGCCGCAGTCTCTCCTGGAGGCGTGGGTTCAAATCCCACTTCTGACAAAACTTGAATTCCATTTTCTCTCTCAGTTCCTTTAGAATCTCAGCTAAAAATTGGCAATGTAAATAATATCTGAATAAGTACCAAACTTCAGTTTCAACTGCAAATGCATTTGCCCTATTCTATCTTTAACGTTAATGTAATATTCTTCTAGCACTCGTGGTGTTTTATATTTGTTTTGTGGGGTACTTTAAAAATCTTTTTTATGAAAGAAATGGGTTACATTAAGTCTTGTGATGTTTTAGGTTTACAATAAGGAGGTTTTAAATTTTATGTCACGTCATTTTCAGATGCTTCATTCAAGAGATGTTTCCACTATAGAATGCAGAGCAAGGGCAAAAATACAAGTGATAGAGCGAGTGAGTGAGAAGGAGTGTTGTGGAAGGAGAGAATGAAACAAAGACAGAGTGAGTGAATGGCAGGGAGGCATAGAAGAGGAGTCTAGTAGTGCAGGAGACCTGCTTTTCCCTGCTCTTGACCTCCCACCCATCCCCAAACAACCACAAACATACCTTCTGTGCAAAGTTGGTATGCAGATTTTCACGCCTCAGCAAGTGAGGGTGAGTCCCAGGCCAGGGGCTAAAGAGCAAAAGAGTGCCTGTGCTCAGACTTTCCCTGCTAGGGATAGTTTATCTGGAACAAGGCCTACTCTCTTGTATCCAGCAAGGATCTAGAAATCCTGCATGAATCTGCAAGGCACATTGGCAGCATAAATTTGCATAAACTGCCCCACCTATTGCCTTCCTACTTCCTGTGCTGTAGTTGTTTGTGTAGAGAGAGAGGTCGCAGGCAAGGAAATGTTGTGAGTCGGATACAGGACCCTAAATAGCTGGTGAGAGGTATGTGGTGTTCTAAAAGCATGAAAACTGTATACCTGTGAAATAAAGTGCTTTCGTATGTGTTCTTCTGTGTTTATTGTCCTGTGCATAAAGTTGCACCTTGTGTTTGAAGGTTTAAATTATTTCAGGCTTGCATGGAGGTAGACGTTTCTGAGTAACTTTTATTCATTTCTTAAAAGCCTATACTGTCAGGATGGCCGAGAGGTCTAAGGCGCTGTGTTTAGGCCACAGTCTCCTTTGGAGGCGTGGGTTCGAATCCCACTTCTGACATGCCTTTTGGAGATTTAATCTCCTTTATCAGGTTAACATCTGATGGAAGTTGCATCTGTTGGTCTTCACTTGGCACGTTATTCCGTTCTCCTCTTGTCAAGAGAGATGGGGTTTCTCATATATTTAGGTTCTATAACGTCTTGCTGACAAAGCGCAATCCTTACCAAATGAGCATAGGACCCATGTAAGAGGTCATCTGGAATAGTCATGCTCTTGTATGCACTGGCCAGACGGGCCCTGCAAATTTGGAAGAATGCCATGCATCTGCTAGACAACTGGACTCCAGCACACTTACAGCAATTTCCTTAGGGCGTTGATCAGGGGCTGCTTAAATTTGCATACTCCACCCTATGTTGTGACTTTGAGATCCCTTGTTGAAATTGCTTTAGCCAGCCAAGAGGTGGCTATTGTCTCAATTTCAAAGCAGCTTTGAGCCGTTCAAGTGGCTGGTGAATAGCACTTTCTCTTTGTTTGCCTCAAAGTTCTAAAGAGTTCTCCATAGGTCCTGCTCTGTACAGATTGTTCAAAGATCTGTTGGAAGTGCATATAATAGGATAAATAAATTGAGGGCATTCCTTTTCAGTACCTCACCTGCATGGCTGTCTGGCCTCTGGAAGACGCTGGGAAAGAAAGTCAGGATGGCCGAGTGGTCTAAGGCGCTGCGTTCAGGTCGCAGTCTCCTCTGGAGGCGTGGGTTCAAATCCCACTTCTGACAGTCCTGTGTTTACTCTAATTATTTTCTTGAGAAATATGATCATTTCCCTCGCAGTGGCTTATAGGATTGTCTTCTTGGAAGAGTGCAGTGAGTTTTTTTCTTGCTCTAGCCACTATTGGCCTCAGCTCTGTGCATTTTTTGGTTCCTAATATCTTTCTCACCCTTTAGATGAAAAAGCAGCATGGGGTCAGGATGGCCGAGTGGTCTAAGGCGCTGCGTTAAGGCCGCAGTCTCTCCTGGAGGCGTGGGTTCGAATCCCACTTCTGACAAAACTTGAATTCCATTTTCTCTCTCAGTTCCTTTAGAATCTCAGCTAAAAATTGGCAATGTAAATAATATCTGAATAAGTACCAAACTTCAGTTTCAACTGCAAATGCATTTGCCCTATTCTATCTTTAACGTTAATGTAATATTCTTCTGGCACTCGTGGTGTTTTATATTTGTTTTGTGGGGTACTTTAAAAATCTTTTTTATGAAAGAAATGGGTTACATTAAGTCTTGTGATGTTTTAGGTTTCCAATAAGGAGGTTTTAAATTTTATGTCACGTCATTTTCAGATGCTTCATTCAAGAGATGTTTCCACTATAGAATGCAGAGCAAGGGCAAAAATACAAGTGATAGAGCGAGTGAGTGAGAAGGAGTGTTGTGGAAGGAGAGAATGAAACAAAGACAGAGTGAGTGAATGGCAGGGAGGCATAGAAGAGGAATCTAGTAGTGAAGGAGACCTGCTTTTCCCTGCTCTTGACCTCCCACCCATCCCCAAACAACCACAAACATACCTTCTGTGCAAAGTTGGTATGCAGAATTTCACGCCTCAGCAAGTGAGGGTGAGTCCCAGGCCAGGGGCTAAAGAGCAAAAGAGTGCCTGTGCTCAGACTTTCCCTGCTAGGGATAGTTTATCTGGAACAAGGCCTACTCTCTTGTATCCAGCAAGGATCTAGAAATCCTGCATGAATCTGCAAGGCACATTGGCAGCATAAATTTGCATAAACTGCCCCACCTATTGCCTTCCTACTTCCTGTGCTGTAGTTGTTTGTGTAGAGAGAGAGGTCGCAGGCAAGGAAATGTTGTGAGTCGGATACAGGACCCTAATTAGCTGGTGAGAGGTATGTGGTGTTCTAAAAGCATGAAAACTGTATACCTGTGAAATAAAGTGCTTTCGTATGTGTTCTTCTGTGTTTATTGTCCTGTGCATAAAGTTGCACCTTGTGTTTGAAGGTTTAAATTATTTCAGGGTTGCATGGAGGTAGACGTTTCTCAGTAACTTTTATTCATTTCTTAAAAGCATATACTGTCAGGATGGCCGAGAGGTCTAAGGCGCTGTGTTTAGGCCACAGTCTCCTTTGGAGGCGTGGGTTCGATTCCCACTTCTGACATGCCTTTTGGAGATTTAATCTCCTTTATCAGGTTAACATCTGATGGAAGTTGCATCTGTTGGTCTTCACTTGGCACGTTATTCCGTTCTCCTCTTGTCAAGAGAGATGGGGTTTCTCATATATTTAGGTTCTATAACGTCTTGCTGACAAAGCGCAATCCTTACCAAATGAGCATAGGACCCATGTAAGAGGTCATCTGGAAGAGTCATGCTCTTGTATGCCCTGGCCAGACGGGCCCAGCAAATTTGGAAGAATGCCATGCATCTGGTAGACAACTGGACTCCAGCACACTTACAGCAATTTCCTTAGGGCTTTGATCAGGGGCTGCTTAAATTTGCATACTCCACCCTATGTTGTGACTTTGAGATCCCTTGTTGAAATTGCTTTAGCCAGCCAAGAGGTGGCTATTGTCTCAATTTCAAAGCAGCTTTGAGCCGTTCAAGTGGCTGGTGAATAGCACTTTCTCTTTGTTCGCCTCAAAGTTCTAAAGAGTTCTCCATAGGTCCTGCTCTGTACAGATTGTTCAAAGATCTGTTGGAAGTGCATATAATAGGATAAATAAATTGAGGGCATTCCTTTTCAGTACCTCACCTGCATGGCTGTCTGGCCTCTGGAAGATGCTGGGAAAGCAAGTCAGGATGGCCGAGTGGTCTAAGGCGCTGCGTTCAGGTCGCAGTCTCCTCTGGAGGCGTGGGTTCAAATCCCACTTCTGACAGTCCTCTGTTTACTCTAATTTTTTTCTTGAGAAATATGATCATTTCCCTCGCAGTGGCTTATAGGATTGTCTTCTTGGAAGAGTGCAGTGAGTTTTTTTCTTGCTCTAGCCACTATCGGCCTAAGCTCTGTGCATTTTTTGGTTCCTAATATCTTTCTCACCCTTTAGATGAAAAAGCACCATGGGGTCAGGATGGCCGAGTGGTCTAAGGCGCTGCGTTAAGGCCGCAGTCTCTCCTGGAGGCGTGGGTTCGAATCCCACTTCTGACAAAACTTGAATTCCATTTTCTCTCTCAGTTCCTTTAGAATCTCAGCTAAAAATTGGCAATGTAAATAATATCTGAATAAGTACCAAACTTCAGTTTCAACTGCAAATGCATTTGCCCTATTCTATCTTTAACGTTAATGTAATATTCTTCTAGCACTCATGGTGTTTTATATTTCTTTTGTGGGGTACTTTAAAAATCTTTTTTATTAAAGAAATGGGTTACATTAAGTCTTGTGATGTTTTAGGTTTCCAATAAGGAGGTTTTAAATTTTATGTCACGTCATTTTCAGATGCTTCATTCAAGAGATGTTTCCACTATAGAATGCAGAGCAAGGGCAAAAATACAAGTGATAGAGCGAGTGAGTGAGAAGGAGTGTTGTGGAAGGACAGAATGAAACAAAGACAGAGTGAGTGAACGGCAGGGAGGCATAGAAGAGTAGTCTAGTAGTGAAGGAGACCTGCTTTTCCCTGCTCTTGACCTCCCACCCATCCCCAAACAACCACAAACATACCTTCTGTGCAAAGTTGGTATGCAGAATTTCACGCCTCAGCAAGTGAGGGTGAGTCCCAGGCCAGGGGCTAAAGAGCAAAAGAGTGCCTGTGCTCAGACTTTCCCTGCTAGGGATAGTTTATCTGGAACAAGGCCTACTCTCTTGTATCCAGCAAGGATCTAGAAATCCTGCATGAATCTGCAAGGCACATTGGCAGCATAAATTTGCATAAACTGCCCCACCTATTGCCGTCCTACTTCCTGTGCTGTAGTTGTTTGTGTAGAGAGAGAGGTCGCAGGCAAGGAAATGTTGTGAGTCGGATACAGGACCCTAAATAGCTGGTGAGAGGTATGTGGTGTTCTAAAAGCATGAAAACTGTATACCTGTGAAATAAAGTGCTTTCGTATGTGTTCTTCTGTGTTTATTTTCCTGTGCATAAAGTTGCACCTTGTGTTTGAAGGTTTAAATTATTTCAGGCTTGCATGGAGGTAGACGTTTCTGAGTAACTTTTATTCATTTCTTAAAAGCCTATACTGTCAGGATGGCCGTGAGGTCTAAGGCGCTGTGTTTAGGCCACAGTCTCCTTTGGAGGCGTGGGTTCGAATCCCACTTCTGACATGCCTTTTGGAGATTTAATCTCCTTTATCAGGTTAACATCTGATGGAAGTTGCATCTGTTGGTCTTCACTTGGCACGTTATTCCGTTCTCCTCTTGTCAAGAGAGATGGGGTTTCTCATATATTTAGGTTCTATAACGTCTTGCTGACAAAGCGCAATCCTTACCAAATGAGCATAGGACCCATGTAAGAGGTCATCTGGAAGAGTCATGCTCTTGTATGCCCTGGCCAGACGGGCCCAGCAAATTTGGAAGAATGCCATTCATCTGGTAGACAACTGGACTCCAGCACACTTACAGCAATTTCCTCAGGGCTTTGATCAGGGGCTGCTTAAATTTGCATACTCCACCCTATGTTGTGACTTTGAGATCCCTTGTTGAAATTGCTTTAGCCAGCCAAGAGGTGGCTATTGTCTCAATTTCAAAGCAGCTTTGAGCCGTTCAAGTGGCTGGTGAATAGCACTTTCTCTTTGTTCGCCTCAAAGTTCTAAAGAGTTCTCCATAGGTCCTGCTCTGTACAGATTGTTCAAAGATCTGTTGGAAGTGCATATAATAGGATAAATAAATTGAGGGCATTCCTTTTCAGTACCTCACCTGCATGGCTGTCTGGCCTCTGGAAGATGGTGGGAAAGCAAGTCAGGATGGCCGAGTGGTCTAAGGCGCTGTGTTCAGGTCGCAGCCTCTCTGGAGGCGTGGGTTCAAATCCCACTTCTGACAGTCCTCTGTTTACTCTAATTTTTTTCTAGAGAAATATGATCATTTCCCTCGCAGTGGCTTATAGGATTGTCTTCTTGGAAGAGTGCAGTGAGTTTTATTCTTGCTCTAGCCACTATTGGCCTAAGCTCTGTGCATTTTTTGGTTCCTAATATCTTTCTCACCCTTTAGATGAAAATGCAGCATGGGGTCAGGATGGCCGAGTGGTCTAAGGCGCTGCGTTAAGGCCGCAGTCTCTCCTGGAGGCGTGGGTTCGAATCCCACTTCTGACAAAACTTGAATTCCATTTTCTCTCTCAGTTCCTTTAGAATCTCAGCTAAAAATTGGCAATGTAAATAATATCTGAATAAGTACCAAACTTCAGTTTCAACTGCAAATGCATTTGCCCTATTCTATCTTTAACGTTAATGTAATATTCTTCTAGCACTCGTGGTGTTTTATATTTCTTTTGTGGGGTACTTTAAAAATCTTTTTTATGAAAGAAATGGGTTACATTAAGTCTTGTGATGTTTTAGGTTTACAATAAGGAGGTTTTAAATTTTATGTCACGTCATTTTCAGATGCTTCAATCAAGAGATGTTTCCACTATAGAATGCAGAGCAAGGGCAAAAATACAAGTGATAGAGCGAGTGAGTGAGAAGGAGTGTTGTGGAAGGACAGAATGAAACAAAGACAGAGTGAGTGAACGGCAGGGAGGCATAGAAGAGTACTCTAGTAGTGAAGGAGACCTGCTTTTCCCTGCTCTTGACCTCCCACCCATCCCCAAACAACCACAAACATACCTTCTGTGCAAAGTTGGTATGCAGAATTTCACGCCTCAGCAAGTGAGGGTGAGTCCCAGGCCAGGGGCTAAAGAGCAAAAGAGTGCCTGTGCTCAGACTTTCCCTGCTAGGGATAGTTTATCTGGAACAAGGCCTACTCTCTTGTATCCAGCAAGGATCTAGAAATCCTGCATGAATCTGCAAGGCACATTGGCAGCATAAATTTGCATAAACTGCCCCACCTATTGCCTTCCTACTTCCTGTGCTGTAGTTGTTTGTGTAGAGAGAGAGGTCGCAGGCAAGGAAATGTTGTGAGTCGGATACAGGACCCTAAATAGCTGGTGAGAGGTATGTGGTGTTCTAAAAGCATGAAAACTGTATACCTGTGAAATAAAGTGCTTTCGTATGTGTTCTTCTGTGTTTATTGTCCTGTGCATAAAGTTGCACCTTGTGTTTGAAGGTTTAAATTATTTCAGGCTTGCATGGAGGTAGACGTTTCTGAGTAACTTTTATTCATTTCTTAAAAGCCTATACTGTCAGGATGGCCGAGAGGTCTAAGGCGCTGTGTTTAGGCCACAGTCTCCTTTGGAGGCGTGGGTTCGAATCCCACTTCTGACATGCCTTTTGGAGATTTAATCTCCTTTATCTGGTTAACATCTGATGGAAGTTGCATCTGTTGGTCTTCACTTGGCACGTTATTCCGTTCTCCTCTTGTCAAGAGAGATGGGGTTTCTCATATATTTAGGTTCTATAACGTCTTGCTGACAAAGCGCAATCCTTACCAAATGAGCATAGGACCCATGTAAGAGGTCATCTGGAAGAGTCATGCTCTTGTATGCCCTGGCCAGACGGGCCCTGCAAATTTGGAAGAATGCCATGCATCTGGTAGACAACTGGACTCCAGCACACTTACAGCAATTTCCTTAGGGCTTTGATCAGGGGCTGCTTAAATTTGCATACTCCACCCTATGTTGTGACTTTGAGATCCCTTGTTGAAATTGCTTTAGCCAGCCAAGAGGTGGCTATTGTCTCAATTTCAAAGCAGCTTTGAGCCGTTCAAGTGGCTGGTGAATAGCACTTTCTCTTTGTTCGCCTCAAAGTTCTAAAGAGTTCTCCATAGGTCCTGCTCTGTACAGATTGTTCAAAGATCTGTTGGAAGTGCATATAATAGGATAAATAAATTGAGGGCATTCCTTTTCAGTACCTCACCTGCATGGCTGTCTGGCCTCTGGAAGATGCTGGGAAAGCAAGTCAGGATGGCCGAGTGGTCTAAGGCGCTGCGTTCAGGTCGCAGTCTCCTCTGGAGGCGTGGGTTCAAATCCCACTTCTGACAGTCCTGTGTTTACTCTAATTATTTTCTTGAGAAATATGATCATTTCCCTCGCAGTGGCTTATAGGATTGTCTTCTTGGAAGAGTGCAGTGAGTTTTTTTCTTGCTCTAGCCACTATTGGCCTCAGCTCTGTGCATTTTTTGGTTCCTAATATCTTTCTCACCCTTTAGATGAAAAAGCAGCATGGGGTCAGGATGGCCGAGTGGTCTAAGGCGCTGCGTTAAGGCCGCAGTCTCTCCTGGAGGCGTGGGTTCGAATCCCACTTCTGACAAAACTTGAATTCCATTTTCTCTCTCAGTTCCTTTAGAATCTCAGCTAAAAATTGGCAATGTAAATAATATCTGAATAAGTACCAAACTTCAGTTTCAACTGCAAATGCATTTGCCCTATTCTATCTTTAACGTTAATGTAATATTCTTCTAGCACTCGTGGTGTTTTATATTTGTTTTGTGGGGTACTTTAAAAATCTTTTTTATGAAAGAAATGGGTTACATTAAGTCTTGTGATGTTTTAGGTTTCCAATAAGGAGGTTTTAAATTTTATGTCACGTCATTTTCAGATGCTTCATTCAAGAGATGTTTCCACTATAGAATGCAGAGCAAGGGCAAAAATACAAGTGATAGAGCGAGTGAGTGAGAAGGAGTGTTGTGGAAGGAGAGAATGAAACAAAGACAGAGTGAGTGAATGGCAGGGAGGCATAGAAGAGGAGTCTAGTAGTGAAGGAGACCTGCTTTTCCCTGCTCTTGACCTCCCACCCATCCCCAAACAACCACAAACATACCTTCTGTGCAAAGTTGGTATGCAGAATTTCACGCCTCAGCAAGTGAGGGTGAGTCCCAGGCCAGGGGCTAAAGAGCAAAAGAGTGCCTGTGCTCAGACTTTCCCTGCTAGGGATAGTTTATCTGGAACAAGGCCTACTCTCTTGTATCCAGCAAGGATCTAGAAATCCTGCATGAATCTGCAAGGCACATTGGCAGCATAAATTTGCATAAACTGCCCCACCTATTGCCTTCCTACTTCCTGTGCTGTAGTTGTTTGTGTAGAGAGAGAGGTCGCAGGCAAGGAAATGTTGTGAGTCGGATACAGGACCCTAAATAGCTGGTGAGAGGTATGTGGTGTTCTAAAAGCATGAAAACTGTATACCTGTGAAATAAAGTGCTTTCGTATGTGTTCTTCTGTGTTTATTGTCCTGTGCATAAAGTTGCACCTTGTGTTTGAAGGTTTAAATTATTTCAGGCTTGCATGGAGGTAGACGTTTCTGAGTAACTTTTATTCATTTATTGAAAGCCTATACTGTCAGGATGGCCGAGAGGTCTAAGGCGCTGTGTTTAGGCCACAGTCTCCTTTGGAGGCGTGGGTTCGAATCCCACTTCTGACATGCCTTTTGGAGATTTAATCTCCTTTATCAGGTTAACATCTGATGGAAGTTGCATCCGTTGGTCTTCACTTGGCACGTTATTCCGTTCTCCTCTTGTCAAGAGAGATGGGGTTTCTCATATATTTAGGTTCTATAATGTCTTGCTGACAAAGCGCAATCCTTACCAAATGAGCATAGGACCCATGTAAGAGGTCATCTGGAAGAGTCATGCTCTTGTATGCCCTGGCCAGACGGGCCCTGTAAATTTGGAAGAATGCCATTCATCTGGTAGACAACTGGACTCCAGCACACTTACAGCAATCTCCTCAGGGCTTTGATCAGGGGCTGCTTAAATTTGCATACTCCACCCTATGTTGTGACTTTGAGATCCCTTGTTGAAATTGCTTTAGCCAGCCAAGAGGTGGCTATTGTCTCAATTTCAAAGCAGCTTTGAGCCGTTCAAGTGGCTGGTGAATAGCACTTTCTCTTTGTTTGCCTCAAAGTTCTAAAGAGTTCTCCATAGGTCCTGCTCTGTACAGATTGTTCAAAGATCTGTTGGAAGTGCATATAATAGGATAAATAAATTGAGGGCATTCCTTTTCAGTACCTCACCTGCATGGCTGTCTGGCCTCTGGAAGATGCTGGGAAAGCAAGTCAGGATGGCCGAGTGGTCTAAGGCGCTGCGTTCAGGTCGCAGTCTCCTCTGGAGGCGTGGGTTCAAATCCCACTTCTGACAGTCCTGTGTTTACTCTAATTTTTTTCTTGAGAAATATGATCATTTCCCTCGCAGTGGCTTATAGGATTGTCTTCTTGGAAGAGTGCAGTGAGTTTTTTTCTTGCTCTAGCCACTATTGGCCTAAGCTCTGTGCATTTTTTGGTTCCTAATATCTTTCTCACCCTTTAGATGAAAAAGCAGCATGGGGTCAGGATGGCCGAGTGGTCTAAGGCGCTGCGTTAAGGCCGCAGTCTCTCCTGGAGGCGTGGGTTCGAATCCCACTTCTGACAAAACTTGAATTACATTTTCTCTCTCAGTTCCTTTAGAATCTCAGCTAAAAATTGGCAATGTAAATAATATCTGAATAAGTACCAAACTTCAGTTTCAACTGCAAATGCATTTGCCCTATTCTATCTTTAACGTTAATGTAATATTCTTCTAGCACTCGTGGTGTTTTATATTTCTTTTGTGGGGTACTTTAAAAATCTTTTTTATGAAAGAAATGGGTTACATTAAGTCTTGTGATGTTTTAGGTTTCCAATAAGGAGGTTTTAAATTTTATGTCACGTCATTTTCAGATGCTTCATTCAAGAGATGTTTCCACTATAGAATGCAGAGCAAGGGCAAAAATACAAGTGATAGAGCGAGTGAGTGAGAAGGAGTGTTGTGGAAGGACAGAATGAAACAAAGACAGAGTGAGTGAACGGCAGGGAGGCATAGAAGAGTAGTCTAGTAGTGAAGGAGACCTGCTTTTCCCTGCTCTTGACCTCCCACCCATCCCCAAACAACCACAAACATACCTTCTGTGCAAAGTTGGTATGCAGAATTTCACGCCTCAGCAAGTGAGGGTGAGTCCCAGGCCAGGGGCTAAAGAGCAAAAGAGTGCCTGTGCTCAGACTTTCCCTGCTAGGGATAGTTTATCTGGAACAAGGCCTACTCTCTTGTATCCAGCAAGGATCTAGAAATCCTGCATGAATCTGCAAGGCACATTGGCAGCATAAATTTGCATAAACTGCCCCACCTATTGCCTTCCTACTTCCTGTGCTGTAGTTGTTTGTGTAGAGAGAGAGGTCGCAGGCAAGGAAATGTTGTGAGTCGGATACAGGACCCTAAATAGCTGGTGAGAGGTATGTGGTGTTCTAAAAGCATGAAAACTGTATACCTGTGAAATAAAGTGCTTTCGTATGTGTTCTTCTGTGTTTATTGTCCTGTGCATAAAGTTGCACCTTGTGTTTGAAGGTTTAAATTATTTCAGGCTTGCATGGAGGTAGACGTTTCTGAGTAACTTTTATTCATTTCTTAAAAGCCTATACTGTCAGGATGGCCGAGAGGTCTAAGGCGCTGTGTTTAGGCCACAGTCTCCTTTGGAGGCGTGGGTTCGAATCCCACTTCTGACATGCCTTTTGGAGATTTAATCTCCTTTATCTGGTTAACATCTGATGGAAGTTGCATCTGTTGGTCTTCACTTGGCACGTTATTCCGTTCTCCTCTTGTCAAGAGAGATCGGGTTTCTCATATATTTAGGTTCTATAACGTCTTGCTGACAAAGCGCAATCCTTACCAAATGAGCATAGGACCCATGTAAGAGGTCATCTGGAAGAGTCATGCTCTTGTATGCCCTGGCCAGACGGGCCCTGCAAATTTGGAAGAATGCCATGCATCTGGTAGACAACTGGACTCCAGCACACTTACAGCAATTTCCTTAGGGCTTTGATCAGGGGCTGCTTAAATTTGCATACTCCACCCTATGTTGTGACTTTGAGATCCCTTGTTGAAATTGCTTTAGCCAGCCAAGAGGTGGCTATTGTCTCAATTTCAAAGCAGCTTTGAGCCGTTCAAGTGGCTGGTGAATAGCACTTTCTCTTTGTTCGCCTCAAAGTTCTAAAGAGTTCTCCATAGGTCCTGCTCTGTACAGATTGTTCAAAGATCTGTTGGAAGTGCATATAATAGGATAAATAAATTGAGGGCATTCCTTTTCAGTACCTCACCTGCATGGCTGTCTGGCCTCTGGAAGATGCTGGGAAAGCAAGTCAGGATGGCCGAGTGGTCTAAGGCGCTGCGTTCAGGTCGCAGTCTCCTCTGGAGGTGTGGGTTCAAATCCCACTTCTGACAGTCCTGTGTTTACTCTAATTTTTTTCTTGAGAAATATGATCATTTCCCTCGCAGTGGCTTATAGGATTGTCTTCTTGGAAGAGTGCAGTGAGTTTTTTTCTTGCTCTAGCCACTATTGGCCTAAGCTCTGTGCATTTTTTGGTTCCTAATATCTTTCTCACCCTTTCGATGAAAAAGCAGCATGGGGTCAGGATGGCCGAGTGGTCTAAGGCGCTGCGTTAAGGCCGCAGTCTCTCCTGGAGGCGTGGGTTCAAATCCCACTTCTGACAAAACTTGAATTCCATTTTCTCTCTCAGTTCCTTTAGAATCTCAGCTAAAAATTGGCAATGTAAATAATATCTGAATAAGTACCAAACTTCAGTTTCAACTGCAAATGCATTTGCCCTATTCTATCTTTAACGTTAATGTAATATTCTTCTAGCACTCGTGGTGTTTTATATTTGTTTTGTGGGGTACTTTAAAAATCTTTTTTATGAAAGAAATGGGTTACATTAAGTCTTGTGATGTTTTAGGTTTACAATAAGGAGGTTTTAAATTTTATGTCACGTCATTTTCAGATGCTTCATTCAAGAGATGTTTCCACTATAGAATGCAGAGCAAGGGCAAAAATACAAGTGATAGAGCGAGTGAGTGAGAAGGAGTGTTGTGGAAGGAGAGAATGAAACAAAGACAGAGTGAGTGAATGGCAGGGAGGCATAGAAGAGGAGTCTAGTAGTGCAGGAGACCTGCTTTTCCCTGCTCTTGACCTCCCACCCATCCCCAAACAACCACAAACATACCTTCTGTGCAAAGTTGGTATGCAGATTTTCACGCCTCAGCAAGTGAGGGTGAGTCCCAGGCCAGGGGCTAAAGAGCAAAAGAGTGCCTGTGCTCAGACTTTCCCTGCTAGGGATAGTTTATCTGGAACAAGGCCTACTCTCTTGTATCCAGCAAGGATCTAGAAATCCTGCATGAATCTGCAAGGCACATTGGCAGCATAAATTTGCATAAACTGCCCCACCTATTGCCTTCCTACTTCCTGTGCTGTAGTTGTTTGTGTAGAGAGAGAGGTCGCAGGCAAGGAAATGTTGTGAGTCGGATACAGGACCCTAAATAGCTGGTGAGAGGTATGTGGTGTTCTAAAAGCATGAAAACTGTATACCTGTGAAATAAAGTGCTTTCGTATGTGTTCTTCTGTGTTTATTGTCCTGTGCATAAAGTTGCACCTTGTGTTTGAAGGTTTAAATTATTTCAGGCTTGCATGGAGGTAGACGTTTCTGAGTAACTTTTATTCATTTCTTAAAAGCCTATACTGTCAGGATGGCCGAGAGGTCTAAGGCGCTGTGTTTAGGCCACAGTCTCCTTTGGAGGCGTGGGTTCGAATCCCACTTCTGACATGCCTTTTGGAGATTTAATCTCCTTTATCAGGTTAACATCTGATGGAAGTTGCATCTGTTGGTCTTCACTTGGCACGTTATTCCGTTCTCCTCTTGTCAAGAGAGATGGGGTTTCTCATATATTTAGGTTCTATAACGTCTTGCTGACAAAGCGCAATCCTTACCAAATGAGCATAGGACCCATGTAAGAGGTCATCTGGAATAGTCATGCTCTTGTATGCACTGGCCAGACGGGCCCTGCAAATTTGGAAGAATGCCATGCATCTGCTAGACAACTGGACTCCAGCACACTTACAGCAATTTCCTTAGGGCGTTGATCAGGGGCTGCTTAAATTTGCATACTCCACCCTATGTTGTGACTTTGAGATCCCTTGTTGAAATTGCTTTAGCCAGCCAAGAGGTGGCTATTGTCTCAATTTCAAAGCAGCTTTGAGCCGTTCAAGTGGCTGGTGAATAGCACTTTCTCTTTGTTTGCCTCAAAGTTCTAAAGAGTTCTCCATAGGTCCTGCTCTGTACAGATTGTTCAAAGATCTGTTGGAAGTGCATATAATAGGATAAATAAATTGAGGGCATTCCTTTTCAGTACCTCACCTGCATGGCTGTCTGGCCTCTGGAAGACGCTGGGAAAGAAAGTCAGGATGGCCGAGTGGTCTAAGGCGCTGCGTTCAGGTCGCAGTCTCCTCTGGAGGCGTGGGTTCAAATCCCACTTCTGACAGTCCTGTGTTTACTCTAATTATTTTCTTGAGAAATATGATCATTTCCCTCGCAGTGGCTTATAGGATTGTCTTCTTGGAAGAGTGCAGTGAGTTTTTTTCTTGCTCTAGCCACTATTGGCCTCAGCTCTGTGCATTTTTTGGTTCCTAATATCTTTCTCACCCTTTAGATGAAAAAGCAGCATGGGGTCAGGATGGCCGAGTGGTCTAAGGCGCTGCGTTAAGGCCGCAGTCTCTCCTGGAGGCGTGGGTTCGAATCCCACTTCTGACAAAACTTGAATTCCATTTTCTCTCTCAGTTCCTTTAGAATCTCAGCTAAAAATTGGCAATGTAAATAATATCTGAATAAGTACCAAACTTCAGTTTCAACTGCAAATGCATTTGCCCTATTCTATCTTTAACGTTAATGTAATATTCTTCTGGCACTCGTGGTGTTTTATATTTGTTTTGTGGGGTACTTTAAAAATCTTTTTTATGAAAGAAATGGGTTACATTAAGTCTTGTGATGTTTTAGGTTTCCAATAAGGAGGTTTTAAATTTTATGTCACGTCATTTTCAGATGCTTCATTCAAGAGATGTTTCCACTATAGAATGCAGAGCAAGGGCAAAAATACAAGTGATAGAGCGAGTGAGTGAGAAGGAGTGTTGTGGAAGGAGAGAATGAAACAAAGACAGAGTGAGTGAATGGCAGGGAGGCATAGAAGAGGAATCTAGTAGTGAAGGAGACCTGCTTTTCCCTGCTCTTGACCTCCCACCCATCCCCAAACAACCACAAACATACCTTCTGTGCAAAGTTGGTATGCAGAATTTCACGCCTCAGCAAGTGAGGGTGAGTCCCAGGCCAGGGGCTAAAGAGCAAAAGAGTGCCTGTGCTCAGACTTTCCCTGCTAGGGATAGTTTATCTGGAACAAGGCCTACTCTCTTGTATCCAGCAAGGATCTAGAAATCCTGCATGAATCTGCAAGGCACATTGGCAGCATAAATTTGCATAAACTGCCCCACCTATTGCCTTCCTACTTCCTGTGCTGTAGTTGTTTGTGTAGAGAGAGAGGTCGCAGGCAAGGAAATGTTGTGAGTCGGATACAGGACCCTAATTAGCTGGTGAGAGGTATGTGGTGTTCTAAAAGCATGAAAACTGTATACCTGTGAAATAAAGTGCTTTCGTATGTGTTCTTCTGTGTTTATTGTCCTGTGCATAAAGTTGCACCTTGTGTTTGAAGGTTTAAATTATTTCAGGGTTGCATGGAGGTAGACGTTTCTCAGTAACTTTTATTCATTTCTTAAAAGCATATACTGTCAGGATGGCCGAGAGGTCTAAGGCGCTGTGTTTAGGCCACAGTCTCCTTTGGAGGCGTGGGTTCGATTCCCACTTCTGACATGCCTTTTGGAGATTTAATCTCCTTTATCAGGTTAACATCTGATGGAAGTTGCATCTGTTGGTCTTCACTTGGCACGTTATTCCGTTCTCCTCTTGTCAAGAGAGATGGGGTTTCTCATATATTTAGGTTCTATAACGTCTTGCTGACAAAGCGCAATCCTTACCAAATGAGCATAGGACCCATGTAAGAGGTCATCTGGAAGAGTCATGCTCTTGTATGCCCTGGCCAGACGGGCCCAGCAAATTTGGAAGAATGCCATGCATCTGGTAGACAACTGGACTCCAGCACACTTACAGCAATTTCCTTAGGGCTTTGATCAGGGGCTGCTTAAATTTGCATACTCCACCCTATGTTGTGACTTTGAGATCCCTTGTTGAAATTGCTTTAGCCAGCCAAGAGGTGGCTATTGTCTCAATTTCAAAGCAGCTTTGAGCCGTTCAAGTGGCTGGTGAATAGCACTTTCTCTTTGTTCGCCTCAAAGTTCTAAAGAGTTCTCCATAGGTCCTGCTCTGTACAGATTGTTCAAAGATCTGTTGGAAGTGCATATAATAGGATAAATAAATTGAGGGCATTCCTTTTCAGTACCTCACCTGCATGGCTGTCTGGCCTCTGGAAGATGCTGGGAAAGCAAGTCAGGATGGCCGAGTGGTCTAAGGCGCTGCGTTCAGGTCGCAGTCTCCTCTGGAGGCGTGGGTTCAAATCCCACTTCTGACAGTCCTCTGTTTACTCTAATTTTTTTCTTGAGAAATATGATCATTTCCCTCGCAGTGGCTTATAGGATTGTCTTCTTGGAAGAGTGCAGTGAGTTTTTTTCTTGCTCTAGCCACTATCGGCCTAAGCTCTGTGCATTTTTTGGTTCCTAATATCTTTCTCACCCTTTAGATGAAAAAGCACCATGGGGTCAGGATGGCCGAGTGGTCTAAGGCGCTGCGTTAAGGCCGCAGTCTCTCCTGGAGGCGTGGGTTCGAATCCCACTTCTGACAAAACTTGAATTCCATTTTCTCTCTCAGTTCCTTTAGAATCTCAGCTAAAAATTGGCAATGTAAATAATATCTGAATAAGTACCAAACTTCAGTTTCAACTGCAAATGCATTTGCCCTATTCTATCTTTAACGTTAATGTAATATTCTTCTAGCACTCATGGTGTTTTATATTTCTTTTGTGGGGTACTTTAAAAATCTTTTTTATGAAAGAAATGGGTTACATTAAGTCTTGTGATGTTTTAGGTTTCCAATAAGGAGGTTTTAAATTTTATGTCACGTCATTTTCAGATGCTTCATTCAAGAGATGTTTCCACTATAGAATGCAGAGCAAGGGCAAAAATACAAGTGATAGAGCGAGTGAGTGAGAAGGAGTGTTGTGGAAGGACAGAATGAAACAAAGACAGAGTGAGTGAACGGCAGGGAGGCATAGAAGAGTAGTCTAGTAGTGAAGGAGACCTGCTTTTCCCTGCTCTTGACCTCCCACCCATCCCCAAACAACCACAAACATACCTTCTGTGCAAAGTTGGTATGCAGAATTTCACGCCTCAGCAAGTGAGGGTGAGTCCCAGGCCAGGGGCTAAAGAGCAAAAGAGTGCCTGTGCTCAGACTTTCCCTGCTAGGGATAGTTTATCTGGAACAAGGCCTACTCTCTTGTATCCAGCAAGGATCTAGAAATCCTGCATGAATCTGCAAGGCACATTGGCAGCATAAATTTGCATAAACTGCCCCACCTATTGCCTTCCTACTTCCTGTGCTGTAGTTGTTTGTGTAGAGAGAGAGGTCGCAGGCAAGGAAATGTTGTGAGTCGGATACAGGACCCTAATTAGCTGGTGAGAGGTATGTGGTGTTCTAAAAGCATGAAAACTGTATACCTGTGAAATAAAGTGCTTTCGTATGTGTTCTTCTGTGTTTATTGTCCTGTGCATAAAGTTGCACCTTGTGTTTGAAGGTTTAAATTATTTCAGGGTTGCATGGAGGTAGACGTTTCTCAGTAACTTTTATTCATTTCTTAAAAGCCTATACTGTCAGGATGGCCGAGAGGTCTAAGGCGCTGTGTTTAGGCCACAGTCTCCTTTGGAGGCGTGGGTTCGAATCCCACTTCTGACATGCCTTTTGGAGATTTAATCTCCTTTATCAGGTTAACATCTGATGGAAGTTGCATCTGTTGGTCTTCACTTGGCACGTTATTCCGTTCTCCTCTTGTCAAGAGAGATGGGTTTCTCATATATTTAGGTTCTATAACGTCTTGCTGACAAAGCGCAATCCTTACCAAATGAGCATAGGACCCATGTAAGAGGTCATCTGGAAGAGTCATGCTCTTGTATGCCCTGGCCAGACGGGCCCTGCAAATTTGGAAGAATGCCATGCATCTGGTAGACAACTGGACTCCAGCACACTTACAGCAATTTCCTTAGGGCTTTGATCAGGGGCTGCTTAAATTTGCATACTCCACCCTATGTTGTGACTTTGAGATCCCTTGTTGAAATTGCTTTAGCCAGCCAAGAGGTGGCTATTGTCTCAATTTCAAAGCAGCTTTGAGCCGTTCAAGTGGCTGGTGAATAGCACTTTCTCTTTGTTCGCCTCAAAGTTCTAAAGAGTTCTCCATAGGTCCTGCTCTGTACAGATTGTTCAAAGATCTGTTGGAAGTGCATATAATAGGATAAATAAATTGAGGGCATTCCTTTTCAGTACCTCACCTGCATGGCTGTCTGGCCTCTGGAAGATGCTGGGAAAGCAAGTCAGGATGGCCGAGTGGTCTAAGGCGCTGCGTTCAGGTCGCAGTCTCCTCTGGAGGTGTTGGTTCAAATCCCACTTCTGACAGTCCTGTGTTTACTCTAATTTTTTTCTTGAGAAATATGATCATTTCCCTCGCAGTGGCTTATAGGATTGTCTTCTTGGAAGAGTGCAGTGAGTTTTTTTCTTGCTCTAGCCACTATTGGCCTAAGCTCTGTGCATTTTTTGGTTCCTAATATCTTTCTCACCCTTTAGATGAAAAAGCAGCATGGGGTCAGGATGGCCGAGTGGTCTAAGGCGCTGCGTTAAGGCCGCAGTCTCTCCTGGAGGCGTGGGTTCAAATCCCACTTCTGACAAAACTTGAATTCCATTTTCTCTCTCAGTTCCTTTAGAATCTCAGCTAAAAATTGGCAATGTAAATAATATCTGAATAAGTACCAAACTTCAGTTTCAACTGCAAATGCATTTGCCCTATTCTATCTTTAACGTTAATGTAATATTCTTCTAGCACTCGTGGTGTTTTATATTTGTTTTGTGGGGTACTTTAAAAATCTTTTTTATGAAAGAAATGGGTTACATTAAGTCTTGTGATGTTTTAGGTTTCCAATAAGGAGGTTTTAAATTTTATGTCACGTCATTTTCAGATGCTTCATTCAAGAGATGTTTCCACTATAGAATGCAGAGCAAGGGCAAAAATACAAGTGATAGAGCGAGTGAGTGAGAAGGAGTGTTGTGGAAGGAGAGAATGAAACAAAGACAGAGTGAGTGAACGGCAGGGAGGCATAGAAGAGGAGTCTAGTAGTGAAGGAGACCTGCTTTTCCCTGCTCTTGACCTCCCACCCATCCCCAAACAACCACAAACATACCTTCTGTGCAAAGTTGGTATGCAGAATTTCACGCCTCAGCAAGTGAGGGTGAGTCCCAGGCCAGGGGCTAAAGAGCAAAAGAGTGCCTGTGCTCAGACTTTCCCTGCTAGGGATAGTTTATCTGGAACAAGGCCTACTCTCTTGTATCCAGCAAGGATCTAGAAATCCTGCATGAATCTGCAAGGCACATTGGCAGCATAAATTTGCATAAACTGCCCCACCTATTGCCTTCCTACTTCCTGTGCTGTAGTTGTTTGTGTAGAGAGAGAGGTCGCAGGCAAGGAAATGTTGTGAGTCGGATACAGGACCCTAAATAGCTGGTGAGAGGTATGTGGTGTTCTAAAAGCATGAAAACTGTATACCTGTGAAATAAAGTGCTTTCGTATGTGTTCTTCTGTGTTTATTGTCCTGTGCATAAAGTTGCACCTTGTGTTTGAAGGTTTAAATTATTTCAGGCTTGCATTGAGGTAGACGTTTCTGAGTAACTTTTATTCATTTCTTAAAAGCATATACTGTCAGGATGGCCGAGAGGTCTAAGGCGCTGTGTTTAGGCCACAGTCTCCTTTGGAGGCGTGGGTTCAAATCCCACTTCTGACATGCCTTTTGGAGATTTAATCTCCTTTATCAGGTTAACATCTGATGGAAGTTGCATCTGTTGGTCTTCACTTGGCACGTTATTCCGTTCTCCTCTTGTCAAGAGAGATGGGGTTTCTCATATATTTAGGTTCTATAACGTCTTGCTGACAAAGCGCAATCCTTACCATATGAGCATAGGACCCATGTAAGAGGTCATCTGGAAGAGTCATGCTCTTGTATGCCCTGGCCAGACGGGCCCTGCAAATTTGGAAGAATGCCATTCATCTGGTAGACAACTGGACTCCAGCACACTTACAGCAATCTCCTCAGGGCTTTGATCAGGGGATGCTTAAATTTGCATACTCCACCCTATGTTGTGACTTTGAGATCCCTTGTTGAAATTGCTTTAGCCAGCCAAGAGGTGGCTATTGTCTCAATTTCAAAGCAGCTTTGAGCCGTTCAAGTGGCTGGTGAATAGCACTTTCTCTTTGTTTGCCTCAAAGTTCTAAAGAGTTCTCCATAGGTCCTGCTCTGTACAGATTGTTCAAAGATCTGTTGGAAGTGCATATAATAGGATAAATAAATTGAGGGCATTCCTTTTCAGTACCTCACCTGCATGGCTGTCTGGCCTCTGGAAGATGCTGGGAAAGCAAGTCAGGATGGCCGAGTGGTCTAAGGCGCTGCGTTCAGATCGCAGTCTCCTCTGGAGGCGTGGGTTCAAATCCCACTTCTGACAGTCCTGTGTTTACTCTAATTTTTTTCTTGAGAAATATGATCATTTCCCTCGCAGTGGCTTATAGGATTGTCTTCTTGGAAGAGTGCAGTGAGTTTTTTTCTTGCTCTAGCCACTATTGGCCTAAGCTCTGTGCATTTTTTGGTTCCTAATATCTTTCTCACCCTTTAGATGAAAAAGCACCATGGGGTCATGATGGCCGAGTGGTCTAAGGCACTGCGTTAAGGCCGCAGTCTCTCCTGGAGGCGTGGGTTCGAATCCCACTTCTGACAAAACTTCAATTCCATTTTCTCTCTCAGTTCCTTTAGAATCTCAGCTAAAAATTGGCAATGTAAATAATATCTGAATAAGTACCAAACTTCAGTATCAACTGCAAATGCATTTGCCCTATTCTATCTTTAACGTTAATGTAATATTCTTCTAGCACTCGTGGTGTTTTATATTTCTTTTGTGGGGTACTTTAAAAATCTTTTTTATGAAAGAAATGGGTTACATTAAGTCTTGTGATGTTTTAGGTTTCCAATAAGGAGGTTTTAAATTTTATGTCACGTCATTTTCAGATGCTTCATTCAAGAGATGTTTCCACTATAGAATGCAGAGCAAGGGCAAAAATACAAGTGATAGAGCGAGTGAGTGAGAAGGAGTGTTGTGGAAGGACAGAATGAAACAAAGACAGAGTGAGTGAACGGCAGGGAGGCATAGAAGAGTAGTCTAGTAGTGAAGGAGACCTGCTTTTCCCTGCTCTTGACCTCCCACCCATCCCCAAACAACCACAAACATACCTTCTGTGCAAAGTTGGTATGCAGAATTTCACGCCTCAGCAAGTGAGGGTGAGTCCCAGGCCAGGGGCTAAAGAGCAAAAGAGTGCCTGTGCTCAGACTTTCCCTGCTAGGGATAGTTTATCTGGAACAAGGCCTACTCTCTTGTATCCAGCAAGGATCTAGAAATCCTGCATGAATCTGCAAGGCACATTGGCAGCATAAATTTGCATAAACTGCCCCACCTATTGCCTTCCTACTTCCTGTGCTGTAGTTGTTTGTGTAGAGAGAGAGGTCGCAGGCAAGGAAATGTTGTGAGTCGGATACAGGACCCTAAATAGCTGGTGAGAGGTATGTGGTGTTCTAAAAGCATGAAAACTGTATACCTGTGAAATAAAGTGCTTTCGTATGTGTTCTTCTGTGTTTATTGTCCTGTGCATAAAGTTGCACCTTGTGTTTGAAGGTTTAAATTATTTCAGGCTTGCATGGAGGTAGACGTTTCTGAGTAACTTTTATTCATTTCTTAAAAGCCTATACTGTCAGGATGGCCGAGAGGTCTAAGGCGCTGTGTTTAGGCCACAGTCTCCTTTGGAGGCGTGGGTTCGAATCCCACTTCTGACATGCCTTTTGGAGATTTAATCTCCTTTATCTGGTTAACATCTGATGGAAGTTGCATCTGTTGGTCTTCACTTGGCACGTTATTCCGTTCTCCTCTTGTCAAGAGAGATCGGGTTTCTCATATATTTAGGTTCTATAACGTCTTGCTGACAAAGCGCAATCCTTACCAAATGAGCATAGGACCCATGTAAGAGGTCATCTGGAAGAGTCATGCTCTTGTATGCCCTGGCCAGACGGGCCCTGCAAATTTGGAAGAATGCCATGCATCTGGTAGACAACTGGACTCCAGCACACTTACAGCAATTTCCTTAGGGCTTTGATCAGGGGCTGCTTAAATTTGCATACTCCACCCTATGTTGTGACTTTGAGATCCCTTGTTGAAATTGCTTTAGCCAGCCAAGAGGTGGCTATTGTCTCAATTTCAAAGCAGCTTTGAGCCGTTCAAGTGGCTGGTGAATAGCACTTTCTCTTTGTTCGCCTCAAAGTTCTAAAGAGTTCTCCATAGGTCCTGCTCTGTACAGATTGTTCAAAGATCTGTTGGAAGTGCATATAATAGGATAAATAAATTGAGGGCATTCCTTTTCAGTACCTCACCTGCATGGCTGTCTGGCCTCTGGAAGATGCTGGGAAAGCAAGTCAGGATGGCCGAGTGGTCTAAGGCGCTGCGTTCAGGTCGCAGTCTCCTCTGGAGGTGTGGGTTCAAATCCCACTTCTGACAGTCCTGTGTTTACTCTAATTTTTTTCTTGAGAAATATGATCATTTCCCTCGCAGTGGCTTATAGGATTGTCTTCTTGGAAGAGTGCAGTGAGTTTTTTTCTTGCTCTAGCCACTATTGGCCTAAGCTCTGTGCATTTTTTGGTTCCTAATATCTTTCTCACCCTTTCGATGAAAAAGCAGCATGGGGTCAGGATGGCCGAGTGGTCTAAGGCGCTGCGTTAAGGCCGCAGTCTCTCCTGGAGGCGTGGGTTCAAATCCCACTTCTGACAAAACTTGAATTCCATTTTCTCTCTCAGTTCCTTTAGAATCTCAGCTAAAAATTGGCAATGTAAATAATATCTGAATAAGTACCAAACTTCAGTTTCAACTGCAAATGCATTTGCCCTATTCTATCTTTAACGTTAATGTAATATTCTTCTAGCACTCGTGGTGTTTTATATTTGTTTTGTGGGGTACTTTAAAAATCTTTTTTATGAAAGAAATGGGTTACATTAAGTCTTGTGATGTTTTAGGTTTACAATAAGGAGGTTTTAAATTTTATGTCACGTCATTTTCAGATGCTTCATTCAAGAGATGTTTCCACTATAGAATGCAGAGCAAGGGCAAAAATACAAGTGATAGAGCGAGTGAGTGAGAAGGAGTGTTGTGGAAGGAGAGAATGAAACAAAGACAGAGTGAGTGAATGGCAGGGAGGCATAGAAGAGGAGTCTAGTAGTGCAGGAGACCTGCTTTTCCCTGCTCTTGACCTCCCACCCATCCCCAAACAACCACAAACATACCTTCTGTGCAAAGTTGGTATGCAGATTTTCACGCCTCAGCAAGTGAGGGTGAGTCCCAGGCCAGGGGCTAAAGAGCAAAAGAGTGCCTGTGCTCAGACTTTCCCTGCTAGGGATAGTTTATCTGGAACAAGGCCTACTCTCTTGTATCCAGCAAGGATCTAGAAATCCTGCATGAATCTGCAAGGCACATTGGCAGCATAAATTTGCATAAACTGCCCCACCTATTGCCTTCCTACTTCCTGTGCTGTAGTTGTTTGTGTAGAGAGAGAGGTCGCAGGCAAGGAAATGTTGTGAGTCGGATACAGGACCCTAAATAGCTGGTGAGAGGTATGTGGTGTTCTAAAAGCATGAAAACTGTATACCTGTGAAATAAAGTGCTTTCGTATGTGTTCTTCTGTGTTTATTGTCCTGTGCATAAAGTTGCACCTTGTGTTTGAAGGTTTAAATTATTTCAGGCTTGCATGGAGGTAGACGTTTCTGAGTAACTTTTATTCATTTCTTAAAAGCCTATACTGTCAGGATGGCCGAGAGGTCTAAGGCGCTGTGTTTAGGCCACAGTCTCCTTTGGAGGCGTGGGTTCGAATCCCCCTTCTGACATGCCTTTTGGAGATTTAATCTCCTTTATCAGGTTAACATCTGATGGAAGTTGCATCTGTTGGTCTTCACTTGGCACGTTATTCCGTTCTCCTCTTGTCAAGAGAGATGGGGTTTCTCATATATTTAGGTTCTATAACGTCTTGCTGACAAAGCGCAATCCTTACCAAATGAGCATAGGACCCATGTAAGAGGTCATCTGGAATAGTCATGCTCTTGTATGCACTGGCCAGACGGGCCCTGCAAATTTGGAAGAATGCCATGCATCTGCTAGACAACTGGACTCCAGCACACTTACAGCAATTTCCTTAGGGCGTTGATCAGGGGCTGCTTAAATTTGCATACTCCACCCTATGTTGTGACTTTGAGATCCCTTGTTGAAATTGCTTTAGCCAGCCAAGAGGTGGCTATTGTCTCAATTTCAAAGCAGCTTTGAGCCGTTCAAGTGGCTGGTGAATAGCACTTTCTCTTTGTTTGCCTCAAAGTTCTAAAGAGTTCTCCATAGGTCCTGCTCTGTACAGATTGTTCAAAGATCTGTTGGAAGTGCATATAATAGGATAAATAAATTGAGGGCATTCCTTTTCAGTACCTCACCTGCATGGCTGTCTGGCCTCTGGAAGACGCTGGGAAAGAAAGTCAGGATGGCCGAGTGGTCTAAGGCGCTGCGTTCAGGTCGCAGTCTCCTCTGGAGGCGTGGGTTCAAATCCCACTTCTGACAGTCCTGTGTTTACTCTAATTATTTTCTTGAGAAATATGATCATTTCCCTCGCAGTGGCTTATAGGATTGTCTTCTTGGAAGAGTGCAGTGAGTTTTTTTCTTGCTCTAGCCACTATTGGCCTCAGCTCTGTGCATTTTTTGGTTCCTAATATCTTTCTCACCCTTTAGATGAAAAAGCAGCATGGGGTCAGGATGGCCGAGTGGTCTAAGGCGCTGCGTTAAGGCCGCAGTCTCTCCTGGAGGCGTGGGTTCGAATCCCACTTCTGACAAAACTTGAATTCCATTTTCTCTCTCAGTTCCTTTAGAATCTCAGCTAAAAATTGGCAATGTAAATAATATCTGAATAAGTACCAAACTTCAGTTTCAACTGCAAATGCATTTGCCCTATTCTATCTTTAACGTTAATGTAATATTCTTCTGGCACTCGTGGTGTTTTATATTTGTTTTGTGGGGTACTTTAAAAATCTTTTTTATGAAAGAAATGGGTTACATTAAGTCTTGTGATGTTTTAGGTTTCCAATAAGGAGGTTTTAAATTTTATGTCACGTCATTTTCAGATGCTTCATTCAAGAGATGTTTCCACTATAGAATGCAGAGCAAGGGCAAAAATACAAGTGATAGAGCGAGTGAGTGAGAAGGAGTGTTGTGGAAGGAGAGAATGAAACAAAGACAGAGTGAGTGAATGGCAGGGAGGCATAGAAGAGGAATCTAGTAGTGAAGGAGACCTGCTTTTCCCTGCTCTTGACCTCCCACCCATCCCCAAACAACCACAAACATACCTTCTGTGCAAAGTTGGTATGCAGAATTTCACGCCTCAGCAAGTGAGGGTGAGTCCCAGGCCAGGGGCTAAAGAGCAAAAGAGTGCCTGTGCTCAGACTTTCCCTGCTAGGGATAGTTTATCTGGAACAAGGCCTACTCTCTTGTATCCAGCAAGGATCTAGAAATCCTGCATGAATCTGCAAGGCACATTGGCAGCATAAATTTGCATAAACTGCCCCACCTATTGCCTTCCTACTTCCTGTGCTGTAGTTGTTTGTGTAGAGAGAGAGGTCGCAGGCAAGGAAATGTTGTGAGTCGGATACAGGACCCTAATTAGCTGGTGAGAGGTATGTGGTGTTCTAAAAGCATGAAAACTGTATACCTGTGAAATAAAGTGCTTTCGTATGTGTTCTTCTGTGTTTATTGTCCTGTGCATAAAGTTGCACCTTGTGTTTGAAGGTTTAAATTATTTCAGGGTTGCATGGAGGTAGACGTTTCTCAGTAACTTTTATTCATTTCTTAAAAGCATATACTGTCAGGATGGCCGAGAGGTCTAAGGCGCTGTGTTTAGGCCACAGTCTCCTTTGGAGGCGTGGGTTCGATTCCCACTTCTGACATGCCTTTTGGAGATTTAATCTCCTTTATCAGGTTAACATCTGATGGAAGTTGCATCTGTTGGTCTTCACTTGGCACGTTATTCCGTTCTCCTCTTGTCAAGAGAGATGGGGTTTCTCATATATTTAGGTTCTATAACGTCTTGCTGACAAAGCGCAATCCTTACCAAATGAGCATAGGACCCATGTAAGAGGTCATCTGGAAGAGTCATGCTCTTGTATGCCCTGGCCAGACGGGCCCAGCAAATTTGGAAGAATGCCATGCATCTGGTAGACAACTGGACTCCAGCACACTTACAGCAATTTCCTTAGGGCTTTGATCAGGGGCTGCTTAAATTTGCATACTCCACCCTATGTTGTGACTTTGAGATCCCTTGTTGAAATTGCTTTAGCCAGCCAAGAGGTGGCTATTGTCTCAATTTCAAAGCAGCTTTGAGCCGTTCAAGTGGCTGGTGAATAGCACTTTCTCTTTGTTCGCCTCAAAGTTCTAAAGAGTTCTCCATAGGTCCTGCTCTGTACAGATTGTTCAAAGATCTGTTGGAAGTGCATATAATAGGATAAATAAATTGAGGGCATTCCTTTTCAGTACCTCACCTGCATGGCTGTCTGGCCTCTGGAAGATGCTGGGAAAGCAAGTCAGGATGGCCGAGTGGTCTAAGGCGCTGCGTTCAGGTCGCAGTCTCCTCTGGAGGCGTGGGTTCAAATCCCACTTCTGACAGTCCTCTGTTTACTCTAATTTTTTTCTTGAGAAATATGATCATTTCCCTCGCAGTGGCTTATAGGATTGTCTTCTTGGAAGAGTGCAGTGAGTTTTTTTCTTGCTCTAGCCACTATCGGCCTAAGCTCTGTGCATTTTTTGGTTCCTAATATCTTTCTCACCCTTTAGATGAAAAAGCACCATGGGGTCAGGATGGCCGAGTGGTCTAAGGCGCTGCGTTAAGGCCGCAGTCTCTCCTGGAGGCGTGGGTTCGAATCCCACTTCTGACAAAACTTGAATTCCATTTTCTCTCTCAGTTCCTTTAGAATCTCAGCTAAAAATTGGCAATGTAAATAATATCTGAATAAGTACCAAACTTCAGTTTCAACTGCAAATGCATTTGCCCTATTCTATCTTTAACGTTAATGTAATATTCTTCTAGCACTCATGGTGTTTTATATTTCTTTTGTGGGGTACTTTAAAAATCTTTTTTATGAAAGAAATGGGTTACATTAAGTCTTGTGATGTTTTAGGTTTCCAATAAGGAGGTTTTAAATTTTATGTCACGTCATTTTCAGATGCTTCATTCAAGAGATGTTTCCACTATAGAATGCAGAGCAAGGGCAAAAATACAAGTGATAGAGCGAGTGAGTGAGAAGGAGTGTTGTGGAAGGACAGAATGAAACAAAGACAGAGTGAGTGAACGGCAGGGAGGCATAGAAGAGTAGTCTAGTAGTGAAGGAGACCTGCTTTTCCCTGCTCTTGACCTCCCACCCATCCCCAAACAACCACAAACATACCTTCTGTGCAAAGTTGGTATGCAGAATTTCACGCCTCAGCAAGTGAGGGTGAGTCCCAGGCCAGGGGCTAAAGAGCAAAAGAGTGCCTGTGCTCAGACTTTCCCTGCTAGGGATAGTTTATCTGGAACAAGGCCTACTCTCTTGTATCCAGAAAGGATCTAGAAATCCTGCATGAATCTGCAAGGCACATTGGCAGCATAAATTTGCATAAACTGCCCCACCTATTGCCTTCCTACTTCCTGTGCTGTAGTTGTTTGTGTAGAGAGAGAGGTCGCAGGCAAGGAAATGTTGTGAGTCGGATACAGGACCCTAAATAGCTGGTGAGAGGTATGTGGTGTTCTAAAAGCATGAAAACTGTATACCTGTGAAATAAAGTGCTTTCGTATGTGTTCTTCTGTGTTTATTGTCCTGTGCATAAAGTTGCACCATGTGTTTGAAGGTTTAAATTATTTCAGGCTTGCATGGAGGTAGACGTTTCTGAGTAACTTTTATTCATTTCTTAAAAGCCTATACTGTCAGGATGGCCGAGAGGTCTAAGGCGCTGTGTTTAGGCCACAGTCTCCTTTGGAGGCGTGGGTTCGAATCCCACTTCTGACATGCCTTTTGGAGATTTAATCTCCTTTATCAGGTTAACATCTGATGGAAGTTGCATCTGTTGGTCTTCACTTGGCACGTTATTCCGTTCTCCTCTTGTCAAGAGAGATGGGGTTTCTCATATATTTAGGTTCTATAACGTCTTGCTGACAAAGCGCAATCCTTACCAAATGAGCATAGGACCCATGTAAGAGGTCATCTGGAAGAGTCATGCTCTTGTATGCCCTGGCCAGACGGGCCCTGCAAATTTGGAAGAATGCCATGCATCTGGTAGACAACTGGACTCCAGCACACTTACAGCAATTTCCTTAGGGCTTTGATCAGGGGCTGCTTAAATTTGCATACTCCACCCTATGTTGTGACTTTGAGATCCCTTGTTGAAATTGCTTTAGCCAGCCAAGAGGTGGCTATTGTCTCAATTTCAAAGCAGCTTTGAGCCGTTCAAGTGGCTGGTGAATAGCACTTTCTCTTTGTTCGCCTCAAAGTTCTAAAGAGTTCTCCATAGGTCCTGCTCTGTACAGATTGTTCAAAGATCTGTTGGAAGTGCATATAATAGGATAAATAAATTGAGGGCATTCCTTTTCAGTACCTCACCTGCATGGCTGTCTGGCCTCTGGAAGATGCTGGGAAAGCAAGTCAGGATGGCCGAGTGGTCTAAGGCGCTGCGTTCAGGTCGCAGTCTCCTCTGGAGGTGTTGGTTCAAATCCCACTTCTGACAGTCCTGTGTTTACTCTAATTTTTTTCTTGAGAAATATGATCATTTCCCTCGCAGTGGCTTATAGGATTGTCTTCTTGGAAGAGTGCAGTGAGTTTTTTTCTTGCTCTAGCCACTATTGGCCTAAGCTCTGTGCATTTTTTGGTTCCTAATATCTTTCTCACCCTTTAGATGAAAAAGCAGCATGGGGTCAGGATGGCCGAGTGGTCTAAGGCGCTGCGTTAAGGCCGCAGTCTCTCCTGGAGGCGTGGGTTCAAATCCCACTTCTGACAAAACTTGAATTCCATTTTCTCTCTCAGTTCCTTTAGAATCTCAGCTAAAAATTGGCAATGTAAATAATATCTGAATAAGTACCAAACTTCAGTTTCAACTGCAAATGCATTTGCCCTATTCTATCTTTAACGTTAATGTAATATTCTTCTAGCACTCGTGGTGTTTTATATTTGTTTTGTGGGGTACTTTAAAAATCTTTTTTATGAAAGAAATGGGTTACATTAAGTCTTGTGATGTTTTAGGTTTCCAATAAGGAGGTTTTAAATTTTATGTCACGTCATTTTCAGATGCTTCATTCAAGAGATGTTTCCACTATAGAATGCAGAGCAAGGGCAAAAATACAAGTGATAGAGCGAGTGAGTGAGAAGGAGTGTTGTGGAAGGAGAGAATGAAACAAAGACAGAGTGAGTGAATGGCAGGGAGGCATAGAAGAGGAGTCTAGTAGTGAAGGAGACCTGCTTTTCCCTGCTCTTGACCTCCCACCCATCCCCAAACAACCACAAACATACCTTCTGTGCAAAGTTGGTATGCAGAATTTCACGCCTCAGCAAGTGAGGGTGAGTCCCAGGCCAGGGGCTAAAGAGCAAAAGAGTGCCTGTGCTCAGACTTTCCCTGCTAGGGATAGTTTATCTGGAACAAGGCCTACTCTCTTGTATCCAGCAAGGATCTAGAAATCCTGCATGAATCTGCAAGGCACATTGGCAGCATAAATTTGCATAAACTGCCCCACCTATTGCCTTCCTACTTCCTGTGCTGTAGTTGTTTGTGTAGAGAGAGAGGTCGCAGGCAAGGAAATGTTGTGAGTCGGATACAGGACCCTAATTAGCTGGTGAGAGGTATGTGGTGTTCTAAAAGCATGAAAACTGTATACCTGTGAAATAAAGTGCTTTCGTATGTGTTCTTCTGTGTTTATTGTCCTGTGCATAAAGTTGCACCTTGTGTTTGAAGGTTTAAATTATTTCAGGGTTGCATGGAGGTAGACGTTTCTCAGTAACTTTTATTCATTTCTTAAAAGCATATACTGTCAGGATGGCCGAGAGGTCTAAGGCGCTGTGTTTAGGCCACAGTCTCCTTTGGAGGCGTGGGTTCGATTCCCACTTCTGACATGCCTTTTGGAGATTTAATCTCCTTTATCAGGTTAACATCTGATGGAAGTTGCATCTGTTGGTCTTCACTTGGCACGTTATTCCGTTCTCCTCTTGTCAAGAGAGATGGGGTTTCTCATATATTTAGGTTCTATAACGTCTTGCTGACAAAGCGCAATCCTTACCAAATGAGCATAGGACCCATGTAAGAGGTCATCTGGAAGAGTCATGCTCTTGTATGCCCTGGCCAGACGGGCCCAGCAAATTTGGAAGAATGCCATGCATCTGGTAGACAACTGGACTCCAGCACACTTACAGCAATTTCCTTAGGGCTTTGATCAGGGGCTGCTTAAATTTGCATACTCCACCCTATGTTGTGACTTTGAGATCCCTTGTTGAAATTGCTTTAGCCAGCCAAGAGGTGGCTATTGTCTCAATTTCAAAGCAGCTTTGAGCCGTTCAAGTGGCTGGTGAATAGCACTTTCTCTTTGTTCGCCTCAAAGTTCTAAAGAGTTCTCCATAGGTCCTGCTCTGTACAGATTGTTCAAAGATCTGTTGGAAGTGCATATAATAGGATAAATAAATTGAGGGCATTCCTTTTCAGTACCTCACCTGCATGGCTGTCTGGCCTCTGGAAGATGCTGGGAAAGCAAGTCAGGATGGCCGAGTGGTCTAAGGCGCTGCGTTCAGGTCGCAGTCTCCTCTGGAGGCGTGGGTTCAAATCCCACTTCTGACAGTCCTCTGTTTACTCTAATTTTTTTCTTGAGAAATATGATCATTTCCCTCGCAGTGGCTTATAGGATTGTCTTCTTGGAAGAGTGCAGTGAGTTTTTTTCTTGCTCTAGCCACTATCGGCCTAAGCTCTGTGCATTTTTTGGTTCCTAATATCTTTCTCACCCTTTAGATGAAAAAGCACCATGGGGTCAGGATGGCCGAGTGGTCTAAGGCGCTGCGTTAAGGCCGCAGTCTCTCCTGGAGGCGTGGGTTCGAATCCCACTTCTGACAAAACTTGAATTCCATTTTCTCTCTCAGTTCCTTTAGAATCTCAGCTAAAAATTGGCAATGTAAATAATATCTGAATAAGTACCAAACTTCAGTTTCAACTGCAAATGCATTTGTCCTATTCTATCTTTAACGTTAATGTAATATTCTTCTAGCACTCATGGTGTTTTATATTTCTTTTGTGGGGTACTTTAAAAATCTTTTTTATGAAAGAAATGGGTTACATTAAGTCTTGTGATGTTTTAGGTTTCCAATAAGGAGGTTTTAAATTTTATGTCACGTCATTTTCAGATGCTTCATTCAAGAGATGTTTCCACTATAGAATGCAGAGCAAGGGCAAAAATACAAGTGATAGAGCGAGTGAGTGAGAAGGAGTGTTGTGGAAGGACAGAATGAAACAAAGACAGAGTGAGTAAACGGCAGGGAGGCATAGAAGAGTAGTCTAGTAGTGAAGGAGACCTGCTTTTCCCTGCTCTTGACCTCCCACCCATCCCCAAACAACCACAAACATACCTTCTGTGCAAAGTTGGTATGCAGAATTTCACGCCTCAGCAAGTGAGGGTGAGTCCCAGGCCAGGGGCTAAAGAGCAAAAGAGTGCCTGTGCTCAGACTTTCCCTGCTAGGGATAGTTTATCTGGAACAAGGCCTACTCTCTTGTATCCAGAAAGGATCTAGAAATCCTGCATGAATCTGCAAGGCACATTGGCAGCATAAATTTGCATAAACTGCCCCACCTATTGCCTTCCTACTTCCTGTGCTGTAGTTGTTTGTGTAGAGAGAGAGGTCGCAGGCAAGGAAATGTTGTGAGTCGGATACAGGACCCTAAATAGCTGGTGAGAGGTATGTGGTTTTCTAAAAGCATGAAAACTGTATACCTGTGAAATAAAGTGCTTTCGTATGTGTTCTTCTGTGTTTATTGTCCTGTGCATAAAGTTGCACCTTGTGTTTGAAGGTTTAAATTATTTCAGGCTTGCATGGAGGTAGACGTTTCTGAGTAACTTTTATTCATTTCTTAAAAGCCTATACTGTCAGGATGGCCGAGAGGTCTAAGGCGCTGTGTTTAGGCCACAGTCTCCTTTGGAGGCGTGGGTTCGAATCCCACTTCTGACATGCCTTTTGGAGATTTAATCTCCTTTATCAGGTTAACATCTGATGGAAGTTGCATCTGTTGGTCTTCACTTGGCACGTTATTCCGTTCTCCTCTTGTCAAGAGAGATGGGGTTTCTCATATATTTAGGTTCTATAACGTCTTGCTGACAAAGCGCAATCCTTACCAAATGAGCATAGGACCCATGTAAGAGGTCATCTGGAAGAGTCATGCTCTTGTATGCCCTGGCCAGACGGGCCCTGCAAATTTGGAAGAATGCCATGCATCTGGTAGACAACTGGACTCCAGCACACTTACAGCAATTTCCTTAGGGCTTTGATCAGGGGCTGCTTAAATTTGCATACTCCACCCTATGTTGTGACTTTGAGATCCCTTGTTGAAATTGCTTTAGCCAGCCAAGAGGTGGCTATTGTCTCAATTTCAAAGCAGCTTTGAGCCGTTCAAGTGGCTGGTGAATAGCACTTTCTCTTTGTTCGCCTCAAAGTTCTAAAGAGTTCTCCATAGGTCCTGCTCTGTACAGATTGTTCAAAGATCTGTTGGAAGTGCATATAATAGGATAAATAAATTGAGGGCATTCCTTTTCAGTACCTCACCTGCATGGCTGTCTGGCCTCTGGAAGATGCTGGGAAAGCAAGTCAGGATGGCCGAGTGGTCTAAGGCGCTGCGTTCAGGTCGCAGTCTCCTCTGGAGGTGTTGGTTCAAATCCCACTTCTGACAGTCCTGTGTTTACTCTAATTTTTTTCTTGAGAAATATGATCATTTCCCTCGCAGTGGCTTATAGGATTGTCTTCTTGGAAGAGTGCAGTGAGTTTTTTTCTTGCTCTAGCCACTATTGGCCTAAGCTCTGTGCATTTTTTGGTTCCTAATATCTTTCTCACCCTTTAGATGAAAAAGCAGCATGGGGTCAGGATGGCCGAGTGGTCTAAGGCGCTGCGTTAAGGCCGCAGTCTCTCCTGGAGGCGTGGGTTCAAATCCCACTTCTGACAAAACTTGAATTCCATTTTCTCTCTCAGTTCCTTTAGAATCTCAGCTAAAAATTGGCAATGTAAATAATATCTGAATAAGTACCAAACTTCAGTTTCAACTGCAAATGCATTTGCCCTATTCTATCTTTAACGTTAATGTAATATTCTTCTAGCACTCGTGGTGTTTTATATTTGTTTTGTGGGGTACTTTAAAAATCTTTTTTATGAAAGAAATGGGTTACATTAAGTCTTGTGATGTTTTAGGTTTCCAATAAGGAGGTTTTAAATTTTATGTCACGTCATTTTCAGATGCTTTCATTCAAGAGATGTTTCCACTATAGAATGCAGAGCAAGGGCAAAAATACAAGTGATAGAGCGAGTGAGTGAGAAGGAGTATTGTGGAAGGAGAGAATGAAACAAAGACAGAGTGAGTGAATGGCAGGGAGGCATAGAAGAGGAGTCTAGTAGTGAAGGAGACCTGCTTTTCCCTGCTCTTGACCTCCCACCCATCCTCAAACAACCACAAACATACCTTCTGTGCAAAGTTGGTATGCAGAATTTCACGCCTCAGCAAGTGAGGGTGAGTCCCAGGCCAGGGGCTAAAGAGCAAAAGAGTGCCTGTGCTCAGACTTTCCCTGCTAGGGATAGTTTATCTGGAACAAGGCCTACTCTCTTGTATCCAGCAAGGATCTAGAAATCCTGCATGAATCTGCAAGGCACATTGGCAGCATAAATTTGCATAAACTGCCCCACCTATTGCCTTCCTACTTCCTGTGCTGTAGTTGTTTGTGTAGAGAGAGAGGTCGCAGGCAAGGAAATGTTGTGAGTCGGATACAGGACCCTAAATAGCTGGTGAGAGGTATGTGGTGTTCTAAAAGCATGAAAACTGTATACCTGTGAGATAAAGTGCTTTCGTATGTGTTCTTCTGTGTTTATTGTCCTGTGCATAAAGTTGCACCTTGTGTTTGAAGGTTTAAATTATTTCAGGCTTGCATTGAGGTAGACGTTTCTGAGTAACTTTTATTCATTTCTTAAAAGCATATACTGTCAGGATGGCCGAGAGGTCTAAGGCGCTGTGTTTAGGCCACAGTCTCCTTTGGAGGCGTGGGTTCGAATCCCACTTCTGACATGCCTTTTGGAGATTTAATCTCCTTTATCAGGTTAACATCTGATGGAAGTTGCATCTGTTGGTCTTCACTTGGCACGTTATTCCGTTCTCCTCTTGTCAAGAGAGATGGGGTTTCTCATATATTTAGGTTCTATAACGTCTTGCTGACAAAGCGCAATCCTTACCAAATGAGCATAGGACCCATGTAAGAGGTCATCTGGAAGAGTCATGCTCTTGTATGCCCTGGCCAGATGGGCCCAGCAAATTTGGAAGAATGCCATTCATCTGGTAGACAACTGGACTCCAGCACACTTACAGCAATTTCCTCAGGGCTTTGATCAGGGGCTGCTTAAATTTGCATACTCCACCCTATGTTGTGACTTTGAGATCCCTTGTTGAAATTGCTTTAGCCAGCCAAGAGGTGGCTATTGTCTCAATTTCAAAGCAGCTTTGAGCCGTTCAAGTGGCTGGTGAATAGCACTTTCTCTTTGTTTGCCTCAAAGTTCTAAAGAGTTCTCCATAGGTCCTGCTCTGTACAGATTGTTCAAAGATCTGTTGGAAGTGCATATAATAGGATAAATAAATTGAGGGCATTCCTTTTCAGTACCTCACCTGCATGGCTGTCTGGCCTCTGGAAGATGCTGGGAAAGCAAGTCAGGATGGCCGAGTGGTCTAAGGCGCTGCGTTCAGGTCGCAGTCTCCTCTGGAGGCGTGGGTTCAAATCCCACTTCTGACAGTCCTGTGTTTACTCTAATTTTTTTCTTGAGAAATATGATCATTTCCCTCGCAGTGGCTTATAGGATTGTCTTCTTGGAAGAGTGCAGTGAGTTTTTTTCTTGCTCTAGCCACTATTGGCCTAAGCTCTGTGCATTTTTTGGTTCCTAATATCTTTCTCACCCTTTAGATGAAAAAGCACCATGGGGTCAGGATGGCCGAGTGGTCTAAGGCGCTGCGTTAAGGCCGCAGTCTCTCCTGGAGGCGTGGGTTTGAATCCCACTTCTGACAAAACTTGAATTCCATTTTCTCTCTCAGTTCCTTTAGAATCTCAGCTAAAAATTGGCAATGTAAATAATATCTGAATAAGTACCAAACTTCAGTTTCAACTGCAAATGCATTTGCCCTATTCTATCTTTAAAGTTAATGTAATATTCTTCTAGCACTCGTGGTGTTTTATATTTCTTTTGTGGGGTACTTTAAAAATCTTTTTTATGAAAGAAATGGGTTACATTAAGTCTTGTGATGTTTTAGGTTTCCAATAAGGAGGTTTTAAATTTTATGTCACGTCATTTTCAGATGCTTCATTCAAGAGATGTTTCCACTATAGAATGCAGAGCAAGGGCAAAAATACAAGTGATAGAGCGAGTGAGTGAGAAGGAGTGTTGTGGAAGGAGAGAATGAAACAAAGACAGAGTGAGTGAACGGCAGGGAGGCATAGAAGAGTAGTCTAGTAGTGAAGGAGACCTGCTTTTCCCTGCTCTTGACCTCCCACCCATCCCCAAACAACCACAAACATACCTTCTGTGCAAAGTTGGTATGCAGAATTTCATGCCTCAGCAAGTGAGGGTGAGTCCCAGGCCAGGGGCTAAAGAGCAAAAGAGTGCCTGTGCTCAGACTTTCCCTGCTAGGGATAGTTTATCTGGAACAAGGCCTACTCTCTTGTATCCAGCAAGGATCTAGAAATCCTGCATGAATCTGCAAGGCACATTGGCAGCATAAATTTGCATAAACTGCCCCACCTATTGCCTTCCTACTTCCTGTGCTGTAGTTGTTTGTGTAGAGAGAGAGGTCGCAGGCAAGGAAATGTTGTGAGTCGGATACAGGACCCTAAATAGCTGGTGAGAGGTATGTGGTGTTCTAAAAGCATGAAAACTGTATACCTGTGAAATAAAGTGCTTTCGTATGTGTTCTTCTGTGTTTATTGTCCTGTGCATAAAGTTGCACCTTGTGTTTGAAGGTTTAAATTATTTCAGGCTTGCATGGAGGTAGACGTTTCTGAGTAACTTTTATTCATTTATTAAAAGCCTATACTGTCAGGATGGCCGAGAGGTCTAAGGCGCTGTGTTTAGGCCACAGTCTCCTTTGGAGGCGTGGGTTCGAATCCCACTTCTGACATGCCTTTTGGAGATTTAATCTCCTTTATCAGGTTAACATCTGATGGAAGTTGCATCTGTTGGTCTTCACTTGGCACTTTATTCCGTTCTCCTCTTGTCAAGAGAGATGGGGTTTCTCATATATTTAGGTTCTATAACGTCTTGCTGACAAAACGCAATCCTTACCAAATGAGCATAGGACCCATGTAAGAGGTCATCTGGAAGAGTCATGCTCTTGTATGCCCTGGCCAGACGGGCCCTGCAAATTTGGAAGAATGCCATTCATCTGGTAGACAACTGGACTCCAGCACACTTACAGCAATCTCCTCAGGGCTTTGATCAGGGGCTGCTTAAATTTGCATACTCCACCCTATGTTGTGACTTTGAGATCCCTTGTTGAAATTGCTTTAGCCAGCCAAGAGGTGGCTATTGTCTCAATTTCAAAGCAGCTTTGAGCCGTTCAAGTGGCTGGTGAATAGCACTTTCTCTTTGTTTGCCTCAAAGTTCTAAAGAGTTCTCCATAGGTCCTGCTCTGTACAGATTGTTCAAAGATCTGTTGGAAGTGCATATAATAGGATAAATAAATTGAGGGCATTCCTTTTCAGTACCTCACCTGCATGGCTGTCTGGCCTCTGGAAGATGCTGGGAAAGCAAGTCAGGATGGCCGAGTGGTCTAAGGCGCTGCGTTCAGATCGCAGTCTCCTCTGGAGGCGTGGGTTCAAATCCCACTTCTGACAGTCCTGTGTTTACTCTAATTTTTTTCTTGAGAAATATGATCATTTCCCTCGCAGTGGCTTATAGGATTGTCTTCTTGGAAGAGTGCAGTGAGTTTTTTTCTTGCTCTAGCCACTATTGGCCTAAGCTCTGTGCATTTTTTGGTTCCTAATATCTTTCTCACCCTTTAGATGAAAAAGCACCATGGGGTCATGATGGCCGAGTGGTCTAAGGCGCTGCGTTAAGGCCGCAGTCTCTCCTGGAGGCGTGGGTTCGAATCCCACTTCTGACAAAACTTCAATTCCATTTTCTCTCTCAGTTCCTTTAGAATCTCAGCTAAAAATTGGCAATGTAAATAATATCTGAATAAGTACCAAACTTCAGTTTCAACTGCAAATGCATTTGCCCTATTCTATCTTTAACGTTAATGTAATATTCTTCTAGCACTCGTGGTGTTTTATATTTGTTTTGTGGGGTACTTTAAAAATCTTTTTTATGAAAGAAATGGGTTACATTAAGTCTTGTGATGTTTTAGGTTTACAATAAGGAGGTTTTAAACTTTATGTCACGTCATTTTCAGATGCTTCATTCAAGAGATGTTTCCACTATAGAATGCAGAGCACGGGCAAAAATACAAGTGATAGAGCGAGTGAGTGAGAAGGAGTGTTGTGGAAGGAGAGAATGAAACAAAGACAGAGTGAGTGAATGGCAGGGAGGCATAGAAGAGGAGTCTAGTAGTGAAGGAGACCTGCTTTTCCCTGCTCTTGACCTCCCACCCATCCCCAAACAACCACAAACATACCTTCTGTGCAAAGTTGGTATGCAGAATTTCACGCCTCAGCAAGTGAGGGTGAGTCCCAGGCCAGGGGCTAAAGAGCAAAAGAGTGCCTGTGCTCAGACTTTCCCTGCTAGGGATAGTTTATCTGGAACAAGGCCTACTCTCTTGTATCCAGCAAGGATCTAGAAATCCTGCATGAATCTGCAAGGCACATTGGCAGCATAAATTTGCATAAACTGCCCCACCTATTGCCTTCCTACTTCCTGTGCTGTAGTTGTTTGTGTAGAGAGAGAGGTCGCAGGCAAGGAAATGTTGTGAGTCGGATACAGGACCCTAATTAGCTGGTGAGAGGTATGTGGTGTTCTAAAAGCATGAAAACTGTATACCTGTGAAATAAAGTGCTTTCGTATGTGTTCTTCTGTGTTTATTGTCCTGTGCATAAAGTTGCACCTTGTGTTTGAAGGTTTAAATTATTTCAGGCTTGCATTGAGGTAGACGTTTCTGAGTAACTTTTATTCATTTCTTAAAATCATATACTGTCAGGATGGCCGAGAGGTCTAAGGCGCTGTGTTTAGGCCACAGTCTCCTTTGGAGGCGTGGGTTCGAATCCCACTTCTGACATGCCTTTTGGAGATTTAATCTCCTTTATCAGGTTAACATCTGATGGAAGTTGCATCTGTTGGTCTTCACTTGGCACGTTATTCCGTTCTCCTCTTGTCAAGAGAGATGGGGTTTCTCATATATTTAGGTTCTATAACGTCTTGCTGACAAAGCGCAATCCTTACCAAATGAGCATAGGACCCATGTAAGAGGTCATCTGGAAGAGTCATGCTCTTGTATGCCCTGGCCAGACGGGCCCAGCAAATTTGGAAGAATGCCATTCATCTGGTAGACAACTGGACTCCAGCACACTTACAGCAATTTCCTCAGGGCTTTGATCAGGGGCTGCTTAAATTTGCATACTCCACCCTATGTTGTGACTTTGAGATCCCTTGTTGAAATTGCTTTAGCCAGCCAAGAGGTGGCTATTGTCTCAATTTCAAAGCAGCTTTGAGCCGTTCAAGTGGCTGGTGAATAGCACTTTCTCTTTGTTCGCCTCAAAGTTCTAAAGAGTTCTCCATAGGTCCTGCTCTGTACAGATTGTTCAAAGATCTGTTGGAAGTGCATATAATAGGATAAATAAATTGAGGGCATTCCTTTTCAGTACCTCACCTGCATTGCTGTCTGGCCTCTGGAAGATGCTGGGAAAGCAAGTCAGTATGGCCGAGTGGTCTAAGGCGCTGCGTTCAGGTCGCGGTCTCCTCTGGAGGCGTGGGTTCAAATCCCACTTCTGACAGTCCTCTGTTTACTCTAATTTTTTTCTTGAGAAATATGATCATTTCCCTCGCAGTGGCTTATAGGATTGTCTTCTTGGAAGAGTGCAGTGAGTTTTTTTCTTGCTCTAGCCACTATTGGCCTAAGCTCTGTGCATTTTTTGGTTCCTAATATCTTTCTCACCCTTTAGATGAAAATGCAGCATGGGGTCAGGATGGCCGAGTGGTCTAAGGCGCTGCGTTAAGGCCGCAGTCTCTCCTGGAGGCGTGGGTTTGAATCCCACTTCTGACAAAACTTGAATTCCATTTTCTCTCTCAGTTCCTTTAGAATCTCAGCTAAAAATTGGCAATGTAAATAATATCTGAATAAGTACCAAACTTCAGTTTCAACTGCAAATAATATCTGAATAAGTACCAAACTTCAGTTTCAACTGCAAATGCATTTGCCCTATTCTATCTTTAACGTTAATGTAATATTCTTCTAGCACTCGTGGTGTTTTATATTTGTTTTGTGGGGTACTTTAAAAATCTTTTTTATGAAAGAAATGGGTTACATTAAGTCTTGTGATGTTTTAGGTTTCCAATAAGGAGGTTTTAAATTTTATGTCACGTCATTTTCAGATGCTTCATTCAAGAGATGTTTCCACTATAGAATGCAGAGCAAGGGCAAAAATACAAGTGATAGAGCGAGTGAGTGAGAAGGAGTGTTGTGGAAGGAGAGAATGAAACAAAGACAGAGTGAGTGAATGGCAGGGAGGCATAGAAGAGGAGTCTAGTAGTGAAGGAGACCTGCTTTTCCCTGCTCTTGACCTCCCACCCATCCCCAAACAACCACAAACATACCTTCTGTGCAAAGTTGGTATGCAGAATTTCACGCCTCAGCAAGTGAGGGTGAGTCCCAGGCCAGGGGCTAAAGAGCAAAAGAGTGCCTGTGCTCAGACTTTCCCTGCTAGGGATAGTTTATCTGGAACAAGGCCTACTCTCTTGTATCCAGCAAGGATCTAGAAATCCTGCATGAATCTGCAAGGCACATTGGCAGCATAAATTTGCATAAACTGCCCCACCTATTGCCTTCCTACTTCCTGTGCTGTAGTTGTTTGTGTAGAGAGAGAGGTCGCAGGCAAGGAAATGTTGTGAGTCGGATACAGGACCCTAAATAGCTGGTGAGAGGTATGTGGTGTTCTAAAAGCATGAAAACTGTATACCTGTGAAATAAAGTGCTTTCGTATGTGTTCTTCTGTGTTTATTGTCCTGTGCATAAAGTTGCACCTTGTGTTTGAAGGTTTAAATTATTTCAGGCTTGCATGGAGGTAGACGTTTCTGAGTAACTTTTATTCATTTATTAAAAGCCTATACTGTCAGGATGGCCGAGAGGTCTAAGGCGCTGTGTTTAGGCCACAGTCTCCTTTGGAGGCGTGGGTTCGAATCCCACTTCTGACATGCCTTTTGGAGATTTAATCTCCTTTATCAGGTTAACATCTGATGGAAGTTGCATCTGTTGGTCTTCACTTGGCACGTTATTCCGTTCTCCTCTTGTCAAGAGAGATGGGGTTTCTCATATATTTAGGTTCTATAACGTCTTGCTGACAAAGCGCAATCCTTACCAAATGAGCATAGGACCCATGTAAGAGGTCATCTGGAAGAGTCATACTCTTGTATGCCCTGGCCAGACGGGCCCTGCAAATTTGGAAGAATGCCATTCATCTGGTAGACAACTGGACTCCAGCACACTTACAGCAATCTCCTCAGGGCTTTGATCAGGGGCTGCTTAAATTTGCATACTCCACCCTATGTTGTGACTTTGAGATCCCTTGTTGAAATTGCTTTAGCCAGCCAAGAGGTGGCTATTGTCTCAATTTCAAAGCAGCTTTGAGCCGTTCAAGTGGCTGGTGAATAGCACTTTCTCTTTGTTTGCCTCAAAGTTCTAAAGAGTTCTCCATAGGTCCTGCTCTGTACAGATTGTTCAAAGATCTGTTGGAAGTGCATATAATAGGATAAATAAATTGAGGGCATTCCTTTTCAGTACCTCACCTGCATGGCTGTCTGGCCTCTGGAAGATGCTGGGAAAGCAAGTCAGGATGGCCGAGTGGTCTAAGGCGCTGCGTTCAGGTCGCAGTCTCCTCTGGAGGCGTGGGTTCAAATCCCACTTCTGACAGTCCTGTGTTTACTCTAATTTTTTTCTTGAGAAATATGATAATTTCCCTCGCAGTGGCTTATAGGATTGTCTTCTTGGAAGAGTGCAGTGAGTTTTTTTCTTGCTCTAGCCACTATTGGCCTAAGCTCTGTGCATTTTTTGGTTCCTAATATCTTTCTCACGCTTTAGATGAAAAAGCACCATGGGGTCAGGATGGCCGAGTGGTCTAAGGCGCTGCCTTAAGGCCGCAGTCTCTCCTGGAGGCGTGGGTTCGAATCCCACTTCTGACAAAACTTTAATTCCATTTTCTCTCTCAGTTCCTTTAGAATCTCAGCTAAAAATTGGCAATGTAAATAATATCTGAATAAGTACCAAACTTCAGTTTCAACTGCAAAGGCATTTGCCCTATTCTATCTTTAACGTTAATGTAATATTCTTCTAGCACTCGTGGTGTTTTATATTTCTTTTGTGGGGTACTTTAAAAATCTTTTTTATGAAAGAAATGGGTTACATTAAGTCTTGTGATGTTTTAGGTTTCCAATAAGGAGGTTTTAAATTTTATGTCACGTCATTTTCAGATGCTTCTTTCAAGAGATGTTTCCACTATAGAATGCAGAGCAAGGGCAAAAATACAAGTGATAGAGCGAGTGAGTGAGAAGGAGTGTTGTGGAAGGACAGAATGAAACAAAGACAGAGTGAGTGAACGGCAGGGAGGCATAGAAGAGTAGTCTAGTAGTGAAGGAGACCTGCTTTTCCCTGCTCTTGACCTCCCACCCATCCCCAAACAACCACAAACATACCTTCTGTGCAAAGTTGGTATGCAGAATTTCACGCCTCAGCAAGTGAGGGTGAGTCCCAGGCCAGGGGCTAAAGAGCAAAAGAGTGCCTGTGCTCAGACTTTCCCTGCTAGGGATAGTTTATCTGGAACAAGGCCTACTCTCTTGTATCCAGCAAGGATCTAGAAATCCTGCATGAATCTGCAAGGCACATTGGCAGCATAAATTTGCATAAACTGCCCCACCTATTGCCTTCCTACTTCCTGTGCTGTAGTTGTTTGTGTAGAGAGAGAGGTCGCAGGCAAGGAAATGTTGTGAGTCGGATACAGGACCCTAAATAGCTGGTGAGAGGTATGTGGTGTTCTAAAAGCATGAAAACTGTATACCTGTGAAATAAAGTGCTTTCGTATGTGTTCTTCTGTGTTTATTGTCCTGTGCATAAAGTTGCACCTTGTGTTTGAAGGTTTAAATTATTTCAGGCTTGCATGGAGGTAGACGTTTCTGAGTAACTTTTATTCATTTATTAAAAGCCTATACTGTCAGGATGGCCGAGAGGTCTAAGGCGCTGTGTTTAGGCCACAGTCTCCTTTGGAGGCGTGGGTTCGAATCCCACTTCTGACATGCCTTTTGGAGATTTAATCTCCTTTATCAGGTTAACATCTGATGGAAGTTGCATCTGTTGGTCTTCACTTGGCACGTTATTCCGTTCTCCTCTTGTCAAGAGAGATGGGGTTTCTCATATATTTAGGTTCTATAACGTCTTGCTGACAAAGCGCAATCCTTACCAAATGAGCATAGGACCCATGTAAGAGGTCATCTGGAAGAGTCATACTCTTGTATGCCCTGGCCAGACGGGCCCTGCAAATTTGGAAGAATGCCATTCATCTGGTAGACAACTGGACTCCAGCACACTTACAGCAATCTCCTCAGGGCTTTGATCAGGGGCTGCTTAAATTTGCATACTCCACCCTATGTTGTGACTTTGAGATCCCTTGTTGAAATTGCTTTAGCCAGCCAAGAGGTGGCTATTGTCTCAATTTCAAAGCAGCTTTGAGCCGTTCAAGTGGCTGGTGAATAGCACTTTCTCTTTGTTTGCCTCAAAGTTCTAAAGAGTTCTCCATAGGTCCTGCTCTGTACAGATTGTTCAAAGATCTGTTGGAAGTGCATATAATAGGATAAATAAATTGAGGGCATTCCTTTTCAGTACCTCACCTGCATGGCTGTCTGGCCTCTGGAAGATGCTGGGAAAGCAAGTCAGGATGGCCGAGTTGTCTAAGGCGCTGCGTTCAGGTCGCAGTCTCCTCTGGAGGCGTGGGTTCAAATCCCACTTCTGACAGTCCTGTGTTTACTCTAATTTTTTTCTTGAGAAATATGATCATTTCCCTCGCAGTGGCTTATAGGATTGTCTTCTTGGAAGAGTGCAGTGAGTTTTTTTCTTGCTCTAGCCACTATTGGCCTAAGCTCTGTGCATTTTTTGGTTCCTAATATCTTTCTCACGCTTTAGATGAAAAAGCACCATGGGGTCAGGATGGCCGAGTGGTCTAAGGCGCTGCGTTAAGGCCGCAGTCTCTCCTGGAGGCGTGGGTTCGAATCCCACTTCTGACAAAACTTGAATTCCATTTTCTCTCTCAGTTCCTTTAGAATCTCAGCTAAAAATTGGCAATGTAAATAATATCTGAATAAGTACCAAACTTCAGTTTCAACTGCAAAGGCATTTGCCCTATTCTATCTTTAACGTTAATGTAATATTCTTCTAGCACTCGTGGTGTTTTATATTTCTTTTGTGGGGTACTTTAAAAATCTTTTTTATGAAAGAAATGGGTTACATTAAGTCTTGTGATGTTTTAGGTTTCCAATAAGGAGGTTTTAAATTTTATGTCACGTCATTTTCAGATGCTTCTTTCAAGAGATGTTTCCACTATAGAATGCAGAGCAAGGGCAAAAATACAAGTGATAGAGCGAGTGAGTGAGAAGGAGTGTTGTGGAAGGACAGAATGAAACAAAGACAGAGTGAGTGAACGGCAGGGAGGCATAGAAGAGTAGTCTAGTAGTGAAGGAGACCTGCTTTTCCCTGCTCTTGACCTCCCACCCATCCCCAAACAACCACAAACATACCTTCTGTGCAAAGTTGGTATGCAGAATTTCACGCCTCAGCAAGTGAGGGTGAGTCCCAGGCCAGGGGCTAAAGAGCAAAAGAGTGCCTGTGCTCAGACTTTCCCTGCTAGGGATAGTTTATCTGGAACAAGGCCTACTCTCTTGTATCCAGCAAGGATCTAGAAATCCTGCATGAATCTGCAAGGCACATTGGCAGCATAAATTTGCATAAACTGCCCCACCTATTGCCTTCCTACTTCCTGTGCTGTAGTTGTTTGTGTAGAGAGAGAGGTCGCAGGCAAGGAAATGTTGTGAGTCGGATACAGGACCCTAAATAGCTGGTGAGAGGTATGTGGTGTTCTAAAAGCATGAAAACTGTATACCTGTGAAATAAAGTGCTTTCGTATGTGTTCTTCTGTGTTTATTGTCCTGTGCATAAAGTTGCACCTTGTGTTTGAAGGTTTAAATTATTTCAGGCTTGCATGGAGGTAGACGTTTCTGAGTAACTTTTATTCATTTCTTAAAAGCCTATACTGTCAGGATGGCCGAGAGGTCTAAGGCGCTGTGTTTAGGCCACAGTCTCCTTTGGAGGCGTGGGTTCGAATCCCACTTCTGACATGCCTTTTGGAGATTTAATCTCCTTTATCAGGTTAACATCTGATGGAAGTTGCATCTGTTGGTCTTCACTTGGCACGTTATTCCGTTCTCCTCTTGTCAAGAGAGATGGGGTTTCTCATATATTTAGGTTCTATAACGTCTTGCTGACAAAGCGCAATCCTTACCAAATGAGCATAGGACCCATGTAAGAGGTCATCTGGCAGAGTCATGCTCTTGTATGCCCTGGCCAGACGGGCCCTGCAAATTTGGAAGAATGCCATGCATCTGGTAGACAACTGGACTCCAGCACACTTACAGCAATTTCCTTAGGGCTTTGATCAGGGGCTGCTTAAATTTGCATACTCCACCCTATGTTGTGACTTTGAGATCCCTTGTTGAAATTGCTTTAGCCAGCCAAGAGGTGGCTATTGTCTCAATTTCAAAGCAGCTTTGAGCCGTTCAAGTGGCTGGTGAATAGCACTTTCTCTTTGTTCGCCTCAAAGTTCTAAAGAGTTCTCCATAGGTCCTGCTCTGTACAGATTGTTCAAAGATCTGTTGGAAGTGCATATAATAGGATAAATAAATTGAGGGCATTCCTTTTCAGTACCTCACCTGCATGGCTGTCTGGCCTCTGGAAGATGCTGGGAAAGCAAGTCAGGATGGCCGAGTGGTCTAAGGCGCTGCGTTCAGGTCGCAGTCTCCTCTGGAGGTGTGGGTTCAAATCCCACTTCTGACAGTCCTGTGTATACTCTAATTTTTTTCTTGAGAAATATGATCATTTCCCTCGCAGTGGCTTATAGGATTGTCTTCTTGGAAGAGTGCAGTGAGTTTTTTTCTTGCTCTAGCCACTATTGGCCTAAGCTCTGTGCATTTTTTGGTTCCTAATATCTTTCTCACCCTTTAGATGAAAAAGCAGCATGGGGTCAGGATGGCCGAGTTGTCTAAGGCGCTGCGTTAAGGCCGCAGTCTCTCCTGGAGGCGTGGGTTCAAATCCCACTTCTGACAAAACTTGAATTCCATTTTCTCTCTCAGTTCCTTTAGAATCTCAGCTAAAAATTGGCAATGTAAATAATATCTGAATAAGTACCAAACTTCAGTTTCAACTGCAAATGCATTTGCCCTATTCTATCTTTAACGTTAATGTAATATTCTTCTAGCACTCGTGGTGTTTTATATTTGTTTTGTGGGGTACTTTAAAAATCTTTTTTATGAAAGAAATGGGTTACATTAAGTCTTGTGATGTTTTAGGTTTACAATAAGGAGGTTTTAAATTTTATGTCACGTCATTTTCAGATGCTTCATTCAAGAGATGTTTCCACTATAGAATGCAGAGCAAGGGCAAAAATACAAGTGATAGAGCGAGTGAGTGAGAAGGAGTGTTGTGGAAGGAGAGAATGAAACAAAGACAGAGTGAGTGAATGGCAGGGAGGCATAGAAGAGGAGTCTAGTAGTGCAGGAGACCTGCTTTTCCCTGCTCTTGACCTCCCACCCATCCCCAAACAACCACAAACATACCTTCTGTGCAAAGTTGGTATGCAGATTTTCACGCCTCAGCAAGTGAGGGTGAGTCCCAGGCCAGGGGCTAAAGAGCAAAAGAGTGCCTGTGCTCAGACTTTCCCTGCTAGGGATAGTTTATCTGGAACAAGGCCTACTCTCTTGTATCCAGCAAGGATCTAGAAATCCTGCATGAATCTGCAAGGCACATTGGCAGCATAAATTTGCATAAACTGCCCCACCTATTGCCTTCCTACTTCCTGTGCTGTAGTTGTTTGTGTAGAGAGAGAGGTCGCAGGCAAGGAAATGTTGTGAGTCGGATACAGGACCCTAAATAGCTGGTGAGAGGTATGTGGTGTTCTAAAAGCATGAAAACTGTATACCTGTGAAATAAAGTGCTTTCGTATGTGTTCTTCTGTGTTTATTGTCCTGTGCATAAAGTTGCACCTTGTGTTTGAAGGTTTAAATTATTTCAGGCTTGCATGGAGGTAGACGTTTCTGAGTAACTTTTATTCATTTCTTAAAAGCCTATACTGTCAGGATGGCCGAGAGGTCTAAGGCGCTGTGTTTAGGCCACAGTCTCCTTTGGAGGCGTGGGTTCGAATCCCACTTCTGACATGCCTTTTGGAGATTTAATCTCCTTTATCAGGTTAACATCTGATGGAAGTTGCATCTGTTGGTCTTCACTTGGCACGTTATTCCGTTCTCCTCTTGTCAAGAGAGATGGGGTTTCTCATATATTTAGGTTCTATAACGTCTTGCTGACAAAGCGCAATCCTTACCAAATGAGCATAGGACCCATGTAAGAGGTCATCTGGAATAGTCATGCTCTTGTATGCACTGGCCAGACGGGCCCTGCAAATTTGGAAGAATGCCATGCATCTGGTAGACAACTGGACTCCAGCACACTTACAGCAATTTCCTTAGGGCTTTGATCAGGGGCTGCTTAAATTTGCATACTCCACCCTATGTTGTGACTTTGAGATCCCTTGTTGAAATTGCTTTAGCCAGCCAAGAGGTGGCTATTGTCTCAATTTCAAAGCAGCTTTGAGCCGTTCAAGTGGCTGGTGAATAGCACTTTCTCTTTGTTCGCCTCAAAGTTCTAAAGAGTTCTCCATAGGTCCTGCTCTGTACAGATTGTTCAAAGATCTGTTGGAAGTGCATATAATAGGATAAATAAATTGAGGGCATTCCTTTTCAGTACCTCACCTGCATGGCTGTCTGGCCTCTGGAAGATGCTGGGAAAGCAAGTCAGGATGGCCGAGTGGTCTAAGGCGCTGCGTTCAGGTCGCAGTCTCCTCTGGAGGCGTGGGTTCAAATCCCACTTCTGACAGTCCTGTGTTTACTCTAATTTTTTTCTTGAGAAATATGATCATTTCCCTCGCAGTGGCTTATAGGATTGTCTTCTTGGAAGAGTGCAGTGAGTTTTTTTCTTGCTCTAGCCACTATTGGCCTAAGCTCTGTGCATTTTTTGGTTCCTAATATCTTTCTCACCCTTTAGATGAAAAAGCAGTATGGGGTCAGGATGGCCGAGTGGTCTAAGGCGCTGCGTTAAGGCCGCAGTCTCTCCTGGAGGCGTGGGTTCGAATCCCACTTCTGACAAAACTTGAATTCCATTTTCTCTCTCAGTTCCTTTAGAATCTCAGCTAAAAATTGGCAATGTAAATAATATCTGAATAAGTACCAAACTTCAGTTTCAACTGCAAATGCATTTGCCCTATTCTATCTTTAACGTTAATGTAATATTCTTCTAGCACTCGTGGTGTTTTATATTTGTTTTGTGGGGTACTTTAAAAATCTTTTTTATGAAAGAAATGGGTTACATTAAGTCTTGTGATGTTTTAGGTTTCCAATAAGGAGGTTTTAAATTTTATGTCACGTCATTTTCAGATGCTTCATTCAAGAGATGTTTCCACTATAGAATGCAGAGCAAGGGCAAAAATACAAGTGATAGAGCGAGTGAGTGAGAAGGAGTGTTGTGGAAGGAGAGAATGAAACAAAGACAGAGTGAGTGAACGGCAGGGAGGCATAGAAGAGGAGTCTAGTAGTGAAGGAGACCTGCTTTTCCCTGCTCTTGACCTCCCACCCATCCCCAAACAACCACAAACATACCTTCTGTGCAAAGTTGGTATGCAGAATTTCACGCCTCAGCAAGTGAGGGTGAGTCCCAGGCCAGGGGCTAAAGAGCAAAAGAGTGCCTGTGCTCAGACTTTCCCTGCTAGGGATAGTTTATCTGGAACAAACCCTACTCTCTTGTATCCAGCAAGGATCTAGAAATCCTGCATGAATCTGCAAGGCACATTGGCAGCATAAATTTGCATAAACTGCCCCACCTATTGCCTTCCTACTTCCTGTGCTGTAGTTGTTTGTGTAGAGAGAGAGGTCGCAGGCAAGGAAATGTTGTGAGTCGGATACAGGACCCTAAATAGCTGGTGAGAGGTATGTGGTGTTCTAAAAGCATGAAAACTGTATACCTGTGAAATAAAGTGCTTTCGTATGTGTTCTTCTGTGTTTATTGTCCTGTGCATAAAGTTGCACCTTGTGTTTGAAGGTTTAAATTATTTCAGGCTTGCATTGAGGTAGACGTTTCTGAGTAACTTTTATTCATTTCTTAAAAGCATATACTGTCAGGATGGCCGAGAGGTCTAAGGCGCTGTGTTTAGGCCACAGTCTCCTTTGGAGGCGTGGGTTCGAATCCCACTTCTGACATGCCTTTTGGAGATTTAATCTCCTTTATCAGGTTAACATCTGATGGAAGTTCCATCTGTTGGTCTTCACTTGGCACGTTATTCCGTTCTCCTCTTGTCAAGAGAGATGGGGTTTCTCATATATTTAGGTTCTATAACGTCTTGCTGACAAAACGCAATCCTTACCAAATGAGCATAGGACCCATGTAAGAGGTCATCTGGAAGAGTCATGCTCTTGTATGCCCTGGCCAGACGGGCCCTGCAAATTTGGAAGAATGCCATTCATCTGGTAGACAACTGGACTCCAGCACACTTACAGCAATCTCCTCAGGGCTTTGATCAGGGGCTGCTTAAATTTGCATACTCCACCCTATGTTGTGACTTTGAGATCCCTTGTTGAAATTGCTTTAGCCAGCCAAGAGGTGGCTATTGTCTCAATTTCAAAGCAGCTTTGAGCCGTTCAAGTGGCTGGTGAATAGCACTTTCTCTTTGTTTGCCTCAAAGTTCTAAAGAGTTCTCCATAGGTCCTGCTCTGTACAGATTGTTCAAAGATCTGTTGGAAGTGCATATAATAGGATAAATAAATTGAGGGCATTCCTTTTCAGTACCTCACCTGCATGGCTGTCTGGCCTCTGGAAGATGCTGGGAAAGCAAGTCAGGATGGCCGAGTGGTCTAAGGCGCTGCGTTCAGGTCGCAGTCTCCTCTGGAGGCGTGGGTTCAAATCCCACTTCTGACAGTCCTGTGTTTACTCTAATTTTTTTCTTGAGAAATATGATCATTTCCCTCGCAGTGGCTTATAGGATTGTCTTCTTGGAAGAGTGCAGTGAGTTTTTTTCTTGCTCTAGCCACTATTGGCCTAAGCTCTGTGCATTTTTTGGTTCCTAATATCTTTCTCACCCTTTAGATGAAAAAGCACCATGGGGTCAGGATGGCCGAGTGGTCTAAGGCGCTGCGTTAAGGCCGCAGTCTCTCCTGGAGGCGTGGGTTCGAATCCCACTTCTGACAAAACTTGAATTCCATTTTCTCTCTCAGTTCCTTTAGAATCTCAGCTAAAAATTGGCAATGTAAATAATATCTGAATAAGTACCAAACTTCAGTTTCAACTGCAAATGCATTTGCCCTATTCTATCTTTAACGTTAATGTAATATTCTTCTAGCACTCGTGGTGTTTTATATTTCTTTTGTGGGGTACTTTAAAAATCTTTTTTATGAAAGAAATGGGTTACATTAAGTCTTGTGATGTTTTAGGTTTACAATAAGGAGGTTTTAAACTTTATGTCACGTCATTTTCAGATGCTTCATTCAAGAGATGTTTCCACTATAGAATGCAAAGCAAGGGCAAAAATACAAGTGATAGAGCGAGTGAGTGAGAAGGAGTGTTGTGGAAGGAGAGAATGAAACAAAGACAGAGTGAGTGAACGGCAGGGTGGCATAGAAGAGGAGTCTAGTAGTGCAGGAGACCTGCTTTTCCCTGCTCTTGACCTCCCACCCATCCCCAAACAACCACAAACATACCTTCTGTGCAAAGTTGGTATGCAGATTTTCACGCCTCAGCAAGTGAGGGTGAGTCCCAGGCCAGGGGCTAAAGAGCAAAAGAGTGCCTGTGCTCAGACTTTCCCTGCTAGGGATAGTTTATCTGGAACAAGGCCTACTCTCTTGTATCCAGCAAGGATCTAGAAATCCTGCATGAATCTGCAAGGCACATTGGCAGCATAAATTTGCATAAACTGCCCCACCTATTGCCTTCCTACTTCCTGTGCTGTAGTTGTTTGTGTAGAGAGAGAGGTCGCAGGCAAGGAAATGTTGTGAGTCGGATACAGGACCCTAAATAGCTGGTGAGAGGTATGTGGTGTTCTAAAAGCATGAAAACTGTATACCTGTGAAATAAAGTGCTTTCGTATGTGTTCTTCTGTGTTTATTGTCCTGTGCATAAAGTTGCACCTTGTGTTTGAAGGTTTAAATTATTTCAGGCTTGCATGGAGGTAGACGTTTCTGAGTAACTTTTATTCATTTCTTAAAAGCCTATACTGTCAGGATGGCCGAGAGGTCTAAGGTGCTGTGTTTAGGCCACAGTCTCCTTTGGAGGCGTGGGTTCGAATTCCACTTCTGACATTCCTTTTGGAGATTTAATCTCCTTTATCAGGTTAACATCTGATGGAAGTTGCATCTGTTGGTCTTCACCTGGCACGTTATTCCGTTCTCCTCTTGTCAAGAGAGATGGGGTTTCTCATATATTTAGGTTCTATAACGTCTTGCTGACAAAGCGCAATCCTTACCAAATGAGCATAGGACCCATGTAAGAGGTCATCTGGAAGAGTCATGCTCTTGTATGCCCTGGCCAGACGGGCCCTGCAAATTTGGAAGAATGCCATGCATCTGGTAGACAACTGGACTCCAGCACACTTACAGCAATTTCCTTAGGGCTTTGATCAGGGGCTGCTTAAATTTGCATACTCCACCCTATGTTGTGACTTTGAGATCCCTTGTTGAAATTGCTTTAGCCAGCCAAGAGGTGGCTATTGTCTCAATTTCAAAGCAGCTTTGAGCCGTTCAAGTGGCTGGTGAATAGCACTTTCTCTTTGTTCGCCTCAAAGTTCTAAAGAGTTCTCCATAGGTCCTGCTCTGTACAGATTGTTCAAAGATCTGTTGGAAGTGCATATAATAGGATAAATAAATTGAGGGCATTCCTTTTCAGTACCTCACCTGCATGGCTGTCTGGCCTCTGGAAGATGCTGGGAAAGCAAGTCAGGATGGCCCAGTGGTCTAAGGCGCTGCGTTCAGGTCGCAGTCTCCTCTGGAGGCGTGGGTTCAAATCCCACTTCTGACAGTCCTGTGTTTACTCTAATTATTTTCTTGAGAAATATGATCATTTCCCTCGCAGTGGCTTATAGGATTGTCTTCTTGGAAGAGTGCAGTGAGTTTTTTTCTTGCTCTAGCCACTATTGCCCTCAGCTCTGTGCATTTTTTGGTTCCTAATATCTTTCTCACCCTTTAGATGAAAAAGCAGCATGGGGTCAGGATGGCCGAGTGGTCTAAGGCGCTGCGTTAAGGCCGCAGTCTCTCCTGGAGGTGTGGGTTCGAATCCCACTTCTGACAAAACTTGAATTCCATTTTCTCTCTCAGTTCCTTTAGAATCTCAGCTAAAAATTGGCAATGTAAATAATATCTGAATAAGTACCAAACTTCAGTTTCAACTGCAAATGCATTTGCCCTATTCTATCTTTAACGTTAATGTAATATTCTTCTAGCACTCGTGGTGTTTTATATTTGTTTTGTGGGGTACTTTAAAAATCTTTTTTATGAAAGAAATGGGTTACATTAAGTCTTGTGATGTTTTAGGTTTCCAATAAGGAGGTTTTAAATTTTATGTCACGTCATTTTCAGATGCTTCATTCAAGAGATGTTTCCACTATAGAATGCAGAGCAAGGGCAAAAATACAAGTGATAGAGCGAGTGAGTGAGAAGGAGTGTTGTGGAAGGAGAGAATGAAACAAAGACAGAGTGAGTGAACGGCAGGGAGGCATAGAAGAGGAGTCTAGTAGTGAAGGAGACCTGCTTTTCCCTGCTCTTGACCTCCCACCCATCCCCAAACAACCACAAACATACCTTCTGTGCAAAGTTGGTATGCAGAATTTCACGCCTCAGCAAGTGAGGGTGAGTCCCAGGCCAGGGGCTAAAGAGCAAAAGAGTGCCTGTGCTCAGACTTTCCCTGCTAGGGATAGTTTATCTGGAACAAGGTCTACTCTCTTGTATCCAGCAAGGATCTAGAAATCCTGCATGAATCTGCAAGGCACATTGGCAGCATAAATTTGCATAAACTGCCCCACCTATTGCCTTCCTACTTCCTGTGCTGTAGTTGTTTGTGTAGAGAGAGAGGTCGCAGGCAAGGAAATGTTGTGAGTCGGATACAGGACCCTAAATAGCTGGTGAGAGGTATGTGGTGTTCTAAAAGCATGAAAACTGTATACCTGTGAAATAAAGTGCTTTCGTATGTGTTCTTCTGTGTTTATCGTCCTGTGCATAAAGTTGCACCTTGTGTTTGAAGGTTTAAATTATTTCAGGCTTGCATGGAGGTAGACGTTTCTGAGTAACTTTTATTCATTTATCAAAAGCCTATACTGTCAGGATGGCCGAGAGGTCTAAGGCGCTGTGTTTAGGCCACAGTCTCCTTTGGAGGCGTGGGTTCGATTCCCACTTCTGACATGCCTTTTGGAGATTTAATCTCCTTTATCAGGTTAACATCTGATGGAAGTTGCATCTGTTGGTCTTCACTTGGCACGTTATTCCGTTCTCCTCTTGTCAAGAGAGATGGGGTTTCTCATATATTTAGGTTCTATAACGTCTTGCTGACAAAGCGCAATCCTTACCAAATGAGCATAGGACCCATGTAAGAGGTCATCTGGAAGAGTCATGCTCTTGTATGCCCTGGCCAGACGGGCCCTGCAAATTTGGAAGAATGCCATTCATCTGGTAGACAACTGGACTCCAGCACACTTACAGCAATCTCCTCAGGGCTTTGATCAGGGGCTGCTTAAATTTGCATACTGCACCCTATGTTGTGACTTTGAGATCCCTTGTTGAAATTGCTTTAGCCAGCCAAGAGGTGGCTATTGTCTCAATTTCAAAGCAGCTTTGAGCCGTTCAAGTGGCTGGTGAATAGCACTTTCTCTTTGTTTGCCTCAAAGTTCTAAAGAGTTCTCCATAGGTCCTGCTCTGTACAGATTGTTCAAAGATCTGTTGGAAGTGCATATAATAGGATAAATAAATTGAGGGCATTCCTTTTCAGTACCTCACCTGCATGGCTGTCTGGCCTCTGGAAGATGCTGGGAAAGCAAGTCAGGATGGCCGAGTGGTCTAAGGCGCTGCGTTCAGGTCGCAGTCTCCTCTGGAGGCGTGGGTTCAAATCCCACTTCTGACAGTCCTGTCTTTACTCTAATTTTTTTCTTGAGAAATATGATCATTTCCCTCGCAGTGGCTTATAGAATTGTCTTCTTGGAAGAGTGCAGTGAGTTTTTTTCTTGCTCTAGCCACTATTGGCCTAAGCTCTGTGCATTTTTTGGTTCCTAATATCTTTCTCACCCTTTAGATGAAAAAGCACCATGGGGTCAGGATGGCCGAGTGGTCTAAGGTGCTGCGTTAAGGCCGCAGTCTCTCCTGGAGGCGTGGGTTCGAATCCCACTTCTGACAAAACTTGAATTCCATTTTCTCTCTCAGTTCCTTTAGAATCTCAGCTAAAAATTGGCAATGTAAATAATATCTGAATAAGTACCAAACTTCAGTTTCAACTGCAAAGGCATTTGCCCTATTCTATCTTTAACGTTAATGTAATATTCTTCTAGCACTCGTGGTGTTTTATATTTGTTTTGTGGGGTACTTTAAAAATCTTTTTTATGAAAGAAATGGGTTACATTAAGTCTTGTGATGTTTTAGGTTTCCAATAAGGAGGTTTTAAATTTTATGTCACGTCATTTTCAGATGCTTCTTTCAAGAGATGTTTCCACTATAGAATGCAGAGCAAGGGCAAAAATACAAGCGATAGAGCGAGTGAGTGAGAAGGAGTGTTGTGGAAGGACAGAATGAAACAAAGACAGAGTGAGTGAACGGCAGGGAGGCATAGAAGAGTAGTCTAGTAGTGAAGGAGACCTGCTTTTCCCTGCTCTTGACCTCCCACCCATCCCCAAACAACCACAAACATACCTTCTGTGCAAAGTTGGTATGCAGAATTTCACGCCTCAGCAAGTGAGGGTGAGTCCCAGGCCAGGGGCTAAAGAGCAAAAGAGTGCCTGTGCTCAGACTTTCCCTGCTAGGGATAGTTTATCTGGAACAAGGCCTACTCTCTTGTATCCAGCAAGGATCTAGAAATCCTGCATGAATCTGCAAGGCACATTGGCAGCATAAATTTGCATAAACTGCCCCACCTATTGCCTTCCTACTTCCTGTGCTGTAGTTGTTTGTGTAGAGAGAGAGGTCGCAGGCAAGGAAATGTTGTGAGTCGGATACAGGACCCTAAATAGCTGGTGAGAGGTATGTGGTGTTCTAAAAGCATGAAAACTGTATACCTGTGAAATAAAGTGCTTTCGTGTGTGTTCTTCTGTGTTTATTGTCCTGTGCATAAAGTTGCACCTTGTGTTTGAAGGTTTAAATTATTTCAGGCTTGCATGGAGGTAGACGTTTCTGAGTAACTTTTATTCATTTCTTAAAAGCCTATACTGTCAGGATGGCCGAGAGGTCTAAGGCGCTGTGTTTAGGCCACAGTCTCCTTTGGAGGCGTGGGTTCGAATCCCACTTCTGACATGCCTTTTGGAGATTTAATCTCCTTTATCAGGTTAACATCTGATGGAAGTTGCATCTGTTGGTCTTCACTTGGCACGTTATTCCGTTCTCCTCTTCTCAAGAGAGATGGGGTTTCTCATATATTTAGGTTCTATAACGTCTTGCTGACAAAGCGCAATCCTTACCAAATGAGCATAGGACCCATGTAAGAGGTCATCTGGAATAGTCATGCTCTTGTATGCACTGGCCAGACGGGCCCTGCAAATTTGGAAGAATGCCATGCATCTGGTAGACAACTGGACTCCAGCACACTTACAGCAATTTCCTTAGGGCTTTGATCAGGGGCTGCTTAAATTTGCATACTCCACCCTATGTTGTGACTTTGAGATCCCTTGTTGAAATTGCTTTAGCCAGCCAAGAGGTGGCTATTGTCTCAATTTCAAAGCAGCTTTGAGCCATTCAAGTGGCTGGTGAATAGCACTTTCTCTTTGTTCGCCTCAAAGTTCTAAAGAGTTCTCCATAGGTCCTGCTCTGTACAGATTGTTCAAAGATCTGTTGGAAGTGCATATAATAGGATAAATAAATTGAGGGCATTCCTTTTCAGTACCTCACCTGCATGGCTGTCTGGCCTTTGGAAGATGCTGGGAAAGCAAGTCAGGATGGCCGAGTGGTCTAAGGCGCTGCGTTCAGGTCGCAGTCTCCTCTGGAGGCATGGGTTCAAATCCCACTTCTGACAGTCCTGTGTTTACTCTAATTTTTTTCTTGAGAAATATGATCATTTCCCTCGCAGTGGCTTATAGGATTGTCTTCTTGGAAGAGTGCAGTGAGTTTTTTTCTTGCTCTAGCCACTATTGGCCTAAGCTCTGTGCATTTTTTGGTTCCTAATATCTTTCTCACCCTTTAGATGAAAAAGCAGCATGGGGTCAGGATGGCCGAGTGGTCTAAGGCGCTGCGTTAAGGCCGCAGTCTCTCCTGGAGGCGTGGGTTCGAATCCCACTTTTGACAAAACTTGTATTCCATTTTCTCTCTCAGTTCCTTGAGAATCTCAGCTAAAAATTGGCAATGTAAATAATATCTGAATAAGTACCAAACTTCAGTTTCAACTGCAAATGCATTTGCCCTATTCTATCTTTAACGTTAATGTATTATTCTTCTAGCACTCGTGGTGTTTTATATTTGTTTTGTGGGGTACTTTAAAAATCTTTTTTATGAAAGAAATGGGTTACATTAAGTCTTGTGATGTTTTAGGTTTCCAATAAGGAGGTTTTAAATTTTATGTCACGTCATTTTCAGATGCTTCATTCAAGAGATGTTTCCACTATAGAATGCAGAGCAAGGGCAAAAATACAAGTGATAGAGCGAGTGAGTGAGAAGGAGTGTTGTGGAAGGAGAGAATGAAACAAAGACAGAGTGAGTGAACGGCAGGGAGGCATAGAAGAGGAGTCTAGTAGTGAAGGAGACCTGCTTTTCCCTGCTCTTGACCTCCCACCCATCCCCAAACAACCACAAACATACCTTCTGTGCAAAGTTGGTATGCAGAATTTCACGCCTCAGCAAGTGAGGGTGAGTCCCAGGCCAGGGGCTAAAGAGCAAAAGAGTGCCTGTGCTCAGACTTTCCCTGCTAGGGATAGTTTATCTGGAACAAGGCCTACTCTCTTGTATCCAGCAAGGATCTAGAAATCCTGCATGAATCTGCAAGGCACATTGGCAGCATAAATTTGCATAAACTGCCCCACCTATTGCCTTCCTACTTCCTGTGCTGTAGTTGTTTGTGTAGAGAGAGAGGTCGCAGGCAAGGAAATGTTGTGAGTCGGATACAGGACCCTAAATAGCTGGTGAGAGGTATGTGGTGTTCTAAAAGCATGAAAACTGTATACCTGTGAAATAAAGTGCTTTCGTATGTGTTCTTCTGTGTTTATTGTCCTGTGCATAAAGTTGCACCTTGTGTTTGAAGGTTTAAATTATTTTAGGCTTGCATTGAGGTAGACGTTTCTGAGTAACTTTTATTCATTTATTAAAAGCATATACTGTCAGGATGGCCGAGAGGTCTAAGGCGCTGTGTTTAGGCCACAGTCTCCTTTGGAGGCGTGGGTTCGAATCCCACTTCTGACATGCCTTTTGGAGATTTAATCTCCTTTATCAGGTTAACATCTGATGGAAGTTGCATCTGTTGGTCTTCACTTGGCACGTTATTCCGTTCTCCTCTTGTCAAGAGAGATGGGGTTTCTCATATATTTAGGTTCTATAACGTCTTGCTGACAAAGCGCAATCCTTACCAAATGAGCATAGGACCCATGTAAGAGGTCATCTGGAAGAGTCATGCTCTTGTATGCCCTGGCCAGACGGGCCCAGCAAATTTGGAAGAATGCCATTCATCTGGTAGACAACTGGACTCCAGCACACTTACAGCAATTTCCTCAGGGCTTTGATCAGGGGCTGCTTAAATTTGCATACTCCACCCTATGTTGTGACTTTGAGATCCCTTGTTGAAATTGCTTTAGCCAGCCAAGAGGTGGCTATTGTCTCAATTTCAAAGCAGCTTTGAGCCGTTCAAGTGGCTGGTGAATAGCACTTTCTCTTTGTTCGCCTCAAAGTTCTAAAGAGTTCTTCATAGGTCCTGCTCTGTACAGATTGTTCAAAGATCTGTTGGAAGTGCATATAATAGGATAAATAAATTGAGGGCATTCCTTTTCAGTACCTCACCTGCATGGCTGTCTGGCCTCTGGAAGATGCTGGGAAAGCAAGTCAGGATAGCCGAGTGGTCTAAGGCGCTGCGTTCAGGTCACAGTCTCCTCTGGAGGCGTGGTTTCAAATCCCACTTCTGACAGTCCTGTGTTTACTCTAATTATTTTCTTGAGAAATATGATCATTTCCCTCGCAGTGGCTTATAGGATTGTCTTCTTGGAAGAGTGCAGTGAGTTTTTTTCTTGCTCTAGCCACTATTGGCCTAAGCTCTGTGCATTTTTTGGTTCCTAATATCTTTCTCACCCTTTAGATGAAAAAGCAGCATGGGGTCAGGATGGCCGAGTGGTCTAAGTCGCTGCGTTAAGGCCGCAGTCTCTCCTGGAGGCGTGGGTTCGAATCCTACTTCTGACAAAACTTGAATTCCATTTTCTCTCTCAGTTCCTTTAGAATCTCAGCTAAAAATTGGCAATGTAAATAATATCTGAATAAGTACCAAACTTCCGTTTCAACTGCAAATGCATTTGCCCTATTCTATCTTTAACGTTAATGTATTATTCTTCTAGCACTCGTTGTGTTTTATATTTGTTTTGTGGGGTACTTTAAAAATCTTTTTTATGAAAGAAATGGGTTACATTAAGTCTTGTGATGTTTTAGGTTTCCAATAAGGAGGTTTTAAATTTTATGTCACGTCATTTTCAGATGCTTCATTCAAGAGATGTTTCCACTATAGAATGCAGAGCAAGGGCAAAAATACAAGTGATAGAGCGAGTGAGTGAGAAGGAGTGTTGTGGAAGGAGAGAATGAAACAAAGACAGAGTGAGTGAATGGCAGGGAGGCATAGAAGAGGAGTCTAGTAGTGAAGGAGACCTTCTTTTCACTGCTCTTGACCTCCCACCCATCCCCAAACAACCACAAACATACCTTCTGTGCAAAGTTGGTATGCAGAATTTCACGCCTCAGCAAGTGAGGGTGAGTCCCAGGCCAGGGGCTAAAGAGCAAAAGAGTGCCTGTGCTCAGACTTTCCCTGCTAGGGATAGTTTGTCTGGAACAAGGCCTACTCTCTTGTATCCAGCAAGGATCTAGAAATCCTGCATGAATCTGCAAGGCACATTGGCAGCATAAATTTGCATAAACTGCCCCACCTATTGCCTTCCTACTTCCTGTGCTGTAGTTGTTTGTGTAGAGAGAGAGGTCGCAGGCAAGGAAATGTTGTGAGTCGGATACAGGACCCTAAATAGCTGGTGAGAGGTATGTGGTGTTCTAAAAGCATGAAAACTGTATACCTGTGAAATAAAGTGCTTTCGTATGTGTTCTTCTGTGTTTATTGTCCTGTGCATAAAGTTGCACCTTGTGTTTGAATGTTTAAATTATTTCAGGCTTGCATGGAGGTAGACGTTTCTGAGTAACTTTTATTCATTTCTTAAAAGCCTATACTGTCAGGATGGCCGAGAGGTCTAAGGTGCTGTGTTTAGGCCACAGTCTCCCTTGGAGGCGTGGGTTCGAATTCCACTTCTGACATTCCTTTTGGAGATTTAATCTCCTTTATCAGGTTAACATCTGATGGAAGTTGCATCTGTTGGTCTTCACCTGGCACGTTATTCCGTTCTCCTCTTGTCAAGAGAGATGGGGTTTCTCATATATTTAGGTTCTATAACGTCTTGCTGACAAAGCGCAATCCTTACCAAATGAGCATAGTACCCATGTAAGAGGTCATCTGGAAGAGTCATGCTCTTGTATGCCCTGGCCAGACGGGCCCTGCAAATTTGGAAGAATGCCATGCATCTGGTAGACAACTGGACTCCAGCACACTTACAGCAATTTCCTTAGGGCTTTGATCAGGGGCTGCTTAAATTTGCATACTCCACCCTATGTTGTGACTTTGAGATCCCTTGTTGAAATTGCTTTAGCCAGCCAAGAGGTGGCTATTGTCTCAATTTCAAAGCAGCTTTGAGCCGTTCAAGTGGCTGGTGAATAGCACTTTCTCTTTGTTCGCCTCAAAGTTCTAAAGAGTTCTCCATAGGTCCTGCTCTGTACAGATTGTTCAAAGATCTGTTGGAAGTGCATATAATAGGATAAATAAATTGAGGGCATTCCTTTTCAGTACCTCACCTGCATGGCTGTCTGGCCTCTGGAAGATGCTGGGAAAGCAAGTCAGGATGGCCGAGTGGTCTAAGGCGCTGCGTTCAGGTCGCAGTCTCCTCTGGAGGCGTGGGTTCAAATCCCACTTCTGACAGTCCTGTGTTTACTCTAATTATTTTCTTGAGAAATATGATCATTTCCCTCGCAGTGGCTTATAGGATTGTCTTCTTGGAAGAGTGCAGTGAGTTTTTTTCTTGCTCTAGCCACTATTGGCCTAAGCTCTGTGCATTTTTTGGTTCCTAATATCTTTCTCACCCTTTAGATGAAAAAGCAGCATGGGGTCAGGATGGCCGAGTGGTCTAAGGCGCTGCGTTAAGGCCGCAGTCTCTCCTGGAGGCGTGGGTTCGAATCCCACTTCTGACAAAACTTGAATTCCATTTTCTCTCTCAGTTCCTTTAGAATCTCAGCTAAAAATTGGCAATGTAAATAATATCTGAATAAGTACCAAACTTCAGTTTCAACTGCAAATGCATTTGCCCTATTCTATCTTTAACGTTAATGTAATATTCTTCTAGCACTCGTGGTGTTTTATATTTGTTTTGTGGGGTACTTTAAAAATCTTTTTTATGAAAGAAATGGGTTACATTAAGTCTTGTGATGTTTTAGGTTTCCAATAAGGAGGTTTTAAATTTTATGTCACGTCATTTTCAGATGCTTCATTCAAGAGATGTTTCCACTATAGAATGCAGAGCAAGGGCAAAAATACAAGTGATAGAGCGAGTGAGTGAGAAGGAGTGTTGTGGAAGGAGAGAATGAAACAAAGACAGAGTGAGTGAACGGCAGGGAGGCATAGAAGAGTAGTCTAGTAGTGAAGGAGACCTGCTTTTCCCTGCTCTTGACCTCCCACCCATCCCCAAACAACCACAAACATACCTTCTGTGCAAAGTTGGTATGCAGAATTTCACGCCTCAGCAAGTGAGAGTGAGTCCCAGGCCAGGGGCTAAAGAGCAAAAGAGTGCCTGTGCTCAGACTTTCCCTGCTAGGGATAGTTTATCTGGAACAAACCCTACTCTCTTGTATCCAGCAAGGATCTAGAAATCCTGCATGAATCTGCAAGGCACATTGGCAGCATAAATTTGCATAAACTGCCCCACCTATTGCCTTCCTACTTCCTGTGCTGTAGTTGTTTGTGTAGAGAGAGAGGTCGCAGGCAAGGAAATGTTGTGAGTCGGATACAGGACCCTAAATAGCTGGTGAGAGGTATGTGGTGTTCTAAAAGCATGAAAACTGTATACCTGTGAAATAAAGTGCTTTCGTATGTGTTCTTCTGTGTTTATTGTCCTGTGCATAAAGTTGCACCTTGTGTTTGAAGGTTTAAATTATTTCAGGCTTGCATTGAGGTAGACGTTTCTGAGTAACTTTTATTCATTTCTTAAAACCATATACTGTCAGGATGGCCGAGAGGTCTAAGGCGCTGTGTTTAGGCCACAGTCTCCTTTGGAGGCGTGGGTTCGAATCCCACTTCTGACATGCCTTTTGGAGATTTAATCTCCTTTATCAGGTTAACATCTGATGGAAGTTGCATCTGTTGGTCTTCACTTGGCACGTTATTCCGTTCTCCTCTTGTCAAGAGAGATCGGGTTTCTCATATATTTAGGTTCTATAACGTCTTGCTGACAAAGCGCAATCCTTACCAAATGAGCATAGGACCCATGTAAGAGGTCATCTGGAAGAGTCATGCTCTTGTATGCCCTGGCCAGACGGGCCCAGCAAATTTGGAAGAATGCCATTCATCTGGTAGACAACTGGACTCCAGCACACTTACAGCAATTTCCTCAGGGCTTTGATCAGGGGCTGCTTAAATTTGCATACTCCACCCTATGTTGTGACTTTGAGATCCCTTGTTGAAATTGCTTTAGCCAGCCAAGAGGTGGCTATTGTCTCAATTTCAAAGCAGCTTTGAGCCGTTCAAGTGGCTGGTGAATAGCACTTTCTCTTTGTTCGCCTCAAAGTTCTAAAGAGTTCTTCATAGGTCCTGCTCTGTACAGATTGTTCAAAGATCTGTTGGAAGTGCATATAATAGGATAAATAAATTGAGGGCATTCCTTTTCAGTACCTCACCTGCATGGCTGTCTGGCCTCTGGAAGATGCTGGGAAAGCAAGTCAGGATAGCCGAGTGGTCTAAGGCGCTGCGTTCAGGTCACAGTCTCCTCTGGAGGCGTGGTTTCAAATCCCACTTCTGACAGTCCTGTGTTTACTCTAATTATTTTCTTGAGAAATATGATCATTTCCCTCGCAGTGGCTTATAGGATTGTCTTCTTGGAAGAGTGCAGTGAGTTTTTTTCTTGCTCTAGCCACTATTGGCCTAAGCTCTGTGCATTTTTTGGTTCCTAATATCTTTCTCACCCTTTAGATGAAAAAGCAGCATGGGGTCAGGATGGCCGAGTGGTCTAAGTCGCTGCGTTAAGGCCGCAGTCTCTCCTGGAGGCGTGGGTTCGAATCCTACTTCTGACAAAACTTGAATTCCATTTTCTCTCTCAGTTCCTTTAGAATCTCAGCTAAAAATTGGCAATGTAAATAATATCTGAATAAGTACCAAACTTCAGTTTCAACTGCAAATGCATTTGCCCTATTCTATCTTTAACGTTAATGTAATATTCTTCTAGCACTCGTGGTGTTTTATATTACTTTTGTGGGGTACTTTAAAAATCTTTTTTATGAAAGAAATGGGTTACATTAAGTCTTGTGATGTTTTAGGTTTCCAATAAGGAGGTTTTAAATTTTATGTCACGTCATTTTCAGATGCTTCATTCAAGAGATGTTTCCACTATAGAATGCAGAGCAAGGGCAAAAATACAAGTGATAGAGCGAGTGAGTGAGAAGGAGTGTTGTGGAAGGAGAGAATGAAACAAAAACAAAGTGAGTGAACGGCAGGGAGGCATAGAAGAGTAGTCTAGTAGTGAAGGAGATCTGCTTTTCCCTGCTCTTGACCTCCCACCCATCCCCAAACAACCACAAACATACCTTCTCTGCAAAGTTGGTATGCAGAATTTCACGCCTCTGTGGAAATATGGATTTTTATGATCAGTTATGTCCCCTATCTTGGACCCCAACGGTTTCATGTATAAATCACAAGTACATGTATGTTCCCTCCAGTTCCAGTTATGAAGACCCAAACACTTGTGCGTCCACCGTCAACATGTCCTCTTTCAGATCCGCCATGAATGGGCCGGATACTCTATTTCTAAGTATGAAAGGCCACCGGCTTTATATGGTTCATTTATCCCATTTTTCAGTCCAGGCGAGTAGGCCCTGATTCTGCCATTAAGCCTTTTCCTGCCTTCTGTCTCTGAAAGCTCCAGCCTGAGCTTGCATCTGTATCCATGAACTTTGTCCTATTCCCTGCGCGGCTAACGGTGCCTGACTCCAGCCTGTTGCCTGCCAAAACTGTATTTCACCTTCGAGATTATCTGCTCCGCTCCCTATCCAATGCATTCCTGTCTAGTAGTTTAAGTAAACATTCTTCCAGCTACCGAGCAAAGGGCCCGGCTTCTCTGTCTTTATGCAAGTAATTCATAGCCCTGTTACTATGGAAGATTTCTGCCCTCGCATCTAGTGTAGACACTTAGACGCTTGTACACGCACTCACAGTCAGTATAGAATAGATTTTGTTCGAAAGACCTTTCTTTTTGGATAACATAGTTCTTTAAACATAGGATGTTAGATATGATTTGGGATTAGGTTGACTTGACCCCCCAGACTTCTGTCTCCACATGTAGAGCTAAATGTCAAGTCCCCTTCACACCCTAGTTGCACGTCAATCACACGTCATGCTGCTGCGCGCGCATCTCTGCCGAGTATTTCTGCTGACATTGCGAAATTCTTTCGTGGAACCACCCTATTGTGACATCATACCTGATGACGTTCTTTAAGTTACGCCCAGTTACACCCATTTTAGTTACGCATGTATGTTTTATCTTTGTTATCAACTGTTACGCCTCCTGCATCTGTTTCACTGTAATGCCTATTGTATAAAAATGATTACTTGTCAATAAAGTTGGTCCTTCACTTCCTGAACCTTCGTGGTGATGGAATATGGAGTCCATCAATTCGAATTGATTTTGGAATAAAGCCCGTTCCGAACCTCTAATACCACGGATTCTGCCTCTTATTTTACTGAGCTATTATTATAGATTTTCCGCATCAAATTAAGTACCGGTAATTAAATTATTTACCACATATATGGCGCCCGAATAGGGACACTTTCTCATCTCACGCGCCGGAGGTGCGTTGCAGGCCCGGTCTCCTGCCACAGCTGGACGGACAACAACGCGTACCCACAGGATTTCCTGTATCTCCCTCCTGCCGAGCGGGGGTAACTGAGGCTGCGATCAACACCCAGACGAGGCGGTGAGAAGTGCGAAGTATCCCGACCAGAGCCTAGCTGAGAGAGCAAGATCCGAGGTATACAGAGGCCCACCAGTTTCCGAGGTTCCGAAGTTTCGAGTCGAGTCCAGTCCGGTTCAAGTCCAGTTCAGTTCAGTTCCGAGGCCTTCCGTTCCGAGCTACCCGGTGAGTACCATTGTCGGGGAGGCGTTCTGACGTGCACATAGTTTGTGCCGGTCAAGACGGGTTTGGGTACACAAATCCGGTCTGCACTGTTTCAGCAGTGTATCTGTACTGTTTAGCAGTATATCAAGTATGTCTAGTATATAATTCAGAATTACCTAGTTAGTGTCGAGTATTATGCTTAGTGATTAATTCCCTAAATGGCCATCATTGTTGTTCATTAAATGTTAAAATGTTAAATGTTTTAAATACGTTCTGCATATTGTGGTGTGAATGACTGTTCATTATTGTGTTTTGTTGTATTAAACGTGTTCAAAATTAGGTATCAGATCAGTTCTCAATATGCCGCTCTTTTCGAAATTAAGACAGATCAAAACTAGAAAAGGGGTACTCGAAGAAGCTGTTCCCATTCCTCCTAGGGACACTCCAGGGTACTTCATGTATCATAAACATGGCCTAGACGCCATATTATTTCTTGATTTATGGGTAGACTACACCAAGGAATTACCAGAAAGTCAGAGGTGGCCCGCAGCTGGGACCTGGGATGCAGATTGCATCATGAAAGTAGAGGAAGAATTATGGAAAAAGAAAGCTAGACAGTCACAGAAAGATGCCATTGAATTATGGCGTAAAGAATCATATAGACGTACAGAAAAAGCGCTCAGACAGGAAGAGAAAAGTAAGGAGAATTCAAATAAAGTTCGAGAAAATCTATTAATTGAAGAAGGTACTCGAGTAAAATCAGAACAAATAGACAGACAAAGAAATGCCCTTATGAATGGTATGTATCCTCTTCTGGCCGAAGGGTTACCTAAGGCTACTCCGGAGATACCAAAAGACTTGCCACCCCCATTGTTTCCGATGAAAGTACATCCCAAAGGGCATCCCAGATCCGCAGAAGATGTTTTTCTTTCCTCTTATTTAGACGACGCAGCTCCCGAGTACGCTAATACTGCGCCACATAGACCGCCTGCCGAGGGGGTTCAACGCCAAGACCCTCCTCCGTCTGTACCTCCGCAACAGCAAATTCCGACACAAGTTCCGGCAAGCACATCTGTTTCTACATCTGTATCCACACCTATGGTTGCTATATCACGTTCAACAAATCCTTTCGCACCCAGCACCCCAGGTGGTGCTACCGGAGGTACATCAAACATTTTTTCCACGCCACCCAGAGTAAATAAACTTTCCTTTCAAGAATTAGCCCACCAACGTACGCCCAAACTAGTAACTCCCGACACGCTCAAGGAACTTCTAATAGATTGTAGATATGACCCTGTGCCCGGAAAAGGGGACGAAATGCTGCTGGCATCATTACGTATCCGACGAGCTGCAATATATTTAGGGAGGCTACCAGGAATGACTACACATTTAGAAAATATATATCACTTTGTCCAGTCAGGGCGAGATTCTGAGAGTATTAACAGAGCCATGGAGTACCAAAAAGTGGAAATACAGGGGGAACTGTTACGTTTCCTCATAAACTGTGTGATCAGAAATCAAGACCGACCAGGGGTAAATCCGGAAGAAATGCAAATTCTTACCACATGGAGTCGGAATATATCAGAGGGGAGACATGATAAACGATCATGTATAGTAGCTATGAGCCGCAAGATCCGCAAGGAAGTAGAACGAATACACGAAGAAAGATTAGCAGTAGACGAGCCTGAACAAACCGAGGAGGAGGAAGAATTAGAACTGCCCACAGGACAGGTAGAAACCATGGCCTATGTAGGTAGAGGAAGATCTTGCAATAATACTAGATGCTTTACTGATCCGATACGTCCGATACGTCCAGATAATAGCAGAAAATTCCAAACTCCTATAATAAATATAAGGTCCCCCGAACATTCGTTCCAAGCCGCTGACAAATTACTTCGAGAACGAAGGGGTTATCATATACTCGATTCTATGGACGAACAAGAATTAGCCAGGTCAGCCGTTCACTGGGTTGATAGTCCCGGAAAATATGGTGATGATACACTAGCGCATACGTTTTTGAACCTCACCCCAGATGAACAGCGTTTAGCTGGTATCTATATGATTCAACAACTCCTTATATTATATAAAAGCCAACACTCCGATCCCGGTCCCTTACCTGATATATTGACTGAATTACTCACGAATAAATGGAGAGGTTCAGGTACTGAGTTAATTAGAGAAATACTAGAATCCAGAAAGCAGTACATTCTTTTTGTATGTCCCGAACATGTCTCACTACCCATCAAGGAAAGAACGACGTATTACATGGATAGACAGAATCCCTTACGCGAAGTCCACCCGATAAAAGGCGAGGACAATCAGTTTAAACGTGTATTTGTATACACACCTATATCTAAAATAGAACTATTAGAAATGAAGAAAGTGGTACCCAGTCATGACAAAGACCCAGCGGGTTTCCACCGTGAAATTAAAGATATGTTACTCATGGGAGAATATACCTACCCCGACATTATGACAATATTGAAGGTATTAATGCCTGCGGGCATTTACGAAAAACTAAAGGAAAAGGATTGGGAGGTGGGAGACCAGAAGATAGATTGGACAGCATTAGAAAACGAAGAAAAAGCTCGAGGTCCAGGTTCAGGGCTTGGGGAAAAGACCAAAACACTACCAGGTTTACTAGTACAGGTACTGCCACGTTTATTAACTACGAAAAAGGAAGACTGGGGTGCAATCTCAGCCTGTAAACAAAAACCAGATGAAGACACTAGTGATTTCTATTCCCGATTTGAAAAATGTTTTGGTATAAATAGTGGAATAAAAGCAAGTAGCGAATCGTATCCACATCTGTTTGTGACAAAATTAGTTGAAAATTCCTTGCCCCAAGTTAAGAATAGAGTATTGAAATTCTAGAGTACCTGGCAAGGTAACACTCCGTCACAAATGTTACAAATGCTACAGTACCATCACAATAGAATTAGAGAGGAACAAGAACATGAACAAAGACGCATGAAAGACACGAAAATGAAAATGCTAGTTTCCCAGACAGTTCCAGCTGACGGTCATAAAAAGGGTATGACACAGTCCAGTGTTTCAGCAGGTCCTGTGAAAGGGACGTGCAACTATTGTAAACAGCCAGGACATTATGTACACGATTGTCCAGTTTTAAAACATAATATCGCCATAGGTAACACAAAAGAAAGACCACGACCACTTAGACAGGATCAGAACCAACAAGGAGCCCCGCAGCATGCACAGTCCATGCCAGCTCCGCAACAGTCTATGCCAGCTCCACCACCGCAGCCTATTGCTGCCACACAAACAACGACACAACAGATGTACCAGACCGCACAGTATGACTATCCTGATTATCAACGATACTCATGAAACAGCCTAGAGAGGGAAGTTGGCTTACCCCTTATCGAGGTCCCTGTAGATCAAGAAGGACCTTATGTACACAGTGAACTATTAGGCCAAGATAGAAAATTTTTACTTGATACAGGGGCAAGCCGAACAACCATAAAACGTAGTGAAGTTCCAGGGGCACCCCTCTCAGGCTCACAGAATATTTCCCTTGGCTTTTCAGGAAAACCTATCATTAACGAACTATCACAGCCTCTTCCACTTACGATTGGCCCCTTGACACGAACTACAGATTTATTGCTTACTAAATCATGTCCAGAAAATCTGTTAGGTATAAAAACGTTGAAAGCTCTAGGAGCTATAATATGTTGTTCTCCGGAAGGAGTAAGATTGTTTTTACGTGATTTCAAAGGGCACTATGTGTCCTGAGACATGGATGACCGACTGCAGACTTTACCCACACATTTATGGGCACAAGGCCCTACAGATGTTGGTTGCATGAACATTACACCATATCGAGTCACACTAAAGGCAGGAGTGGTACTACCACGAATGCGACAATACAAGTTACCCTCAGATGCTGTAGTGGCTATACTGCAAATCATTGACGAGCTTATTACCCAAGGAGTGGTTGTGGAAACCGACTCCAATGTATGTAATTCACCGATAATTCCGATTCTTAAACGAACTGATCCAACAGCCCCGCCAGTATATCGATTGGTTATTGATCTGCGCGAATTAAATAAATGCATTGTACCACAATACCCCGTAGTCCCAGACATTTCTTCATTACTGACAGCCATTGATTCCGAAGCAACATTCTTTACTGTAATTGATCTCAAGAATGCCTTTTTCAGCGTCCCAATAGATCCGGAAAGCCAATACTTGTTCGGATTTAGTTTAAATGGACGAAGCTTTAAATTCACACGCGCACCTCAAGGATTCACAGAAAGCCCCAGCATCTATAGCCAAGCACTGAAACGAGAACTTGACAGTATCCACATGCCAGTCAACACTGCCCTGCTTCAATATGTCGATGATCTGCTGATCACCGCTAGAAGCGAACCTGAATGTGAAAAAGCCTCACTGACGGTTTTACAATTTTTGGCCGAAAAGGGGCACAAGGTGTCCCCTTCTAAGCTACAATTCTGTGTCCAGCGAGTTGTTTACCTTGGGCACTCGCTGTCCAAGGAGGGAAGGCAGCTTACACCAGATCGCATCCAGTTAATTGCTAACATGCCAATACCCAAGACACAAAAGGAGGTGCGGGCTTTCATAGGCCTCACTTCATATTGTAGGCAGTGGATGCCTCAGTATACATTTCTAGCAAAACCACTCATTCAGTTGACAACGCAGGAGGCAGCCACATCGACTGTTCTCCCTTGGACTCAGGAACATACACAAGCTTTTGAAAGCCTAAAGAAAGCTTTATGTCAAGCACCTGTTTTAGCAACACCATGTTACAATAAACAGTTTACACTCTTTGTTACAGAACGCGAAGGTACTGCCTTGTCAGTACTCACACAGGAACAAGCAGGATCACACAAACCATGTGCTTATTTTTCTAGTACATTAGATCCCGTAGCTCAGGCTCTGCCTGCGTGCCTGAAATCAGTGGCAGCAACAGCTTTAGCAATCAGACAAAGCGATGCCATAGTACTAGGACACCAATTGACAGTACAAGTACCACATGCAGTAGAGGTTCTCTTGAACCGCACACAAACACAACACTTGACTATAGCAAGACTCACCGGTTACGAGTTAACATTGTTTCAACCACACATAGAAATCAGACGTTGTAGTACATTGAATCCTGCCACACTGTTACCAGTAAACGGAACAGACCCACTAGCACATGATTGTATTGAAGTTATCACTATCACGACGAAACCCAGACAAGACTTAACAGACGTCCCATTGTCAGATCCAGACCTGACATTGTATGTAGATGGGTCATGTATGAGAACAAGTACAGGAGAGCTAGTGGCTGCGTATGCAGTCACAACAGACACTGAAATCATTGAAACAAATTGCATAAATACCTTGTCAGCTCAAGCAGCAGAGCTTATCGCTCTGACACAAGCCTGTATTCAAGCCACAAGTAAAAAAGTCAACATATACACTGATTCACGTTATGCATTCGGAGTTGTACATGACTTCGGCGTGCTGTGGCGAGAGAGGTTATTTAACTTCTCACGGTGCCCACATTCAGCACGGACCCCTCATTCATGCCTTATTAGATGCAATACATCTACCCACTGCAATATCAATTATGAAATGTAAAGCTCATACGAAAGTTACTGATATCATTTCCCAAGGCAATGATCTATCTGACAGAACAGCTAAACAGACTGCTCAAACTCAAACATCTGACATGACAAAGACAATAGTTCCGACACCAACATATTGCATGACGGTTAAGGATCCCGCTCTTGACGTAATTGACATACAGACACATGCTACACCAGATGAAATAAAGAAATGGACTGAATTAGGAGGGATCCAAACGGATCAAGGATGGATGACGAAGGAAAAATCTGTGTGGTTCCTTCCTGATTCAATGGTCCAAGTTATCATTAATACTGTACATAGTCCAGCGCACCTAGGAGAAAAAGCTATGCTAGACAGCATTCAACACATTTGGTTCAACAAACATTTACGAGCCGCAGCAAAACAAAAAGTTCGTACCTGTATGATCTGTTGTCAGTTTAACCCAGGTAAAAGCATTCCCGTAGAACAGGGTGGATTTCAGCCTCCTGATCACCCTTTTGAAGTCCTCCAGATGGATTATATCCAGATGGAACGATGTCGAGGATTCAAATATGTTCTTGTAGTTGTCTGTGCTCTTTCCCGTTGGACAGAGGCATACCCGGTTTCAGATTACACTGCCCCGACTACTGCCAAACAGTTAGTTCGAGAATTCTTCCCACGGTACGGTTTACCATGTGTTGTCTACTCAGATAACGGCCAGCCGTTCTCATCCGAACTAATGAAACACGTTTCACTTTTGTTAGGCTATCAGTGGAAATTTCACTGTGTCCGACACCCCGAGGCAGCAGGTCTCGTGGAACGACATAATCAAACTCTGAAAATTAGATTGGCCAAAATATGTAGAGAGAAAGGTGTCGACTGGGTAGTAGCCTTACCAGTTGCACTCTTTTACATGAGAATGGTAGCGCACTCTCGAACAGGGCTATCCCCTTATGAGGTGGTCTTTGGCAGACCACCAAATATGTGGGGGACGCCTATACCACGCAAAATAACTGATGTTGACTGTAATATGCTGACAGATTACCTGGCTTCCTTGATGTCTGCACTACAATCTTGTCGTTCACAGGTAGCTGCAGCCTTTCCCGACAACACCGAGGTGAAACCCCATGACGTAGTTCCCGGGGACCTGGTGTTAGTGAGGAACTTTGACCGGAAGTCTCAGCTGGATCCTAGGTGGAAATCGCCTCAACTAGTACTGCTCACCACGAGGACAGCCGTGAAGATCGAAGGTCGCAAAGGCTGGATACATTCAAGTCATATCAAGAAATTTCATGGATTACAATCAGATGTAAACGATACACCTCGCGTGTCTTCACCGATTGACTCAAAGCTTCCTTTGGTTGAACTGAGTAATCAGGAACAATATAAACTAAAACTAAGGTCTAACAAGTCAGACAATTTGATTGTTTAAGTCCTCTCCAAGGTGAATCGGTCGAATTTGTCTCTGACATGTATTCCCTAGACCTGAATAGAGAAAGACACCGAAAGAAGCAAATGAAACAACATGCGTACTGTAAATCACTGCGTAGTCATTGCACAGTGACGTTATTAATTTTGTTTTTCTTAAGTCTTTTAATAATCGCTGCAAGTATATTGTTGCACATATATTATCCTATTTCTAAACATGTTTACAATGTTACTGCTGAACATTCTTTTAGTGAATTACCGCCGCATGAGTTGTCCTATAGATTTGCGCTGCGCAATAACACTTTCATTAGTATGTTACATCATTCCCATCAGGCTAGCAATGCTACAAATTGTTGGATATGTGGCCGACTCCCTCCCTATCAGAATTATAAGGGAATTCTGCCTCTCTTTCCATACCCGTTCACACACAATGGCTCCTGTGGAGCATGGTTTAGTTTAATTAATTCCCTAGATTCGAATTCTGCAGTTTATCAAGACAACTGGGTATGGGGAAACCTGAACTTAGTTTTACTCAAAGTCTGCTACCCTGACAAGAAGGGACTTCCCAAAAGAACAGGAACTGATCTAGAAAATGAAGTATATGGATTAGGGAATTTCACGCTTAATCTCATGATCCTGAATGTTGAATCTGAAGCTGCACCAATTTTGCCCGCTATGTCAGTATTTCCAGTTAAAGGTGAATTATGTGTAAGAAAGAATGGTTCCATACATATGGGCCATAGTAGATGCACCACTGTAATAGAATTCAGTGATCAAGGCAAGTCTACATTTAGAGCTTCTCGCCATTCCTACTTCGTATGTGGTCAGACTGCATATATACGTTTGCCTCTAGATTGGGATGGTACCTGCTACATCGGATTCCTTTTGCCACCTGTTTTCCTAGCTCCTCCTGATTATCATAGAAATACTCATTTAGTACACAATAGAGAACGGAGAGATCTCCCAATAGTCGATTACACTGAGACAGCATGGGAAAAATACACAGATTTCAATAAAGGTCTTTTTCCCTATATAGGTACAGTTATCAATAGTAAGCTGATACGTAGATTAACCAGAACCCTTGAAGCAGTAGTGAACGAAACTATTTCCGCCTTAGGCAATTTAACAGAAGAGCAGTCTGCTATGCGGATTGTTGTGCTTCAAAATCGTCTTGTCCTTGACGTCATCCTGGCCGATAGGGGCGGAGCTTGTAGGGTCATCGGATCTAGCTGTTGCATTTTCATACCAGAAAATTCGCCATCTGTATATAAAGCCATAACTCGCCTTCATAAGATTGTAAGCCAGATACACCAGAATCCAGGCACCTGGACTTGGTCCGGTTGGTTTTGGAGTGTATTATCTACCTTTGGATGGAGGGTCCTATCCTTCCTAGGTATTGGTTTTCTCATACTATTCAGTTGCTGCTTATGCCTACAATGTGGACCAGCGATTTGTGGTCTGTGTGCCACATCGTGTATTCCACCACCAAGATTTCATTCATCCCAGAAGAAAAAAGAAGAACAAATGATGCTATACGAACAGATCAACGGATTGATGAAGATTGATATCTCTTAAGGGCAAGTAGGGGACAAGGAGGGAATGTGGAAATATGGATTTTTATGATCAGTTATGTCCCCTATCTTGGACCCCAACGGTTTCATGTATAAATCACAAGTACATGTATGTTCCCTCCAGTTCCAGTTATGAAGACGCAAACACTTGTGCGTCCACCGTCAACATGTCCTCTTTCAGATCCGCCATGAATGGGCCGGATATTCTATTTCTAAGTATGAAAGGCCACCGGCTTTATATGGTTCATTTATCCCATTTTTCAGTCCAGGCGAGTAGGCCCTGATTCTGCCATTAAGCCTTTTCCTGCCTTCTGTCTCTGAAAGCTCCAGCCTGAGCTTGCATCTGTATCCATGAACTTTGTCCTATTCCCTGCGCGGCTAACGGTGCCTGACTCCAGCCTGTTGCCTGCCAAAAACTGTATTTCACCTTCGAGATTATCTGCTCCGCTCCCTATCCAATGCATTCCTGTCTAGTAGTTTAAGTAAACATTCTTCCAGCTACCGAGCAAAGGGCCCGGCTTCTCTGTCTTTATGCAAGTAATTCATAGCCCTGTTACTATGGAAGATTTCTGCCCTCGCATCTAGTGTAGACACTTAGACGCTTGTACACGCACTCACAGTCAGTATAGAATAGATTTTGTTCGAAAGACCTTTCTTTTTGGATAACATAGTTCTTTAAACATAGGATGTTAGATATGATTTGGGATTAGGTTGACTTGACCCCCCAGACTTCTGTCTCCACATGTAGAGCTAAATGTCAAGTCCCCTTCACCCCCTAGTTGCACGTCAATCACACGTCATGCTGCTGCGCGCGCATCTCTGCCGAGTATTTCTGCTGACATTGCGAAATTCTTTCGTGGAACCACCCTATTGTGACATCATACCTGATGACGTTCTTTAAGTTACGCCCAGTTACACCCATTTTAGTTACGCATGTATGTTTTATCTTTGTTATCAACTGTTACGCCTCCTGCATCTGTTTCACTGTAATGCCTATTGTATAAAACTGATTACTTGTCAATAAAGTTGGTCCTTCACTTCCTGAACCTTCGTGGTGATGGAATATGGAGTCCATCAATTCGAATTGATTTTGGAATAAAGCCCGTTCCGAACCTCTAATACCACGGATTCTGCCTCTTATTTTACTGAGCTATTATTATAGATTTTCCGCATCAAATTAAGTACCGGTAATTAAATTATTTACCACACCTCAGCAAGTGAGGGTGAGTCCCAGGCCAGGGGCTAAAGAGCAAAAGAGTGCCTGTGCTCAGACTTTCCCTGCTAGGGATAGTTTATCTGGAACAAGGCCTACTCTCTTGTATCCAGCAAGGATCTAGAAATCCTGCATGAATCTGCAAGGCACATTGGCAGCATAAATTTGCATAAACTGCCCCACCTATTGCCTTCCTACTTCCTGTGCTGTAGTTGTTTGTGTAGAGAGAGAGGTCGCAGGCAAGGAAATGTTGTGAGTCGGATACAGGACCCTAAATAGCTGGTGAGAGGTATGTGGTGTTCTAAAAGCATGAAAACTGTATACCTGTGAAATAAAGTGCTTTCGTATGTGTTCTTCTGTGTTTATTGTCCTGTGCATAAAGTTGCACCTTGTGTTTGAAGGTTTAAATTATTTCAGGCTTGCATGGAGGTAGACGTTTCTGAGTAACTTTTATTCATTTCTTAAAAGCCTATACTGTCAGGATGGCCGAGAGGTCTAAGGTGCTGTGTTTAGGCCACAGTCTCCTTTGGAGGCGTGGGTTCGAATCCCACTTCTGTCATGCCTTTTGGAGATTTAATCTCCTTTATCAGGTATCTGATGGAAGTTGCATCTGTTGGCCTTCACTTGCACGTTATTCCGTTCTCCTCTTGTCAAGAGAGATGGGGTTTCTCATATATTTAGGTTCTATAACGTCTTGCTGACAAAGCGCAATCCTTACCAAATGAGCATAGGACCCATGTAAGAGGTCATCTGGAAGAGTCATGCTCTTGTATGCCCTGGCCAGACGGGCCCTGCAAATTTGGAAGAATGCCATTCATCTGGTAGACAACTGGACTCCAGCACACTTACAGCAATTTCCTCAGGGCTTTGATCAGGGGCTGCTTAAATTTGCATACTCCACCCTATGTTGTGACTTTGAGATCCCTTGTTGAAATTGCTTTAGCCAGCCAAGAGGTGGCTATTGTCTCAATTTCAAAGCAGATTTCAGCCGTTCAAGTGGCTGGTAAATAGCACTTTCTCTTTGTTCGCCTCAAAGTTCTAAAGAGTTTTCCATAGGTCCTGCTCTGTACAGATTGTTGAAAGATCTGTTGGAAGTGCATATAATAGGATAAATAAATTGAGGGCATTCCTTTTCAGTACCTCACCTGCATGGCTGTCTGGCCTCTGGAAGATGCTGGGAAAGCAAGTCAGGATGGCCGAGTGGTCTAAGGCGCTGCGTTCAGGTCGCAGTCTCCTCTGGAGGCGTGGGTTCAAATCCCACTTCTGACAGTCCTGTGTTTACTCTAATTTTTTTCTTGAGAAATATGATCATTTCCCTCGCAGTGGCTTATAGGATTGTCTTCTTGGAAGAGTGCAGTGAGTTTTTTTCTTGCTCTAGCCACTATTGGCCTAAGCTCTGTGCATTTTTTGGTTCCTAATATCTTTCTCACCCTTTAGATGAAAAAGCAGCATGGGGTCAGGATGGCCGAGTGGTCTAAGGCGCTGCGTTAAGGCCGCAGTCTCTCCTGGAGGCGTGGGTTCGAATCCCACTTCTGACAAAACTTGAATTCCATTTTCTCTCTCAGTTCCTTTAGAATCTCAGCTAAAAATTGGCAATGTAAATAATATCTGAATAAGTACCAAACTTCAGTTTCAACTGCAAATGCATTTGCCCTATTCTATCTTTAACGTTAATGTAATATTCTTCTAGCACTCGTGGTGTTTTATATTTCTTTTGTGGGGTACTTTAAAAATCTTTTTTATGAAAGAAATGGGTTACATTAAGTCTTGTGATGTTTTAGGTTTCCAATAAGGAGGATTTAAAATGTATGTCACGTCATTTTCAGATGCTTCATTCAAGAGATGTTTCCACTATAGAATGCAGAGCAAGGGCAAAAATACAAGTGATAGAGCGAGTGAGTGAGAAGGAGTGTTGTGGAAGGAGAGAATGAAACAAAGACAGAGTGAGTGAACGGCAGGGAGGCATAGAAGAGTAGTCTAGTAGTGAAGGAGACCTGCTTTTCCCTGCTCTTGACCTCCCACCCATCCCCAAACAACCACAAACATACCTTCTGTGCAAAGTTGGTATGCAGAATTTCACGCCTCAGCAAGTGAGGGTGAGTCCCAGGCCAGGGGCTAAAGAGCAAAAGAGTGCCTGTGCTCAGACTTTCCCTGCTAGGGATAGTTTATCTGGAACAAGGCCTACTCTCTTGTATCCAGCAAGGATCTAGAAATCCTGCATGAATCTGCAAGGCACATTGGCAGCATAAATTTGCATAAACTGCCCCACCTATTGCCTTCCTACTTCCTGTGCTGTAGTTGTTTGTCTAGAGAGAGAGGTCGCAGGCAAGGAAATGTTGTGAGTCGGATACAGGACCCTAAATAGCTGGTGAGAGGTATGTGGTGTTCTAAAAGCATGAAAACTGTATACCTGTGAAATAAAGTGCTTTCGTATGTGTTCTTCTGTGTTTATTGTCCTGTGCATAAAGTTGCACCTTGTGTTTGAAGGTTTAAATTATTTCAGGCTTGCATGGAGGTAGACGTTTCTGAGTAACTTTTATTCATTTCTTAAAAGCCTATACTGTCAGGATGGCCGAGAGGTCTAAGGCGCTGTGTTTAAGCCACAGTCTCCTTTGGAGGCGTGGGTTCGAATCCCACTTCTGACATTCCTTTTGGAGATTTAATCTCCTTTATCAGGTTAACATCTGATGGAAGTTGCATCTGTTGGTCTTCACTTGGCACGTTATTCCGTTCTCCTCTTGTCAAGAGAGATGGGGTTTCTCATATATTTAGGTTCTATAACGTCTTGCTGACAAAGCGCAATCCTTACCAAATGAGCATAGGACCCATGTAAGAGGTCATCTGGAAGAGCCATGCTCTTGTCTGCCCTGGCCAGACGGGCCCTGTAAATTTGGAAGAATGCCATTCATCTGGTAGACAACTGGACTCCAGCACACTTACAGCAATTTCCTCAGGGCTTTGATCAGGGGCTGCTTCAATTTGCATACTCCACCCTGTGTTGTGACTTTGAGATCCCTTGTTGAAATTGCTTTAGCCAGCCAAGAGGTGGCTATTGTCTCAATTTCAAAGCAGCTTTGAGCCGTTCAAGTGGCTGGTGAATAGCACTTTCTCTTTGTTCGCCTCAAAGTTCTAAAGAGTTCTCCATAGGTCCTGCTCTGTACAGATTGTTGAAAGATCTGTTGGAAGTGCATATAATAGGATAAATAAATTGAGGGCATTCCTTTTCAGTACCTCACCTGCATGGCTGTCTGGCCTCTGGAAGATGCTGGGAAAGCAAGTCAGGATGGCCGAGTGGTCTAAGGTGCTGCGTTCAGGTCGCAGTCTCCTCTGGAGGCGTGGTTTCAAATCCCACTTCTGACAGTCCTGTGTTTTTTCTCTAATTTTTTTCTTGAGAAATATGATCATTTCCCTCGCAGTGGCTTATAGGATTGTCTTCTTGGAAGAGTGCAGTGAGTTTTTTTCTTGCTCTAGCCACTATTGGCCTAAGCTCTGTGCATTTTTTGGTTCCTAATACCTTTCTCACCCTTTAGATGAAAAAGCAGCATGGGGTCAGGATGGCCGAGTGGTCTAAGGCGCTGCGTTAAGGCCGCAGTCTCTCCTGGAGGCGTGGGTTCGAATCCCACTTCTGACAAAACTTGAATTCCATTTTCTCTCTCAGTTCCTTTAGAATCTCAGCTAAAAATTGGCAATGTAGGGAGGAGCCAAGATGGCGACCGGGACGGCAGCGTAGATTCCCGGCTCCGTGAACCTCCGCATCCCGCACGGATATCCTGCATGAGATCCTTATTCTGCGCTACGAGATCGTGTTCGTAAACGAAAGTGGCAACCGATCGTGTGACCCTGAGGTTTCTGACTGCAGTACCGCCGGAGAAATCAGCGGTTGAACTTTGCGGCCCGTGCGGCCCCGAAGCCGGGACCTCGAGTGGACGCCTTGGCCGGGCGGCAGTTTAACAACAGCGGCCTGTGGTGACTGGGTGGAGGCGGTCCGCCGGAGTGGTGCTCCCCTCGGCCTGCATTTTGCTGTGGTCGCTCCCCCCTGCTGAGCGCTGCGGACCGAGGACATGCCCGGGTGTGCAATTCTCGGATTCTGTGGTGTTTGCCCCTGCCTTTGACGGTGAGCTGCCCGGACGCCGTCCCTGGTTCGCCCTGATCCTTGCGGGCTGCTCCCGGCTTTTCGCGGGAGCTGGTCCGTGGCGGAGACGACTATTGCCCGTGACCGTGCAACGGTTGAATCTGTTCCTGCCCCAGGATCCCTGTCTTCAGCGACGTGGACCTTGAGGCGTTGGTCCCGGGGTCCTGGCCCCAACACGAGTCGGGCCTTCCCAGCGGCCATTTTGTCACTATGCAGCCTACCATCCTGTCCGCTGGGACGCAGCGGGACTGGGGGTGTGTGACGGTCGGGAGTGTGGCAGAGCGATCGGAGAGAGCTGCTCTGGGGTACGGCGACCTCCTGGAGGCCCTTGGTGCCCTTCATTACTCCTTGGCTTATGGCGCCGGGGTCCTGGGGAGGAAGCTAGATGGTGTGGTATCAGCGTTGGGACAGTGGCGGCATGCTGGTCCACAAGTACACAGTGGCTTTCCACACTGCACACAGGAGGAAGATGTTGCGGCCCCCCCCGCGATTAGTGTACAGCCGGACACTCCGGACAGTATGCTACCGTGTGGTCGGCTAACTGTGGGCTTGATCTGCTCCGGAGGTATTGGACCTGAGCGGAAGATGGTGGCCTTGTCCCGTGCGCGGTCTCCGGCGGCCCAGGGACGATTCCAGCAACGTGTGTCTCATTTGACTGCTTCAGCCTGTCTGGACCTTGTGTGCAGTGCAGATCCTGGGGCAGCACTGGAAAAGACGCCCCCCCATGAAGCGGTCCGTGCTGATGCTCAGAGACTTCCACCCCACCTGTGTGCGTCGCTTCCCGACTGTTTTTGGACACTCCTGTACCTTGGGACATCGGACATGGTGCTGGGTCGAGGGGCCGGCATGGGCAGCATCGCAAAGAGCGGTCAAGGCTGAGGCTGATCCTTCGGGAGTGGTCACCTAGTAGACAGGCGGACTCATGGTTGCGTGCTCTCATGGTTATTCGCATAGTTGGTGCATAATGCTCCCCACTCCCCCCCTCCTTTTTTGATATGATCAACTTGGTGCTGCTAATTGTTTGCTGTGGGGAGACTTCACCGTGCGGGAGGGAGAAGCCGGGGGTATGTTTTGATGGCCCTCCTCCAGTTTATTACATTCCTTCCGCCCCCCCCGTCTGGGGGGGCTCTTTCTTACTCCTTTTTTCCCTGTCTCTTCTATATTTCGGGTCTAGTTCCGGGGCGACAGGCACACTGCTGGGGGGTGGGGCCATACTCATTCGCAGAGGTGCAGGCTGGGGGGATGGGGGAGGGGACTCTTTAGTCTTTATCTCTGTTTCCATGGCCTCCTTTTTCTTCTCTGTTTCCTTTTGCTTGTTTTTCTGGGATCACCTCTCTTATTGTGAATCGTTTGCTCTTAATGTGTGCCACAGTTTCCGGGGGGTTCGCTGGGCTTTAGGTACAGGGACCTGTAGGCGCAACTATCTTTGATATTTCTCCCCATCCGTACTTTCCCGTGTCTGCGCCATTGATTCAATGTATTGCTGCTTGCTGCTTACGTCTCTTATCCTTGCCCCTTCTCGCTGTTGGGAAACTGTTTGGCACCTGATCCTACTGTTTTGCTTTATTATAAAATGAAAAACCCTTTCTCTTCTGGTGTCCTACCTGAGCGGCTCATTGGCCGGACTATACTGTATTGTAGACTTTGCTCTCCGAGGTGCCGCCTGTGTTTACATGTGCTTTTATTGTTCTGATTGCTTAGCGGCCGGCCCCGGGGGGTTGTAGGCCCATACGTGTAAATGATTGAAACGTCAATAAAGGTTTTTCAAAAAAAAAAAACAAAAAAAAAAAAATTGGCAATGTAAATAATATCTGAATAAGTACCAAACTTCAGTTTCAACTGCAAATGCATTTGCCCTATTCTATCTTTAACGTTAATGTAATATTCTTCTAGCACTCGTGGTGTTTTATATTTCTTTTGTGGGGTACTTTAAAAATCTTTTTTATGAAAGAAATGGGTTACATTAAGTCTTGTGATGTTTTAGGTTTCCAATAAGGAGGTTTTAAATTTTATGTCACGTCATTTTCAGATGCTTCATTCAAGAGATGTTTCCACTATAGAATGCAGAGCAAGGGCAAAAATACAAGTGATAGAGCGAGTGAGTGAGAAGGAGTGTTGTGGAAGGAGAGAATGAAACAAAGACAGAGTGAGTGAACGGCAGGGAGGCATAGAAGAGTAGTCTAGTAGTGAAGGAGACCTGCTTTTCCCTGCTCTTGACCTCCCACCCATCCCCAAACAACCACAAACATACCTTCTGTGCAAAGTTGGTATGCAGAATTTCACGCCTCAGCAAGTGAGGGTGAGTCCCAGGCCAGGGGCTAAAGAGCAAAAGAGTGCCTGTGCTCAGACTTTCCCTGCTAGGGATAGTTTATCTGGAACAAGGCCTACTCTCTTGTATCCAGCAAGGATCTAGAAATCCTGCATGAATCTGCAAGGCACATTGGCAGCATAAATTTGCATAAACTGCCCCACCTATTGCCTTCCTACTTCCTGTGCTGTAGTTGTTTGTGTAGAGAGAGAGGTCGCAGGCAAGGAAATGTTGTGAGTCGGATACAGGACCCTAAATAGCTGGTGAGAGGTATGTGGTGTTCTAAAAGCATGAAAACTGTGTACCTGTGAAATAAAGTGCTTTCGTATGTGTTCTTCTGTGTTTATTGTCCTGTGCATAAAGTTGCACCTTGTGTTTGAAGGTTTAAATTATTTCAGGCTTGCATGGAGGTAGACGTTTCTGAGTAACTTTTATTCATTTCTTAAAAGCCTATACTGTCAGGATGGCCGAGAGGTCTAAGGTGCTGTGTTTAGGCCACAGTCTCCTTTGGAGGCGTGGGTTCGAATCCCACTTCTGACATGCCTTTTGGAGATTTAATCTCCTTTATCAGGTTAACATCTGATGGAAGTTGCATCTGTTGGTCTTCACTTGGCACGTTATTCCGTTCTCCTCTTGTCAAGAGAGATGGGGTTTCTCATATATTTAGGTTCTATAACGTCTTGCTGACAAAGCGCAATCCTTACCAAATGAGCATAGGACCCATGTAAGAGGTCATCTGGAAGAGTCATGCTCTTGTATGCCCTGGCCAGACGGGCCCTGCAAATTTGGAAGAATGCCATTCATCTGGTAGACAACTGGACTCCAGCACACTTACAGCAATTTCCTCAGGGCTTTGATCAGGGGCTGCTTAAATTTGCATACTCCACCCTATGTTGTGACTTTGAGATCCCTTGTTGAAATTATTTTAGCCAGCCAAGAGGTGGCTATTGTCTCAATTTCAAAGCAGCTTTGAGCCGTTCAAGTGGCTGGTGAATAGCACTTTCTATTTGTTCGCCTCAAAGTTCTAAAGAGTTCTCCATAGGTCCTGCTCTGTACAGATTGTTCAAAGATCTGTTGGAAGTGCATATGCTAGGATAAATAAATTGAGGGCATTCCTTTTCAGTACCTCACCTGCATGGCTGTCTGGCCTCTGGAAGATGCTGGGAAAGCAAGTCAGGATGGCCGAGTGGTCTAAGGCGCTGCGTTCAGGTCGCAGTCTCCTCTGGAGGCGTGGGTTCAAATCCCACTTCTGACAGTCCTGTGTTTACTCTAATTTTTTTCTTGAGAAATATGATCATTTCCCTCGCAGTGGCTTATAGGATTGTCTTCTTGGAAGAGTGCAGTGAGTTTTTTTCTTGCTCTAGCCACTATTGGCCTAAGCTCTGTGCATTTTTTGGTTCCTAATATCTTTCTCACCCTTTAGATGAAAAAGTAGCATAAGGGTCAGGATGGCTGAGTGGTCTAAGGCGCTGCGTTAAGGCCGCAGTCTCTCCTGGAGGCGTGGGTTCGAATCCCACTTCTGACAAAACTTGAATTCCATTTTCTCTCTCAGTTCCTTTAGAATCTCAGCTAAAAATTGGCAATGTAAATAATATCTGAATAAGTACCAAACTTCAGTTTCAACTGCAAATGCATTTGCCCTATTCTATCTTTAACGTTAATGTAATATTCTTCTAGCACTCGTGGTGTTTTATATTTCTTTTGTGGGGTACTTTAAAAATCTTTTTTATGAAAGAAATGGGTTACATTAAGTCTTGTGATGTTTTAGGTTTCCAATAAGGAGGTTTTAAATTTTATGTCACGTCATTTTCAGATGCTTCATTCAAGAGATGTTTCCACTATAGAATGCAGAGCAAGGGCAAAAATACAAGTGATAGAGCGAGTGAGTGAGAAGGAGTGTTGTGGAAGGAGAGAATGAAACAAAGACAGAGTGAGTGAATGGCAGGGAGGCATAGAAGAGGAGTCTAGTAGTGAAGGAGACCTGCTTTTCCCTGCTCTTGACCTCCCACCCATCCCCAAACAACCACAAACATACCTTCTGTGCAAAGTTGGTATGCAGAATTTCACGACTCAGCAAGTGAGGGTGAGTCCCAGGCCAGGGGCTAAAGAGCAAAAGAGTGCCTGTGCTCAGACTTTCCCTGCTAGGGATAGTTTATCTGGAACAAGGCCTACTCTCTTGTATCCAGCAAGGATCTAGAAATCCTGCATGAATCTGCAAGGCACATTGGCAGCATAAATTTGCATAAACTGCCCCACCTATTGCCTTCCTACTTCCTGTGCTGTAGTTGTTTGTGTAGAGAGAGAGGTCGCAGGCAAGGAAATGTTGTGAGTCGGATACAGGACCCTAAATAGCTGGTGAGAGGTATGTGGTGTTCTAAAAGCATGAAAACTGTATACCTGTGAAATAAAGTGCTTTCGTATGTGTTCTTCTGTGTTTATTGTCCTGTGCATACCTTGTGTTTGAATGTTTAAATTATTTCAGGCTTGCATTGAGGTAGACGTTTCTGAGTAACTTTTATTCATTTCTTAAAAGCCTATACTGTCAGGATGGCCGAGAGGTCTAAGGTGCTGTGTTTAGGCCACAGTCTCCTTTGGAGGCGTGGGTTCGAATTCCACTTCTGACATTCCTTTTGGAGATTTAATCTCCTTTATCAGGTTAACATCTGATGGAAGTTGCATCTGTTGGTCTTCACCTGGCACGTTATTCCGTTCTCCTCTTGTCAAGAGAGATGGGGTTTCTCATATATTTAGGTTCTATAACGTCTTGCTGACAAAGCGCAATCCTTACCAAATGAGCATAGGACACATGTAAGAGGTCATCTGGAAGAGTCATGCTCTTGTATGCCCTGGCCAGACGGGCCCTGCAAATTTGGAAGAATGCCATGCATCTGGTAGACAACTGGACTCCAGCACACTTACAGCAATTTCCTTAGGGCTTTGATCAGGGGCTGCTTAAATTTGCATACTCCACCCTATGTTGTGACTTTGAGATCCCTTGTTGAAATTGCTTTAGCCAGCCAAGAGGTGGCTATTGTCTCAATTTCAAAGCAGCTTTGAGCCGTTCAAGTGGCTGGTGAATAGCACTTTCTCTTTGTTCGCCTCAAAGTTCTAAAGAGTTCTCCATAGGTCCTGCTCTGTACAGATTGTTCAAAGATCTGTTGGAAGTGCATATAATAGGATAAATAAATTGAGGGCATTCCTTTTCAGTACCTCACCTGCATGGCTGTCTGGCCTCTGGAAGATGCTGGGAAAGCAAGTCAGGATGGCCGAGTGGTCTAAGGCGCTGCGTTCAGGTCGCAGTCTCCTCTGGAGGCGTGGGTTCAAATCCCACTTCTGACAGTCCTGTGTTTACTCTAATTATTTTCTTGAGAAATATGATCATTTCCCTCGCAGTGGCTTATAGGATTGTCTTCTTGGAAGAGTGCAGTGAGTTTTTTTCTTGCTGTAGCCACTATTGCCCTCAGCTCTGTGCATTTTTTCGTTCCTAATATCTTTCTCACCCTTTAGATGATAAAGCAGCATGGGGTCAGGATGGCCGAGTGGTCTAAGGCGCTGCGTTAAGGCTGCAGTCTCTCCTGGAGGCGTGGGTTCGAATCCCACTTCTGACAAAACTTGAATTCCATTTTCTCTCTCAGTTCCTTTAGAATCTCAGCTAAAAATTGGCAATGTAAATAATATCTGAATAAGTACCAAACTTCAGTTTCAACTGCAAATGCATTTGCCCTATTCTATCTTTAACGTTAATGTAATATTCTTCTAGCACTCGTGGTATTTTATATTTGTTTTTTGGGGTACTTTAAAAATCTTTTTTATGAAAGAAATGGGTTACATTAAGTCTTGTGATGTTTTAGGTTTCCAATAAGGAGGTTTTAAATTTTATGTCACGTCATTTTCAGATGCTTCATTCAAGAGATGTTTCCACTATAGAATGCAGAGCAAGGGCAAAAATACAAGTGATAGAGCGAGTGAGTGAGAAGGAGTGTTGTGGAAGGAGAGAATGAAACAAAGACAGAGTGAGTGAACGGCAGGGAGGCATAGAAGAGGAGTCTAGTAGTGAAGGAGACCTGCTTTTCCCTGCTCTTGACCTCCCACCCATCCCCAAACAACCACAAACATACCTTCTGTGCAAAGTTGGTATGCAGAATTTCATGCCTCAGCAAGTGAGGGTGAGTCCCAGGCCAGGGGCTAAAGAGCAAAAGAGTGCCTGTGCTCAGACTTTCCCTGCTAGGGATAGTTTATCTGGAACAAGGCCTACTCTCTTGTATCCAGCAAGGATCTAGAAATCCTGCATGAATCTGCAAGGCACATTGGCAGCATAAATTTGCATAAACTGCCCCACCTATTGCCTTCCTACTTCCTGTGCTGTAGTTGTTTGTGTAGAGAGAGAGGTCGCAGGCAAGGAAATGTTGTGAGTCGGATACAGGACCCTAAATAGCTGGTGAGAGGTATGTGGTGTTCTAAATGCATGAAAACTGTATACCTGTGAAATAAAGTGCTTTCGTATGTGTTCTTCTGTGTTTATTGTCCTGTGCATAAAGTTGCACCTTGTGTTTGAAGGTTTAAATTATTTCAGGCTTGCATTGAGGTAGACGTTTCTGAGTAACTTTTATTCATTTCTTAAAAGCATATACTGTCAGGATGGCCGAGAGGTCTAAGGCGCTGTGTTTAGGCCACAGTCTCCTTTGGAGGCGTGGGTTCGAATCCCACTTCTGACATGCCTTTTGGAGATTTAATCTCCTTTATCAGGTTAACATCTGATGGAAGTTGCATCTGTTGGTCTTCACTTGGCACGTTATTCCGTTCTCCTCTTGTCAAGAGAGATGGGGTTTCTCATATATTTAGGTTCTATAACGTCTTGCTGACAAAGCGCAATCCTTACCAAATGAGCATAGGACCCATGTAAGAGGTCATCTGGAAGAGTCATGCTCTTGTATGCCCTGGCCAGACGGGCCCAGCAAATTTGGAAGAATGCCATTCATCTGGTAGACAACTGGACTCCAGCACACTTACAGCAATTTCCTCAGGGCTTTGATCAGGGGCTGCTTAAATTTGCATACTCCACCCTATGTTGTGACTTTGAGATCCCTTGTTGAAATTGCTTTAGCCAGCCAAGAGGTGGCTATTGTCTCAATTTCAAAGCAGCTTTGAGCCGTTCAAGTGGCTGGTGAATAGCACTTTCTCTTTGTTCGCCTCAAAGTTCTAAAGAGTTCTCCATAGGTCCTGCTCTGTACAGATTGTTCAAAGATCTGTTGGAAGTGCATATAATAGGATAAATAAATTGAGGGCATTCCTTTTCAGTACCTCACCTGCATGGCTGTCTGGCCTCTGGAAGATGCTGGGAAAGCAAGTCAGGATGGCCGAGTGGTCTAAGGCGCTGCGTTCAGGTCGCAGTCTCCTCTGGAGGCATGGGTTCAAATCCCACTTCTGACAGTCCTGTGTTTACTCTAATTATTTTCTTGAGAAATATGATCATTTCCCTCGCAGTGGCTTATAGGATTGTCTTCTTGGAAGAGTGCAGTGAGTTTTTTCTTCCTCTAGCCACTATTGCCCTCAGCTCTGTGCATTTTTTGGTTCCTAATATCTTTCTCACCCTTTAGATGAAAAAGCAGCATGGGTTCAGGATGGCCGAGTGGTCTAAGGTGCTGCGTTAAGGCCGCAGTCTCTCCTGGAGGCGTGGGTTCGAATCCCACTTCTGACAAAACTTGAATTCCATTTTCTCTCTCAGTTCCTTTAGAATCTCAGCTAAAAATTGGCAATGTAAATAATATCTGAATAAATACCAAACTTCAGTTTCAACTGCAAATGCATTTGCCCTATTCTATCTTTAACGTTAATGTAATATTCTTCTAGCACTCGTGGTGTTTTATATTTGTTTTGTGGGGTACTTTAAAAATCTTTTTTATGAAAGAAATGGGTTACATTAAGTCTTGTGATGTTTTAGGTTTCCAATAAGGAGGTTTTAAATTTTATGTCACGTCATTTTCAGATGCTTCATTCAAGAGATGTTTCCACTATAGAATGCAGAGCAAGGGCAAAAATACAAGTGATAGAGCGAGTGAGTGAGAAGGAGTGTTGTGGAAGGAGAGAATGAAACAAAGACAGAGTGAGTGAACGGCAGGGAGGCATAGAAGAGTAGTCTAGTAGTGAAGGAGACCTGCTTTTCCCTGCTCTTGACCTCCCACCCATCCCCAAACAACCACAAACATACCTTCTGTGCAAAGTTGGTATGCAGAATTTCACGCCTCAGCAAGTGAGGGTGAGTCCCAGGCCAGGGGCTAAAGAGCAAAAGAGTGCCTGTGCTCAGACTTTCCCTGCTAGGGATAGTTTATCTGGAACAAGGCCTACTCTCTTGTATCCAGCAAGGATCTAGAAATCCTGCATGAATCTGCAAGGCACATTGGCAGCATAAATTTGCATAAACTGCCCCACCTATTGCCTTCCTACTTCCTGTGCTGTAGTTGTTTGTGTAGAGAGAGAGGTCGCAGGCAAGGAAATGTTGTGAGTCGGATACAGGACCCTAAATAGCTGGTGAGAGGTATGTGGTGTTCTAAAAGCATGAAAACTGTATACCTGTGAAATAAAGTGCTTTCGTATGTGTTCTTCTGTGTTTATTGTCCTGTGCATAAAGTTGCACCTTGTGTTTGAAGGTTTAAATTATTTCAGGCATGCATTGAGGTAGACGTTTCTGAGTAACTTTTATTCATTTCTTAAAAGCATATACTGTCAGGATGGCCGAGAGGTCTAAGGTGCTGTGTTTAGGCCACAGTCTCCTTTGGAGGCGTGGGTTCGAATCCCACTTCTGACATGCCTTTTGGAGATTTAATCTCCTTTATCAGGTTAACATCTGATGGAAGTTGCATCTGTTGGTCTTCACTTGGCACGTTATTCCGTTCTCCTCTTGTCAAGAGAGATGGGGTTTCTCATATATTTAGGTTCTATAACGTCTTGCTGACAAAGCGCAATCCTTACCAAATGAGCATAGGACCCATGTAAGAGGTCATCTGGAAGAGTCATGCTCTTGTATGCCCTGGCCAGACGGGCCCAGCAAATTTGGAAGAATGCCATTCATCTGGTAGACAACTGGACTCCAGCACACTTACAGCAATTTCCTCAGGGCTTTGATCAGGGGCTGCTTAAATTTACATACTCCACCCTATGTTGTGACTTTGAGATCCCTTGTTGAAATTGCTTTAGCCAGCCAAGAGGTGGCTATTGTCTCAATTTCAAAGCAGCTTTGAGCCGTTCAAGTGGCTGGTGAATAGCACTTTCTCTTTGTTCGCCTCAAAGTTCTAAAGAGTTCTCCATAGGTCCTGCTCTGTACAGATTGTTCAAAGATCTGTTGGAAGTGCATATAATACGATAAATAAATTGAGGGCATTCCTTTTCAGTACCTCACCTGCATGGCTGTCTGGCCTCTGGAAGATGCTGGGAAAGCAAGTCAGGATGGCCGAGTGGTCTAAGGTGCTGCGTTCAGGTCGCAGTCTCCTCTGGAGGCGTGGGTTCAAATCCCACTTCTGACAGTCCTGTGTTTACTCTAATTTTTTTCTTGAGAAATATGATCATTTCCCTCGCAGTGGCTTATAGGATTGTCTTCTTGGAAGAGTGCAGTGAGTTTTTTTCTTGCTCTAGCCACTATTGGCCTAAGCTCTGTGCATTTTTTGGTTCCTAATATCTTTCTCACCCTTTAGATGAAAAAGTAGCATAAGGGTCAGGATGGCTGAGTGGTCTAAGGCGCTGCGTTAAGGCCGCAGTCTCTCCTGGAGGCGTGGGTTCGAATCCCACTTCTGACTAAACTTGAATTCCATTTTCTCTCTCAGTTCCTTTAGAATCTCAGCTAAAAATTGGCAATGTAAATAATATCTGAATAAGTACCAAACTTCAGTTTCAACTGCAAATGCATTTGCCCTATTCTATCTTTAACGTTAATGTAATATTCTTCTAGCACTCGTGGTGTTTTATATTTCTTTTGTGGGGTACTTTAAAAATCTTTTTTATGAAAGAAATGGGTTACATTAAGTCTTGTGATGTTTTAGGTTTCCAATAAGGAGGTTTTAAATTTTATGTCACGTCATTTTCAGATGCTTCATTCAAGAGATGTTTCCACTATAGAATGCAGAGCAAGGGCAAAAATACAAGTGATAGAGCGAGTGAGTGAGAAGGAGTGTTGTGGAAGGAGAGAATGAAACAAAGACAGAGTGAGTGAATGGCAGGGAGGCATAGAAGAGGAGTCTAGTAGTGAAGGAGACCTGCTTTTCCCTGCTCTTGACCTCCCACCCATCCCCAAACAACCACAAACATACCTTCTGTGCAAAGTTGGTATGCAGAATTTCACGACTCAGCAAGTGAGGGTGAGTCCCAGGCCAGGGGCTAAAGAGCAAAAGAGTGCCTGTGCTCAGACTTTCCCTGCTAGGGATAGTTTATCTGGAACAAGGCCTACTCTCTTGTATCCAGCAAGGATCTAGAAATCCTGCATGAATCTGCAAGGCACATTGGCAGCATAAATTTGCATAAACTGCCCCACCTATTGCCTTCCTACTTCCTGTGCTGTAGTTGTTTGTGTAGAGAGAGAGGTCGCAGGCAAGGAAATGTTGTGAGTCGGATACAGGACCCTAAATAGCTGGTGAGAGGTATGTGGTGTTCTAAAAGCATGAAAACTGTATACCTGTGAAATAAAGTGCTTTCGTATGTGTTCTTCTGTGTTTATTGTCCTGTGCATACCTTGTGTTTGAATGTTTAAATTATTTCAGGCTTGCATTGAGGTAGACGTTTCTGAGTAACTTTTATTCATTTCTTAAAAGCCTATACTGTCAGGATGGCCGAGAGGTCTAAGGTGCTGTGTTTAGGCCACAGTCTCCTTTGGAGGCGTGGGTTCGAATTCCACTTCTGACATTCCTTTTGGAGATTTAATCTCCTTTATCAGGTTAACATCTGATGGAAGTTGCATCTGTTGGTCTTCACCTGGCACGTTATTCCGTTCTCCTCTTGTCAAGAGAGATGGGGTTTCTCATATATTTAGGTTCTATAACGTCTTGCTGACAAAGCGCAATCCTTACCAAATGAGCATAGGACACATGTAAGAGGTCATCTGGAAGAGTCATGCTCTTGTATGCCCTGGCCAGACGGGCCCTGCAAATTTGGAAGAATGCCATGCATCTGGTAGACAACTGGACTCCAGCACACTTACAGCAATTTCCTTAGGGCTTTGATCAGGGGCTGCTTAAATTTGCATACTCCACCCTATGTTGTGACTTTGAGATCCCTTGTTGAAATTGCTTTAGCCAGCCAAGAGGTGGCTATTGTCTCAATTTCAAAGCAGCTTTGAGCCGTTCAAGTGGCTGGTGAATAGCACTTTCTCTTTGTTCGCCTCAAAGTTCTAAAGAGTTCTCCATAGGTCCTGCTCTGTACAGATTGTTCAAAGATCTGTTGGAAGTGCATATAATAGGATAAATAAATTGAGGGCATTCCTTTTCAGTACCTCACCTGCATGGCTGTCTGGCCTCTGGAAGATGCTGGGAAAGCAAGTCAGGATGGCCGAGTGGTCTAAGGCGCTGCGTTCAGGTCGCAGTCTCCTCTGGAGGCGTGGGTTCAAATCCCACTTCTGACAGTCCTGTGTTTACTCTAATTATTTTCTTGAGAAATATGATCATTTCCCTCGCAGTGGCTTATAGGATTGTCTTCTTGGAAGAGTGCAGTGAGTTTTTTTCTTGCTGTAGCCACTATTGCCCTCAGCTCTGTGCATTTTTTGGTTCCTAATATCTTTCTCACCCTTTAGATGATAAAGCAGCATGGGGTCAGGATGGCCGAGTGGTCTAAGGCGCTGCGTTAAGGCTGCAGTCTCTCCTGGAGGCGTGGGTTCGAATCCCACTTCTGACAAAACTTGAATTCCATTTTCTCTCTCAGTTCCTTTAGAATCTCAGCTAAAAATTGGCAATGTAAATAATATCTGAATAAGTACCAAACTTCAGTTTCAACTGCAAATGCATTTGCCCTATTCTATCTTTAACGTTAATGTAATATTCTTCTAGCACTCGTGGTATTTTATATTTGTTTTTTGGGGTACTTTAAAAATCTTTTTTATGAAAGAAATGGGTTACATTAAGTCTTGTGATGTTTTAGGTTTCCAATAAGGAGGTTTTAAATTTTATGTCACGTCATTTTCAGATGCTTCATTCAAGAGATGTTTCCACTATAGAATGCAGAGCAAGGGCAAAAATACAAGTGATAGAGCGAGTGAGTGAGAAGGAGTGCTGTGGAAGGAGAGAATGAAACAAAGACAGAGTGAGTGAACGGCAGGGAGGCATAGAAGAGGAGTCTAGTAGTGAAGGAGACCTGCTTTTCCCTGCTCTTGACCTCCCACCCATCCCCAAACAACCACAAACATACCTTCTGTGCAAAGTTGGTATGCAGAATTTCATGCCTCAGCAAGTGAGGGTGAGTCCCAGGCCAGGGGCTAAAGAGCAAAAGAGTGCCTGTGCTCAGACTTTCCCTGCTAGGGATAGTTTATCTGGAACAAGGCCTACTCTCTTGTATCCAGCAAGGATCTAGAAATCCTGCATGAATCTGCAAGGCACATTGGCAGCATAAATTTGCATAAACTGCCCCACCTATTGCCTTCCTACTTCCTGTGCTGTAGTTGTTTGTGTAGAGAGAGAGGTCGCAGGCAAGGAAATGTTGTGAGTCGGATACAGGACCCTAAATAGCTGGTGAGAGGTATGTGGTGTTCTAAATGCATGAAAACTGTATACCTGTGAAATAAAGTGCTTTCGTATGTGTTCTTCTGTGTTTATTGTCCTGTGCATAAAGTTGCACCTTGTGTTTGAAGGTTTAAATTATTTCAGGCTTGCATTGAGGTAGACGTTTCTGAGTAACTTTTATTCATTTCTTAAAAGCATATACTGTCAGGATGGCCGAGAGGTCTAAGGCGCTGTGTTTAGGCCACAGTCTCCTTTGGAGGCGTGGGTTCGAATCCCACTTCTGACATGCCTTTTGGAGATTTAATCTCCTTTATCAGGTTAACATCTGATGGAAGTTGCATCTGTTGGTCTTCACTTGGCACGTTATTCCGTTCTCCTCTTGTCAAGAGAGATGGGGTTTCTCATATATTTAGGTTCTATAACGTCTTGCTGACAAAGCGCAATCCTTACCAAATGAGCATAGGACCCATGTAAGAGGTCATCTGGAAGAGTCATGCTCTTGTATGCCCTGGCCAGACGGGCCCAGCAAATTTGGAAGAATGCCATTCATCTGGTAGACAACTGGACTCCAGCACACTTACAGCAATTTCCTCAGGGCTTTGATCAGGGGCTGCTTAAATTTGCATACTCCACCCTATGTTGTGACTTTGAGATCCCTTGTTGAAATTGCTTTAGCCAGCCAAGAGGTGGCTATTGTCTCAATTTCAAAGCAGCTTTGAGCCGTTCAAGTGGCTGGTGAATAGCACTTTCTCTTTGTTCGCCTCAAAGTTCTAAAGAGTTCTCCATAGGTCCTGCTCTGTACAGATTGTTCAAAGATCTGTTGGAAGTGCATATAATAGGATAAATAAATTGAGGGCATTCCTTTTCAGTACCTCACCTGCATGGCTGTCTGGCCTCTGGAAGATGCTGGGAAAGCAAGTCAGGATGGCCGAGTGGTCTAAGGCGCTGCGTTCAGGTCGCAGTCTCCTCTGGAGGCATGGGTTCAAATCCCACTTCTGACAGTCCTGTGTTTACTCTAATTATTTTCTTGAGAAATATGATCATTTCCCTCGCAGTGGCTTATAGGATTGTCTTCTTGGAAGAGTGCAGTGAGTTTTTTCTTCCTCTAGCCACTATTGCCCTCAGCTCTGTGCATTTTTTGGTTCCTAATATCTTTCTCACCCTTTAGATGAAAAAGCAGCATGGGTTCAGGATGGCCGAGTGGTCTAAGGTGCTGCGTTAAGGCCGCAGTCTCTCCTGGAGGCGTGGGTTCGAATCCCACTTCTGACAAAACTTGAATTCCATTTTCTCTCTCAGTTCCTTTAGAATCTCAGCTAAAAATTGGCAATGTAAATAATATCTGAATAAATACCAAACTTCAGTTTCAACTGCAAATGCATTTGCCCTATTCTATCTTTAACGTTAATGTAATATTCTTCTAGCACTCGTGGTGTTTTATATTTGTTTTGTGGGGTACTTTAAAAATCTTTTTTATGAAAGAAATGGGTTACATTAAGTCTTGTGATGTTTTAGGTTTCCAATAAGGAGGTTTTAAATTTTATGTCACGTCATTTTCAGATGCTTCATTCAAGAGATGTTTCCACTATAGAATGCAGAGCAAGGGCAAAAATACAAGTGATAGAGCGAGTGAGTGAGAAGGAGTGTTGTGGAAGGAGAGAATGAAACAAAGACAGAGTGAGTGAACGGCAGGGAGGCATAGAAGAGTAGTCTAGTAGTGAAGGAGACCTGCTTTTCCCTGCTCTTGACCTCCCACCCATCCCCAAACAACCACAAACATACCTTCTGTGCAAAGTTGGTATGCAGAATTTCACGCCTCAGCAAGTGAGGGTGAGTCCCAGGCCAGGGGCTAAAGAGCAAAAGAGTGCCTGTGCTCAGACTTTCCCTGCTAGGGATAGTTTATCTGGAACAAGGCCTACTCTCTTGTATCCAGCAAGGATCTAGAAATCCTGCATGAATCTGCAAGGCACATTGGCAGCATAAATTTGCATAAACTGCCCCACCTATTGCCTTCCTACTTCCTGTGCTGTAGTTGTTTGTGTAGAGAGAGAGGTCGCAGGCAAGGAAATGTTGTGAGTCGGATACAGGACCCTAAATAGCTGGTGAGAGGTATGTGGTGTTCTAAAAGCATGAAAACTGTATACCTGTGAAATAAAGTGCTTTCGTATGTGTTCTTCTGTGTTTATTGTCCTGTGCATAAAGTTGCACCTTGTGTTTGAAGGTTTAAATTATTTCAGGCATGCATTGAGGTAGACGTTTCTGAGTAACTTTTATTCATTTCTTAAAAGCATATACTGTCAGGATGGCCGAGAGGTCTAAGGTGCTGTGTTTAGGCCACAGTCTCCTTTGGAGGCGTGGGTTCGAATCCCACTTCTGACATGCCTTTTGGAGATTTAATCTCCTTTATCAGGTTAACATCTGATGGAAGTTGCATCTGTTGGTCTTCACTTGGCACGTTATTCCGTTCTCCTCTTGTCAAGAGAGATGGGGTTTCTCATATATTTAGGTTCTATAACGTCTTGCTGACAAAGCGCAATCCTTACCAAATGAGCATAGGACCCATGTAAGAGGTCATCTGGAAGAGTCATGCTCTTGTATGCCCTGGCCAGACGGGCCCAGCAAATTTGGAAGAATGCCATTCATCTGGTAGACAACTGGACTCCAGCACACTTACAGCAATTTCCTCAGGGCTTTGATCAGGGGCTGCTTAAATTTACATACTCCACCCTATGTTGTGACTTTGAGATCCCTTGTTGAAATTGCTTTAGCCAGCCAAGAGGTGGCTATTGTCTCAATTTCAAAGCAGCTTTGAGCCGTTCAAGTGGCTGGTGAATAGCACTTTCTCTTTGTTCGCCTCAAAGTTCTAAAGAGTTCTCCATAGGTCCTGCTCTGTACAGATTGTTCAAAGATCTGTTGGAAGTGCATATAATACGATAAATAAATTGAGGGCATTCCTTTTCAGTACCTCACCTGCATGGCTGTCTGGCCTCTGGAAGATGCTGGGAAAGCAAGTCAGGATGGCCGAGTGGTCTAAGGTGCTGCGTTCAGGTCGCAGTCTCCTCTGGAGGCGTGGGTTCAAATCCCACTTCTGACAGTCCTGTGTTTACTCTAATTTTTTTCTTGAGAAATATGATCATTTCCCTCGCAGTGGCTTATAGGATTGTCTTCTTGGAAGAGTGCAGTGAGTTTTTTTCTTGCTCTAGCCACTATTGGCCTAAGCTCTGTGCATTTTTTGGTTCCTAATATCTTTCTCACCCTTTAGATGAAAAAGTAGCATAAGGGTCAGGATGGCTGAGTGGTCTAAGGCGCTGCGTTAAGGCCGCAGTCTCTCCTGGAGGCGTGGGTTCGAATCCCACTTCTGACTAAACTTGAATTCCATTTTCTCTCTCAGTTCCTTTAGAATCTCAGCTAAAAATTGGCAATGTAAATAATATCTGAATAAGTACCAAACTTCAGTTTCAACTGCAAATGCATTTGCCCTATTCTATCTTTAACGTTAATGTAATATTCTTCTAGCACTCGTGGTGTTTTATATTTCTTTTGTGGGGTACTTTAAAAATCTTTTTTATGAAAGAAATGGGTTACATTAAGTCTTGTGATGTTTTAGGTTTCCAATAAGGAGGTTTTAAATTTTATGTCACGTCATTTTCAGATGCTTCATTCAAGAGATGTTTCCACTATAGAATGCAGAGCAAGGGCAAAAATACAAGTGATAGAGCGAGTGAGTGAGAAGGAGTGTTGTGGAAGGAGAGAATGAAACAAAGACAGAGTGAGTGAATGGCAGGGAGGCATAGAAGAGGAGTCTAGTAGTGAAGGAGACCTGCTTTTCCCTGCTCTTGACCTCCCACCCATCCCCAAACAACCAAAAACATACCTTCTGTGCAAAGTTGGTATGCAGAATTTCACGACTCAGCAAGTGAGGGTGAGTCCCAGGCCAGGGGCTAAAGAGCAAAAGAGTGCCTGTGCTCAGACTTTCCCTGCTAGGGATAGTTTATCTGGAACAAGGCCTACTCTCTTGTATCCAGCAAGGATCTAGAAATCCTGCATGAATCTGCAAGGCACATTGGCAGCATAAATTTGCATAAACTGCCCCACCTATTGCCTTCCTACTTCCTGTGCTGTAGTTGTTTGTGTAGAGAGAGAGGTCGCAGGCAAGGAAATGTTGTGAGTCGGATACAGGACCCTAAATAGCTGGTGAGAGGTATGTGGTGTTCTAAAAGCATGAAAACTGTATACCTGTGAAATAAAGTGCTTTCGTATGTGTTCTTCTGTGTTTATTGTCCTGTGCATACCTTGTGTTTGAATGTTTAAATTATTTCAGGCTTGCATTGAGGTAGACGTTTCTGAGTAACTTTTATTCATTTCTTAAAAGCCTATACTGTCAGGATGGCCGAGAGGTCTAAGGTGCTGTGTTTAGGCCACAGTCTCCTTTGGAGGCGTGGGTTCGAATTCCACTTCTGACATTCCTTTTGGAGATTTAATCTCCTTTATCAGGTTAACATCTGATGGAAGTTGCATCTGTTGGTCTTCACCTGGCACGTTATTCCGTTCTCCTCTTGTCAAGAGAGATGGGGTTTCTCATATATTTAGGTTCTATAACGTCTTGCTGACAAAGCGCAATCCTTACCAAATGAGCATAGGACACATGTAAGAGGTCATCTGGAAGAGTCATGCTCTTGTATGCCCTGGCCAGACGGGCCCTGCAAATTTGGAAGAATGCCATGCATCTGGTAGACAACTGGACTCCAGCACACTTACAGCAATTTCCTTAGGGCTTTGATCAGGGGCTGCTTAAATTTGCATACTCCACCCTATGTTGTGACTTTGAGATCCCTTGTTGAAATTGCTTTAGCCAGCCAAGAGGTGGCTATTGTCTCAATTTCAAAGCAGCTTTGAGCCGTTCAAGTGGCTGGTGAATAGCACTTTCTCTTTGTTCGCCTCAAAGTTCTAAAGAGTTCTCCATAGGTCCTGCTCTGTACAGATTGTTCAAAGATCTGTTGGAAGTGCATATAATAGGATAAATAAATTGAGGGCATTCCTTTTCAGTACCTCACCTGCATGGCTGTCTGGCCTCTGGAAGATGCTGGGAAAGCAAGTCAGGATGGCCGAGTGGTCTAAGGCGCTGCGTTCAGGTCGCAGTCTCCTCTGGAGGCGTGGGTTCAAATCCCACTTCTGACAGTCCTGTGTTTACTCTAATTATTTTCTTGAGAAATATGATCATTTCCCTCGCAGTGGCTTATAGGATTGTCTTCTTGGAAGAGTGCAGTGAGTTTTTTTCTTGCTGTAGCCACTATTGCCCTCAGCTCTGTGCATTTTTTGGTTCCTAATATCTTTCTCACCCTTTAGATGATAAAGCAGCATGGGGTCAGGATGGCCGAGTGGTCTAAGGCGCTGCGTTAAGGCTGCAGTCTCTCCTGGAGGCGTGGGTTCGAATCCCACTTCTGACAAAACTTGAATTCCATTTTCTCTCTCAGTTCCTTTAGAATCTCAGCTAAAAATTGGCAATGTAAATAATATCTGAATAAGTACCAAACTTCAGTTTCAACTGCAAATGCATTTGCCCTATTCTATCTTTAACGTTAATGTAATATTCTTCTAGCACTCGTGGTATTTTATATTTGTTTTTTGGGGTACTTTAAAAATCTTTTTTATGAAAGAAATGGGTTACATTAAGTCTTGTGATGTTTTAGGTTTCCAATAAGGAGGTTTTAAATTTTATGTCACGTCATTTTCAGATGCTTCATTCAAGAGATGTTTCCACTATAGAATGCAGAGCAAGGGCAAAAATACAAGTGATAGAGCGAGTGAGTGAGAAGGAGTGTTGTGGAAGGAGAGAATGAAACAAAGACAGAGTGAGTGAACGGCAGGGAGGCATAGAAGAGGAGTCTAGTAGTGAAGGAGACCTGCTTTTCCCTGCTCTTGACCTCCCACCCATCCCCAAACAACCACAAACATACCTTCTGTGCAAAGTTGGTATGCAGAATTTCATGCCTCAGCAAGTGAGGGTGAGTCCCAGGCCAGGGGCTAAAGAGCAAAAGAGTGCCTGTGCTCAGACTTTCCCTGCTAGGGATAGTTTATCTGGAACAAGGCCTACTCTCTTGTATCCAGCAAGGATCTAGAAATCCTGCATGAATCTGCAAGGCACATTGGCAGCATAAATTTGCATAAACTGCCCCACCTATTGCCTTCCTACTTCCTGTGCTGTAGTTGTTTGTGTAGAGAGAGAGGTCGCAGGCAAGGAAATGTTGTGAGTCGGATACAGGACCCTAAATAGCTGGTGAGAGGTATGTGGTGTTCTAAATGCATGAAAACTGTATACCTGTGAAATAAAGTGCTTTCGTATGTGTTCTTCTGTGTTTATTGTCCTGTGCATAAAGTTGCACCTTGTGTTTGAAGGTTTAAATTATTTCAGGCTTGCATTGAGGTAGACGTTTCTGAGTAACTTTTATTCATTTCTTAAAAGCATATACTGTCAGGATGGCCGAGAGGTCTAAGGCGCTGTGTTTAGGCCACAGTCTCCTTTGGAGGCGTGGGTTCGAATCCCACTTCTGACATGCCTTTTGGAGATTTAATCTCCTTTATCAGGTTAACATCTGATGGAAGTTGCATCTGTTGGTCTTCACTTGGCACGTTATTCCGTTCTCCTCTTGTCAAGAGAGATGGGGTTTCTCATATATTTAGGTTCTATAACGTCTTGCTGACAAAGCGCAATCCTTACCAAATGAGCATAGGACCCATGTAAGAGGTCATCTGGAAGAGTCATGCTCTTGTATGCCCTGGCCAGACGGGCCCAGCAAATTTGGAAGAATGCCATTCATCTGGTAGACAACTGGACTCCAGCACACTTACAGCAATTTCCTCAGGGCTTTGATCAGGGGCTGCTTAAATTTGCATACTCCACCCTATGTTGTGACTTTGAGATCCCTTGTTGAAATTGCTTTAGCCAGCCAAGAGGTGGCTATTGTCTCAATTTCAAAGCAGCTTTGAGCCGTTCAAGTGGCTGGTGAATAGCACTTTCTCTTTGTTCGCCTCAAAGTTCTAAAGAGTTCTCCATAGGTCCTGCTCTGTACAGATTGTTCAAAGATCTGTTGGAAGTGCATATAATAGGATAAATAAATTGAGGGCATTCCTTTTCAGTACCTCACCTGCATGGCTGTCTGGCCTCTGGAAGATGCTGGGAAAGCAAGTCAGGATGGCCGAGTGGTCTAAGGCGCTGCGTTCAGGTCGCAGTCTCCTCTGGAGGCATGGGTTCAAATCCCACTTCTGACAGTCCTGTGTTTACTCTAATTATTTTCTTGAGAAATATGATCATTTCCCTCGCAGTGGCTTATAGGATTGTCTTCTTGGAAGAGTGCAGTGAGTTTTTTCTTCCTCTAGCCACTATTGCCCTCAGCTCTGTGCATTTTTTGGTTCCTAATATCTTTCTCACCCTTTAGATGAAAAAGCAGCATGGGTTCAGGATGGCCGAGTGGTCTAAGGTGCTGCGTTAAGGCCGCAGTCTCTCCTGGAGGCGTGGGTTCGAATCCCACTTCTGACAAAACTTGAATTCCATTTTCTCTCTCAGTTCCTTTAGAATCTCAGCTAAAAATTGGCAATGTAAATAATATCTGAATAAATACCAAACTTCAGTTTCAACTGCAAATGCATTTGCCCTATTCTATCTTTAACGTTAATGTAATATTCTTCTAGCACTCGTGGTGTTTTATATTTGTTTTGTGGGGTACTTTAAAAATCTTTTTTATGAAAGAAATGGGTTACATTAAGTCTTGTGATGTTTTAGGTTTCCAATAAGGAGGTTTTAAATTTTATGTCACGTCATTTTCAGATGCTTCATTCAAGAGATGTTTCCACTATAGAATGCAGAGCAAGGGCAAAAATACAAGTGATAGAGCGAGTGAGTGAGAAGGAGTGTTGTGGAAGGAGAGAATGAAACAAAGACAGAGTGAGTGAACGGCAGGGAGGCATAGAAGAGTAGTCTAGTATTGAAGGAGACCTGCTTTTCCCTGCTCTTGACCTCCCACCCATCCCCAAACAACCACAAACATACCTTCTGTGCAAAGTTGGTATGCAGAATTTCATGCCTCAGCAAGTGAGGGTGAGTCCCAGGCCAGGGGCTAAAGAGCAAAAGAGTGCCTGTGCTCAGACTTTCCCTGCTAGGGATAGTTTATCTGGAACAAGGCCTACTCTCTTGTATCCAGCAAGGATCTAGAAATCCTGCATGAATCTGCAAGGCACATTGGCAGCATAAATTTGCATAAACTGCCCCACCTATTGCCTTCCTACTTCCTGTGCTGTAGTTGTTTGTGTAGAGAGAGAGGTCGCAGGCAAGGAAATGTTGTGAGTCGGATACAGGACCCTAAATAGCTGGTGAGAGGTATGTGGTGTTCTAAAAGCATGAAAACTGTATACCTGTGAAATAAAGTGCTTTCGTATGTGTTCTTCTGTGTTTATTGTCCTGTGCATAAAGTTGCACCTTGTGTTTGAAGGTTTAAATTATTTCAGGCATGCATTGAGGTAGACGTTTCTGAGTAACTTTTATTCATTTCTTAAAAGCATATACTGTCAGGATGGCCGAGAGGTCTAAGGTGCTGTGTTTAGGCCACAGTCTCCTTTGGAGGCGTGGGTTCGAATCCCACTTCTGACATGCCTTTTGGAGATTTAATCTCCTTTATCAGGTTAACATCTGATGGAAGTTGCATCTGTTTGGTCTTCACTTGGCACGTTATTCCGTTCTCCTCTTGTCAAGAGAGATGGGGTTTCTCATATATTTAGGTTCTATAACGTCTTGCTGACAAAGCGCAATCCTTACCAAATGAGCATAGGACCCATGTAAGAGGTCATCTGGAAGAGTCATGCTCTTGTATGCCCTGGCCAGACGGGCCCAGCAAATTTGGAAGAATGCCATTCATCTGGTAGACAACTGGACTCCAGCACACTTACAGCAATTTCCTCAGGGCTTTGATCAGGGGCTGCTTAAATTTACATACTCCACCCTATGTTGTGACTTTGAGATCCCTTGTTGAAATTGCTTTAGCCAGCCAAGAGGTGGCTATTGTCTCAATTTCAAAGCAGCTTTGAGCCGTTCAAGTGGCTGGTGAATAGCACTTTCTCTTTGTTCGCCTCAAAGTTCTAAAGAGTTCTCCATAGGTCCTGCTCTGTACAGATTGTTCAAAGATCTGTTGGAAGTGCATATAATACGATAAATAAATTGAGGGCATTCCTTTTCAGTACCTCACCTGCATGGCTGTCTGGCCTCTGGAAGATGCTGGGAAAGCAAGTCAGGATGGCCGAGTGGTCTAAGGTGCTGCGTTCAGGTCGCAGTCTCCTCTGGAGGCGTGGGTTCAAATCCCACTTCTGACAGTCCTGTGTTTACTCTAATTTTTTTCTTGAGAAATATGATCATTTCCCTCGCAGTGGCTTATAGGATTGTCTTCTTGGAAGAGTGCAGTGAGTTTTTTTCTTGCTCTAGCCACTATTGGCCTAAGCTCTGTGCATTTTTTGGTTCCTAATATCTTTCTCACCCTTTAGATGAAAAAGCAGCATGGGGTCAGGATGGCCGAGTGGTCTAAGGCGCTGCGTTAAGGCCGCAGTCTCTCCTGGAGGCGTGGGTTCGAATCCCACTTCTGACAAAACTTGAATTCCATTTTCTCTCTCAGTTCCTTTAGAATCTCAGCTAAAAATTGGCAATGTAAATAATATCTGAATAAGTACCAAATTTCAGTTTCAACTGCAAATGCATTTGCCCTATTCTATCTTTAACGTTAATGTAATATTCTTCTAGCACTCGTGGTGTTTTATATTTGTTTTGTGGGGTACTTTAAAAATCTTTTTTATGAAAGAAATGGGTTACATTAAGTCTTGTGATGTTTTAGGTTTCCAATAAGGAGGTTTTAAATTTTATGTCACGTCATTTTCAGATGCTTCATTCAAGAGATGTTTCCACTATAGAATGCAGAGCAAGGGCAAAAATACAAGTGATAGAGCGAGTGAGTGAGAAGGAGTGTTGTGGAAGGAGAGAATGAAACAAAGACAGAGTGAGTGAATGGCAGGGAGGCATAGAAGAGGAGTCTAGTAGTGAAGGAGACCTGCTTTTCCCTGCTCTTGACCTCCCACCCATCCCCAAACAACCACAAACATACCTTCTGTGCAAAGTTGGTATGCAGAATTTCACGACTCAGCAAGTGAGGGTGAGTCCCAGGCCAGGTGCTAAAGAGCAAAAGAGTGCCTGTGCTCAGACTTTCCCTGCTAGGGATAGTTTATCTGGAACAAGGCCTACTCTCTTGTATCCAGCAAGGATCTAGAAATCCTGCATGAATCTGCAAGGCACATTGGCAGCATAAATTTGCATAAACTGCCCCACCTATTGCCTTCCTACTTCCTGTGCTGTAGTTGTTTGTGTAGAGAGAGAGGTCGCAGGCAAGGAAATTTTGTGAGTCGGATACAGGACCCTAAATAGCTGGTGAGAGGTATGTGGTGTTCTAAAAGCATGAAAACTGTATACCTGTGAAATAAAGTGCTTTCGTATGTGTTCTTCTGTGTTTATTGTCCTGTGCATAAAGTTGCACCTTGTGTTTGAAGGTTTAAATTATTTCAGGCTTGCATGGAGGTAGACGTTTCTGAGTAACTTTTATTCATTTCTTAAAAGCCTATACTGTCAGGATGGCCGAGAGGTCTAAGGCGCTGTGTTTAGGCCACAGTCTCCTTTGGAGGCGTGTGTTCGAATCCCACTTCTGACATGCCTTTTGGAGATTTAATCTCCTTTATCAGGTTAACATCTGATGGAAGTTGCATCTGTTGGTCTTCACTTGGCACGGTATTCCGTTCTCCTCTTGTCAAGAGAGATGGGGTTTCTCATATATTTAGGTTCTATAACGTCTTGCTGACAAAGCGCAATCCTTACCAAATGAGCATAGGACCCATGTAAGAGGTCATCTGGAAGAGTCATGCTCTTGTATGCCCTGGCCAGACGGGCCCTGCAAATTTGGAAGAATGCCATGCATCTGGTAGACAACTGGACTCCAGCACACTTACAGCAATTTCATCAGGGCTTTGATCAGGGGCTGCTTAAATTTGCATACTCCACCCTATGTTGTGACTTTGAGATCCCTTGTTGAAATTGCTTTAGCCAGCCAAGAGGTGGCTATTGTCTCAATTTCAAAGCAGCTTTGAGCCGTTCAAGTGGCTGGTGAATAGCACTTTCTCTTTGTTCGCCTCAAAGTTCTAAAGAGTTCTCCATAGGTCCTGCTCTGTACAGATTGTTCAAAGATCTGTTGGAAGTGCATATAATAGGATAAATAAATTGAGGGCATTCCTTTTCAGTACCTCACCTGCATGGCTGTCTGGCCTCTGGAAGAAACTGGGAAAGCAAGTCAGGATGGCCGAGTGGTCTAAGGCGCTGCGTTCAGGTCGCAGTCTCCTCTGGAGGCGTGGATTCAAATCCCACTTCTGACAGTCCTGTGTTTACTCTAATTATTTTCTTGAGAAATATGATCATTTCCCTCGCAGTGGCTTATAGGATTGTCTTCTTGGAAGAGTGCAGTGAGTTTTTTTCTTGCTCTAGCCACTATTGGCCTAAGCTCTGTGCATTTTTTGGTTCCTAATATCTTTCTCACCCTTTAGATGAAAAAGCAGCATGGGGTCAGGATGGCCGAGTGGTCTAAGGCGCTGCGTTAAGGCCGCAGTCTCTCCTGGAGGCGTGGGTTCGAATCCCACTTCTGACAAAACTTGAATTCCGTTTTCTCTCTCAGTTCCTTTAGAATCTCAGCTAAAAATTGGCAATGTAAATAATATCTGAATAAGTACCAAACTTCAGTTTCAACTGCAAATGCATTTGCCCTATTCTATCTTTAACGTTAATGTAATATTCTTCTAGCACTCGTGGTGTTTTATATTTCTTTTGTGGGGTACTTTAAAAATCTTTTTTATGAAAGAAATGGGTTACATTAAGTCTTGTGATGTTTTAGGTTTCCAATAAGGAGGTTTTAAATTTTATGTCACGTCATTTTCAGATGCTTCATTCAAGAGATGTTTCCACTATAGAATGCAGAGCAAGGGCAAAAATACAAGTGATAGAGCGAGTGAGTGAGAAGGAGTGTTGTGGAAGGAGAGAATGAAACAAAGACAGAGTGAGTGAACGGCAGGGAGGCATAGAAGAGTAGTCTAGTAGTGAAGGAGATCTGCTTTTCCCTGCTCTTGACCTCCCACCCATCCCCAAACAACCACAAACATACCTTCTGTGCAAAGTTGGTATGCAGAATTTCACGCCTCAGCAAGTGAGGGTGAGTCCCAGGCCAGGGGCTAAAGAGCAAAAGAGTGCCTGTGCTCAGACTTTCCCTGCTAGGGATAGTTTATCTGGAACAAGGCCTACTCTCTTGTATCCAGCAAGGATCTAGAAATCCTGCATGAATCTGCAAGGCACATTGGCAGCATAAATTTGCATAAACTGCCCCACCTATTGCCTTCCTACTTCCTGTGCTGTAGTTGTTTGTGTAGAGAGAGAGGTCGCAGGCAAGGAAATGTTGTGAGTCGGATACAGGACCCTAAATAGCTGGTGAGAGGTATGTGGTGTTCTAAAAGCATGAAAACTGTATACCTGTGAAATAAAGTGCTTTCGTATGTGTTCTTCTGTGTTTATTGTCCTGTGCATAAAGTTGCACCTTGTGTTTGAAGGTTTAAATTTTTTCAGGCTTGCATGGAGGTAGACGTTTCTGAGTAACTTTTATTCATTTCTTAAAAGCCTATACTGTCAGGATGGCCGAGAGGTCTAAGGTGCTGTGTTTAGGCCACAGTCTCCTTTGGAGGCGTGGGTTCGAATCCCACTTCTGTCATGCCTTTTGGAGATTTAATCTCCTTTATCAGGTTAACATCTGATGGAAGTTGCATCTGTTGGTCTTCACTTGGCACGTTATTCCGTTCTCCTCTTGTCAAGAGAGATGGGGTTTCTCATATATTTAGGTTCTATAACGTCTTGCTGACAAAGCGCAATCCTTACCAAATGAGCATAGGACCCATGTAAGAGGTCATCTGGAAGAGTCATGCTCTTGTATGCCCTGGCCAGACGGGCCCTGCAAATTTGGAAGAATGCCATTCATCTGGTAGACAACTGGACTCCAGCACACTTACAGCAATTTCCTCAGGGCTTTGATCAGGGGCTGCTTAAATTTGCATACTCCACCCTATGTTGTGACTTTGAGATCCCTTGTTGAAATTGCTTTAGCCAGCCAAGAGGTGGCTATTGTCTCAATTTCAAAGCAGATTTCAGTCGTTCAAGTGGCTGGTGAATAGCACTTTCTCTTTGTTCGCCTCAAAGTTCTAAAGAGTTCTCCATAGGTCCTGCTCTGTACAGATTGTTGAAAGATCTGTTGGAAGTGCATATAATAGGATAAATAAATTGAGGGCATTCCTTTTCAGTACCTCACCTGCATGGCTGTCTGGCCTCTGGAAGATGCTGGGAAAGCAAGTCAGGATGGCCGAGTGGTCTAAGGCGCTGCGTTCAGGTCGCAGTCTCCTCTGGAGGCGTGGGTTCAAATCCCACTTCTGACAGTCCTGTGTTTACTCTAATTTTTTTCTTGAGAAATATGATCATTTCCCTCGCAGTGGCTTATAGGATTGTCTTCTTGGAAGAGTGCAGTGAGTTTTTTTCTTGCTCTAGCCACTATTGGCCTAAGCTCTGTGCATTTTTTGGTTCCTAATATCTTTCTCACCCTTTAGATGAAAAAGCAGCATGGGGTCAGGATGGCCGAGTGGTCTAAGGCGCTGCGTTAAGGCCGCAGTCTCTCCTGGAGGCGTGGGTTCGAATCCCACTTCTGACAAAACTTGAATTCCATTTTCTCTCTCAGTTCCTTTAGAATCTCAGCTAAAAATTGGCAATGTAAATAATATCTGAATAAGTACCAAACTTCAGTTTCAACTGCAAATGCATTTGCCCTATTCTATCTTTAACGTTAATGTAATATTCTTCTAGCACTCGTGGTGTTTTATATTTGTTTTGTGGGGTACTTTAAAAATCTTTTTTATGAAAGAAATGGGTTACATTAAGTCTTGTGATGTTTTAGGTTTCCAATAAGGAGGATTTAAATTTTATGTCACGTCATTTTCAGATGCTTCATTCAAGAGATGTTTCCACTATAGAAAGCAGAGCAAGGGCAAAAATACAAGTGATAGAGCGAGTGAGTGAGAAGGAGTGTTGTGGAAGGAGAGAATGAAACAAAGACAGAGTGAGTGAACAGCAGGGAGGCATAGAAGAATAGTCTAGTAGTGAAGGAGACCTGCTTTTCCCTGCTCTTGACCTCCCACCCATCCCCAAACAACCACAAACATACCTTCTGTGCAAAGTTGGTATGCAGAATTTCACGCCTCAGCAAGTGAGGGTGAGTCCCAGGCCAGGGGCTAAAGAGCAAAAGAGTGCCTGTGCTCAGACTTTCCCTGCTAGGGATAGTTTATCTGGAACAAGGCCTACTCTCTTGTATCCAGCAAGGATCTAGAAATCCTGCATGAATCTGCAAGGCACATTGGCAGCATAAATTTGCATAAACTGCCCCACCTATTGCCTTCCTACTTCCTGTGCTGTAGTTGTTTGTGTAGAGAGAGAGGTCGCAGGCAAGGAAATGTTGTGAGTCGGATACAGGACCCTAAATAGCTGGTGAGAGGTATGTGGTGTTCTAAAAGCATGAAAACTGTATACCTGTGAAATAAAGTGCTTTCGTATGTGTTCTTCTGTGTTTATTGTCCTGCGCATAAAGTTGCACCTTGTGTTTGAAGGTTTAAATTATTTCAGGCTTGCATGGAGGTAGACGTTTCTGAGTAACTTTTATTCATTTCTTAAAAGCCTATACTGTCAGGATGGCCGAGAGGTCTAAGGTGCTGTGTTTAGGCCACAGTCTCCTTTGGAGGCGTGGGTTCGAATCCCACTTCTGACATGCCTTTTGGAGATTTAATCTCCTTTATCAGGTTAACATCTGATGGAAGTTGCATCTGTTGGTCTTCACTTGGCACGTTATTCCGTTCTCCTCTTGTCAAGAGAGATGGGGTTTCTCATATATTTAGGTTCTATAACGTCTTGCTGACAAAGCGCAATCCTTACCAAATGAGCATAGGACCCATGTAAGAGGTCATCTGGAAGAGTCATGCTCTTGTATGCCCTGGCCAGACGGGCCCTGCAAATTTGGAAGAATGCCATTCATCTGGTAGACAACTGGACTCCAGCACACTTACAGCAATTTCCTCAGGGCTTTGATCAGGGGCTGCTTAAATTTGCATACTCCACCCTATGTTGTGACTTTGAGATCCCTTGTTGAAATTATTTTAGCCAGCCAAGAGGTGGCTATTGTCTCAATTTCAAAGCAGCTTTGAGCCGTTCAAGTGGCTGGTGAATAGCACTTTCTCTTTGTTCGCCTCAAAGTTCTAAAGAGTTCTCCATAGGTCCTGCTCTGTACAGATTGTTCAAAGATCTGTTGGAAGTGCATATGCTAGGATAAATAAATTGAGGGCATTCCTTTTCAGTACCTCACCTGCATGGCTGTCTGGCCTCTGGAAGATGCTGGGAAAGCAAGTCAGGATGGCCGAGTGGTCTAAGGCGCTGCGTTCAGGTCGCAGTCTCCTCTGGAGGCGTGGGTTCAAATCCCACTTCTGACAGTCCTGTGTTTACTCTAATTTTTTTCTTGAGAAATATGATCATTTCCCTCGCAGTGGCTTATAGGATTGTCTTCTTGGAAGAGTGCAGTGAGTTTTTTTCTTGCTCTAGCCACTATTGGCCTAAGCTCTGTGCATTTTTTGGTTCCTAATATCTTTCTCACCCTTTAGATGAAAAAGTAGCATAAGGGTCAGGATGGCTGAGTGGTCTAAGGCGCTGCGTTAAGGCCGCTGTCTCTCCTGGAGGCGTGGGTTCGAATCCCACTTCTGACAAAACTTGAATTCCATTTTCTCTCTCAGTTCCTTTAGAATCTCAGCTAAAAATTGGCAATGTAAATAATATCTGAATAAGTACCAAACTTCAGTTTCAACTGCAAATGCATTTGCCCTATTCTATCTTTAACGTTAATGTAATATTCTTCTAGCACTCGTGGTGTTTTATATTTCTTTTGTGGGGTACTTTAAAAATCTTTTTTATGAAAGAAATGGGTTACATTAAGTCTTGTGATGTTTTAGGTTTCCAATAAGGAGGTTTTAAATTTTATGTCACGTCATTTTCAGATGCTTCATTCAAGAGATGTTTCCACTATAGAATGCAGAGCAAGGGCAAAAATACAAGTGATAGAGCGAGTGAGTGAGAAGGAGTGTTGTGGAAGGAGAGAATGAAACAAAGACAGAGTGAATGGCAGGGAGGCATAGAAGAGGAGTCTAGTAGTGAAGGAGACCTGCTTTTCCCTGCTCTTGACCTCCCACCCATCCCCAAACAACCACAAACATACCTTCTGTGCAAAGTTGGTATGCAGAATTTCACGCCTCAGCAAGTGAGGGTGAGTCCCAGGCCAGGGGCTAAAGAGCAAAAGAGTGCCTGTGCTCAGACTTTCCCTGCTAGGGATAGTTTATCTGGAACAAGGCCTACTCTCTTGTATCCAGCAAGGATCTAGAAATCCTGCATGAATCTGCAAGGCACATTGGCAGCATAAATTTGCATAAACTGCCCCACCTATTGCCTTCCTACTTCCTGTGCTGTAGTTGTTTGTGTAGAGAGAGAGGTCGCAGGCAAGGAAATGTTGTGAGTCGGATACAGGACCCTAAATAGCTGGTGAGAGGTATGTGGTGTTCTAAAAGCATGAAAACTGTATACCTGTGAAATAAAGTGCTTTCGTATGTGTTCTTCTGTGTTTATTGTCCTGTGCATAAAGTTGCACCTTGTGTTTGAAGGTTTAAATTATTTCAGGCTTGCATGGAGGTAGACGTTTCTGAGTAACTTTTATTCATTTCTTAAAAGCCTATACTGTCAGGATGGCCGAGAGGTCTAAGGTGCTGTGTTTAGGCCACAGTCTCCTTTGGAGGCGTGGGTTCGAATCCCACTTCTGACATGCCTTTTGGAGATTTAATCTCCTTTATCAGGTTAACATCTGATGGAAGTTGCATCTGTTGGTCTTCACTTGGCACGGTATTCCGTTCTCCTCTTGTCAAGAGAGATGGGGTTTCTCATATATTTAGGTTCTATAACGTCTTGCTGACAAAGCGCAATCCTTACCAAATGAGCATAGGACCCATGTAAGAGGTCATCTGGAAGAGTCATGCTCTTGTATGCCCTGGCCAGACGGGCCCTGCAAATTTGGAAGAATGCCATGCATCTGGTAGACAACTGGACTCCAGCACACTTACAGCAATTTCCTCAGGGCTTTGATCAGGGGCTGCTTAAATTTACATACTCCACCCTATGTTGTGACTTTGAGATCCCTTGTTGAAATTGCTTTAGCCAGCCAAGAGGTGGCTATTGTCTCAATTTCAAAGCAGCTTTGAGCCGTTCAAGTGGCTGGTGAATAGCACTTTCTCTTTGTTCGCCTCAAAGTTCTAAAGAGTTCTCCATAGGTCCTGCTCTGTACAGATTGTTCAAAGATCTGTTGGAAGTGCATATAATAGGATAAATAAATTGAGGGCATTCCTTTTCAGTACCTCACCTGCATGGCTGTCTGGCCTCTGGAAGATGCTGGGAAAGCAAGTCAGGATAGCCGAGTGGTCTAAGGCGCTGCGTTCAGGTCACAGTCTCCTCTGGAGGCGTGGTTTCAAATCCCACTTCTGACAGTCCTGTGTTTACTCTAATTATTTTCTTGAGAAATATGATCATTTCCCTCGCAGTGGCTTATAGGATTGTCTTCTTGGAAGAGTGCAGTGAGTTTTTTTCTTGCTCTAGCCACTATTGGCCTAAGCTCTGTGCATTTTTTGGTTCCTAATATCTTTCTCACCCTTTAGATGAAAAAGCAGCATGGGGTCAGGATGGCCGAGTGGTCTAAGTCGCTGCGTTAAGGCCGCAGTCTCTCCTGGAGGCGTGGGTTCGAATCCTACTTCTGACAAAACTTGAATTCCATTTTCTCTCTCAGTTCCTTTAGAATCTCAGCTAAAAATTGGCAATGTAAATAATATCTGAATAAGTACCAAACTTCAGTTTCAACTGCAAATGCATTTGCCCTATTCTATCTTTAACGTTAATGTAATATTCTTCTAGCACTCGTGGTGTTTTATATTACTTTTGTGGGGTACTTTAAAAATCTTTTTTATGAAAGAAATGGGTTACATTAAGTCTTGTGATGTTTTAGGTTTCCAATAAGGAGGTTTTAAATTTTATGTCACGTCATTTTCAGATGCTTCATTCAAGAGATGTTTCCACTATAGAATGCAGAGCAAGGGCAAAAATACAAGTGATAGAGCGAGTGAGTGAGAAGGAGTGTTGTGGAAGGAGAGAATGAAACAAAAACAAAGTGAGTGAACGGCAGGGAGGCATAGAAGAGTAGTCTAGTAGTGAAGGAGATCTGCTTTTCCCTGCTCTTGACCTCCCACCCATCCCCAAACAACCACAAACATACCTTCTGTGCAAAGTTGGTATGCAGAATTTCACGCCTCTGTGGAAATATGGATTTTTATGATCAGTTATGTCCCCTATCTTGGACCCCAACGGTTTCATGTATAAATCACAAGTACATGTATGTTCCCTCCAGTTCCAGTTATGAAGACCCAAACACTTGTGCGTCCACCGTCAACATGTCCTCTTTCAGATCCGCCATGAATGGGCCGGATACTCTATTTCTAAGTATGAAAGGCCACCGGCTTTATATGGTTCATTTATCCCATTTTTCAGTCCAGGCGAGTAGGCCCTGATTCTGCCATTAAGCCTTTTCCTGCCTTCTGTCTCTGAAAGCTCCAGCCTGAGCTTGCATCTGTATCCATGAACTTTGTCCTATTCCCTGCGCGGCTAACGGTGCCTGACTCCAGCCTGTTGCCTGCCAAAAACTGTATTTCACCTTCGAGATTATCTGCTCCGCTCCCTATCCAATGCATTCCTGTCTAGTAGTTTAAGTAAACATTCTTCCAGCTACCGAGCAAAGGGCCCGGCTTCTCTGTCTTTATGCAAGTAATTCATAGCCCTGTTACTATGGAAGATTTCTGCCCTCGCATCTAGTGTAGACACTTAGACGCTTGTACACGCACTCACAGTCAGTATAGAATAGATTTTGTTCGAAAGACCTTTCTTTTTGGATAACATAGTTCTTTAAACATAGGATGTTAGATATGATTTGGGATTAGGTTGACTTGACCCCCCAGACTTCTGTCTCCACATGTAGAGCTAAATGTCAAGTCCCCTTCACCCCCTAGTTGCACGTCAATCACACGTCATGCTGCTGCGCGCGCATCTCTGCCGAGTATTTCTGCTGACATTGCGAAATTCTTTCGTGGAACCACCCTATTGTGACATCATACCTGATGACGTTCTTTAAGTTACGCCCAGTTACACCCATTTTAGTTACGCATGTATGTTTTATCTTTGTTATCAACTGTTACGCCTCCTGCATCTGTTTCACTGTAATGCCTATTGTATAAAAATGATTACTTGTCAATAAAGTTGGTCCTTCACTTCCTGAACCTTCGTGGTGATGGAATATGGAGTCCATCAATTCGAATTGATTTTGGAATAAAGCCCGTTCCGAACCTCTAATACCACGGATTCTGCCTCTTATTTTACTGAGCTATTATTATAGATTTTCCGCATCAAATTAAGTACCGGTAATTAAATTATTTACCACATATATGGCGCCCGAATAGGGACACTTTCTCATCTCACGCGCCGGAGGTGCGTTGCAGGCCCGGTCTCCTGCCACAGCTGGACGGACAACAACGCGTACCCACAGGATTTCCTGTATCTCCCTCCTGCCGAGCGGGGGTAACTGAGGCTGCGATCAACACCCAGACGAGGCGGTGAGAAGTGCGAAGTATCCCGACCAGAGCCTAGCTGAGAGAGCAAGATCCGAGGTATACAGAGGCCCACCAGTTTCCGAGGTTCCGAAGTTTCGAGTCGAGTCCAGTCCGGTTCAAGTCCAGTTCAGTTCAGTTCCGAGGCCTTCCGTTCCGAGCTACCCGGTGAGTACCATTGTCGGGGAGGCGTTCTGACGTGCACATAGTTTGTGCCGGTCAAGACGGGTTTGGGTACACAAATCCGGTCTGCACTGTTTCAGCAGTGTATCTGTACTGTTTAGCAGTATATCAAGTATGTCTAGTATATAATTCAGAATTACCTAGTTAGTGTCGAGTATTATGCTTAGTGATTAATTCCCTAAATGGCCATCATTGTTGTTCATTAAATGTTAAAATGTTAAATGTTTTAAATACGTTCTGCATATTGTGGTGTGAATGACTGTTCATTATTGTGTTTTGTTGTATTAAACGTGTTCAAAATTAGGTATCAGATCAGTTCTCAATATGCCGCTCTTTTCGAAATTAAGACAGATCAAAACTAGAAAAGGGGTACTCGAAGAAGCTGTTCCCATTCCTCCTAGGGACACTCCAGGGTACTTCATGTATCATAAACATGGCCTAGACGCCATATTATTTCTTGATTTATGGGTAGACTACACCAAGGAATTACCAGAAAGTCAGAGGTGGCCCGCAGCTGGGACCTGGGATGCAGATTGCATCATGAAAGTAGAGGAAGAATTATGGAAAAAGAAAGCTAGACAGTCACAGAAAGATGCCATTGAATTATGGCGTAAAGAATCATATAGACGTACAGAAAAAGCGCTCAGACAGGAAGAGAAAAGTAAGGAGAATTCAAATAAAGTTCGAGAAAATCTATTAATTGAAGAAGGTACTCGAGTAAAATCAGAACAAATAGACAGACAAAGAAATGCCCTTATGAATGGTATGTATCCTCTTCTGGCCGAAGGGTTACCTAAGGCTACTCCGGAGATACCAAAAGACTTGCCACCCCCATTGTTTCCGATGAAAGTACATCTCAAAGGGCATCCCAGATCCGCAGAAGATGTTTTTCTTTCCTCTTATTTAGACGACGCAGCTCCCGAGTACGCTAATACTGCGCCACATAGACCGCCTGCCGAGGGGGTTCAACGCCAAGACCCTCCTCCGTCTGTACCTCCGCAACAGCAAATTCCGACACAAGTTCCGGCAAGCACATCTGTTTCTACATCTGTATCCACACCTATGGTTGCTATATCACGTTCAACAAATCCTTTCGCACCCAGCACCCCAGGTGGTGCTACCGGAGGTACATCAAACATTTTTTCCACGCCACCCAGAGTAAATAAACTTTCCTTTCAAGAATTAGCCCACCAACGTACGCCCAAACTAGTAACTCCCGACACGCTCAAGGAACTTCTAATAGATTGTAGATATGACCCTGTGCCCGGAAAAGGGGACGAAATGCTGCTGGCATCATTACGTATCCGACGAGCTGCAATATATTTAGGGAGGCTACCAGGAATGACTACACATTTAGAAAATATATATCACTTTGTCCAGTCAGGGCGAGATTCTGAGAGTATTAACAGAGCCATGGAGTACCAAAAAGTGGAAATACAGGGGGAACTGTTACGTTTCCTCATAAACTGTGTGATCAGAAATCAAGACCGACCAGGGGTAAATCCGGAAGAAATGCAAATTCTTACCACATGGAGTCGGAATATATCAGAGGGGAGACATGATAAACGATCATGTATAGTAGCTATGAGCCGAAAGATCCGCAAGGAAGTAGAACGAATACACGAAGAAAGATTAGCAGTAGACGAGCCTGAACAAACCGAGGAGGAGGAAGAATTAGAACTGCCCACAGGACAGGTAGAAACCATGGCCTATGTAGGTAGAGGAAGATCTTGCAATAATACTAGATGCTTTACTGATCCGATACGTCCGATACGTCCAGATAATAGCAGAAAATTCCAAACTCCTATAATAAATATAAGGTCCCCCGAACATTCGTTCCAAGCCGCTGACAAATTACTTCGAGAACGAAGGGGTTATCATATACTCGATTCTATGGACGAACAAGAATTAGCCAGGTCAGCCGTTCACTGGGTTGATAGTCCCGGAAAATATGGTGATGATACACTAGCGCATACGTTTTTGAACCTCACCCCAGATGAACAGCGTTTAGCTGGTATCTATATGATTCAACAACTCCTTATATTATATAAAAGCCAACACTCCGATCCCGGTCCCTTACCTGATATATTGACTGAATTACTCACGAATAAATGGAGAGGTTCAGGTACTGAGTTAATTAGAGAAATACTAGAATCCAGAAAGCAGTACATTCTTTTTGTATGTCCCGAACATGTCTCACTACCCATCAAGGAAAGAACGACGTATTACATGGATAGACAGAATCCCTTACGCGAAGTCCACCCGATAAAAGGCGAGGACAATCAGTTTAAACGTGTATTTGTATACACACCTATATCTAAAATAGAACTATTAGAAATGAAGAAAGTGGTACCCAGTCATGACAAAGACCCAGCGGGTTTCCACCGTGAAATTAAAGATATGTTACTCATGGGAGAATATACCTACCCCGACATTATGACAATATTGAAGGTATTAATGCCTGCGGGCATTTACGAAAAACTAAAGGAAAAGGATTGGGAGGTGGGAGACCAGAAGATAGATTGGACAGCATTAGAAAACGAAGAAAAAGCTCAAGGTCCAGGTTCAGGGCTTGGGGAAAAGACCAAAACACTACCAGGTTTACTAGTACAGGTACTGCCACGTTTATTAACTACGAAAAAGGAAGACTGGGGTGCAATCTCAGCCTGTAAACAAAAACCAGATGAAGACACTAGTGATTTCTATTCCCGATTTGAAAAATGTTTTGGTATAAATAGTGGAATAAAAGCAAGTAGCGAATCGTATCCACATCTGTTTGTGACAAAATTAGTTGAAAATTCCTTGCCCCAAGTTAAGAATAGAGTATTGAAATTCGAGAGTACCTGGCAAGGTAACACTCCGTCACAAATGTTACAAATGCTACAGTACCATCACAATAGAATTAGAGAGGAACAAGAACATGAACAAAGACGCATGAAAGACACGAAAATGAAAATGCTAGTTTCCCAGACAGTTCCAGCTGACGGTCATAAAAAGGGTATGACACAGTCCAGTGTTTCAGCAGGTCCTGTGAAAGGGACGTGCAACTATTGTAAACAGCCAGGACATTATGTACACGATTGTCCAGTTTTAAAACATAATATCGCCATAGGTAACACAAAAGAAAGACCACGACCACTTAGACAGGATCAGAACCAACAAGGAGCCCCGCAGCATGCACAGTCCATGCCAGCTCCGCAACAGTCTATGCCAGCTCCACCACCGCAGCCTATTGCTGCCACACAAACAACGACACAACAGATGTACCAGACCGCACAGTATGACTATCCTGATTATCAACGATACTCATGAAACAGCCTAGAGAGGGAAGTTGGCTTACCCCTTATCGAGGTCCCTGTAGATCAAGAAGGACCTTATGTACACAGTGAACTATTAGGCCAAGATAGAAAATTTTTACTTGATACAGGGGCAAGCCGAACAACCATAAAACGTAGTGAAGTTCCAGGGGCACCCCTCTCAGGCTCACAGAATATTTCCCTTGGCTTTTCAGGAAAACCTATCATTAACGAACTATCACAGCCTCTTCCACTTACGATTGGCCCCTTGACACGAACTACAGATTTATTGCTTACTAAATCATGTCCAGAAAATCTGTTAGGTATAAAAACGTTGAAAGCTCTAGGAGCTATAATATGTTGTTCTCCGGAAGGAGTAAGATTGTTTTTACGTGATTTCAAAGGGCACTATGTGTCCTGAGACATGGATGACCGACTGCAGACTTTACCCACACATTTATGGGCACAAGGCCCTACAGATGTTGGTTGCATGAACATTACACCATATCGAGTCACACTAAAGGCAGGAGTGGTACTACCACGAATGCGACAATACAAGTTACCCTCAGATGCTGTAGTGGCTATACTGCAAATCATTGACGAGCTTATTACCCAAGGAGTGGTTGTGGAAACCGACTCCAATGTATGTAATTCACCGATAATTCCGATTCTTAAACGAACTGATCCAACAGCCCCGCCAGTATATCGATTGGTTATTGATCTGCGCGAATTAAATAAATGCATTGTACCACAATACCCCGTAGTCCCAGACATTTCTTCATTACTGACAGCCATTGATTCCGAAGCAACATTCTTTACTGTAATTGATCTCAAGAATGCCTTTTTCAGCGTCCCAATAGATCCGGAAAGCCAATACTTGTTCGGATTTAGTTTAAATGGACGAAGCTTTAAATTCACACGCGCACCTCAAGGATTCACAGAAAGCCCCAGCATCTATAGCCAAGCACTGAAACGAGAACTTGACAGTATCCACATGCCAGTCAACACTGCCCTGCTTCAATATGTCGATGATCTGCTGATCACCGCTAGAAGCGAACCTGAATGTGAAAAAGCCTCACTGACGGTTTTACAATTTTTGGCCGAAAAGGGGCACAAGGTGTCCCCTTCTAAGCTACAATTCTGTGTCCAGCGAGTTGTTTACCTTGGGCACTCGCTGTCCAAGGAGGGAAGGCAGCTTACACCAGATCGCATCCAGTTAATTGCTAACATGCCAATACCCAAGACACAAAAGGAGGTGCGGGCTTTCATAGGCCTCACTTCATATTGTAGGCAGTGGATGCCTCAGTATGCATTTCTAGCAAAACCACTCATTCAGTTGACAACGCAGGAGGCAGCCACATCGACTGTTCTCCCTTGGACTCAGGAACATACACAAGCTTTTGAAAGCCTAAAGAAAGCTTTATGTCAAGCACCTGTTTTAGCAACACCATGTTACAATAAACAGTTTACACTCTTTGTTACAGAACGCGAAGGTACTGCCTTGTCAGTACTCACACAGGAACAAGCAGGATCACACAAACCATGTGCTTATTTTTCTAGTACATTAGATCCCGTAGCTCAGGCTCTGCCTGCGTGCCTGAAATCAGTGGCAGCAACAGCTTTAGCAATCAGACAAAGCGATGCCATAGTACTAGGACACCAATTGACAGTACAAGTACCACATGCAGTAGAGGTTCTCTTGAACCGCACACAAACACAACACTTGACTATAGCAAGACTCACCGGTTACGAGTTAACATTGTTTCAACCACACATAGAAATCAGACGTTGTAGTACATTGAATCCTGCCACACTGTTACCAGTAAACGGAACAGACCCACTAGCACATGATTGTATTGAAGTTATCACTATCACGACGAAACCCAGACAAGACTTAACAGACGTCCCATTGTCAGATCCAGACCTGACATTGTATGTAGATGGGTCATGTATGAGAACAAGTACAGGAGAGCTAGTGGCTGCGTATGCAGTCACAACAGACACTGAAATCATTGAAACAAATTGCATAAATACCTTGTCAGCTCAAGCAGCAGAGCTTATCGCTCTGACACAAGCCTGTATTCAAGCCACAAGTAAAAAAGTCAACATATACACTGATTCACGTTATGCATTCGGAGTTGTACATGACTTCGGCGTGCTGTGGCGAGAGAGGTTATTTAACTTCTCACGGTGCCCACATTCAGCACGGACCCCTCATTCATGCCTTATTAGATGCAATACATCTACCCACTGCAATATCAATTATGAAATGTAAAGCTCATACGAAAGTTACTGATATCATTTCCCAAGGCAATGATCTATCTGACAGAACAGCTAAACAGACTGCTCAAACTCAAACATCTGACATGACAAAGACAATAGTTCCGACACCAACATATTGCATGACGGTTAAGGATCCCGCTCTTGACGTAATTGACATACAGACACATGCTACACCAGATGAAATAAAGAAATGGACTGAATTAGGAGGGATCCAAACGGATCAAGGATGGATGACGAAGGAAAAATCTGTGTGGTTCCTTCCTGATTCAATGGTCCAAGTTATCATTAATACTGTACATAGTCCAGCGCACCTAGGAGAAAAAGCTATGCTAGACAGCATTCAACACATTTGGTTCAACAAACATTTACGAGCCGCAGCAAAACAAAAAGTTCGTACCTGTATGATCTGTTGTCAGTTTAACCCAGGTAAAAGCATTCCCGTAGAACAGGGTGGATTTCAGCCTCCTGATCACCCTTTTGAAGTCCTCCAGATGGATTATATCCAGATGGAACGATGTCGAGGATTCAAATATGTTCTTGTAGTTGTCTGTGCTCTTTCCCGTTGGACAGAGGCATACCCGGTTTCAGATTACACTGCCCCGACTACTGCCAAACAGTTAGTTCGAGAATTCTTCCCACGGTACGGTTTACCACGTGTTGTCTACTCAGATAACGGCCAGCCATTCTCATCCGAACTAATGAAACACGTTTCACTTTTGTTAGGCTATCAGTGGAAATTTCACTGTGTCCGACACCCCGAGGCAGCAGGTCTCGTGGAACGACATAATCAAACTCTGAAAATTAGATTGGCCAAAATATGTAGAGAGAAAGGTGTCGACTGGGTAGTAGCCTTACCAGTTGCACTCTTTTACATGAGAATGGTAGCGCACTCTCGAACAGGGCTATCCCCTTATGAGGTGGTCTTTGGCAGACCACCAAATATGTGGGGGACGCCTATACCACGCAAAATAACTGATGTTGACTGTAATATGCTGACAGATTACCTGGCTTCCTTGATGTCTGCACTACAATCTTGTCGTTCACAGGTAGCTGCAGCCTTTCCCGACAACACCGAGGTGAAACCCCATGACGTAGTTCCCGGGGACCTGGTGTTAGTGAGGAACTTTGACCGGAAGTCTCAGCTGGATCCTAGGTGGAAATCGCCTCAACTAGTACTGCTCACCACGAGGACAGCCGTGAAGATCGAAGGTCGCAAAGGCTGGATACATTCAAGTCATATCAAGAAATTTCATGGATTACAATCAGATGTAAACGATACACCTCGCGTGTCTTCACCGATTGACTCAAAGCTTCCTTTGGTTGAACTGAGTAATCAGGAACAATATAAACTAAAACTAAGCTCTAACAAGTCAGACAATTTGATTGTTTAAGTCCTCTCCAAGGTGAATCGGTCGAATTTGTCTCTGACATGTATTCCCTAGACCTGAATAGAGAAAGACACCGAAAGAAGCAAATGAAACAACATGCGTACTGTAAATCACTGCGTAGTCATTGCACAGTGACGTTATTAATTTTGTTTTTCTTAAGTCTTTTAATAATCGCTGCAAGTATATTGTTGCACATATATTATCCTATTTCTAAACATGTTTACAATGTTACTGCTGAACATTCTTTTAGTGAATTACCGCCGCATGAGTTGTCCTATAGATTTGCGCTGCGCAATAACACTTTCATTAGTATGTTACATCATTCCCATCAGGCTAGCAATGCTACAAATTGTTGGATATGTGGCCGACTCCCTCCCTATCAGAATTATAAGGGAATTCTGCCTCTCTTTCCATACCCGTTCACACACAATGGCTCCTGTGGAGCATGGTTTAGTTTAATTAATTCCCTAGATTCGAATTCTGCAGTTTATCAAGACAACTGGGTATGGGGAAACCTGAACTTAGTTTTACTCAAAGTCTGCTACCCTGACAAGAAGGGACTTCCCAAAAGAACAGGAACTGATCTAGAAAATGAAGTATATGGATTAGGGAATTTCACGCTTAATCTCATGATCCTGAATGTTGAATCTGAAGCTGCACCAATTTTGCCCGCTATGTCAGTATTTCCAGTTAAAGGTGAATTATGTGTAAGAAAGAATGGTTCCATACATATGGGCCATAGTAGATGCACCACTGTAATAGAATTCAGTGATCAAGGCAAGTCTACATTTAGAGCTTCTCGCCATTCCTACTTCGTATGTGGTCAGACTGCATATATACGTTTGCCTCTAGATTGGGATGGTACCTGCTACATCGGATTCCTTTTGCCACCTGTTTTCCTAGCTCCTCCTGATTATCATAGAAATACTCATTTAGTACACAATAGAGAACGGAGAGATCTCCCAATAGTCGATTACACTGAGACAGCATGGGAAAAATACACAGATTTCAATAAAGGTCTTTTTCCCTATATAGGTACAGTTATCAATAGTAAGCTGATACGTAGATTAACCAGAACCCTTGAAGCAGTAGTGAACGAAACTATTTCCGCCTTAGGCAATTTAACAGAAGAGCAGTCTGCTATGCGGATTGTTGTGCTTCAAAATCGTCTTGTCCTTGACGTCATCCTGGCCGATAGGGGCGGAGCTTGTAGGGTCATCGGATCTAGCTGTTGCATTTTCATACCAGAAAATTCGCCATCTGTATATAAAGCCATAACTCGCCTTCATAAGATTGTAAGCCAGATACACCAGAATCCAGGCACCTGGACTTGGTCCGGTTGGTTTTGGAGTGTATTATCTACCTTTGGATGGAGGGTCCTATCCTTCCTAGGTATTGGTTTTCTCATACTATTCAGTTGCTGCTTATGCCTACAATGTGGACCAGCGATTTGTGGTCTGTGTGCCACATCGTGTATTCCACCACCAAGATTTCATTCATCCCAGAAGAAAAAAGAAGAACAAATGATGCTATACGAACAGATCAACGGATTGATGAAGATTGATATCTCTTAAGGGCAAGTAGGGGACAAGGAGGGAATGTGGAAATATGGATTTTTATGATCAGTTATGTCCCCTATCTTGGACCCCAACGGTTTCATGTATAAATCACAAGTACATGTATGTTCCCTCCAGTTCCAGTTATGAAGACGCAAACACTTGTGCGTCCACCGTCAACATGTCCTCTTTCAGATCCGCCATGAATGGGCCGGATATTCTATTTCTAAGTATGAAAGGCCACCGGCTTTATATGGTTCATTTATCCCATTTTTCAGTCCAGGCGAGTAGGCCCTGATTCTGCCATTAAGCCGTTTCCTGCCTTCTGTCTCTGAAAGCTCCAGCCTGAGCTTGCATCTGTATCCATGAACTTTGTCCTATTCCCTGCGCGGCTAACGGTGCCTGACTCCAGCCTGTTGCCTGCCAAAAACTGTATTTCACCTTCGAGATTATCTGCTCCGCTCCCTATCCAATGCATTCCTGTCTAGTAGTTTAAGTAAACATTCTTCCAGCTACCGAGCAAAGGGCCCGGCTTCTCTGTCTTTATGCAAGTAATTCATAGCCCTGTTACTATGGAAGATTTCTGCCCTCGCATCTAGTGTAGACACTTAGACGCTTGTACACGCACTCACAGTCAGTATAGAATAGATTTTGTTCGAAAGACCTTTCTTTTTGGATAACATAGTTCTTTAAACATAGGATGTTAGATATGATTTGGGATTAGGTTGACTTGACCCCCCAGACTTCTGTCTCCACATGTAGAGCTAAATGTCAAGTCCCCTTCACCCCCTAGTTGCACGTCAATCACACGTCATGCTGCTGCGCGCGCATCTCTGCCGAGTATTTCTGCTGACATTGCGAAATTCTTTCGTGGAACCACCCTATTGTGACATCATACCTGATGACGTTCTTTAAGTTACGCCCAGTTACACCCATTTTAGTTACGCATGTATGTTTTATCTTTGTTATCAACTGTTACGCCTCCTGCATCTGTTTCACTGTAATGCCTATTGTATAAAAATGATTACTTGTCAATAAAGTTGGTCCTTCACTTCCTGAACCTTCGTGGTGATGGAATATGGAGTCCATCAATTCGAATTGATTTTGGAATAAAGCCCGTTCCGAACCTCTAATACCACGGATTCTGCCTCTTATTTTACTGAGCTATTATTATAGATTTTCCGCATCAAATTAAGTACCGGTAATTAAATTATTTACCACACCTCAGCAAGTGAGGGTGAGTCCCAGGCCAGGGGCTAAAGAGCAAAAGAGTGCCTGTGCTCAGACTTTCCCTGCTAGGGATAGTTTATCTGGAACAAGGCCTACTCTCTTGTATCCAGCAAGGATCTAGAAATCCTGCATGAATCTGCAAGGCACATTGGCAGCATAAATTTGCATAAACTGCCCCACCTATTGCCTTCCTACTTCCTGTGCTGTAGTTGTTTGTGTAGAGAGAGAGGTCGCAGGCAAGGAAATGTTGTGAGTCGGATACAGGACCCTAAATAGCTGGTGAGAGGTATGTGGTGTTCTAAAAGCATGAAAACTGTATACCTGTGAAATAAAGTGCTTTCGTATGTGTTCTTCTGTGTTTATTGTCCTGTGCATAAAGTTGCACCTTGTGTTTGAAGGTTTAAATTATTTCAGGCTTGCATGGAGGTAGACGTTTCTGAGTAACTTTTATTCATTTCTTAAAAGCCTATACTGTCAGGATGGCCGAGAGGTCTAAGGTGCTGTGTTTAGGCCACAGTCTCCTTTGGAGGCGTGGGTTCGAATCCCACTTCTGTCATGCCTTTTGGAGATTTAATCTCCTTTATCAGGTTAACATCTGATGGAAGTTGCATCTGTTGGCCTTCACTTGCACGTTATTCCGTTCTCCTCTTGTCAAGAGAGATGGGGTTTCTCATATATTTAGGTTCTATAACGTCTTGCTGACAAAGCGCAATCCTTACCAAATGAGCATAGGACCCATGTAAGAGGTCATCTGGAAGAGTCATGCTCTTGTATGCCCTGGCCAGACGGGCCCTGCAAATTTGGAAGAATGCCATTCATCTGGTAGACAACTGGACTCCAGCACACTTACAGCAATTTCCTCAGGGCTTTGATCAGGGGCTGCTTAAATTTGCATACTCCACCCTATGTTGTGACTTTGAGATCCCTTGTTGAAATTGCTTTAGCCAGCCAAGAGGTGGCTATTGTCTCAATTTCAAAGCAGATTTCAGCCGTTCAAGTGGCTGGTAAATAGCACTTTCTCTTTGTTCGCCTCAAAGTTCTAAAGAGTTTTCCATAGGTCCTGCTCTGTACAGATTGTTGAAAGATCTGTTGGAAGTGCATATAATAGGATAAATAAATTGAGGGCATTCCTTTTCAGTACCTCACCTGCATGGCTGTCTGGCCTCTGGAAGATGCTGGGAAAGCAAGTCAGGATGGCCGAGTGGTCTAAGGCGCTGCGTTCAGGTCGCAGTCTCCTCGGGAGGCGTGGGTTCAAATCCCACTTCTGACAGTCCTGTGTTTACTCTAATTTTTTTCTTGAGAAATATGATCATTTCCCTCGCAGTGGCTTATAGGATTGTCTTCTTGGAAGAGTGCAGTGAGTTTTTTTCTTGCTCTAGCCACTATTGGCCTAAGCTCTGTGCATTTTTTGGTTCCTAATATCTTTCTCACCCTTTAGTTGAAAAAGCAGCATGGGTTCAGGATGGCCGAGTGGTCTAAGGCGCTGTGTTAAGGCCGCAGTCTCTCCTGGAGGCGTGGGTTCGAATCCCACTTCTGACAAAACTTGAATTCCATTTTCTCTCTCAGTTCCTTTAGAATCTCAGCTAAAAATTGGCAATGTAAATAATATCTGAATAAGTACCAAACTTCAGTTTCAACTGCAAATGCATTTGCCCTATTCTATCTTTAACGTTAATGTAATATTCTACTAGCACTCGTGGTGTTTTATATTTCTTTTGTGGGGTACTTTAAAAATCTTTTTTATGAAAGAAATGGGTTACATTAAGTCTTGTGATGTTTTAGGTTTCCAATAAGGAGGATTTAAAATGTATGTCACGTCATTTTCAGATGCTTCATTCAAGAGATGTTTCCACTATAGAATGCAGAGCAAGGGCAAAAATACAAGTGATAGAGCGAGTGAGTGAGAAGGAGTGTTGTGGAAGGAGAGAATGAAACAAAGACAGAGTGAGTGAACGGCAGGGAGGCATAGAAGAGTAGTCTAGTAGTGAAGGAGACCTGCTTTTCCCTGCTCTTGACCTCCCACCCATCCCCAAACAACCACAAACATACCTTCTGTGCAAAGTTGGTATGCAGAATTTCACGCCTCAGCAAGTGAGGGTGAGTCCCAGGCCAGGGGCTAAAGAGCAAAAGAGTGCCTGTGCTCAGACTTTCCCTGCTAGGGATAGTTTATCTGGAACAAGGCCTACTCTCTTGTATCCAGCAAGGATCTAGAAATCCTGCATGAATCTGCAAGGCACATTGGCAGCATAAATTTGCATAAACTGCCCCACCTATTGCCTTCCTACTTCCTGTGCTGTAGTTGTTTGTCTAGAGAGAGAGGTCGCAGGCAAGGAAATGTTGTGAGTCGGATACAGGACCCTAAATAGCTGGTGAGAGGTATGTGGTGTTCTAAAAGCATGAAAACTGTATACCTGTGAAATAAAGTGCTTTCGTATGTGTTCTTCTGTGTTTATTGTCCTGTGCATAAAGTTGCACCTTGTGTTTGAAGGTTTAAATTATTTCAGGCTTGCATGGAGGTAGACGTTTCTGAGTAACTTTTATTCATTTCTTAAAAGCCTATACTGTCAGGATGGCCGAGAGGTCTAAGGCGCTGTGTTTAAGCCACAGTCTCCTTTGGAGGCGTGGGTTCGAATCCCACTTCTGACATTCCTTTTGGAGATTTAATCTCCTTTATCAGGTTAACATCTGATGGAAGTTGCATCTGTTGGTCTTCACTTGGCACGTTATTCCGTTCTCCTCTTGTCAAGAGAGATGGGGTTTCTCATATATTTAGGTTCTATAACGTCTTGCTGACAAAGCGCAATCCTTACCAAATGAGCATAGGACCCATGTAAGAGGTCATCTGGAAGAGCCATGCTCTTGTCTGCCCTGGCCAGACGGGCCCTGTAAATTTGGAAGAATGCCATTCATCTGGTAGACAACTGGACTCCAGCACACTTACAGCAATTTCCTCAGGGCTTTGATCAGGGGCTGCTTAAATTTGCATACTCCACCCTGTGTTGTGACTTTGAGATCCCTTGTTGAAATTGCTTTAGCCAGCCAAGAGGTGGCTATTGTCTCAATTTCAAAGCAGCTTTGAGCCGTTCAAGTGGCTGGTGAATAGCACTTTCTCTTTGTTCGCCTCAAAGTTCTAAAGAGTTCTCCATAGGTCCTGCTCTGTACAGATTGTTGAAAGATCTGTTGGAAGTGCATATAATAGGATAAATAAATTGAGGGCATTCCTTTTCAGTACCTCACCTGCATGGCTGTCTGGCCTCTGGAAGATGCTGGGAAAGCAAGTCAGGATGGCCGAGTGGTCTAAGGTGCTGCGTTCAGGTCGCAGTCTCCTCTGGAGGCGTGGTTTCAAATCCCACTTCTGACAGTCCTGTGTTTTTTCTCTAATTTTTTTCTTGAGAAATATGATCATTTCCCTCGCAGTGGCTTATAGGATTGTCTTCTTGGAAGAGTGCAGTGAGTTTTTTTCTTGCTCTAGCCACTATTGGCCTAAGCTCTGTGCATTTTTTGGTTCCTAATACCTTTCTCACCCTTTAGATGAAAAAGCAGCATGGGGTCAGGATGGCCGAGTGGTCTAAGGCGCTGCGTTAAGGCCGCAGTCTCTCCTGGAGGCGTGGGTTCGAATCCCACTTCTGACAAAACTTGAATTCCATTTTCTCTCTCAGTTCCTTTAGAATCTCAGCTAAAAATTGGCAATGTAGGGAGGAGCCAAGATGGCGACCGGGACGGCAGCGTAGATTCCCGGCTCCGTGAACCTCCGCATCCCGCACGGATATCCTGCATGAGATCCTTATTCTGCGCTACGAGATCGTGTTCGTAAACGAAAGTGGCAACCGATCGTGTGACCCTGAGGTTTCTGACTGCAGTACCGCCGGAGAAATCAGCGGTTGAACTTTGCGGCCCGTGCGGCCCCGAAGCCGGGACCTCGAGTGGACGCCTTGGCCGGGCGGCAGTTTAACAACAGCGGCCTGTGGTGACTGGGTGGAGGCGGTCCGCCGGAGTGGTGCTCCCCTCGGCCTGCATTTTGCTGTGGTCGCTCCCCCCTGCTGAGCGCTGCGGACCGAGGACATGCCCGGGTGTGCAATTCTCGGATTCTGTGGTGTTTGCCCCTGCCTTTGACGGTGAGCTGCCCGGACGCCGTCCCTGGTTCGCCCTGATCCTTGCGGGCTGCTCCCGGCTTTTCGCGGGAGCTGGTCCGTGGCGGAGACGACTATTGCCCGTGACCGTGCAACGGTTGAATCTGTTCCTGCCCCAGGATCCCTGTCTTCAGCGACGTGGACCTTGAGGCGTTGGTCCCGGGGTCCTGGCCCCAACACGAGTCGGGCCTTCCCAGCGGCCATTTTGTCACTATGCAGCCTACCATCCTGTCCGCTGGGACGCAGCGGGACTGGGGGTGTGTGACGGTCGGGAGTGTGGCAGAGCGATCGGAGAGAGCTGCTCTGGGGTACGGCGACCTCCTGGAGGCCCTTGGTGCTCTTCATTACTCCTTGGCTTATGGCGCCGGGGTCCTGGGGAGGAAGCTAGATGGTGTGGTATCAGCGTTGGGACAGTGGCGGCATGCTGGTCCACAAGTACACAGTGGCTTTCCACACTGCACACAGGAGGAAGATGTTGCGGCCCCCCCCGCGATTAGTGTACAGCCGGACACTCCGGACAGTATGCTACCGTGTGGTCGGCTAACTGTGGGCTTGATCTGCTCCGGAGGTATTGGACCTGAGCGGAAGATGGTGGCCTTGTCCCGTGCGCGGTCTCCGGCGGCCCAGGGACGATTCCAGCAACGTGTGTCTCATTTGACTGCTTCAGCCTGTCTGGACCTTGTGTGCAGTGCAGATCCTGGGGCAGCACTGGAAAAGACGCCCCCCCATGAAGCGGTCCGTGCTGATGCTCAGAGACTTCCACCCCACCTGTGTGCGTCGCTTCCCGACTGTTTTTGGACACTCCTGTACCTTGGGACATCGGACATGGTGCTGGGTCGAGGGGCCGGCATGGGCAGCATCGCAAAGAGCGGTCAAGGCTGAGGCTGATCCTTCGGGAGTGGTCACCTAGTAGACAGGCGGACTCATGGTTGCGTGCTCTCATGGTTATTCGCATAGTTGGTGCATAATGCTCCCCACTCCCCCCCTCCTTTTTTGATATGATCAACTTGGTGCTGCTAATTGTTTGCTGTGGGGAGACTTCACCGTGCGGGAGGGAGAAGCCGGGGGTATGTTTTGATGGCCCTCCTCCAGTTTATTACATTCCTTCCGCCCCCCCCGTCTGGGGGGGCTCTTTCTTACTCCTTTTTTCCCTGTCTCTTCTATATTTCGGGTCTAGTTCCGGGGCGACAGGCACACTGCTGGGGGGTGGGGCCATACTCATTCGCAGAGGTGCAGGCTGGGGGGATGGGGGAGGGGACTCTTTAGTCTTTATCTCTGTTTCCATGGCCTCCTTTTTCTTCTCTGTTTCCTTTTGCTTGTTTTTCTGGGATCACCTCTCTTATTGTGAATCGTTTGCTCTTAATGTGTGCCACAGTTTCCGGGGGGTTCGCTGGGCTTTAGGTACGGGGACCTGTAGGCGCAACTATCTTTGATATTTCTCCCCATCCGTACTTTCCCGTGTCTGCGCCATTGATTCAATGTATTGCTGCTTGCTGCTTACGTCTCTTATCCTTGCCCCTTCTCGCTGTTGGGAAACTGTTTGGCACCTGATCCTACTGTTTTGCTTTATTATAAAATGAAAAACCCTTTCTCTTCTGGTGTCCTACCTGAGCGGCTCATTGGCCGGACTATACTGTATTGTAGACTTTGCTCTCCGAGGTGCCGCCTGTGTTTACATGTGCTTTTATTGTTCTGATTGCTTAGCGGCCGGCCCCGGGGGGTTGTAGGCCCATACGTGTAAATGATTGAAACGTCAATAAAGGTTTTTCAAAAAAAAAAAAAAAAAAAAAAAAAATTGGCAATGTAAATAATATCTGAATAAGTACCAAACTTCAGTTTCAACTGCAAATGCATTTGCCCTATTCTATCTTTAACGTTAATGTAATATTCTTCTAGCACTCGTGGTGTTTTATATTTCTTTTGTGGGGTACTTTAAAAATCTTTTTTATGAAAGAAATGGGTTACATTAAGTCTTGTGATGTTTTAGGTTTCCAATAAGGAGGTTTTAAATTTTATGTCACGTCATTTTCAGATGCTTCATTCAAGAGATGTTTCCACTATAGAATGCAGAGCAAGGGCAAAAATACAAGTAATAGAGCGAGTGAGTGAGAAGGAGTGTTGTGGAAGGAGAGAATGAAACAAAGACAGAGTGAGTGAACGGCAGGGAGGCATAGAAGAGTAGTCTAGTAGTGAAGGAGACCTGCTTTTCCCTGCTCTTGACCTCCCACCCATCCCCAAACAACCACAAACATACCTTCTGTGCAAAGTTGGTATGTAGAATTTAACGCCTCAGCAAGTGAGGGTGAGTCCCAGGCCAGGGGCTAAAGAGCAAAAGAGTGCCTGTGCTCAGACTTTCCCTGCTAGGGATAGTTTATCTGGAACAAGGCCTACTCTCTTGTATCCAGCAAGGATCTAGAAATCCTGCATGAATCTGCAAGGCACATTGGCAGCATAAATTTGCATAAACTGCCCCACCTATTGCCTTCCTACTTCCTGTGCTGTAGTTGTTTGTGTAGAGAGAGAGGTCGCAGGCAAGGAAATGTTGTGAGTCGGATACAGGACCCTAAATAGCTGGTGAGAGGTATGTGGTGTTCTAAAAGCATGAAAACTGTATACCTGTGAAATAAAGTGCTTTCGTATGTGTTCTTCTGTGTTTATTGTCCTGTGCATAAAGTTGCACCTTGTGTTTGAAGGTTTAAATTATTTCAGGCTTGCATGGAGGTAGACGTTTCTGAGTAACTTTTATTCATTTCTTAAAAGCCTATACTGTCAGGATGGCTGAGAGGTCTAAGGCGCTGTGTTTAGGCCACAGTCTCCTTTGGCGGTGTGGGTTCGAATCCCATTTCTGACATGCGTTTTGGAGATTTATTCTCCTTTGTCAGGCTAACATCTGATGGAAGTTGCATCTGTTGGTCTTCACCTGGCACGTTATTCCGTTCTCCTCTTGTCAAGAGAGATGGGGTTTCTCATATATTTAGGTTCTATAACGTCTTGCTGACAAAGCGCAATCCTTACCAAATGAGCATAGGACCCATGTAAGAGGTCATCTGGAAGAGTCATGCTCTTGTATGCCCTGGCCAGACGGGCCCTGCAAATTTGGAAGAATGCCATTCATCTGGTAGACAACTGGACTCCAGCACACTTACAGCAATTTCCTCAGGGCTTTGATCAGGGGCTGCTTAAATTTGCATACTCCACCCTATGTTGTGACTTTGAGATCCCTTGTTGAAATTGCTTTAGCCAGCCAAGAGGTGGCTATTGTCTCAATTTCAAAGCAGCTTTGAGCCGTTCAAGTGGCTGGTGAATAGCACTTTCTCTTTGTTCGCCTCAAAGTTCTAAAGAGTTCTCCATAGGTCCTGCTCTGTACAGATTGTTCAAAGATCTGTTGGAAGTGCATATAATAGGATAAATAAATTGAGGGCATTCCTTTTCAGTACCTCACCTGCATGGCTGTCTGGCCTCTGGCAGATGCTGGGAAAGCAAGTCAGGAGGGCCGAGTGGTCTAAGGCGCTGCGTTCAGGTCGCAGTCTCCTCTGGAGGCGTGGGTTCAAATCCCACTTCTGACAGTCCTGTGTTTACTCTAATTTTTTTCTTGAGAAATATGATCATTTCCCTCGCAGTGGCTTATAGGATTGTCTTCTTGGAAGAGTGCAGTGAGTTTTTTCTTGCTCTAGCCACTATTGGCCTAAGCTCTGTGCATTTTTTGGTTCCTAATATCTTTCTCACCCTTTCGATGAAAAAGCAGCATGGGGTCAGGATGGCCGAGTGGTCTAAGGCGCTGCGTTAAGGCCGCAGTCTCTCCTGGAGGCGTGGGTTCGAATCCCACTTCTGACAAAACTTGAATTCCATTTTCTCTCTCAGTTCCTTTAGAATCTCAGCTAAAAATTGGCAATGTAAATAATATCTGAATAAGTACCAAACTTTAGTTTCAACTGCAAATGCATTTGCCCTATTCTATCTTTAACGTTAATGTAATATTCTTCTAGCACTCGTGGTGTTTTATATTTCTTTTGTGGGGTACTTTAAAAATCTTTTTTATGAAAGAAATGGGTTACATTAAGTCTTGTGATGTTTTAGGTTTCCAATAAGGAGGTTTTAAATTTTATGTCACGTCATTTTCAGATGCTTCATTCAAGAGATGTTTCCACTCTAGAATGCAGAGCAAGGGCAAAAATACAAGTGATAGAGCGAATGAGTGAGAAGGAGTGTTGTGGAAGGAGAGAATGAAACAAAGACAGAGTGAGTGAACGGCAGGGAGGCATAGAAGAGGAGTCTAGTAGTGAAGGAGACCTGCTTTTCCCTGCTCTTGACCTCCCACCCATCCCCAAACAACCACAAACATACCTTCTGTGCAAAGTTGGTATGCAGAATTTCACGCCTCAGCAAGTGAGGGTGAGTCCCAGGCCAGGGGCTAAAGAGCAAAAGAGTGCCTGTGCTCAGACTTTCCCTGCTAGGGATAGTTTATCTGGAACAAGGCCTACTCTCTTGTATCCAGCAAGGATCTAGAAATCCTGCATGAATCTGCAAGGCACATTGGCAGCATAAATTTGCATAAACTGCCCCACCTATTGCCTTCCTACTTCCTGTGCTGTAGTTGTTTGTGTAGAGAGAGAGGTCGCAGGCAAGCAAATGTTGTGAGTCGGATACAGGACCCTAAATAGCTGGTGAGAGGTATGTGGTGTTCTAAAAGCATGAAAACTGTATACCTGTGAAATAAAGTGCTTTCGTATGTGTTCTTCTGTGTTTATTGTCCTGTGCATAAAGTTGCACCTTGTGTTTGAAGGTTTAAATTATTTCAGGCTTGCATGGAGGTAGACGTTTCTGAGTAACTTTTATTCATTTCTTAAAAGCCTATACTGTCAGGATGGCTGAGAGGTCTAAGGCGCTGTGTTTAGGCCACAGTCTCCTTTGGCGGTGTGGGTTCGAATCCCATTTCTGACATGCGTTTTGGAGATTTATTCTCCTTTGTCAGGCTAACATCTGATGGAAGTTGCATCTGTTGGTCTTCACCTGGCACGTTATTCCGTTCTCCTCTTGTCAAGAGAGATGGGGTTTCTCATATATTTAGGTTCTATAACGTCTTGCTGACAAAGCGCAATCCTTACCAAATGAGCATAGGACCCATGTAAGAGGTCATCTGGAAGAGTCATGCTCTTGTATGCCCTGGCCAGACGGGCCCTGCAAATTTGGAAGAATGCCATTCATCTGGTAGACAACTGGACTCCAGCACACTTACAGCAATTTCCTCAGGGCTTTGATCAGGGGCTGCTTAAATTTGCATACTCCACCCTATGTTGTGACTTTGAGATCCCTTGTTGAAATTGCTTTAGCCAGCCAAGAGGTGGCTATTGTCTCAATTTCAAAGCAGCTTTGAGCCGTTCAAGTGGCTGGTGAATAGCACTTTCTCTTTGTTCGCCTCAAAGTTCTAAAGAGTTCTCCATAGGTCCTGCTCTGTACAGATTGTTCAAAGATCTGTTGGAAGTGCATATAATAGGATAAATAAATTGAGGGCATTCCTTTTCAGTACCTCACCTGCATGGCTGTCTGGCCTCTGGAAGATGCTGGGAAAGCAAGTCAGGATGGCCGAGTGGTCAAAGGCGCTGCGTTCAGGTCGCAGTCTCCTCTGGAGGCGTGGGTTCAATTCCCACTTCTGACAGTCCTGTGTTTACTCTAATTTTTTTCTTGAGAAATATGATCATTTCCCTCGCAGTGGCTTATAGGATTGTCTTCTTGGAAGAGTGCAGTGAGTTTTTTTCTTGCTCTAGCCACTATTGGCCTAAGCTCTGTGCATTTTTTGGTTCCTAATATCTTTCTCACCCTTTAGATGAAAAAGCAGCATGGGGTCAGGATGGCCGAGTGGTCTAAGGCGCTGCGTTAAGGCCGCAGTCTCTCCTGGAGGCGTGGGTTCGAATCCCACTTCTGACAAAACTTGAATTCCATTTTCTCTCTCAGTTCCTTTAGAATCTCAGCTAAAAATTGGCAATGTAAATAATATCTGAATAAGTACCAAACTTCAGTTTCAACTGCAAATGCATTTGCCCTATTCTATCTTTAACGTTAATGTAATATTCTTCTAGCACTCGTGGTGTTTTATATTTCTTTTGTGGGGTACTTTAAAAATCTTTTTTATGAAAGAAATGGGTTACATTAAGTCTTGTGATGTTTTAGGTTTCCAATAAGGAGGTTTTAAATTTTATGTCACGTCATTTTCAGATGCTTCTTTCAAGAGATGTTTCCACTATAGAATGCAGAGCAAGGGCAAAAATACAAGTGATAGAGCGAGTGAGTGAGAAGGAGTGTTGTGGAAGGAGAGAATGAAACAAAGACAGAGTGAGTGAACGGCAGGGAGGCATAGAAGAGTAGTCTAGTAGTGAAGGAGACCTGCTTTTCCCTGCTCTTGACCTCCCACCCATCCCCAAACAACCACAAACATACCTTCTGTGCAAAGTTGGTATGCAGAATTTCACGCCTCAGCAAGTGAGGGTGAGTCCCAGGCCAGGGGCTAAAGAGCAAAAGAGTGCCTGTGCTCAGACTTTCCCTGCCAGGGATAGTTTATCTGGAACAAGGCCTACTCTCTTGTATCCAGCAAGGATCTAGAAATCCTGCATGAATCTGCAAGGCACATTGGCAGCATACATTTGCATAAACTGCCCCACCTATTGCCTTCCTACTTCCTGTGCTGTAGTTGTTTGTGTAGAGAGAGAGGTCGCAGGCAAGGAAATGTTGTGAGTCGGATACAGGACCCTAAATAGCTGGTGAGAGGTATGTGGTGTTCTAAAAGCATGAAAACTGTATACCTGTGAAATAAAGTGCTTTCGTATGTGTTCTTCTGTGTTTATTGTCCTGTGCATAAAGTTGCACCTTGTGTTTGAAGGTTTAAATTATTTCAGGCTTGCATGGAGGTAGACGTTTCTGAGTAACTTTTATTCATTTCTTAAAAGCCTATACTGTCAGGATGGCCGAGAGGTCTAAGGCGCTGTGTTTAGGCCACAGTCTCCTTTGGAGGCGTGGGTTCGAATCCCACTTCTGACATGCCTTTTGGAGATTTAATCTCCTTTATCAGGTTAACATCTGATGGAAGTTGCATCTGTTGGTCTTCACTTGGCACGTTATTCCGTTCTCCTCTTGTCAAGAGAGATGGGGTTTCTCATATATTTAGGTTCTATAACGTCTTGCTGACAAAGCGCAATCCTTACCAAATGAGCATAGGACCCATGTAAGAGGTCATCTGGAAGAGTCATGCTCCTGTATGCCCTGGCCAGACGGGCCCTGCAAATTTGGAAGAATGCCATTCATCTGGTAGACAACTGGACTCCAGCACACTTACAGCAATTTCCTCAGTGCTTTGATCAGGGGCTGCTTAAATTTGCATACTCCACCCTATGTTGTGACTTTGAGATCCCTTGTTGAAATTGCTTTAGCCAGCCAAGAGGTGGCTATTGTCTCAATTTCAAAGCAGCTTTGAGCCGTTCAAGTGGCTGGTGAATAGCACTTTCTCTTTGTTCGCCTCAAAGTTCTAAAGAGTTCTCCATAGGTCCTGCTCTGTACAGATTGTTCAAAGATCTGTTGGAAGTGCATATAATAAGATAAATAAATTGAGGGCATTCCTTTTCAGTACCTCACCTGCATGGCTGTCTGGCCTCTGGAAGATGCTGGGAAAGCAAGTCAGGATGGCCGAGTGGTCTAAGGCGCTGCGTTCAGGTCGCAGTCTCCTCTGGAGGCGTGGGTTCAAATCCCACTTCTGACAGTCCTATGTTTACTCTAATTATTTTCTTGAGAAATATGATCATTTCCCTCGCAGTGGCTTATAGGATTGTCTTCTTGGAAGAGTGCAGTGAGTTTTTTTCTTGCTCTAGCCACTATTGGCCTCAGCTCTGTGCATTTTTTGGTTCCTAATATCTTTCTCACCCTTTAGATGAAAAAGCAGCATGGGGTCAGGATGGCCGAGTGGTCTAAGGTGCTGCGTTAAGGCCGCAGTCTCTCCTGGAGGCGTGGGTTCGAATCCCACTTCTGACAAAACTTGAATTCCATTTTCTCTCTCAGTTTCTTTAGAATCTCAGCTAAAAATTGGCAATGTAAATAATATCTGAATAAGTACCAAACTTCAGTTTCAACTGCAAATGCATTTGCCCTATTCTATCTTTAACGTTAATGTAATATTCTTCTAGCGCTCGTGGTGTTTTATATTTCTTTTGTGGGGTACTTTAAAAATCTTTTTTATGAAAGAAATGGGTTACATTAAGTCTTGTCATGTTTTAGGTTTCCAATAAGGAGGTTTTAAATTTTATGTCACGTCATTTTCAGATGCTTCATTCAAGAGATGTTTCCACTATAGAATGCAGAGCAAGGGCAAAAATACAAGTGATAGAGCGAGTGAGTGAGAAGGAGTGTTGTGGAAGGAGAGAATGAAACAAAGACAGAGTGAGTGAACGGCAGAGAGGCATAGAAGAGGAGTCTGGTAGTGAAGGAGACCTGCTTTTCCCTGCTCTTGACCTCCCACCCATCCCCAAACAACCACAAACATACCTTCTGTGCAAAGTTGGTATGCAGAATTTCACGCCTCAGCAAGTGAGGGTGAGTCCCAGGCCAGGGGCTAAAGAGCAAAAGAGTGCCTGTGCTCAGACTTTCCCTGCTAGGGATAGTTTATCTGGAACAAGGCCTACTCTCTTGTATCCAGCAAGGATCTAGAAATCCTGCATGAATCTGCAAGGCACATTGGCAGCATAAATTTGCATAAACTGCCCCACCTATTGCCTTCCTACTTCCTGTGCTGTAGTTGTTTGTCTAGAGAGAGAGGTCGCAGGCAAGGAAATGTTGTGAGTCGGATACAGGACCCTAAATAGCTGGTGAGAGGTATGTGGTGTTCTAAAAGCATGAAAACTGTATACCTGTGAAATAAAGTGCTTTCGTATGTGTTCTTCTGTGTTTATTGTCCTGTGCATAAAGTTGCACCTTGTGTTTGAAGGTTTAAATTATTTCAGGCTTGCATGGAGGTAGACGTTTCTGAGTAACTTTTATTCATTTCTTAAAAGCCTATACTGTCAGGATGGCCGAGAGGTCTAAGGCGCTGTGTTTAGGCCACAGTCTCCTTTGGAGGCGTGGGTTCGAATCCCACTTCTGACATTCCTTTTGGAGATTTAATCTCCTTTATCAGGTTAACATCTGATGGAAGTTGCATCTGTTGGTCTTCACTTGGCACGTTATTCCGTTCTCCTCTTGTCAAGAGAGATGGGGTTTCTCATATATTTAGGTTCTATAACGTCTTGCTGACAAAGCGCAATCCTTACCAAATGAGCATAGGACCCATGTAAGAGGTCATCTGGAAGAGCCATGCTCTTGTCTGCCCTGGCCAGACGGGCCCTGTAAATTTGGAAGAATGCCATTCATCTGGTAGACAACTGGACTCCAGCACACTTACAGCAATTTCCTCAGGGCTTTGATCAGGGGCTGCTTAAATTTGCATACTCCACCCTATGTTGTGACTTTGAGATCCCTTGTTGAAATTGCTTTAGCCAGCCAAGAGGTGGCTATTGTCTCAATTTCAAAGCAGCTTTGAGCCGTTCAAGTGGCTGGTGAATAGCACTTTCTCTTTGTTCGCCTCAAAGTTCTAAAGAGTTCTCCATAGGTCCTGCTCTGTACAGATTGTTCAAAGATCTGTTGGAAGTGCATATAATAGGATAAATAAATTGAGGGCATTCCTTTTCAGTACCTCACCTGCATGGCTGTCTGGCCTCTGGAAGATTCTGGGAAAGCAAGTCAGGATGGCCGAGTGGTCTAAGGCGCTGCGTTCAAGTCGCAGTCTCCTCTGGAGGCGTGGGTTCAAATCCCACTTCTGACAGTCCTGTGTTTACTCTAATTTTTTTCTTGAGAAATATGATCATTTCCCTCGCAGTGGCTTATAGGATTGTCTTCTTGGAAGAGTGCAGTGAGTTTTTTTCTTGCTCTAGCCACTATTGGCCTAAGCTCTGTGCATTTTTTGGTTCCTAATATCTTTCTCACCCTTTAGATGAAAAAGCAGCATGGGGTCAGGATGGCCGAGTGGTCTAAGGCGCTGCCTTAAGGCCGCAGTTTCTCCTGGAGGCGTGGGTTCGAATCCCACTTCTGACAAAACTTGAATTCCATTTTCTCTCTCAGTTCCTTTAGAATCTCAGCTAAAAATTGGCAATGTAAATAATATCTGAATAAGTACCAAACTTCAGTTTCAACTGCAAATGCATTTGCCCTATTCTATCTTTAACGTTAATGTAATATTCTTCTAGCACTCGTGGTGTTTTATATTTCTTTTGTGGGGTACTTTAAAAATCTTTTTTATGAAAGAAATGGGTTACATTAAGTCTTGTGATGTTTTAGGTTTCCAATAAGGAGGTTTTAAATTTTATGTCACGTCATTTTCAGATGCTTCATTCAAGAGATGTTTCCACTATAGAATGCAGAGCAAGGGCAAAAATACAAGTGATAGAGCGAGTGAGTGAGAAGGAGTGTTGTGGAAGGAGAGAATGAAACAAAGACAGAGTGAGTGAACGGCAGGGAGGCATAGAAGAGGAGTCTAGTAGTGAAGGAGAACTGCTTTTCCCTGCTCTTGACCTCCCACCCATCCCCAAACAACCACAAACATACCTTCTGTGCAAAGTTGGTATGTAGAATTTCACGCCTCAGCAAGTGAGGGTGAGTCCCAGGCCAGGGGCTAAAGAGCAAAAGAGTGCCTGTGCTCAGACTTTCCCTGCTAGGGATAGTTTATCTGGAACAAGGCCTACTCTCTTGTATCCAGCAAGGATCTAGAAATCCTGCATGAATCTGCAAGGCACATTGGCAGCATAAATTTGCATAAACTGCCCCACCTATTGCCTTCCTACTTCCTGTGCTGTAGTTGTTTGTGTAGAGAGAGAGGTCGCAGGCAAGGAAATGTTGTGAGTCGGATACAGGACCCTAAATAGCTGGTGAGAGGTATGTGGTGTTCTAAAAGCATGAAAACTGTATACCTGTGAAATAAAGTGCTTTCGTATGTGTTCTTCTGTGTTTATTGTCCTGTGCATAAAGTTGCACCTTGTGTTTGAAGGTTTAAATTATTTCAGGCTTGCATGGAGGTAGACGTTTCTGAGTAACTTTTATTCATTTCTTAAAAGCCTATACTGTCAGGATGGCTGAGAGGTCTAAGGCGCTGTGTTTAGGCCACAGTCTCCTTTGGCGGTGTGGGTTCGAATCCCACTTCTGACATGCGTTTTGGAGATTTATTCTCCTTTGTCAGGTTAACATCTGATGGAAGTTGCATCTGTTGGTCTTCACCTGGCACGTTATTCCGTTCTCCTCTTGTCAAGAGAGATGGGGTTTCTCATATATTTAGGTTCTATAACGTCTTGCTGACAAAGCGCAATCCTTACCAAATGAGCATAGGACCCATGTAAGAGGTCATCTGGAAGAGTCATGCTCTTGTATGCCCTGGCCAGACGGGCCCTGCAAATTTGGCAGAATGCCATGCATCTGGTAGACAACTGGACTCCAGCACACTTACAGCAATTTCCTTAGGGCTTTGATCAGGGGCTGCTTACATTTGCATACTCCACCCTATGTTGTGACTTTGAGATCCCTTGTTGAAATTGCTTTAGCCAGCCAAGAGGTAGCTATTGTCTCAATTTCAAAGCAGCTTTGAGCCGTTCAAGTGGCTAGTGAATAGCACTTTCTCTTTGTTCGCCTCAAAGTTCTAAAGAGTTCTCCATAGGTCCTGCTCTGTACAGATTGTTCAAAGATCTGTTGGAAGTGCATATAATAGGATAAATAAATTGAGGGCATTCCTTTTCAGTACCTCACCTGCATGGCTGTCTGGCCTCTGGCAGATGCTGGGAAAGCAAGTCAGGAGGGCCGAGTGGTCTAAGGCGCTGCGTTCAGGTCGCAGTCTCCTCTGGAGGCGTGGGTTCAAATCCCACTTCTGACAGTCCTGTGTTTACTCTAATTTTTTTCTTGAGAAATATGATCATTTCCCTCGCAGTGGCTTATAGGATTGTCTTCTTGGAAGAGTGCAGTGAGTTTTTTCTTGCTCTAGCCACTATTGGCCTAAGCTCTGTGCATTTTTTGGTTCCTAATATCTTTCTCACCCTTTCGATGAAAAAGCAGCATGGGGTCAGGATGGCCGAGTGGTCTAAGGCGCTGCGTTAAGGCCGCAGTCTCTCCTGGAGGCGTGGGTTCGAATCCCACTTCTGACAAAACTTGAATTCCATTTTCTCTCTCAGTTCCTTTAGAATCTCAGCTAAAAATTGGCAATGTAAATAATATCTGAATAAGTACCAAACTTTAGTTTCAACTGCAAATGCATTTGCCCTATTCTATCTTTAACGTTAATGTAATATTCTTCTAGCACTCGTGGTGTTTTATATTTCTTTTGTGGGGTACTTTAAAAATCTTTTTTATGAAAGAAATGGGTTACATTAAGTCTTGTGATGTTTTAGGTTTCCAATAAGGAGGTTTTAAATTTTATGTCACGTCATTTTCAGATGCTTCATTCAAGAGATGTTTCCACTCTAGAATGCAGAGCAAGGGCAAAAATACAAGTGATAGAGCGAGTGAGTGAGAAGGAGTGTTGTGGAAGGAGAGAATGAAACAAAGACAGAGTGAGTGAATGGCAGGGAGGCATAGAAGAGTAGTCTAGTAGTGAAGGAGACCTGCTTTTCCCTGCTCTTGACCTCCCACCCATCCCCAAACAACCACAAACATACCTTCTGTGCAAAGTTGGTATGCAGAATTTCACGCCTCAGCAAGTGAGGGTGAGTCCCAGGCCAGGGGCTAAAGAGCAAAAGAGTGCCTGTGCTCAGACTTTCCCTGCTAGGGATAGTTTATCTGGAACAAGGCCTACTCTCTTGTATCCAGCAAGGATCTAGAAATCCTGCATGAATCTGCAAGGCACATTGGCAGCATAAATTTGCATAAACTGCCCCACCTATTGCCTTCCTACTTCCTGTGCTGTAGTTGTTTGTGTAGAGAGAGAGGTCGCAGGCAAGCAAATGTTGTGAGTCGGATACAGGACCCTAAATAGCTGGTGAGAGGTATGTGGTGTTCTAAAAGCATGAAAACTGTATACCTTTGAAATAAAGTGCTTTCATATGTGTTCTTCTGTGTTTATTGTCCTGTGCATAAAGTTGCACCTTGTGTTTGAAGGTTTAAATTATTTCAGGCTTGCATGGAGGTAGACGTTTCTGAGTAACTTTTATTCATTTCTTAAAAGCCTATACTGTCAGGATGGCCGAGAGGTCTAAGGCGCTGTGTTTAGGCCACAGTCTCCTTTGGAGGCGTGGGTTCGAATCCCACTTCTGACATGCCTTTTGGAGATTTAATCTCCTTTATCAGGTTAACATCTGATGGAAGTTGCATCTGTTGGTCTTCACTTGGCACGTTATTCCGTTCTCCTCTTGTCAAGAGAGATGGGGTTTCTCATATATTTAGGTTCTATAACGTCTTGCTGACAAAGCGCAATCCTTACCAAATGAGCATAGGACCCATGTAAGAGGTCATCTGGAAGAGTCATGCTCTTGTATGCCCTGGCCAGACGGGCCCTGCAAATTTGGAAGAATGCCATTCATCTGGTAGACAACTGGACTCCAGCACACTTACAGCAATTTCCTCAGGGCTTTGATCAGGGGCTGCTTAAATTTGCATACTCCACCCTATGTTGTGACTTGGAGATCCCTTGTTGAAATTGCTTTAGCCAGCCAAGAGGTGGCTATTGTCTCAATTTCAAAGCAGCTTTGAGCCGTTCAAGTGGCTGGTGAATAGCACTTTCTCTTTGTTCGCCTCAAAGTTCTAAAGAGTTCTCCATAGGTCCTGCTCTGTACAGATTGTTCAAAGATCTGTTGGAAGTGCATATAATAGGATAAATAAATTGAGGGCATTCCTTTTCAGTACCTCACCTGCATGGCTGTCTGGCCTCTGGAAGATGCTGGGAAAGCAAGTCAGGATGGCCGAGTGGTCAAAGGCGCTGCGTTCAGGTCGCAGTCTCCTCTGGAGGCATGGGTTCAATTCCCACTTCTGACAGTCCTGTGTTTACTCTAATTTTTTTCTTGAGAAATATGATCATTTCCCTCGCAGTGGCTTATAGGATTGTCTTCTTGGAAGAGTGCAGTGAGTTTTTTTCTTGCTCTAGCCACTATTGGCCTAAGCTCTGTGCATTTTTTGGTTCCTAATATCTTTCTCACCCTTTCGATGAAAAAGCAGCATGGGGTCAGGATGGCCGAGTGGTCTAAGGCGCTGCGTTAAGGCCGCAGTCTCTCCTGGAGGCGTGGGTTCGAATCCCACTTCTGACAAAACTTGAATTCCATTTTCTCTCTCAGTTCCTTTAGAATCTCAGCTAAAAATTGGCAATGTAAATAATATCTGAATAAGTACCAAACTTTAGTTTCAACTGCAAATGCATTTGCCCTATTCTATCTTTAACGTTAATGTAATATTCTTCTAGCACTCGTGGTGTTTTATATTTCTTTTGTGGGGTACTTTAAAAATCTTTTTTATGAAAGAAATGGGTTACATTAAGTCTTGTGATGTTTTAGGTTTCCAATAAGGAGGTTTTAAATTTTATGTCATGTCATTTTCAGATGCTTCATTCAAGAGATGTTTCCACTCTAGAATGCAGAGCAAGGGCAAAAATACAAGTGATAGAGCGAGTGAGTGAGAAGGAGTGTTGTGGAAGGAGAGAATGAAACAAAGACAGAGTGAGTGAATGGCAGGGAGGCATAGAAGAGTAGTCTAGTAGTGAAGGAGACCTGCTTTTCCCTGCTCTTGACCTCCCACCCATCCCCAAACAACCACAAACATACCTTCTGTGCAAAGTTGGTATGCAGAATTTCACGCCTCAGCAAGTGAGGGTGAGTCCCAGGCCAGGGGCTAAAGAGCAAAAGAGTGCCTGTGCTCAGACTTTCCCTGCTAGGGATAGTTTATCTGGAACAAGGCCTACTCTCTTGTATCCAGCAAGGATCTAGAAATCCTGCATGAATCTGCAAGGCACATTGGCAGCATAAATTTGCATAAACTGCCCCACCTATTGCCTTCCTACTTCCTGTGCTGTAGTTGTTTGTGTAGAGAGAGAGGTCGCAGGCAAGGAAATGTTGTGAGTCGGATACAGGACCCTAAATAGCTGGTGAGAGGTATGTGGTGTTCTAAAAGCATGAAAACTGTATACCTTTGAAATAAAGTGCTTTCATATGTGTTCTTCTGTGTTTATTGTCCTGTGCATAAAGTTGCACCTTGTGTTTGAAGGTTTAAATTATTTCAGGCTTGCATGGAGGTAGACGTTTCTGAGTAACTTTTATTCATTTCTTAAAAGCCTATACTGTCAGGATGGCCGAGAGGTCTAAGGCGCTGTGTTTAGGCCACAGTCTCCTTTGGAGGCGTGGGTTCGAATCCCACTTCTGACATGCCTTTTGGAGATTTAATCTCCTTTATCAGGTTAACATCTGATGGAAGTTGCATCTGTTGGTCTTCACTTGGCACGTTATTCCGTTCTCCTCTTGTCAAGAGAGATGGGGTTTCTCATATATTTAGGTTCTATAACGTCTTGCTGACAAAGCGCAATCCTTACCAAATGAGCATAGGACCCATGTAAGAGGTCATCTGGAAGAGTCATGCTCTTGTATGCCCTGGCCAGACGGGCCCTGCAAATTTGGAAGAATGCCATTCATCTGGTAGACAACTGGACTCCAGCACACTTACAGCAATTTCCTCAGGGCTTTGATCAGGGGCTGCTTAAATTTGCATACTCCACCCTATGTTGTGACTTTGAGATCCCTTGTTGAAATTGCTTTAGCCAGCCAAGAGGTGGCTATTGTCTCAATTTCAAAGCAGCTTTGAGCCGTTCAAGTGGCTGGTGAATAGCACTTTCTCTTTGTTCGCCTCAAAGTTCTAAAGAGTTCTCCATAGGTCCTGCTCTGTACAGATTGTTCAAAGATCTGTTGGAAGTGCATATAATAGGATAAATAAATTGAGGGCATTCCTTTTCAGTACCTCACCTGCATGGCTGTCTGGCCTCTGGAAGATGCTGGGAAAGCAAGTCAGGATGGCCGAGTGGTCAAAGGCGCTGCGTTCAGGTCGCAGTCTCCTCTGGAGGCGTGGGTTCAATTCCCACTTCTGACAGTCCTGTGTTTACTCAAATTTTTTTCTTGAGAAATATGATCATTTCCCTCGCAGTGGCTTATAGGATTGTCTTCTTGGAAGAGTGCAGTGAGTTTTTTTCTTGCTCTAGCCACTATTGGCCTAAGCTCTGTGCATTTTTTGGTTCCTAATATCTTTCTCACCCTTTAGATGAAAAAGCAGCATGGGGTCAGGATGGCCGAGTGGTCTAAGGCGCTGCGTTAAGGCCGCAGTCTCTCCTGGAGGCGTGGGTTCGAATCCCACTTCTGACAAAACTTGAATTCCATTTTCTCTCTCAGTTCCTTTAGAATCTCAGCTAAAAATTGGCAATGTAAATAATATCTGAATAAGTACCAAACTTCAGTTTCAACTGCAAATGCATTTGCCCTATTCTATCTTTAACGTTAATGTAATATTCTTCTAGCACTCGTGGTGTTTTATATTTCTTTTGTGGGGTACTTTAAAAATCTTTTTTATGAAAGAAATGGGTTACATTAAGTCTTGTGATGTTTTAGGTTTCCAATAAGGAGGTTTTAAATTTTATGTCACGTCATTTTCAGATGCTTCTTTCAAGAGATGTTTCCACTATAGAATGCAGAGCAAGGGCAAAAATACAAGTGATAGAGCGAGTGAGTGAGAAGGAGTGTTGTGGAAGGAGAGAATGAAACAAAGACAGAGTGAGTGAACGGCAGGGAGGCATAGAAGAGTAGTCTAGTAGTGAAGGAGACCTGCTTTTCCCTGCTCTTGACCTCCCACCCATCCCCAAACAACCACAAACATACCTTCTGTGCAAAGTTGGTATGCAGAATTTCACGCCTCAGCAAGTGAGGGTGAGTCCCAGGCCAGGGGCTAAAGAGCAAAAGAGTGCCTGTGCTCAGACTTTCCCTGCCAGGGATAGTTTATCTGGAACAAGGCCTACTCTCTTGTATCCAGCAAGGATCTAGAAATCCTGCATGAATCTGCAAGGCACATTGGCAGCATACATTTGCATAAACTGCCCCACCTATTGCCTTCCTACTTCCTGTGCTGTAGTTGTTTGTGTAGAGAGAGAGGTCGCAGGCAAGGAAATGTTGTGAGTCGGATACAGGACCCTAAATAGCTGGTGAGAGGTATGTGGTGTTCTAAAAGCATGAAAACTGTATACCTGTGAAATAAAGTGCTTTCGTATGTGTTCTTCTGTGTTTATTGTCCTGTGCATAAAGTTGCACCTTGTGTTTGAAGGTTTAAATTATTTCAGGCTTGCATGGAGGTAGACGTTTCTGAGTAACTTTTATTCATTTCTTAAAAGCCTATACTGTCAGGATGGCCGAGAGGTCTAAGGCGCTGTGTTTAGGCCACAGTCTCCTTTGGAGGCGTGGGTTCGAATCCCACTTCTGACATGCCTTTTGGAGATTTAATCTCCTTTATCAGGTTAACATCTGATGGAAGTTGCATCTGTTGGTCTTCACTTGGCACGTTATTCCGTTCTCCTCTTGTCAAGAGAGATGGGGTTTCTCATATATTTAGGTTCTATAACGTCTTGCTGACAAAGCGCAATCCTTACCAAATGAGCATAGGACCCATGTAAGAGGTCATCTGGAAGAGTCATGCTCTTGTATGCCCTGGCCAGACGGGCCCTGCAAATTTGGAAGAATGCCATTCATCTGGTAGACAACTGGACTCCAGCACACTTACAGCAATTTCCTCAGTGCTTTGATCAGGGGCTGCTTAAATTTGCATACTCCACCCTATGTTGTGACTTTGAGATCCCTTGTTGAAATTGCTTTAGCCAGCCAAGAGGTGGCTATTGTCTCAATTTCAAAGCAGCTTTGAGCCGTTCAAGTGGCTGGTGAATAGCACTTTCTCTTTGTTCGCCTCAAAGTTCTAAAGAGTTCTCCATAGGTCCTGCTCTGTACAGATTGTTCAAAGATCTGTTGGAAGTGCATATAATAAGATAAATAAATTGAGGGCATTCCTTTTCAGTACCTCACCTGCATGGCTGTCTGGCCTCTGGAAGATGCTGGGAAAGCAAGTCAGGATGGCCGAGTGGTCTAAGGCGCTGCGTTCAGGTCGCAGTCTCCTCTGGAGGCGTGGGTTCAAATCCCACTTCTGACAGTCCTATGTTTACTCTAATTATTTTCTTGAGAAATATGATCATTTCCCTCGCAGTGGCTTATAGGATTGTCTTCTTGGAAGAGTGCAGTGAGTTTTTTTCTTGCTCTAGCCACTATTGGCCTCAGCTCTGTGCATTTTTTGGTTCCTAATATCTTTCTCACCGTTTAGATGAAAAAGCAGCATGGGGTCAGGATGGCCGAGTGGTCTAAGGCGCTGCGTTAAGGCCGCAGTCTCTCCTGGAGGCGTGGGTTCGAATCCCACTTCTGACAAAACTTGAATTCCATTTTCTCTCTCAGTTCCTTTAGAATCTCAGCTATAAATTGGCAATGTAAATAATATCTGAATAAGTACCAAACTTCAGTTTCAACTGCAAATGCATTTGCCCTATTCTATCTTTAACGTTAATGTAATATTCTTCTAGCACTCGTGGTGTTTTATATTTCTTTTGTGGGGTACTTTAAAAATCTTTTTTATGAAAGAAATGGGTTACATTAAGTCTTGTGATGTTTTAGGTTTCCAATAAGGAGGTTTTAAATTTTATGTCACGTCATTTTCAGATGCTTCATTCAAGAGATGTTTCCACTATAGAATGCAGAGCAAGGGCAAAAATACAAGTGATAGAGCGAGTGAGTGAGAAGGAGTGTTGTGGAAGGAGAGAATGAAACAAAGACAGAGTGAGTGAACGGCAGAGAGGCATAGAAGAGGAGTCTGGTAGTGAAGGAGACCTGCTTTTCCCTGCTCTTGACCTCCCACCCATCCCCAAACAACCACAAACATACCTTCTGTGCAAAGTTGGTATGCAGAATTTCACGCCTCAGCAAGTGAGGGGGAGTCCCAGGCCAGGGGCTAAAGAGCAAAAGAGTGCCTGTGCTCAGACTTTCCCTGCTAGGGATAGTTTATCTGGAACAAGGCCTACTCTCTTGTATCCAGCAAGGATCTAGAAATCCTGCATGAATCTGCAAGGCACATTGGCAGCATAAATTTGCATAAACTGCCCCACCTATTGCCTTCCTACTTCCTGTGCTGTAGTTGTTTGTGTAGAGAGAGAGGTCGCAGGCAAGGAAATGTTGTGAGTCGGATACAGGACCCTAAATAGCTGGTGAGAGGTATGTGGTGTTCTAAAAGCATGAAAACTGTATACCTGTGAAATAAAGTGCTTTCGTATGTGTTCTTCTGTGTTTATTGTCCTGTGCATAAAGTTGCACCTTGTGTTTGAAGGTTTAAATTATTTCAGGCTTGCATTGAGGTAGATGTTTCTGAGTAACTTTTATTCATTTCTTAAAAGCATATACTGTCAGGATGGCCGAGAGGTCTAAGGCGCTGTGTTTAGGCCACAGTCTCCTTTGGAGGCGTGAGTTCGAATCCCACTTCTGACATGCCTTTTGGAGATTTAATCTCCTTCATCAGGTTAACATCTGATGGAAGTTGCATCTGTTGGTCTTCACTTGGCACGTTATTCCGTTCTCCTCTTGTCAAGAGAGATGGGGTTTCTCATATATTTAGGTTCTATAACGTCTTGCTGACAAAGCGCAATCCTTACCAAATGAGCATAGGACCCATGTAAGAGGTCATCTGGAAGAGTCATGCTCTTGTATGCCCTGGCCAGACGGGCCCAGCAAATTTGGAAGAATGCCATTCATCTGGTAGACAACTGGACTCCAGCACACTTACAGCAATTTCCTCAGGGCTTTGATCAGGGGCTGCTTAAATTTGCATACTCCACCCTATGTTGTGACTTTGAGATCCCTTGTTGAAATTGCTTTAGCCAGCCAAGAGGTGGCTATTGTCTCAATTTCAAAGCAGCTTTGAGCCGTTCAAGTGGCTGGTGAATAGCACTTTCTCTTTGTTCGCCTCAAAGTTCTAAAGAGTTCTCCATAGGTCCTGCTCTGTACAGATTGTTCAAAGATCTGTTGGAAGTGCATATAATAGGATAAATAAATTGAGGGCATTCCTTTTCAGTACCTCACCTGCATGGCTGTCTGGCCTCTGGAAGATGCTGGGAAAGCAAGTCAGGATGGCCGAGTGGTCTAAGGCGCTGCCTTCAGGTCGCAGTCTCCTCTGGAGGCGGGGGTTCAAATCCCACTTCTGACAGTCCTGTGTTTACTCTAATTTTTTTCTTGAGAAATATGATCATTTCCCTCGCAGTGGCTTATAGGATTGTCTTCTTGGAAGAGTGCAGTGAGTTTTTTTCTTGCTCTAGCCACTATTGGCCTAAGCTCTGTGCTTTTTTTGGTTCCTAATATCTTTCTCACCCTTTAGATAAAAAAGCAGCATGGGGTCAGAATGGCCGAGTGTTCTAAGGCGCTGCATTAAGGTCGCAGTCTCTCCTGGAGGCGTGGGTTCGAATCCCACTTCTGACAAAACTTGAATTCCATTTTCTCTCTCAGTTCCTTTAGAATCTCAGCTAAAAATTGGCAATGTAAATAATATCTGAATAAGTACCAAACTTCAGTTTCAACTGCAAATGCATTTGCCCTATTCTATCTTTAACGTTAATGTAATATTCTTCTAGCACTCGTGGTGTTTTATATTTCTTTTGTGGGGTACTTTAAAAATCTTTTTTATGAAAGAAATGGGTTACATTAAGTCTTGTGATGTTTTAGGTTTCCAATAAGGAGGTTTTAAATTTTATGTCACGTCATTTTCAGATGCTTCATTCAAGAGATGTTTCCACTATAGAATGCAGAGCAAGGGCAAAAATACAAGTGATAGAGCGAGTGAGTGAGAAGGAGTGTTGTGGAAGGAGAGAATGAAACAAAGACAGAGTGAGTGAACGGCAGGGAGGCATAGAAGAGTAGTCTAGTAGTGAAGGAGACCTGCTTTTCCCTGCTCTTGACCTCCCACCCATCCCCAAACAACCACAAACATACCTTCTGTGCAAAGTTGGTATGCAGAATTTCACGCCTCAGCAAGTGAGGGTGAGTCCCAGGCCAGGGGCTAAAGAGCAAAAGAGTGCCTGTGCTCAGACTTTCCCTGCTAGGGATAGTTTATCTGGAACAAGGCCTACTCTCTTGTATCCAGCAAGGATCTAGAAATCCTGCATGAATCTGCAAGGCACATTGGCAGCATAAATTTGCATAAACTGCCCCACCTATTGCCTTCCTACTTCCTGTGCTGTAGTTGTTTGTGTAGAGAGAGAGGTCGCAGGCAAGGAAATGTTGTGAGTCGGATACAGGACCCTAAATAGCTGGTGAGAGGTATGTGGTGTTCTAAAAGCATGAAAACTGTATACCTTTGAAATAAAGTGCTTTCATATGTGTTCTTCTGTGTTTATTGTCCTGTGCATAAAGTTGCACCTTGTGTTTGAAGGTTTAAATTATTTCAGGCTTGCATGGAGGTAGACGTTTCTGAGTAACTTTTATTCATTTCTTAAAAGCCTATACTGTCAGGATGGCCGAGAGGTCTAAGGCGCTGTGTTTAGGCCACAGTCTCCTTTGGAGGCGTGGGTTCGAATCCCACTTCTGACATGCCTTTTGGAGATTTAATCTCCTTTATCAGGTTAACATCTGATGGAAGTTGCATCTGTTGGTCTTCACTTGGCACGTTATTCCGTTCTCCTCTTGTCAAGAGAGATGGGGTTTCTCATATATTTAGGTTCTATAACGTCTTGCTGACAAAGCGCAATCCTTACCAAATGAGCATAGGACCCATGTAAGAGGTCATCTGGAAGAGTCATGCTCTTGTATGCCCTGGCCAGACGGGCCCTGCAAATTTGGAAGAATGCCATTCATCTGGTAGACAACTGGACTCCAGCACACTTACAGCAATTTCCTCAGGGCTTTGATCAGGGGCTGCTTAAATTTGCATACTCCACCCTATGTTGTGACTTTGAGATCCCTTGTTGAAATTGCTTTAGCCAGCCAAGAGGTGGCTATTGTCTCAATTTCAAAGCAGCTTTGAGCCGTTCAAGTGGCTGGTGAATAGCACTTTCTCTTTGTTCGCCTCAAAGTTCTAAAGAGTTCTCCATAGGTCCTGCTCTGTACAGATTGTTCAAAGATCTGTTGGAAGTGCATATAATAGGATAAATAAATTGAGGGCATTCCTTTTCAGTACCTCACCTGCATGGCTGTCTGGCCTCTGGAAGATGCTGGGAAAGCAAGTCAGGATGGCCGAGTGGTCAAAGGCGCTGCGTTCAGGTCGCAGTCTCCTCTGGAGGCGTGGGTTCAATTCCCACTTCTGACAGTCCTGTGTTTACTCTAATTTTTTTCTTGAGAAATATGATCATTTCCCTCGCAGTGGCTTATAGGATTGTCTTCTTGGAAGAGTGCAGTGAGTTTTTTTCTTGCTCTAGCCACTATTGGCCTAAGCTCTGTGCATTTTTTGGTTCCTAATATCTTTCTCACCCTTTAGATGAAAAAGCAGCATGGGGTCAGGATGGCCGAGTGGTCTAAGGCGCTGCGTTAAGGCCGCAGTCTCTCCTGGAGGCGTGGGTTCGAATCCCACTTCTGACAAAACTTGAATTCCATTTTCTCTCTCAGTTCCTTTAGAATCTCAGCTAAAAATTGGCAATGTAAATAATATCTGAATAAGTACCAAACTTCAGTTTCAACTGCAAATGCATTTGCCCTATTCTATCTTTAACGTTAATGTAATATTCTTCTAGCATTCGTGGTGTTTTATATTTCTTTTGTGGGGTACTTTAAAAATCTTTTTTATGAAAGAAATGGGTTACATTAAGTCTTGTGATGTTTTAGGTTTCCAATAAGGAGGTTTTAAATTTTATGTCACGTCATTTTCAGATGCTTCTTTCAAGAGATGTTTCCACTATAGAATGCAGAGCAAGGGCAAAAATACAAGTGATAGAGCGAGTGAGTGAGAAGGAGTGTTGTGGAAGGAGAGAATGAAACAAAGACAGAGTGAGTGAACGGCAGGGAGGCATAGAAGAGTAGTCTAGTAGTGAAGGAGACCTGCTTTTCCCTGCTCTTGACCTCCCACCCATCCCCAAACAACCACAAACATACCTTCTGTGCAAAGTTGGTATGCAGAATTTCACGCCTCAGCAAGTGAGGGTGAGTCCCAGGCCAGGGGCTAAAGAGCAAAAGAGTGCCTGTGCTCAGACTTTCCCTGCCAGGGATAGTTTATCTGGAACAAGGCCTACTCTCTTGTATCCAGCAAGGATCTAGAAATCCTGCATGAATCTGCAAGGCACATTGGCAGCATACATTTGCATAAACTGCCCCACCTATTGCCTTCCTACTTCCTGTGCTGTAGTTGTTTGTGTAGAGAGAGAGGTCGCAGGCAAGGAAATGTTGTGAGTCGGATACAGGACCCTAAATAGCTGGTGAGAGGTATGTGGTGTTCTAAAAGCATGAAAACTGTATACCTGTGAAATAAAGTGCTTTCGTATGTGTTCTTCTGTGTTTATTGTCCTGTGCATAAAGTTGCACCTTGTGTTTGAAGGTTTAAATTATTTCAGGCTTGCATGGAGGTAGACGTTTCTGAGTAACTTTTATTCATTTCTTAAAAGCCTATACTGTCAGGATGGCCGAGAGGTCTAAGGCGCTGTGTTTAGGCCACAGTCTCCTTTGGAGGCGTGGGTTCGAATCCCACTTCTGACATGCCTTTTGGAGATTTAATCTCCTTTATCAGGTTAACATCTGATGGAAGTTGCATCTGTTGGTCTTCACTTGGCACGTTATTCCGTTCTCCTCTTGTCAAGAGAGATGGGGTTTCTCATATATTTAGGTTCTATAACGTCTTGCTGACAAAGCGCAATCCTTACCAAATGAGCATAGGACCCATGTAAGAGGTCATCTGGAAGAGTCATGCTCTTGTATGCCCTGGCCAGACGGGCCCTGCAAATTTGGAAGAATGCCATTCATCTGGTAGACAACTGGACTCCAGCACACTTACAGCAATTTCCTCAGTGCTTTGATCAGGGGCTGCTTAAATTTGCATACTCCACCCTATGTTGTGACTTTGAGATCCCTTGTTGAAATTGCTTTAGCCAGCCAAGAGGTGGCTATTGTCTCAATTTCAAAGCAGCTTTGAGCCGTTCAAGTGGCTGGTGAATAGCACTTTCTCTTTGTTCGCCTCAAAGTTCTAAAGAGTTCTCCATAGGTCCTGCTCTGTACAGATTGTTCAAAGATCTGTTGGAAGTGCATATAATAAGATAAATAAATTGATGGCATTCCTTTTCAGTACCTCACCTGCATGGCTGTCTGGCCTCTGGAAGATGCTGGGAAAGCAAGTCAGGATGGCCGAGTGGTCTAAGGCGCTGCGTTCAGGTCGCAGTCTCCTCTGGAGGCGTGGGTTCAAATCCCACTTCTGACAGTCCTATGTTTACTCTAATTATTTTCTTGAGAAATATGATCATTTCCCTCGCAGTGGCTTATAGGATTGTCTTCTTGGAAGAGTGCAGTGAGTTTTTTTCTTGCTCTAGCCACTATTGGCCTCAGCTCTGTGCATTTTTTGGTTCCTAATATCTTTCTCACCGTTTAGATGAAAAAGCAGCATGGGGTCAGGATGGCCGAGTGGTCTAAGGCGCTGCGTTAAGGCCGCAGTCTCTCCTGGAGGCATGGGTTCGAATCCCACTTCTGACAAAACTTGAATTCCATTTTCTCTCTCAGTTCCTTTAGAATCTCAGCTAAAAATTGGCAATGTAAATAATATCTGAATAAGTACCAAACTTCAGTTTCAACTGCAAATGCATTTGCCCTATTCTATCTTTAACGTTAATGTAATATTCTTCTAGCACTCGTGGTGTTTTATATTTCTTTTGTGGGGTACTTTAAAAATCTTTTTTATGAAAGAAATGGGTTACATTAAGTCTTGTGATGTTTTAGGTTTCCAATAAGGAGGTTTTAAATTTTATGTCACGTCATTTTCAGATGCTTCATTCAAGAGATGTTTCCACTATAGAATGCAGAGCAAGGGCAAAAATACAAGTGATAGAGCGAGTGAGTGAGAAGGAGTGTTGTGGAAGGAGAGAATGAAACAAAGACAGAGTGAGTGAACGGCAGAGAGGCATAGAAGAGGAGTCTGGTAGTGAAGGAGACCTGCTTTTCCCTGCTCTTGACCTCCCACCCATCCCCAAACAACCACAAACATACCTTCTGTGCAAAGTTGGTATGCAGAATTTCACGCCTCAGCAAGTGAGGGGGAGTCCCAGGCCAGGGGCTAAAGAGCAAAAGAGTGCCTGTGCTCAGACTTTCCCTGCTAGGGATAGTTTATCTGGAACAAGGCCTACTCTCTTGTATCCAGCAAGGATCTAGAAATCCTGCATGAATCTGCAAGGCACATTGGCAGCATAAATTTGCATAAACTGCCCCACCTATTGCCTTCCTACTTCCTGTGCTGTAGTTGTTTGTGAAGAGAGAGAGGTCGCAGGCAAGGAAATGTTGTGAGTCGGATACAGGACCCTAAATAGCTGGTGAGAGGTATGTGGTGTTCTAAAAGCATGAAAACTGTATACCTGTGAAATAAAGTGCTTTCGTATGTGTTCTTCTGTGTTTATTGTCCTGTGCATAAAGTTGCACCTTGTGTTTGAAGGTTTAAATTATTTTAGGCTTGCATTGAGGTAGATGTTTCTGAGTAACTTTTATTCATTTCTTAAAAGCATATACTGTCAGGATGGCCGAGAGGTCTAAGGCGCTGTGTTTAGGCCACAGTCTCCTTTGGAGGCGTGAGTTCGAATCCCACTTCTGACATTCCTTTTGGAGATTTAATCTCCTTCATCAGGTTAACATCTGATGGAAGTTGCATCTGTTGGTCTTCACTTGGCACGTTATTCCGTTCTCCTCTTGTCAAGAGAGATGGGGTTTCTCATATATTTAGGTTCTATAACGTCTTGCTGACAAAGCGCAATCCTTACCAAATGAGCATAGGACCCATGTAAGAGGTCATCTGGAAGAGTCATGCTCTTGTATGCCCTGGCTAGACGGGCCCAGCAAATTTGGAAGAATGCCATTCATCTGGTAGACAACTGGACTCCAGCACACTTACAGCAATTTCCTCAGGGCTTTGATCAGGGGCTGCTTAAATTTGCATACTCCACCCTATGTTGTGACTTTGAGATCCCTTGTTGAAATTGCTTTAGCCAGCCAAGAGGTGGCTATTGTCTCAATTTCAAAGCAGCTTTGAGCCGTTCAAGTGGCTGGTGAATAGCACTTTCTCTTTGTTCGCCTCAAAGTTCTAAAGAGTTCTCCATAGGTCCTGCTCTGTACAGATTGTTCAAAGATCTGTTGGAAGTGCATATAATAGGATAAATAAATTGAGGGCATTCCTTTTCAGTACCTCACCTGCATGGCTGTCTGGCCTCTGGAAGATGCTGGGAAAGCAAGTCAGGATGGCCGAGTGGTCTAAGGCGCTGCCTTCAGGTCGCAGTCTCCTCTGGAGGCGGGGGTTCAAATCCCACTTCTGACAGTCCTGTGTTTACTCTAATTTTTTTCTTGAGAAATATGATCATTTCCCTCGCAGTGGCTTATAGGATTGTCTTCTTGGAAGAGTGCAGTGAGTTTTTTTCTTGCTCTAGCCACTATTGGCCTAAGCTCTGTGCATTTTTTGGTTCCTAATATCTTTCTCACCCTTTAGATAAAAAAGCAGCATGGGGTCAGAATGGCCGAGTGTTCTAAGGCGCTGCATTAAGGTCGCAGTCTCTCCTGGAGGCGTGGGTTCGAGTCCCACTTCTGACAAAACTTGAATTCCATTTTCTCTCTCAGTTCCTTTAGAATCTCAGCTAAAAATTGGCAATGTAAATAATATCTGAATAAGTACCAAACTTCAGTTTCAACTGCAAATGCATTTGCCCTATTCTATCTTTAACGTTAATGTAATATTCTTCTAGCACTCGTGGTGTTTTATATTTCTTTTGTGGGGTACTTTAAAAATCTTTTTTATGAAAGAAATGGGTTACATTAAGTCTTGTGATGTTTTAGGTTTCCAATAAGGAGGTTTTAAATTTTATGTCACGTCATTTTCAGATGCTTCATTCAAGAGATGTTTCCACTATAGAATGCAGAGCAAGGGCAAAAATACAAGTGATAGAGCGAGTGAGTGAGAAGGAGTGTTGTGGAAGGAGAGAATGAAACAAAGACAGAGTGAGTGAACGGCAGGGAGGCATAGAAGAGTAGTCTAGTAGTGAAGGAGACCTGCTTTTCCCTGCTCTTGACCTCCCACCCATCCCCAAACAACCACAAACATACCTTCTGTGCAAAGTTGGTATGCAGAATTTCACGCCTCAGCAAGTGAGGGTGAGTCCCAGGCCAGGGGCTAAAGAGCAAAAGAGTGCCTGTGCTCAGACTTTCCCTGCTAGGGATAGTTTATCTGGAACAAGGCCTACTCTCTTGTATCCAGCAAGGATCTAGAAATCCTGCATGAATCTGCAAGGCACATTGGCAGCATAAATTTGCATAAACTGCCCCACCTATTGCCTTCCTACTTCCTGTGGCAAGGATCTAGAAATCCTGCATGAATCTGCAAGGCACATTGGCAGCATACATTTGCATAAACTGCCCCACCTATTGCCTTCCTACTTCCTGTGCTGTAGTTGTTTGTGTAGAGAGAGAGGTCGCAGGCAAGGAAATGTTGTGAGTCGGATACAGGACCCTAAATAGCTGGTGAGAGGTATGTGGTGTTCTAAAAGCATGAAAACTGTATACCTGTGAAATAAAGTGCTTTCGTATGTGTTCTTCTGTGTTTATTGTCCTGTGCATAAAGTTGCACCTTGTGTTTGAAGGTTTAAATTATTTCAGGCTTGCATGGAGGTAGACGTTTCTGAGTAACTTTTATTCATTTCTTAAAAGCCTATACTGTCAGGATGGCCGAGAGGTCTAAGGCGCTGTGTTTAGGCCACAGTCTCCTTTGGAGGCGTGGGTTCGAATCCCACTTCTGACATGCCTTTTGGAGATTTAATCTCCTTTATCAGGTTAACATCTGATGGAAGTTGCATCTGTTGGTCTTCACTTGGCACGTTATTCCATTCTCCTCTTGTCAAGAGAGATGGGGTTTCTCATATATTTAGGTTCTATAACGTCTTGCTGACAAAGCGCAATCCTTACCAAATGAGCATAGGACCCATGTAAGAGGTCATCTGGAAGAGTCATGCTCTTGTATGCCCTGGCCAGACGGGCCCTGCAAATTTGGAAGAATGCCATTCATCTGGTAGACAACTGGACTCCAGCACACTTACAGCAATTTCCTCAGTGCTTTGATCAGGGGCTGCTTAAATTTGCATACTCCACCCTATGTTGTGACTTTGAGATCCCTTGTTGAAATTGCTTTAGCCAGCCAAGAGGTGGCTATTGTCTCAATTTCAAAGCAGCTTTGAGCCGTTCAAGTGGCTGGTGAATAGCACTTTCTCTTTGTTCGCCTCAAAGTTCTAAAGAGTTCTCCATAGGTCCTGCTCTGTACAGATTGTTCAAAGATCTGTTGGAAGTCTTTTGCTCTTTAGCCCCTGGCCTGGGACTCAGGCCAGGGTCAGATCACTGTGCAAACACCATGAGGAAATTGTGCTTCTCATTGAGTCAGAACATATTGACATACTCTTTATGACTGAGACATGGACCAGAGCTGATAGCTCAGTGGATCTGGGCCTAGCCTGTCCTTCAGGATATAAAATCAAACACAAACCCCGGGTGGGAGCCAGGGGAGGTGGAGTTGGCATTATCTTCAGAGACACTTTATGTCTCTCTCAGATTGACGTCAAGGCCATCTCGGGGCATGAACTACTGGGTTTTTCCCTAAACAGTCCAGGAGGAGCTTTATATTCTGGATTGCTGTGCTATAGACCCCCGGCTGGCTCCTTATCAGAGGTAACAGAGCTCATCGACCTGATCTATGACCTATCCAACTCCCATAACAGACTCTTGGTATTGGGAGACTTCAACCTATGGCCAGATGGTCCAATGGATTCTGCTTTCAAAGATTTGGAGCAGGCCTGTAGTAATGTACAGCTGAAACAGCTAGTTACCCTGCCAACTCACTCAAAAGGTCATACCTTAGATATGATTTTTGCGGATACAGAGAATGTAGCTCTTCGGAAAATCCTACCCCAATGCTGGACAGATCACGCATCGGTCCACTTTACCCTTTCTCTTTCCGCCGACTCCATGAAGAAAGGTAGCCTAGGCACTACCAGGGTGGGTAGACAGTGGTCCAAGCTTGTGAAGCAGTCCCCCCTGCCGGCCTTGCTGCCGTCGGGCTTCTCGTTAGGAGACAACGTGGAAGCTAGCTATGAGATGCTTAGCCAGCAAATTGTGGCTTCATTAGATTCACTAGCTCCTTTTCGCAAAATCAGAGATAGACCCACTCGTGCAATGCCTTGGTTCTCAGAGGAACTGCTCCAATCTAAACTCCAGTGCAAGAGGACGGAGCGTGCTTGGAGGAAACAGTACCGGGATTCAGACAGAGCTTGCTATAAGCGAACTTTGGCAACTTATAAAGCACAGATCAGACGTGCCAAAGCTAAATTCCTAGAGGATTCCCTATTGTCGGCAGCAAATAAATCCCAGGCGCTGTTCAAAATTGTTAAGATCTCTCACACCCTACCTGTGTCGCTAATGTTGTCCCTGCATCCCAATTTTTATGCGACTCATTGGCACAGGCTTTTGAGCAGAAGATTGCCACCATCCTAAGCAATCTTGTTACTTCATCAAGCTCTGGCACTCAGCCTTTGCTCACCTCTACCTTGACATCGGATAGGGAGGGTGATGCTGGCTCAGCACGCCTTAATTGTTTCCCGGTACCATGCTTTGAGGAATTTAGTGCTCTGGCCGCCAGCGTCTCTTCTGGCTCTCCCCTTGATCCACTTCCTCATAAATTTTGGAAGCTATTCCGGACAGAACTCTTCTTGCCATTATTCGCGACCTGCTGCCAATCCCTCAGGTCTGCGCGAGTACCGGATTGCTGGAAGTTGGCAGTGGTGTCTCCTCTCCTCAAAAAGGAAACCTTGGATCCTTCCTGCCCTGCCAATTATAGGCCCATTTCCCTTCTCCCTTTTCCAATCAAAATCTTGGAGAAATGGGCCACAAAACATCTTTCCTGCTTTCTGGAGAGTAATGCCTGTCTGGATGTGGCTCAATTTGGATTTAGACCAGCCCATGGGACAGAGTCAGCATTAGTGACCGTGCTCGATGACCTCAGGACGCGTGCCGACCAAGGTCGGGCAGCCTTTTTAGTGCTGCTAGATATGTCGGCCGCGTTCGATACGGTCAGCCATGTGATCTTACTCAGGAGGCTGGAGGAAGTGGGGGTGACTGGCTTGGCCCTGGACTGGCTGACGTCTTATTTGGATAATAGACACCAGGTAGTGGCCCTTCCTCCGTTCAAATCAGCCATCAGAAGCGTTGGTCAGGGTGTGCCTCAAGGGTCAGCCATTAGCCCTATCCTTTTTAATCTTTACCTCCGCCCCCTGATTAAGCTGATAAAATCTTTCGGCATTGCAGTTACTAACTATGCGGATGACACCCAACTTATCTTCTCGTTTGAGGGTAAGGAGGCGGTGTCACAAGAGACCTTCCATCGCTGCATGACCTCTACGGCAGACTGGCTGTGCCACAACTCTCTGCAATTTAATAGCTCTAAAACTGAGGTCCTATACTGCCCATCTGGCAGCACCCTGAGGCCTTTTCCATCGAACTTCTGGCCTTCATCCTTCCAGGGCACCAGTTTACCAACGAATTGTGTGCGGAACTTGGGAGTCTATTTTGGCTCCAACCTTCAACTGGATGTTTCTGTTAATAAAACAGTGGCCACATGCATGGCCTTGCTTCGCACGTTAAGGAAAATCTTGCCTTTTCTCCCAGCGCAGGCAAGACCAGAGGTAGTGCGGAGTACCATCCTAAGTAGACTTGACTACTGTAACGCACTACTTCTGGGAGCCCCGGTGACCCTGGTGGGTAAACTTCAACGCGTGCAGAATCTGGCGGCTAAACTGGCTCTGTCACGCCAGCGCGCGGACTCCTCCACTACTGCGCTCAGGGACCTCCATTGGTTACCTGTCCCTCAGCGGATTGAATTTAAAGCCCTCTGCTTGGTGTTTAAAGCTCTTCATGAACAAGGCCCTTTTCCCTTACAGAAAATGTTCTCGTGGTATGTTCCGCGTAGGTCTCTCCGCTCCGCCACGGCATGTCTGGTTGTAGTTCCAAAAATCTTAAGGACTCGTTTGGGAGGCAGGTCCTTTCGATTCACAGCAGCAAGGCTGTGGAACTCTCAGCCGTTTGCACTGAGGAGTACGGGCGATTTCCCCTCCTTCAAAAAAGCCCTGAAAACTCACCTTTTTCCAAGAGCGGCGTAATTTTTTCTTATACAGTGGATCGTTTCTTTTCATGCAGGCTTCTTTCTCCATCAGTCTAAGCGCCAGGATGCCCTTTGGGTGACAGTCATTGCGCTATACAAGTATATCTATACATACATACATACAAGTGCATATAATAGGATAAATAAATTGAGGGCATTCCTTTTCAGTACCTCACCTGCATGGCTGTCTGGCCTCTGGAAGATGCTGGGAAAGCAAGTCAGGATGGCCGAGTGGTCTAAGGCGCTGCGTTCAGGTCGCAGTCTCCTCTGGAGACGTGGGTTCAAATCCCACTTCTGACAGTCCTGTGTTTACTCTAATTTTTTTATTGAGAAATATGATCATTTCCGTCGCAGTGGCTTATAGGATTGTCTTCTTGGAAGAGTGCAGTGAGTTTTTTTCTTGCTCTAGCCACTATTGGCCTAAGCTCTGTGCATTTTTTGGTTCCTAATATCTTTCTCACCCTTTAGATGAAAAAGCAGCATGGGGTCAGGATGGCCGAGTGGTCTCAGGCGCTGCGTTAAGGCCGCAGTCTCTCCTGGAGGCGTGGGTTCAAATCCCACTTCTGACAAAACTTGAATTCCATTTTCTCTCTCAGTTCCTTTAGAATCTCAGCTAAAAATTGGCAATGTAAATAATATCTGAATAGGTACCAAACTTCAGTTTCAACTGCAAATGCATTTGCCCTATTCTATCTTTAACGTTAATGTAATATTCTTCTAGCACTCGTGGTGTTTTATATTTCTTTTGTGGGGTACTTTAAAAATCTTTTTTATGAAAGAAATGGGTTACATTAAGTCTTGTGATGTTTTAGGTTTCCAATAAGGAGGTTTTAAATTTTATGTCACGTCATTTTCAGATGCTTCATTCAAGAGATGTTTCCACTATAGAATGCAGAGCAAGGGCAAAAATACAAGTGATAGAGCGAGTGAGTGAGAAGGAGTGTTGTGGAAGGAGAGAATGAAACAAAGACAGAGTGAGTGAACGGCAGGGAGGCATAGAAGAGTAGTCTAGTAGTGAAGGAGACCTGCTTTTCCTTGCTCTTGACCTCCCACCCATCCCCAAACAACCACAAACATACCTTCTGTGCAAAGTTGGTATGCAGAAATTCACGCCTCAGCAAGTGAGGGTGAGTCCCAGGCCAGGGGCTAAAGAGCAAAAGAGTGCCTGTGCTCAGACTTTCCCTGCTAGGGATAGTTTATCTGGAACAAGGCCTACTCTCTTGTATCCAGCAAGGATCTAGAAATCCTGCATGAATCTCCAAGGCACATTGGCAGCATACATTTGCATAAACTGCCCCACCTATTGCCTTCCTACTTCCTGTGCTGTAGTTGTTTGTGTAGAGAGAGAGGTCGCAGGCAAGGAAATGTTGTGAGTCGGATACAGGACCCTAAATAGCTGGTGAGAGGTATGTGGTGTTCTAAAAGCATGAAAACTGTATACCTGTGAAATAAAGTGCTTTCGTATGTGTTCTTCTGTGTTTATTGTCTTGTGCATACAGTTGCACCTTGTGTTTGAAGGTTTAAATTATTTCAGGCTTGCATGGAGGTAGACGTTTCTGAGTAACTTTTATTCATTTCTTAAAAGCCTATACTGTCAGGATGGCCGAGAGGTCTAAGGCGCTGTGTTTAGGCCACAGTCTCCTTTGGAGGCGTGGGTTCGAATCCCACTTCTGACAAGCCTTTTGGAGATTTAATCTCCTTTATCAGGTTAACATCTGATGGAAGTTGCATCTGTTGGTCTTCACTTGGCACGTTATTCCGTTCTCCTCTTGTCAAGAGAGATGGGGTTTCTCATATATTTAGGTTCTATAACGTCTTGCTGACAAAGCGCAATCCTTACCAAATGAGCATAGGACCCATGTAAGAGGTCATCTGGAAGAGTCATGCTCTTGTATGCACTGGCCAGACGGGCCCTGCAAATTTGGAAGAATGCCATGCATCTGGTAGACAACTGGACTCCAGCACACTTACAGCAATTTCCTCAGGGCTTTGATCAGGGGCTGCTTAAATTTGCATACTCCACCCTATGTTGTGACTTTGAGATCCCTTGTTGAAATTGCTTTAGCCAGCCAAGAGGTGGCTATTGTCTCAATTTCAAAGCAGCTTTGAGCCGTTCAAGTGGCTGGTGAATAGCACTTTCTCTTTGTTCGCCTCAAAGTTCTAAAGAGTTCTCCATAGGTCCTGCTATGTACAGATTGTTCAAAGATCTGTTGGAAGTGCATATAATAGGATAAATAAATTGAGGGCATTCCTTTTCAGTACCTCACCTGCATGGCTGTCTGGCCTCTGGAAGATGCTGGGAAAGCAAGTCAGGATGGCCGAGTGGTCTAAGGCGCTGCGTTCAGGTTGCAGTCTCCTCTGGAGGTGTGAGTTCAAATCCCACTTCTGACAGTCCTGTGTTTACTCTAATTTTTTTCTTGAGAAATATGATCATTTCCCTCGCAGTGGCTTATAGGATTGTCTTCTTGGAAGAGTGCAGTGAGTTTTTTTCTTGCTCTAGCCACTATTGGCCTAAGCTCTGTGCATTTTTTGGTTCCTAATATCTTTCTCACCCTTTAGATGAAAAAGCAGCATGGGGTCAGGATGGCCGAGTGGTCTAAGGCGCTGCGTTACGGCTGCAGTCTCTCCTGGAGGCGTTGGTTCAAATCCCACTTCTGACAAAACTTGAATTCCATTTTCTCTCTCAGTTCCTTTAGAATCTCAGCTAAAAATTGGCAATGTAAAAAATATCTGAATAAGTACCAAACTTCAGTTTCAACTGCAAATGCATTTGCCCTATTCTATCTTTAACGTTAATGTAATATTCTTCTAGCACTCGTGGTGTTTTATATTTCTTTTGTGGGGTACTTTAAAAATCTTTTTTATGAAAGAAATGGGTTACATTAAGTCTTGTGATGTTTTAGGTTTCCAATAAGGAGGTTTTAAATTTTATGTCACGTCATTTTCAGATGCTTCTTTCAAGAGATGTTTCCACTATAGAATGCAGAGCAAGGGCAAAAATACAAGTGATAGAGCGAGTGAGTGAGAAGGAGTGTTGTGGAAGGAGAGAATGAAACAAAGACAGAGTGAGTGAATGGCAGGGAGGCATAGAAGAGGAGTCTAGTAGTGAAGGAGACCTGCTTTTCCCTGCTCTTGACCTCCCACCCATCCCCAAACAACCACAAACATTCCTTCTGTGCAAAGTTGGTATGCAGAATTTCACGCCTCAGCAAGTGAGGGTGAGTCCCAGGCCAGGGGCTAAAGAGCAAAAGAGTGCCGGTGCTCAGACTTTCCCTGCTAGGGATAGTTTATCTGGAACAAGGCCTACTCTCTTGTATCCAGCAAGGATCTAGAAATCCTGCATGAATCTGCAAGGCACATTGGCAGCATAAATTTGCATAAACTGCCCCACCTATTGCCTTCCTACTTCCTGTGCTGTAGTTGTTTGTGTAGAGAGAGAGGTCGCAGGCAAGGAAATGTTGTGAGTCGGATACAGGACCCTAAATAGCTGGTGAGAGGTATGTGGTGTTCTAAAAGCATGAAAACTGTATACCTGTGAAATAAAGTGCTTTCGTATGTGTTCTTCTGTGTTTATTGTCCTGTGCATAAAGTTGCACCTTGTGTTTGAAGGTTTAAATTATTTCAGGCTTGCATGGAGGTAGACGTTTCTGAGTAACTTTTATTCATTTCTTAAAAGCTTATACTGTCAGGATGGCCGAGAGGTCTAAGGCGCTGTGTTTAGGCCACAGTCTCCTTTGGAGGCGTGGGTTCGAATCCCACTTCTGACATGCCTTTTGGAGATTTAATCTCCTTTATCAGGTTAACATCTGATGGAAGTTGCATCTGTTGGTCTTCACTTCGCACGTTATTCCGTTCTCCTCTTGTCAAGAGAGATGGGGTTTCTCATATATTTAGGTTCTATAACGTCTTGCTGACAAAGCGCAATCCTTACCAAATGAGCATAGGACCCATGTAAGAGGTCATCTGGAATAGTCATGCTCTTGTATGCACTGGCCAGACGGGCCCTGCAAATTTGGAAGAATGCCATGCATCTGGTAGACAACTGGACTCCAGCACACTTACAGCAATTTCCTTAGGGCTTTGATCAGGGGCTGCTTAAATTTGCATACTCCACCCTATGTTGTGACTTTGAGATCCCTTGTTGAAATTGCTTTAGCCAGCCAAGAGGTGGCTATTGTCTCAATTTCAAAGCAGCTTTGAGCCGTTCAAGTGGCTGGTGAATAGCACTTTCTCTTTGTTCGCCTCAAAGTTCTAAAGAGTTCTCCATAGGTCCTGCTCTGTACAGATTGTTCAAAGATCTGTTGGAAGTGCATATAATAGGATAAATAAATTGAGGGCATTCCTTTTCAGTACCTCACCTGCATGGCTGTCTGGCCTCTGGAAGATGCTGGGAAAGCAAGTCAGGATGGCCGAGTGGTCTAAGGCGCTGCGTTCAGGTCGCAGCCTCCTCTGGAGGCGTGGGTTCAAATCCCACTTCTGACAGTCCTGTGTTTACTCTAATTTTTTTCTTGAGAAATATGATCATTTCCCTCGCAGTGGCTTATAGGATTGTCTTCTTGGAAGAGTGCAGTGAGTTTTTTTCTTGCTCTAGCCACTATTGGCCTAAGCTCTGTGCATTTTTTGGTTCCTAATATCTTTCTCACCCTTTAGATAAAAAAGCAGCATGGGGTCAGGATGGCCGAGTGGTCTAAGGCGCTGCGTTAAGGCCGCAGTCTCTCCTGGAGGCGTGGATTCAAATCCCACTTCTGACAAAACTTGAATTCCATTTTCTCTCTCAGTTCCTTTAGAATCTCAGCTAAAAATTGGCAATGTAAATAATATCTGAATAAGTACCAAACTTCAGTTTCAACTGCAAATGCATTTGCCCTATTCTATCTTTAACGTTAATGTAATATTCTTCTAGCACTCGTGGTGTTTTATATTTCTTTTGTGGGGTACTTTAAAAATCTTTTTTATGAAAGAAATGGGTTACATTAAGTCTTGTGATGTTTTAGGTTTCCAATAAGGAGGTTTTAAATTTTATGTCACGTCATTTTCAGATGCTTCATTCAAGAGATGTTTCCACTATAGAATGCAGAGCAAGGGCAAAAATACAAGTGATAGAGCGAGTGAGTGAGAAGGAGTGTTGTGGAAGGAGAGAATGAAACAAAGACAGAGTGAGTGAATGGCAGGGTGGCATATAAGAGGAGTCTAGTAGTGAAGGAGACCTGCTTTTCCCTGCTCTTGACCTCCCACCCATCCCCAAACAACCACAAACATACCTTCTGTGCAAAGTTGGTATGCAGAATTTTACGCCTCAGCAAGTGAGGGTGAGTCCCAGGCCAGGGGCTAAAGAGCAAAAGAGTGCCTGTGCTCAGACTTTCCCTGCTAGGGATAGTTTATCTGGAACAAGGCCTACTCTCTTGTATCCAGCAAGGATCTAGAAATCCTGCATGAATCTGCAAGGCACATTGGCAGCATAAATTTGCATAAACTGCCCCACCTATTGCCTTCCTACTTCCTGTGCTGTAGTTGTTTGTGTAGAGAGAGAGGTCGCAGGCAAGGAAATGTTGTGAGTCGGATACAGGACCCTAAATAGCTGGTGAGAGGTATGTGGTGTTCTAAAAGCATGAAAACTGTATACCTGTGAAATAAAGTGCTTTCGTATGTGTTCTTCTGTGTTTATTGTCCTGTGCATAAAGTTGCACCTTGTGTTTGAATGTTTAAATTATTTCAGGCTTGCATGGAGGTAGACGTTTCTGAGTAACTTTTATTCATTTCTTAAAAGCCTATACTGTCAGGATGGCCGAGAGGTCTAAGGGGCTGTGTTTAGGCCACAGTCTCCTTTGGAGGCGTGGGTTCGAATTCCACTTCTGACATTCCTTTTGGAGATTTAATCTCCTTTATCAGGTTAACATCTGATGGAAGTTGCATCTGTTGGTCTTCACCTGGCACGTTATTCCGTTCTCCTCTTGTCAAGAGAGATGGGGTTTCTCATATATTTAGGTTCTATAACGTCTTGCTGACAAAGCGCAATCCTTACCAAATGAGCATAGGACCCATGTAAGAGGTCATCTGGAAGAGTCATGCTCTTGTATGCCCTGGCCAGACGGGCCCTGCAAATTTGGAAGAATGCCATGCATCTGGTAGACAACTGGACTCCAGCACACTTACAGCAATTTCCTTAGGGCTTTGATCAGGGGCTGCTTAAATTTGCATACTCCACCCTATGTTGTGACTTTGAGATCCCTTGTTGAAATTGCTTTAGCCAGCCAAGAGGTGGCTATTGTCTCAATTTCAAAGCAGCTTTGAGCCGTTCAAGTGGCTGGTGAATAGCACTTTCTCTTTGTTCGCCTCAAAGTTCTAAAGAGTTCTCCATAGGTCCTGCTCTGTACAGATTGTTCAAAGATCTGTTGGAAGTGCATATAATAGGATAAATAAATTGAGGGCATTCCTTTTCAGTACCTCACCTGCATGGCTGTCTGGCCTCTGGAAGATGCTGGGAAAGCAAGTCAGGATGGCCGAGTGGTCTAAGGCGCTGCGTTCAGGTCGCAGTATCTTCTGGAGGCGTGGGTTCAAATCCCACTTCTGACAGTCCTGTGTTTACTCTAATTATTTTCTTGAGAAATATGATCATTTCCCTCGCAGTGGCTTATAGGATTGTCTTCTTGGAAGAGTGCAGTGAGTTTTTTTCTTGCTCTAGCCACTATTGGCCTCAGCTCTGTGCATTTTTTGGTTCCTAATATCTTTCTCACCCTTTAGATGAAAAAGCAGCATGGGGTCAGGATGGCCGAGTGGTCTAAGGCGCTGCGTTAAGGCCGCAGTCTCTCCTGGAGGCATGGGTTCGAATCCCGCTTCTGACAAAACTTGAATTCCATTTTCTCTCTCAGTACCTTTAGAATCTCAGCTAAAAATTGGCAATGTAAATAATATCTGAATAAGTACCAAACTTCAGTTTCAACTGCAAATGCATTTGCCCTATTCTATCTTTAACGTTAATGTAATATTCTTCTAGCACTCGTGGTGTTTTATATTTGTTTTGTGGGGTACTTTAAAAATCTTTTTTATGAAAGAAATGGGTTACATTAAGTCTTGTGATGTTTTAGGTTTCCAATAAGGAGGTTTTAAATTTTATGTCACATCATTTTCAGATGCTTCATTCAAGAGATGTTTCCACTATAGAATGGAGAGCAAGGGCAAAAATACAAGTGATAGAGCGAGTGAGTGAGAAGGAGTGTTGTGGAAGGAGAGAATGAAACAAAGACAGAGTGAGTGAACGGCAGGGAGGCATAGAAGAGGAGTCTAGTAGTGAAGGAGACCTGCTTTTCCCTGCTCTTGACCTCCCACCCATCCCCAAACAACCACAAACATACCTTCTGTGCAAAGTTGGTATGCAGAATTTCATGCCTCAGCAAGTGAGGGTGAGTCCCAGGCCAGGGGCTAAAGAGCAAAAGAGTGCCTGTGCTCAGACTTTCCCTGCTAGGGATAGTTTATCTGGAACAAGGCCTACTCTCTTGTATCCAGCAAGGATCTAGAAATCCTGCATGTATCTGCAAGGCACATTGGCAGCATAAATTTGCATAAACTGCCCCACCTATTGCCTTCCTACTTCCTGTGCTGTAGTTGTTTGTGTAGAGAGAGAGGTCGCAGGCAAGGAAATGTTGTGAGTCGGCTACAGGACCCTAAATAGCTGGTGAGAGGTATGTGGTGTTCTAAAAGCATGAAAACTGTATACCTGTGAAATAAAGTGCTTTCGTATGTGTTCTTCTGTGTTTATTGTCCTGTGCATAAAGTTGCACCTTGTGTTTGAAGGTTTAAATTATTTCAGGCTTGCATGGAGGTAGACGTTTCTGAGTAACTTTTATTCATTTCTTAAAAGCCTATACTGTCAGGGTGGCCGAGAGGTCTAAGGTGCTGTGTTTAGGCCACAGTCTCCTTTGGAGGCGTGGGTTCGAATCCCACTTCTGACATGCCTTTTGGAGATTTAATCTCCTTTATCAGGTTAACATCTGATGGAAGTTGCATCTGTTGGTCTTCACCTGGCACGTTATTCCGTTCTCCTCTTGTCAAGAGAGATGGGGTTTCTCATATATTTAGGTTCTATAACGTCTTGCTGACAAAGCGCAATCCTTACCAAATGAGCATAGGACCCATGTAAGAGGTCATCTGGAAGAGTCATGCTCTTGTATGCCCTGGCCAGACGGGCCCCGCAAATTTGGAAGAATGCCATGCATCTGGTAGACAACTGGACTCCAGCACACTTACAGCAATTTCCTTAGGGCTTTGATCAGGGGCTGCTTAAATTTGCATACTCCACCCTATGTTGTGACTTTGAGATCCCTTGTTGAAATTGCTTTAGCCAGCCAAGAGGTGGCTATTGTCTCAATTTCAAAGCAGCTTTGAGCCGTTCAAGTGGCTGGTGAATAGCACTTTCTCTTTGTTCGCCTCAAAGTTCTAAAGAGTTCTCCATAGGTCCTGCTCTGTACAGATTGTTCAAAGATCTGTTGGAAGTGCATATAATAGGATAAATAAATTGAGGGCATTCCTTTTCAGTACCTCACCTGCATGGCTGTCTGGCCTCTGGAAGATGCTGGGAAAGCAAGTCAGGATGGCCGAGTGGTCTAAGGCGCTGCGTTCAGGTCGCAGTCTCCTCTGGAGGCGTGGGTTCAAATCCCACTTCTGACAGTCCTCTGTTTACTCTAATTTTTTTCTTGAGAAATATGATAATTTCCCTCGCAGTGGCTTATAGGATTGTCTTCTTGGAAGAGTGCAGTGAGTTTTTTTCTTGCTCTAGCCACTATTGGCCTAAGCTCTGTGCATTTTTTGGTTCCTAATATCTTTCTCACCCTTTAGATGAAAATGCAGCATGGGGTCAGGATGGCCGAGTGGTCTAAGGCGCTGCGTTAAGGCCGCAGTCTCTCCTGGAGGCGTGGGTTCGAATCCCACTTCTGACAAAACTTGAATTCCATTTTCTCTCTCAGTTCCTTTAGAATCTAAGCTAAAAATTGGCAATGTAAATAATATCTGAATAAGTACCAAACTTCAGTTTCAACTGCAAATGCATTTGCCCTATTCTATCTTTAACGTTAATGTAATATTCTTCTAGCACTCATGGTGTTTTATATTTGTTTTGTGGGGTACTTTAAAAATCTTTTTTATGAAAGAAATGGGTTACATTAAGTCTTGTGATGTTTTAGGTTTCCAATAAGGAGGTTTTAAATTTTATGTCACATCATTTTCAGATGCTTCATTCAAGAGATGTTTCCACTATAGAATGCAGAGCAAGGGCAAAAATACAAGTGATAGAGCGAGTGAGTGAGAAGGAGTGTTGTGGAAGGAGAGAATGAAACAAAGACAGAGTGAGTGAACGGCAGGGAGGCATAGAAGAGGAGTCTAGTAGTGAAGGAGACCTGCTTTTCCCTGCTCTTGACCTCCCACCCATCCCCAAACAACCACAAACATACCTTCTGTGCAAAGTTGGTATGCAGAATTTCACGCCTCAGCAAGTGAGGGTGAATCCCAGGCCAGGGGCTAAAGAGCAAAAGAGTGCCTGTGCTCAGACTTTCCCTGCTAGGGATAGTTTATCTGGAACAAGGCCTACTCTCTTGTATCCAGCAAGGATCTAGAAATCCTGCATGAATCTGCAAGGCACATTGGCAGAATAAATTTGATTAAACTGCCCCACCTATTGCCTTCCTACTTCCTGTGCTGTAGTTGTTTGTGTAGAGAGAGAGGTCGCGGGCAAGGAAATGTTGTGAGTCGGATACAGGACCCTAAATAGCTGGTGAGAGGTATGTGGTGTTCTAAAAGCATGAAAACTGTATACCTGTGAAATAAAGTGCTTTCGTATGTGTTCTTCTGTGTTTATTGTCCTGTGCATAAAGTTGCACCTTGTGTTTGAAGGTTTAAATTATTTCAGGCTTGCATGGAGGTAGACGTTTCTGAGTAACTTTTATTCATTTCTTAAAATCCTATACTGTCAGGATGGCCGAGAGGTCTAAGGCGCTGTGTTTAGGCCACAGTCTCCTTTGGAGGAGTGGGTTCGAATCCCACTTCTGACATGCCTTTTGGAGATTTAATCTCCTTTATCAGGTTAACATCTGATGGAAGTTGCATCTGTTGGTCTTCACTTCGCACGTTATTCCGTTCTCCTCTTGTCAAGAGAGATGGGGTTTCTCATATATTTAGGTTCTATAACGTCTTGCTGACAAAGCGCAATCCTTACCAAATGAGCATAGGACCCATGTAAGAGGTCATCTGGAATAGTCATGCTCTTGTATGCACTGGCCAGACGGGCCCTGCAAATTTGGAAGAATGCCATGCATCTGGTAGACAACTGGACTCCAGCACACTTACAGCAATTTCCTTAGGGCTTTGATCAGGGGCTGCTTAAATTTGCATACTCCACCCTATGTTGTGACTTTGAGATCCCTTGTTGAAATTGCTTTAGCCAGCCAAGAGGTGGCTATTGTCTCAATTTCAAAGCAGCTTTGAGCCGTTCAAGTGGCTGGTGAATAGCACTTTCTCTTTGTTCGCCTCAAAGTTCTAAAGAGTTCTCCATAGGTCCTGCTCTGTACAGATTGTTCAAAGATCTGTTGGAAGTGCATATAATAGGATAAATAAATTGAGGGCATTCCTTTTCAGTACCTCACCTGCATGGCTGTCTGGCCTCTGGAAGATGCTGGGAAAGCAAGTCAGGATGGCCGAGTGGTCTAAGGCGCTGCGTTCAGGTCGCAGTCTCTTCTGGAGGCGTGGGTTCAAATCCCACTTCTGACAGTCCTGTGTTTACTCTAATTATTTTCTTGAGAAATATGATCATTTCCCTCGCAGTGGCTTATAGGATTGTCTTCTTGGAAGAGTGCAGTGAGTTTTTTTCTTGCTCTAGCCACTATTGGCCTCAGCTCTGTGCATTTTTTGGTTCCTAATATCTTTCTCACCCTTTAGATGAAAAAGCAGCATGGGGTCAGAATGGCCGAGTGTTCTAAGGCGCTGCATTAAGGTCGCAGTCTCTCCTGGAGGCGTGGGTTCGAATCCCACTTCTGACAAAACTTGAAATCCATTTTCTCTCTCAGTTCCTTTAGAATCTCAGCTAAAAATTGGCAATGTAAATAATATCTGAATAAGTACCAAACTTCAGTTTCAACTGCAAATGCATTTGCCCTATTCTATCTTTAACGTTAATGTAATATTCTTCTAGCACTCGTGGTGTTTTATATTTGTTTTGTGGGGTACTTTAAAAATCTTTTTTATGAAAGAAATGGGTTACATTAAGTATTGTGATGTTTTAGGTTTCCAATAAGGAGGTTTTAAATTTTATGTCACATCATTTTCAGATGCTTCATTCAAGAGATGTTTCCACTATAGAATGGAGAGCAAGGGCAAAAATACAAGTGATAGAGCGAGTGAGTGAGAAGGAGTGTTGTGGAAGGAGAGAATGAAACAAAGACAGAGTGAGTGAACGGCAGGGAGGCATAGAAGAGGAGTCTAGTAGTGAAGGAGACCTGCTTTTCCCTGCTCTTGACCTCCCACCCATCCCCAAACAACCACAAACATACCTTCTGTGCAAAGTTGGTATGCAGAATTTCATGCCTCAGCAAGTGAGGGTGAGTCCCAGGCCAGGGGCTAAAGAGCAAAAGAGTGCCTGTGCTCAGACTTTCCCTGCTAGGGATAGTTTATCTGGAACAAGGCCTACTCTCTTGTATCCAGCAAGGATCTAGAAATCCTGCATGTATCTGCAAGGCACATTGGCAGCATAAATTTGCATAAACTGCCCCACCTATTGCCTTCCTACTTCCTGTGCTGTAGTTGTTTGTGTAGAGAGAGAGGTCGCAGGCAAGGAAATGTTGTGAGTCGGCTACAGGACCCTAAATAGCTGGTGAGAGGTATGTGGTGTTCTAAAAGCATGAAAACTGTATACCTGTGAAATAAAGTGCTTTCGTATGTGTTCTTCTGTGTTTATTGTCCTGTGCATAAAGTTGCACCTTGTGTTTGAAGGTTTAAATTATTTCAGGCTTGCATGGAGGTAGACGTTTCTGAGTAACTTTTATTCATTTCTTAAAAGCCTATACTGTCAGGGTGGCCGAGAGGTCTAAGGTGCTGTGTTTAGGCCACAGTCTCCTTTGGAGGCGTGGGTTCGAATCCCACTTCTGACATGCCTTTTGGAGATTTAATCTCCTTTATCAGGTTAACATCTGATGGAAGTTGCATCTGTTGGTCTTCACCTGGCACGTTATTCCGTTCTCCTCTTGTCAAGAGAGATGGGGTTTCTCATATATTTAGGTTCTATAACGTCTTGCTGACAAAGCGCAATCCTTACCAAATGAGCATAGGACCCATGTAAGAGGTCATCTGGAAGAGTCATGCTCTTGTATGCCCTGGCCAGACGGGCCCCGCAAATTTGGAAGAATGCCATGCATCTGGTAGACAACTGGACTCCAGCACACTTACAGCAATTTCCTTAGGGCTTTGATCAGGGGCTGCTTAAATTTGCATACTCCACCCTATGTTGTGACTTTGAGATCCCTTGTTGAAATTGCTTTAGCCAGCCAAGAGGTGGCTATTGTCTCAATTTCAAAGCAGCTTTGAGCCGTTCAAGTGGCTGGTGAATAGCACTTTCTCTTTGTTCGCCTCAAAGTTCTAAAGAGTTCTCCATAGGTCCTGCTCTGTACAGATTGTTCAAAGATCTGTTGGAAGTGCATATAATAGGATAAATAAATTGAGGGCATTCCTTTTCAGTACCTCACCTGCATGGCTGTCTGGCCTCTGGAAGATGCTGGGAAAGCAAGTCAGGATGGCCGAGTGGTCTAAGGCGCTGCGTTCAGGTCGCAGTCTCCTCTGGAGGCGTGGGTTCAAATCCCACTTCTGACAGTCCTCTGTTTACTCTAATTTTTTTCTTGAGAAATATGATAATTTCCCTCGCAGTGGCTTATAGGATTGTCTTCTTGGAAGAGTGCAGTGAGTTTTTTTCTTGCTCTAGCCACTATTGGCCTAAGCTCTGTGCATTTTTTGGTTCCTAATATCTTTCTCACCCTTTAGATGAAAATGCAGCATGGGGTCAGGATGGCCGAGTGGTCTAAGGCGCTGCGATAAGGCCGCAGTCTCTCCTGGAGGCGTGGGTTCGAATCCCACTTCTGACAAAACTTGAATTCCATTTTCTCTCTCAGTTCCTTTAGAATCTAAGCTAAAAATTGGCAATGTAAATAATATCTGAATAAGTACCAAACTTCAGTTTCAACTGCAAATGCATTTGCCCTATTCTATCTTTAACGTTAATGTAATATTCTTCTAGCACTCATGGTGTTTTATATTTGTTTTGTGGGGTACTTTAAAAATCTTTTTTATGAAAGAAATGGGTTACATTAAGTCTTGTGATGTTTTAGGTTTCCAATAAGGAGGTTTTAAATTTTATGTCACATCATTTTCAGATGCTTCATTCAAGAGATGTTTCCACTATAGAATGCAGAGCAAGGGCAAAAATACAAGTGATAGAGCGAGTGAGTGAGAAGGAGTGTTGTGGAAGGAGAGAATGAAACAAAGACAGAGTGAGTGAACGGCAGGGAGGCATAGTAGAGGAGTCTAGTAGTGAAGGAGACCTGCTTTTCCCTGCTCTTGACCTCCCACCCATCCCCAAACAACCACAAACATACCTTCTGTGCAAAGTTGGTATGCAGAATTTCACGCCTCAGCAAGTGAGGGTGAATCCCAGGCCAGGGGCTAAAGAGCAAAAGAGTGCCTGTGCTCAGACTTTCCCTGCTAGGGATAGTTTATCTGGAACAAGGCCTACTCTCTTGTATCCAGCAAGGATCTAGAAATCCTGCATGAATCTGCAAGGCACATTGGCAGCATAAATTTGATTAAACTGCCCCACCTATTGCCTTCCTACTTCCTGTGCTGTAGTTGTTTGTGTAGAGAGAGAGGTCGCGGGCAAGGAAATGTTGTGAGTCGGATACAGGACCCTAAATAGCTGGTGAGAGGTATGTGGTGTTCTAAAAGCATGAAAACTGTATACCTGTGAAATAAAGTGCTTTCGTATGTGTTCTTCTGTGTTTATTGTCCTGTGCATAAAGTTGCACCTTGTGTTTGAAGGTTTAAATTATTTCAGGCTTGCATGGAGGTAGACGTTTCTGAGTAACTTTTATTCATTTCTTAAAATCCTATACTGTCAGGATGGCCGAGAGGTCTAAGGCGCTGTGTTTAGGCCACAGTCTCCTTTGGAGGAGTGGGTTCGAATCCCACTTCTGACATGCCTTTTGGAGATTTAATCTCCTTTATCAGGTTAACATCTGATGGAAGTTGCATCTGTTGGTCTTCACTTCGCACGTTATTCCGTTCTCCTCTTGTCAAGAGAGATGGGGTTTCTCATATATTTAGGTTCTATAACGTCTTGCTGACAAAGCGCAATCCTTACCAAATGAGCATAGGACCCATGTAAGAGGTCATCTGGAATAGTCATGCTCTTGTATGCACTGGCCAGACGGGCCCTGCAAATTTGGAAGAATGCCATGCATCTGGTAGACAACTGGACTCCAGCACACTTACAGCAATTTCCTTAGGGCTTTGATCAGGGGCTGCTTAAATTTGCATACTCCACCCTATGTTGTGACTTTGAGATCCCTTGTTGAAATTGCTTTAGCCAGCCAAGAGGTGGCTATTGTCTCAATTTCAAAGCAGCTTTGAGCCGTTCAAGTGGCTGGTGAATAGCACTTTCTCTTTGTTCGCCTCAAAGTTCTAAAGAGTTCTCCATAGGTCCTGCTCTGTACAGATTGTTCAAAGATCTGTTGGAAGTGCATATAATAGGATAAATAAATTGAGGGCATTCCTTTTCAGTACCTCACCTGCATGGCTGTCTGGCCTCTGGAAGATGCTGGGAAAGCAAGTCAGGATGGCCGAGTGGTCTAAGGCGCTGCGTTCAGGTCGCAGTCTCTTCTGGAGGCGTGGGTTCAAATCCCACTTCTGACAGTCCAGTGTTTACTCTAATTATTTTCTTGAGAAATATGATCATTTCCCTCGCAGTGGCTGATAGGATTGTCTTCTTGGAAGAGTGCAGTGAGTTTTTTTCTTGCTCTAGCCACTATTGGCCTCAGCTCTGTGCATTTTTTGGTTCCTAATATCTTTCTCACCCTTTAGATGAAAAAGCAGCATGGGGTCAGAATGGCCGAGTGTTCTAAGGCGCTGCATTAAGGTCGCAGTCTCTCCTGGAGGCGTGGGTTCGAATCCCACTTCTGACAAAACTTGAATTCCATTTTCTCTCTCAGTTCCTTTAGAATCTCAGCTAAAAATTGGCAATGTAAATAATATCTGAATAAGTACCAAACTTCAGTTTCAACTGCAAATGCATTTGCCCTATTCTATCTTTAACGTTAATGTAATATTCTTCTAGCACTCGTGGTGTTTTATATTTGTTTTGTGGGGTACTTTAAAAATCTTTTTTATGAAAGAAATGGGTTACATTAAGTATTGTGATGTTTTAGGTTTCCAATAAGGAGGTTTTAAATTTTATGTCACATCATTTTCAGATGCTTCATTCAAGAGATGTTTCCACTATAGAATGCAGAGCAAGGGCAAAAATACAAGTGATAGAGCGAGTGAGTGAGAATGAGTGTTGTGGAAGGAGAGAATGAAACAAAGACAGAGTGAGTGAACGGCAGGGAGGCATAGAAGAGGAGTCTAGTAGTGAAGGAGACCTGCTTTTCCCTGCTCTTGACCTCCCACCCATCCCCAAACAACCACAAACATACCTTCTGTGCAAAGTTGGTATGCAGAATTTCATGCCTCAGCAAGTGAGGGTGAGTCCCAGGCCAGGGGCTAAAGAGCAAAAGAGTGCCTGTGCTCAGACTTTCCCTGCTAGGGATAGTTTATCTGGAACAAGGCCTACTCTCTTGTATCCAGCAAGGATCTAGAAATCCTGCATGTATCTGCAAGGCACATTGGCAGCATAAATTTGCATAAACTGCCCCACCTATTGCCTTCCTACTTCCTGTGCTGTAGTTGTTTGTGTAGAGAGAGAGGTCGCAGGCAAGGAAATGTTGTGAGTCGGATACAGGACCCTAAATAGCTGGTGAGAGGTATGTGGTGTTCTAAAAGCATGAAAACTGTATACCTGTGAAATAAAGTGCTTTCGTATGTGTTCTTCTGTGTTTATTGTCCTGTGCATAAAGTTGCACCTTGTGTTTGAAGGTTTAAATTATTTCAGGCTTGCATGGAGGTAGACGTTTCTGAGTAACTTTTATTCATTTCTTAAAAGCCTATACTGTCAGGGTGGCCGAGAGGTCTAAGGTGCTGTGTTTAGGCCACAGTCTCCTTTGGAGGCGTGGGTTCGAATCCCACTTCTGACATGCCTTTTGGAGATTTAATCTCCTTTATCAGGTTAACATCTGATGGAAGTTGCATCTGTTGGTCTTCACCTGGCACGTTATTCCGTTCTCCTCTTGTCAAGAGAGATGGGGTTTCTCATATATTTAGGTTCTATAACGTCTTGCTGACAAAGCGCAATCCTTACCAAATGAGCATAGGACCCATGTAAGAGGTCATCTGGAAGAGTCATGCTCTTGTATGCCCTGGCCAGACGGGCCCTGCAAATTTGGAAGAATGCCATGCATCTGGTAGACAACTGGACTCCAGCACACTTACAGCAATTTCCTTAGGGCTTTGATCAGGGGCTGCTTAAATTTGCATACTCCACCCTATGTTGTGATTTGAGATCCCTTGTTGAAATTGCTTTAGCCAGCCAAGAGGTGGCTATTGTCTCAATTTCAAAGCAGCTTTGAGCCGTTCAAGTGGCTGGTGAATAGCACTTTCTCTTTGTTCGCCTCAAAGTTCTAAAGAGTTCTCCATAGGTCCTGCTCTGTACAGATTGTTCAAAGATCTGTTGGAAGTGCATATAATAGGATAAATAAATTGAGGGCATTCCTTTTCAGTACCTCACCTGCATGGCTGTCTGGCCTCTGGAAGATGCTGGGAAAGCAAGTCAGGATGGCCGAGTGGTCTAAGGCGCTGCGTTCAGGTCGCAGTCTCCTCTGGAGGCGTGGGTTCAAATCCCACTTCTGACAGTCCTCTGTTTACTCTAATTTTTTTCTTGAGAAATATGATCATTTCCCTCGCAGTGGCTTATAGGATTGTCTTCTTGGAAGAGTGCAGTGAGTTTTTTTCTTGCTCTAGCCACTATTGGCCTAAGCTCTGTGCATTTTTTGGTTCCTAATATCTTTCTCACCCTTTAGATGAAAATGCAGCATGGGGTCAGGATGGCCGAGTGGTCTAAGGCGCTGCGTTAAGGCCGCAGTCTCTCCTGGAGGCGTGGGTTCAAATCCCACTTCTAACAAAACTTGAATTCCATTTTCTCTCTCAGTTCCTTTAGAATCTAAGCTAAAAATTGGCAATGTAAATAATATCTGAATAAGTACCAAACTTCAGTTTCAACTGCAAATGCATTTGCCCTATTCTATCTTTAACGTTAATGTAATATTCTTCTAGCACTCATGGTGTTTTATATTTGTTTTGTGGGGTACTTTAAAAATCTTTTTTATGAAAGAAATGGGTTACATTAAGTCTTGTGATGTTTTAGGTTTCCAATAAGGAGGTTTTAAATTTTATGTCACATCATTTTCAGATGCTTCATTCAAGAGATGTTTCCACTATAGAATGCAGAGCAAGGGCAAAAATACAAGTGATAGAGCGAGTGAGTGAGAAGGAGTGTTGTGGAAGGAGAGAATGAAACAAAGACAGAGTGAGTGAACGGCAGGGAGGCATAGAAGAGGAGTCTAGTAGTGAAGGAGACCTGCTTTTCCCTGCTCTTGACCTCCCACCCATCCCCAAACAACCACAAACATACCTTCTGTGCAAAGTTGGTATGCAGAATTTCATGCCTCAGCAAGTGAGGGTGAGTCCCAGGCCAGGGGCTAAAGAGCAAAAGAGTGCCTGTGCTCAGACTTTCCCTGCTAGGGATAGTTTATATGGAACAAGGCCTACTCTCTTGTATCCAGCAAGGATCTAGAAATCCTGCATGAATCTGCAAGGCACATTGGCAGCATAAATTTGCATAAACTGCCCCACCTATTGCCTTCCTACTTCCTGTGCTGTAGTTGTTTGTGTAGAGAGAGAGGTCGCAGGCAAGGAAATGTTGTGAGTCGGATACAGGACCCTAAATAGCTGGTGAGAGGTATGTGGTGTTCTAAAAGCATGAAAACTGTATACCTGTGAAATAAAGTGCTTTCGTATGTGTTCTTCTGTGTTTATTGTCCTGTGCATAAAGTTGCACCTTGTGTTTGAAGGTTTAAATTATTTCAGGCTTGCATGGAGGTAGACGTTTCTGAGTAACTTTTATTCATTTCTTAAAAGCCTATACTGTCAGGATGGCCGAGAGGTCTAAGGTGCTGTGTTTAGGCCACAGTCTCCTTTGGAGGCGTGGGTTCGAATCCCACTTCTGACATGCCTTTTGGAGATTTAATCTCCTTTATCAGGTTAACATCTGATGGAAGTTGCATCTGTTGGTCTTCACCTGGCACGTTATTCCGTTCTCCTCTTGTCAAGAGAGATGGGGTTTCTCATATATTTAGGTTCTATAACGTCTTGCTGACAAAGCGCAATCCTTACCAAATGAGCATAGGACCCATGTAAGAGGTCATCTGGAAGAGTCATGCTCTTGTATGCCCTGGCCAGACGGGCCCTGCAAATTTGGAAGAATGCCATGCATCTGGTAGACAACTGGACTCCAGCACACTTACAGCAATTTCCTTAGGGCTTTGATCAGGGGCTGCTTAAATTTGCATACTCCACCCTATGTTGTGACTTTGAGATCCCTTGTTGAAATTGCTTTAGCCAGCCAAGAGGTGGCTATTGTCTCAATTTCAAAGCAGCTTTGAGCCGTTCAAGTGGCTGGTGAATAGCACTTTCTCTTTGTTCGCCTCAAAGTTCTAAAGAGTTCTCCATAGGTCCTGCTCTGTACAGATTGTTCAAAGATCTGTTGGAAGTGCATATGCTAGGATAAATAAATTGAGGGCATTCCTTTTCAGTACCTCACCTGCATGGCTGTCTGGCCTCTGGAAGATGCTGGGAAAGCAAGTCAGGATGGCTGAGTGGTCTAAGGCGCTGCGTTCAGGTCGCAGTCTCCTCTGGAGGCGTGGTTTCAAATCCCACTTCTGACAGTCCTGTGTTTACTCTAATTATTTTCTTGAGAAATATGATCATTTCCCTCGCAGTGGCTTATAGGATTGTCTTCTTGGAAGAGTGCAGTGAGTTTTTTTCTTGCTCTAGCCACTATTGGCCTAAGCTCTGTGCATTTTTTGGTTCCTAATATCTTTCTCACCCTTTAGGTGAAAAAGCAGCATGGGGTCAGGATGGCCGAGTGGTCTAAGGCGCTGCGTTAAGGCCGCAGTCTCTCCTGGAGCCGTTGGTTCAAATCCCACTTCTGACAAAACTTGAATTCCATTTTCTCTCTCAGTTCCTTTAGAATCTCAGCTAAAAATTGGCAATGTAAATAATATCTGAATAAGTACCAAACTTCAGTTTCAACTGCAAATGCATTTGCCCTATTCTATCTTTAACGTTAATGTAATATTCTTCTAGCACTCGTGGTGTTTTATATTTCTTTTGTGGGGTACTTTAAAAATCTTTTTTATGAAAGAAATGGGTTACATTAAGTCTTGTGATGTTTTAGGTTTCCAATAAGGAGGTTTTAAATTTTATGTCACGTCATTTTCAGATGCTTCATTCAAGAGATGTTTCCACTATAGAATGCAGAGCAAGGGCAAAAATACAAGTGATAGAGCGAGTGAGTGAGAAGGAGTGTTGTGGAAGGAGAGAATGAAACAAAGACAGAGTGAGTGAACGGCAGGGAGGCATAGAAGAGGAGTCTAGTAGTGAAGGAGACCTGCTTTTCCCTGCTCTTGACCTCCCACCCATCCCCAAACAACCACAAACATACCTTCTGTGCAAAGTTGGTATGCAGAATTTCACGCCTCAGCAAGTGAGGGTGAGTCCCAGGCCAGGGGCTAAAGAGCAAAAGAGTGCCTGTGCTCAGACTTTCCCTGCTAGGGATAGTTTATCTGGAACAAGGCCTACTCTCTTGTATCCAGCAAGGATCTAGAAATCCTGCATGAATCTGCAAGGCACATTGGCAGCATAAATTTGATTAAACTGCCCCACCTATTGCCTTCCTACTTCCTGTGCTGTAGTTGTTTGTGTAGAGAGAGAGGTCGCAGGCAAGGAAATGTTGTGAGTCGGATACAGGACCCTAAATAGCTGGTGAGAGGTATGTGGTGTTCTAAAAGCATGAAAACTGTATACCTGTGAAATAAAGTGCTTTCGTATGTGTTCTTCTGTGTTTATTGTCCTGTGCATAAAGTTGCACCTTGTGTTTGAAGGTTTAAATTATTCCAGGCTTGCATGGAGGTAGACGTTTCTGAGTAACTTTTATTCATTTCTTAAAAGCCTATACTGTCAGGATGGCCGAGAGGTCTAAGGCGCGGTGTTTAGGCCACAGTCTCCTTTGGAGGAGTGGGTTCGAATCCCACTTCTGACATGCCTTTTGGAGATTTAATCTCCTTTATCAGGTTAACATCTGATGGAAGTTGCATCTGTTGGTCTTCACTTCGCACGTTATTCCGTTCTCCTCTTGTCAAGAGAGATGGGGTTTCTCATATATTTAGGTTCTATAACGTCTTGCTGACAAAGCGCAATCCTTACCAAATGAGCATAGGACCCATGTAAGAGGTCATCTGGAATAGTCATGCTCTTGTATGCACTGGCCAGACGGGCCCTGCAAATTTGGAAGAATGCCATGCATCTGGTAGACAACTGGACTCCAGCACACTTACAGCAATTTCCTTAGGGCTTTGATCAGGGGCTGCTTAAATTTGCATACTCCACCCTATGTTGTGACTTTGAGATCCCTTGTTGAAATTGCTTTAGCCAGCCAAGAGGTGGCTATTGTCTCAATTGCAAAGCAGCTTTGAGCCGTTCAAGTGGCTGGTGAATAGCACTTTCTCTTTGTTCGCCTCAAAGTTCTAAAGAGTTCTCCATAGGTCCTGCTCTGTACAGATTGTTCAAAGATCTGTTGGAAGTGCATATAAGAGGATAAATAAATTGAGGGCATTCCTTTTCAGTACCTCACCTGCATGGCTGTCTGGCCTCTGGAAGATGCTGGGAAAGCAAGTCAGGATGGCCGAGTGGTCTAAGGCGCTGCGTTCAGGTCGCAGTCTCTTCTGGAGGCGTGGGTTCAAATCCCACTTCTGACAGTCCTGTGTTTACTCTAATTATTTTCTTGAGAAATATGATCATTTCCCTCGCAGTGGCTTATAGGATTGTCTTCTTGGAAGAGTGCAGTGAGTTTTTTTCTTGCTCTAGCCACTATTGGCCTCAGCTCTGTGCATTTTTTGGTTCCTAATATCTTTCTCACCCTTTAGATGAAAAAGCAGCATGGGGTCAGGATGGCCGAGTGGTCTAAGGCGCTGCGTTAAGGCCGCAGTCTCTCCTGGAGGCGTGGGTTCGAATCCCACTTCTGACAAAACTTGAATTCCATTTTCTCTCTCAGTTCCTTTAGAATCTCAGCTAAAAATTGGCAATGTAAATAATATCTGAATAAGTACCAAACTTCAGTTTCAACTGCAAATGCATTTGCCCTATTCTATCTTTAACGTTAATGTAATATTCTTCTAGCACTCGTGGTGTTTTATATTTCTTTTGTGGGGTACTTTAAAAATCTTTTTTATGAAAGAAATGGGTTACATTAAGTATTGTGATGTTTTAGGTTTCCAATAAGGAGGTTTTAAATTTTATGTCACATCATTTTCAGATGCTTCATTCAAGAGATGTTTCCACTATAGAATGCAGAGCAAGGGCAAAAATACAAGTGATAGAGCGAGTGAGTGAGAATGAGTGTTGTGGAAGGAGAGAATGAAACAAAGACAGAGTGAGTGAACGGCAGGGAGGCATAGAAGAGGAGTCTAGTAGTGAAGGAGACCTGCTTTTCCCTGCTCTTGACCTCCCACCCATCCCCAAACAACCACAAACATACCTTCTGTGCAAAGTTGGTATGCAGAATTTCATGCCTCAGCAAGTGAGGGTGAGTCCCAGGCCAGGGGCTAAAGAGCAAAAGAGTGCCTGTGCTCAGACTTTCCCTGCTAGGGATAGTTTATCTGGAACAAGGCCTACTCTCTTGTATCCAGCAAGGATCTAGAAATCCTGCATGAATCTGCAAGGCACATTGGCAGCATAAATTTGCATAAACTGCCCCACCTATTGCCTTCCTACTTCCTGTGCTGTAGTTGTTTGTGTAGAGAGAGAGGTCGCAGGGAAGGAAATGTTGTGAGTCGGATACAGGACCCTAAATAGCTGGTGAGAGGTATGTGGTGTTCTAAAAGCATGAAAACTGTATACCTGTGAAATAAAGTGCTTTCGTATGTGTTCTTCTGTGTTTATTGTCCTGTGCATAAAGTTGCACCTTGTGTTTGAAGGTTTAAATTATTTCAGGCTTGCATGGAGGTAGACGTTTCTGAGTAACTTTTATTCATTTCTTAAAATCCTATACTGTCAGGATGGCCGAGAGGTCTAAGGCGCTGTGTTTAGGCCACAGTCTCCTTTGGAGGCGTGGGTTCGAATCCCACTTCTGACATGCCTTTTGGAGATTTAATCTCCTTTATCAGGTTAACATCTGATGGAAGTTGCATCTGTTGGTCTTCACTTGGCACGTTATTCCGTTCTCCTCTTGTCAAGAGAGATGGGGTTTCTCATATATTTAGGTTCTATAACGTCTTGCTGACAAAGCGCAATCCTTACCAAATGAGCATAGGACCCATGTAAGAGGTCATCTGGAAGAGTCATGCTCTTGTATGCCCTGGCCAGACGGGCCCAGCAAATTTGGAAGAATGCCATGCATCTGGTAGACAACTGGACTCCAGCACACTTACAGCAATTTCCTCAGGGCTTTGATCAGGGGCTGCTTAAATTAGCATACTCCACCCTATGTTGTGACTTTGAGATCCCTTGTTGAAATTGCTTTAGCCAGCCAAGAGGTGGCTATTGTCTCAATTTCAAAGCAGCTTTGAGCCGTTCAAGTGGCTGGTGAATAGCACTTTCTCTTTGTTCGCCTCAAAGTTCTAAAGAGTTCTCCATAGGTCCTGCTCTGTACAGATTGTTCAAAGATCTGTTGGAAGTGCATATGCTAGGATAAATAAATTGAGGGCATTCCTTTTCAGTACCTCACCTGCATGGCTGTCTGGCCTCTGGAAGATGCTGGGAAAGCAAGTCAGGATGGCCGAGTGGTCTAAGGCGCTGCGTTCAGGTCGCAGTCTCCTCTGGAGGCGTGGGTTCAAATCCCACTTCTGACAGTCCTGTGTTTACTCTAATTATTTTCTTGAGAAATATGATCATTTCCCTCGCAGTGGCTTATAGGATTGTCTTCTTGGAAGAGTGCAGTGAGTTTTTTTCTTGCTCTAGCCACTATTGGCCTAAGCTCTGTGCATTTTTTGGTTCCTAATATCTTTCTCACCCTTTAGATGAAAAAGCAGCATGGGGTCAGCATGGCCGAGTGGTCTAAGGCGCTGCGTTAAGGCCGCAGTCTCTCCTGGAGGCGTTGGTTCAAATCCCACTTCTGACAAAACTTTAATTCCATTTTCTCTCTCAGTTCCTTTAGAATCTCAGCTAAAAATTGGCAATGTAAATAATATCTGAATAAGTACCAAACTTCAGTTTCAACTGCAAATGCATTTGCCCTATTCTATCTTTAACGTTAATGTAATATTCTTCTAGCACTCGTGGTGTTTTATATTTCTTTTGTGGGGTACTTTAAAAATCTTTTTTATGAAAGAAATGGGTTACATTAAGTCTTGTGATGTTTTAGGTTTCCAATAAGGAGGTTTTAAATTTTATGTCACGTCATTTTCAGATGCTTCATTCAAGAGATGTTTCCACTATAGAATGCAGAGCAAAGGCAAAAATACAAGTGATAGAGCGAGTGAGTGAGAAGGAGTGTTGTGGAAGGAGAGAATGAAACAAAGACAGAGTGAGTGAATGGCAGGGAGGCATAGAAGAGGAGTCTAGTAGTGAATGAGACCTGCTTTTCCCTGCTCTTGACCTCCCACCCATTCCCAAACAACCACAAACATACCTTTTGTGCAAAGTTGGTATGCAGAATTTCACGCCTCAGCAAGTGAGGGTGAGTCCCAGGCCAGGGGCTAAAGAGCAAAAGAGTGCCTGTGCTCAGACTTTCCCTGCTAGGGATAGTTTATCTGGAACAAGGCCTACTCTCTTGTATCCAGCAAGGATCTAGAAATCCTGCATGAATCTGCAAGGCACATTGGCAGCATAAATTTGCATAAACTGCCCCACCTATTGCCTTCCTACTTCCTGTGCTGTAGTTGTTTGTGTAGAGAGTGAGGTCGCAGGCAAGGAAATGTTGTGAGTCGGATACAGGACCCTAAATAGCTGGTGAGAGGTATGTGGTGTTCTAAAAGCATGAAAACTGTATACCTGTGAAATAAAGTGCTTTCGTATGTGTTCTTCTGTGTTTATTGTCCTGTGCATAAAGTTGCACCTTGTGTTTGAAGGTTTAAATTATTTCAGGCTTGCATTGAGGTAGACGTTTCTGAGTAACTTTTATTCATTTCTTAAAAGCATATATTGTCAGGATGGCCGAGAGGTCTAAGGCGCTGTGTTTAGGCCACAGTCTCCTTTGGAGGCGTGGGTTCGAATCCCACTTCTGACATGCCTTTTGGAGATTTAATCTCCTTTATCAGGTTAACATCTGATGGAAGTTGCATCTGTTGGTCTTCACTTGGCACGTTATTCCGTTCTCCTCTTGTCAAGAGAGATGGGGTTTCTCATATATTTAGGTTCTATAACGTCTTGCTGACAAAGCGCAATCCTTACCAAATGAGCATAGGACCCATGTAAGAGGTCATCTGGAAGAGTCATGCTCTTGTATGCCCTGGCCAGACGGGCCCAGCAAATTTGGAAGAATGCCATTCATCTGGTAGACAACTGGACTCCAGCACACTTACAGCAATTTCCTCAGGGCTTTGATCAGGGGCTGCTTAAATTTGCATACTCCACCCTATGTTGTGACTTTGAGATCCCTTGTTGAAATTGCTTTAGCCAGCCAAGAGGTGGCTATTGTCTCAATTTCAAAGCAGCTTTGAGCCGTTCAAGTGGCTGGTGAATAGCACTTTCTCTTTGTTCGCCTCAAAGTTCTAAAGAGTTCTCCATAGGTCCTGCTCTGTACAGATTGTTCAAAGATCTGTTGGAAGTGCATATAATAGGATAAATAAATTGAGGGCATTCCATTTCAGTACCTCACCTGCATTGCTGTCTGGCCTCTGGAAGATGCTGGGAAAGCAAGTCAGGATGGCCGAGTGGTCTAAGGCGCTGCGTTCAGGTCGCAGTCTCCTCTGGAGGCGTGGGTTCAAATCCCACTTCTGACAGTCCTCTGTTTACTCTAATTTTTTTCTTGAGAAATATGATAATTTCCCTCGCAGTGGCTTATAGGATTGTCTTCTTGGAAGAGTGCAGTGAGTTTTTTTCTTGCTCTAGCCACTATTGGCCTAAGCTCTGTGCATTTTTTGGTTCCTAATATCTTTCTCACCCTTTAGATGAAAATGCAGCATGGGGTCAGGATGGCCGAGTGGTCTAAGGTGCTGCGTTAAGGCCGCAGTCTCTCCTGGAGGCGTGGGTTCGA